>NC_064623.1:62909120-63556166 GCF_023898315.1 Schistocerca nitens | reverse complement strand
ACCAGAGCAATTTGCTTCAGTTGCTGCACACAACAGGTTGGACAGCAAAGTATCACACTAACGATTCGGTCTCCTGTAGTGTGAACTGCAAATGGAGGTGCTATGAGCCAGGCATCATTGTATGACTTCTTGGATGTTCTATATTTTTTTCTTCAGGGACCATGTGGATTGCTGAGACGCCACCAGAATCAAATTAGTCCACATGAATTGCGTGATCCTGACACAGGCTTTGTGCTTTCAAATTCCATGCCTGCCTGGATTCAGCAGCCCTTGCTGCACCATCTCCTGTGTGTCCTGGGCCATCGGAGCCAGTCCTGGAGCTGATGGAAGTCGAGCCCTTTCACGCTAGTCGCCATCTTGAGTGCCGCCATCAGCTGGAAATGGAGCACTCTTTCTGGTGTCTGTCCCACATGCTGCCTCAGATCCCTCTGCAGTCTCGAGATGCCTCCAACTCCATTTGCTGTTCTGCCTCTGGTTAGGTGTGCGCACTCTTCCCAATTTTTCGTCTTAGATTCCTGGACAAGACCAGGTCACATTCTGGGGTATGGGCAGGAGCTCGGCACCAGCCTTCATTCTGGCATATGAATTCACGTAATTTTAAATGTACTTAATTCTGTGTAAATGGATTTTTATTACCACACGTAAATAAGAGGTTCTACAACAAAGTTCGTACGTACAGAAGGAAAGAAAGGCAAATTAACTAAAAACAAATTTAAAAAAAGTAACTGATTATTTTTTTTAATGTAATTTCATTAAATTGGCGCCCAACGTGGGGCTCGAATATGCAGTGGCCACAAAATACCCATGAGATAACTAGGGAATTATTGTAGTCGAACTTTGTTGGAGAACAATTAATATTTTTTTCCATGTATTGTATGTATTGCCTAAACAATATTGTGTGGTAATACCTGTATATAATTTTTTGCATGAGAACACTATATACCCAGAGGCAAGCTGAAGAAGAGAGCTCATTATATCGAAAAATTAATTACCTACCACAATACCAGGGGCAGCTGCACCCAAGATAGATCACCAAAAGGTAAAGCTACAGTGTAGTTGTCCTGTGGGTAGTAAAGTAGCCTCAGTGCAGTGTTCTCGGATCATTAGTGATGTGCTTGTTGTTAGTGTTCTTTTTTTAAAAATAACAGGACATTTGAGTAGTTAGTCATTGTAGTATATAATAAGTGTGTTTCAACAAATGACCATTTCTTGTGTGATTATGTCAGTGAAACCTGAGAGTTAGGATATTTAGTTCAGAGTTTGTTTCTTTTGTTGACTACGGTTAGATTGCGTAGTCAGAACGATATAAACATGGATAATGAACAACAGTTAGCAAGCAGTGATGCCGAGTTAGAAAGTGGGGCACAAAGTAATGTTAGTGGCGTAGTTCAGGAAGTACAATGTGAGAATCTGGGGGCAGAAGGGCAAGAAATGTTGCCACTGCCAGCCAGTGATTCAGTAGTTGAAAGTAGAAATACTGTACCACCTACAAGCACTAGACACGGACCAGAGAGTGGTGAGGTGTCAGAAGTGCAATCATTAAGAGTTATGTTCGAGCGCATGCTCAATTTCCAAGCTACGTTTATGCATGAACAAGCAGAGCGTGATCGACGCCAGCATGAGAGAGATTTGCAGTTAATGCAATCTTTGGAAGCTATGCAAAGTGAGATTGTTAGTTTGAAACAAAACTATGAAACCATACCCAAAGCGGTGCAAGAACTGAGGGAAAGAGTAGATAATATCCAAGTGGCTTTCGCCAGTATCGTGGGTGAAATCAGTGTACTGGCTAACAGGATGGAACAATTAGAAATTGACACAAGTCAAGTAGTTGAGCACAAAATGTCCGAACAAGTGCACAAAATTGAAAACGAATTTATAAAAAAAATAGACGCGAAGGTGCACGCCGCGATTGAAGCCAAAGACGTGAGCTCCAATGCGGAAGTACAGGACCTAAAAAAGGCGGTGCACACTGACATTCCGCTGTGGCAGCGGAATGTCAACCGTCGTCTTGCGGAACTGGAAAGCAGCTTGCTGCACGACGAAACACAGGCGTGTGTCACGCCAGCCAGGTCCAACAATGATAGGCATATAAGTACAGCAGTGAAAAATTGCGACTGCGAGACAGAACAGGCAACCAATGTTAGCGAAACAAACAAATGTCACTCCAAAATAGTGATTGAAGAAAGCCTGATTAAAAACCGACAGTTTCAGATCTTTACAACGGAGAAGAAATCTGTTCACCCTGTAGTGTTTATCAAGGGATTTAGAAACATTTTGCCTAGCGTTTGGAGTCATACACAGAAAATACAGTTCGTTATGTCTTACATACAAGGAGATGCTGCATTATGGACAACCGAAGCAGCTGACAGTTGCGACACATATGAGCAATTTGAAAAGGCATTCTTGGCCAAATATTGGTCAACATGTATTCAGGAGAGATTACGGAAAGAGGTATATAATCCAGAGCCGTATTCTCCACGATTAGGCAATTTGCGAAAATATTTTGAGAAATACATTAATAAGAACCGTTACTGGGACGAGCAGATTTCATCCCGGGATTTGATCAGACTTCTGAAATCACACTTGCCAATACACGTAAAGGAAAAACTTATACACGTACCGGAGAACGACATGGAACATTTCTTGTCTGTTCTGGACTCAATTGCCATGATTCAGGAGGATGTTAAGGCAGCCTCTGAACAGGCTAGAAGTAACGGAAACGGTTACAGAAATGGTCGAAATAACACGCCTCCACCAAATAATGGAAACGGCGGAGGTAACAATAGGAGACAAGATTATGTACAAAACGGGAATAGAGGTAGAGACCGGAACGGCAATAGACCGCCGGTGAATAATGACCGGAAAAGGAGGTCAGAAGACCGATATGAAACAGGCCCACCAAGCAATAGTAGATGGAAAAATGCCAGGGGGCCGTGGAACACTAATACCTATAACGATGCAAACCGAACTTGGCCACAGAACCAGAGGCCCAGTCCGGACCGGCAAAACAGTGAAAGATATGACAATAACCGACCGCCACCACAAAATGCGCCAATTGCGCAACCGTGGCGGCCGATGCAACACAACTTACACATTGTGGAGGTCAGCGACACAGAGCAGCCACACCCATCCACCAGTAATAATCCAACAAACTAGATTCAACCGAGATACGCTCTCCATCGTCGGCTGAGGTTTGGAGTGAGAGCAGCCCGACACAGAACAAAACATCGCGAATCTGTATCCTCAGGTATAATGACGGGGTACAGATGGGACATGAATTAATAACTGAACCATCCACGTGCATAAAGGAGCACAAAGACAAAGTACAAGCGATAATAGAGATCATAATTAACAATATTGATGTGCAAGCAATCGTAGATACAGGTGCTACTGTCAGTGTCATGAGTATGGACTTATTCAGAGTACTGAGGAAAGAAAAGCGTATGCTGACTTTTCCTGTGAACAATTGCAAAGTCACTGGAGCCATCAGTGCACAGCGACAAATAATTAAACTCCAAGTGCGGGTAGAGATGTATATAGGGGGAGAAGCCATAGCGTGCTCATTCCTGGTAGTAAAGGGTTTAAAGGTAGCCTGCATTTTGGGGGTAGATTTTTTGAGAGAAAGGGACTCAGTAATCGACCTTTCTCGGGGAAAATTAAGTTTGATGAACGCGGGTAGGAGGATAGAATTGTCCATGCTCAGATCTGAAGAGGTACCTGTGCCTAATTGTAATGCTATTAACATAAAATGTAGGAATCAGTGTATACTACATTTAGACAATCATTCTCTAGAACAAAATCTCTATTGTCCAGACGTACAAAGTGATCAATTAAAAGCAAATGTGGACGCACTTGTGAATAAAGTATCACAGTCCGAAAATTTGAACTCAATGCAACAGCAGGATTTGGTACAGTTATTATCTAACTATGCAGATGTATTTTCAGAACGACCAGGAATTGTTAAGGGATATCAATACAATATCGAGGTGAAGCCTCACAAAACCTACTGTCGAGCCTCATACTCCATTCCTTAGTCCAAGAAGGAAATAGTTGCTATCTCTTAGCAGAACCCCAATCACGGAGAGTACGGGGACTGTATCCGCATAAGGATGTAACAATATTCCTACTGTAAATGACTAATAGTCCTATGTGTTATGTGTAAAAAAAAAGGACACCATTCTTTTGAAAATCAATGAACATTAATGATTTGTGATCTGTAGAGATAATGTACTAGTGTAGAAGTATTTAGTTATAAGAATATGATTGACTTTCTCTTTTGTTTATGAATATTTGTGTTATGTCTTCTTTTAATTAGTGTTAGCTTAAACATGCTCTAAATGTCTGCACAGATAACCTGATTAGTGCAATAATTTATAGTGTTACATTGTGACAGAGAACAGTCAGGAGGAACATTTTAGTAGTGATTAGTTTGTGTACTGCATAATATTCTATATGTGTGTCAAACTTGAAATATTTCTTTGTACAATCTTTTCTATTATATGTATATGTGTATATATGTAGCTGTCAGATTGACAGATCCGAACCCAGAATAATACCAATAATATGAGACCCTGAGAACTTTATTTTCAAACCAGTGTTATCAAAGAGAATAATGCACCCAGTAGTGACCCGAGGGCACCATGGGAGGCAAACTTATTGCATATTTAAGTAGCGCAAGGTTACGCACAAAGAAGCTACAATTGAAGCATGTGCAGATCCAATCAGTAAAAAGGAGCTAGCCTAATACAGTCCAAGTCAATTTTAGCCTACAGAGACTACACTGTAGTTACGTAGGACCTTGCAAGTAAAGTGAGACATAATTTCAAATGAGTTATTGAACAATATGCCTGAATCCGGCTGGAATGCACAAATAAAATCTACTCGAACATAAATGTAGATGATTTTTGGGCAAACTAATACGAAATTTTAATATTTGTTACCATGTACGCAAATATCACACACCTTGGTAAAGAGCGAGCAAAGAAGTTACGAATCTGCTGTTACAAAAATTGCACAACGAACATTGTAAATGAAAAAACTTAAACAAAAGTGCAGTATTGTGTGGCAGAGACAGACAGTGACTGTTAAACCTGCAGCAATACGTCACGAGGTTGTTTGAACAAGCAATAAGAAACTGTATCATCGCCGTGTGTACAAGTGGACAAGGAACTAGCACGACACGAACAGTGAGCCGATAACAGACGGTGGACCAAGTTAGTGTCAAACTATAACTCTTTGTGTGTCAAGGGACGCCAGGAAAGCGCATTGACTACAGAGATACATTTTGTCCTAAGGTGAAAACTTGCGGGTGACTAATGACAAGTCATGACATCGTGAAAAAATATTGTGTGCCCATGAAACGTGTTACTGTGACAACGAAACATTGTGCATACCAGACTAGTGAAGGCCTACTGAATAATAACTGCCAATAACTGTGTGCGTTTTTTCCCACAGCAGGAAAAATGCCCATAAGGATAGTACACTGTCTGTGAACTTGTTGCATGTTTGCTGGAGCACTGCAAGAAGATATCACACGGGCGAGCTGATATACAACGCGCATCCGGCTACCTCAGCCATGCAGCGGCCGCAGCAGCCCCGTAGCAGACCAGACAGCCACACGCCTCTCCGCGCCGTAGCTGTCAACACCGGGGCGGTGACCTACACGGAGCCGACGCGCCGCGCCGAGCGCCACTCAACAATCACTCCGCACCGCTCACCAACTACAGCATTATTGACATATTCCAAAATATTTACACAAACTGCATAACATGTCAATGACTCCATTTTTGATAAACATTGAACATTTATTATGTATACCCGTAAACTGATAAGAGAAAATGAACACTAACAAGTGTAGGAGATGGATTTGTAACACGTAGGGCTGAAAGCAAGGGGAAACTACAGCCGTAATTTTTCCCGAGGACATGCAGCTTTACTGTATGATGGCGTCCTCTTGGGTAAAATAGTCCCCCATTCGGATCTCCGGGCGGGGACTACTCAAGAGGACGTCGTTATCAGGAGAAAGAAAACTGGCATTCTACGGATTGGAGCGTGGAATGTCAGATCCCTTAATTGGGCAGGTAGGTTAGAAAATTTAAAAAGGGAAATGGATAGGTTAAAGTTAGATATAGTGGGAATTAGTGAAGTTCGGTGGCAGGAGGAACAAGACTTTTGGTCAGGTGATTACAGGGTTATAAAGACAAAATCAAATAGGGGTAATGCAGGAGTAGGTTTAATAATGAATAAAAAAATAGGAGTGCGGGTTAGCTACTACCAACAGCATAGTGAACGCATTATTGCGGCCAAGATAGACACAAAGCCCTTGCCTACTACAGTAGTACAAGTTTATATGCCAACTAGCTCTGCAGATGATGAAGAAATTGATGAAATGTATGACGAGATAAAAGAAATTATTCACGTAGTGAAGGGAGACGAAAATTTAATATGGGTGACTGGAATTCGTCTGTAGGAAAAGGGAGAGAAGGAAACATAGTAGGTGAATATGGATTGGGGGTAAGAAATGAAAGAGGAAGCCGTCTGGTAGAATTTTGCAAAGAGTATAAATTAATCAAAGCTAACACCTAGTTCAAGAATCATGAAAGAAGGTTGTATACACTCCTGGAAATGGAAAAAAGAACACATTGACACCGGTGTGTCAGACCCACCATACTTGCTCCGGACACTGCGAGAGGGCTGTACAAGCAATCATCACACGCACGGCACAGCGGACACACCAGGAACCGCGGTGTTGGCCGTCGAATGGCGCTAGCTGCGCAGCATTTGTGCACCGCCGCCGTCAGTGTCAGCCAGTTTGCCGTGGCATACGGAGCTCCATCGCAGTCTTTAACACTGGTAGCATGCCGCGACAGCGTGGACGTGAACCGTATGTGCAGTTGACGGACTTTGAGCGAGGGCGTATAGTGGGCATGCGGGAGGCCGGGTGGACGTACCGCCGAATTGCTCAACACGTGGGGCGTGAGGTCTCCACAGTACATCGATGTTGTCGCCAGTGGTCGGCGGAAGGTGCACGTGCCCGTCGACCTGGGACCGGACCGCAGCGACGCACGGATGCACGCCAAGACCGTAGGATCCTACGCAGTGCCGTAGGGGACCGCACCGCCACTTCCCAGCAAATTAGGGACACTGTTGCTCCTGGGGTATCGGCGAGGACCATTCGCAACCGTCTCCATGAAGCTGGGCTACGGTCCCGCACACCGTTAGGCCGTCTTCCGCTCACGCCCCAACATCGTGCAGCCCGCCTCCAGTGGTGTCGCGACAGGCGTGAATGGAGGGACGAATGGAGACGTGTCGTCTTCAGCGATGAGAGTCGCTTCTGCCTTGGTGCCAATGATGGTCGTATGCGTGTTTGGCGCCGTGCAGGTGAGCGCCACAATCAGGACTGCATACGACCGAGGCACACAGGGCCAACACCCGGCATCATGGTGTGGGGAGCGATCTCCTACACTGGCCGTACACCACTGGTGATCGTCGAGGGGACACTGAATAGTGCACGGTACATCCAAACCGTCATCGAACCCATCGTTCTACCATTCCTAGACCGGCAAGGGAACTTGCTGTTCCAACAGGACAATGCACGTCCGCATGTATCCCGTGCCACCCAACGTGCTCTAGAAGATGTAAGTCAACTACCCTGGCCAGCAAGATCTCCGGATCTGTCCCCCATTGAGCATGTTTGGGACTGGATGAAGCGTCGTCTCACGCGGTCTGCACGTCCAGCACGAACGCTGGTCCAACTGAGGCGCCAGGTGGAAATGGCATGGCAAGCCGTTCCACAGGACTACATCCAGCATCTCTACGATCGTCTCCATGGGAGAATAGCAGCCTGCATTGCTGCGAAAGGTGGATATACACTGTACTAGTGCCGACATTGTGCATGCTCTGTTGCCTGTGTCTATGTGCCTGTGGTTCTGTCAGTGTGATCATGTGATGTATCTGACCCCAGGAATGTGTCAATAAAGTTTCCCCTTCCTGGGACAATGAATTCACGGTGTTCTTATTTCAATTTCCAGGAGTGTACATGGAAGAACCCTGGAGATACTAAAAGGTATCAGATAGATTATATAATGGTAAGACAGAGATTTAGGAACCAGGTTTTAAATTGTAAGACATTTCCAGGGGCAGATGTGGACTCTGACCACAATATATTGGTTATGAACTGCAGATTGAAACTGAAGAAACTGCAAAAAGGTGGGAATTTAAGGATATGGGACCTGGATAAACTGAAAGAACGAGAGGTTGTAGAGAGTTTCAGGGAGAGCATAAGGGAACAATTGACAGGAATGGGGGAAAGAAATACAGTAGAAGAAGAATGGGTAGCTTTGGAGGATGAAGTAGTGAAGGCAGCAGAGGATCAAGTGGGCAAAAAGACAAGGGCTAGTAGAACTCCTTGGGTAACAGAAGAAATATTGAATTTAATTGATGAAAGGAGAAAATATAAAAATGCAGTAAATGAAGCAGGCAAAAAGGAATACAAACGTCTC
The DNA here is from genome assembly GCF_023898315.1 of Schistocerca nitens. Taxonomy (NCBI): domain Eukaryota; kingdom Metazoa; phylum Arthropoda; class Insecta; order Orthoptera; family Acrididae; genus Schistocerca; species Schistocerca nitens. Next base: position 63,547,665 of record NC_064623.1, on the reverse strand, counting down.
AAAAATGAGATCGACAAGTGCAGAATGGCTAAGCAGGAATGGCTAGAGGACAAATGTAAGGATGTAGAGGCTTGTCTCACTTGGGGTAAGATAGATACTGCCTACAGGAAAATTAAAGAGACCTTTGGAGAGAAGAGAACCACTTGTATGAATATCAAGAGCTCAGATGGCAACCCAGTTCCAAGCAAAGAAGGGAAAACAGAAAGGTGGAAGGAGTTTATAGAGGGTCTATACAAGGGCGATGTACTTGAGGACAATATTATGGAAATGGAAGAGGATGTAGATGAAGATGAAATGGGAGATAAGATACTGCATGAAGAGTTTGACAGAGCACTGAAAGACCTGAGTCGAAACAAGGCCCCCGGAGTAGACAACATTCCATTGGAACTACTGACGGCCTTGGGAGAGTCAGTCCTGACAAAACTCTACCATCTGGTGAGCAAGATGTATGAAACAGGCGAAATACCCACTGATTTCAAGAAGAATATAATAATTCCAATCCCAAAGAAAGCAGGTGTTGACAGATGTGAGAATTACCGAACTATCAGTTTAATAAGCCACAGCTGCAAAATACTAACATGACTTCTTTACAGACGAATGGAAACACTAGTAGAAGCCGACCTCGGGGAAGATCAGTTTGGATTCCGTAGAAATAGTGGAACACGTGAGGCAATACTGACCTTACGACTTATCTTAGAAGAAAGATTAAGGAAAGGCAAACCTACGTTTCTAGCATTTGTAGACTTAGAGAAAGCTTTTGACAATGTTGACTGGAATACTCTCTTTCAAATTCTAAAGGTGGCAGGGGTAAAATACAGGGAGCGAAAGGCTATTTACAATTTGTACAGAAACCAGATGGCAGTTATAAGAGTCGAGGGACATGAAAGGGAAGCAGTGGTTGGGAAGGGAGTAAGACAGGGTTGTAGCCTCTCCCCGATGTTATTCAATCTGTATATTGAGCAAGCAGTAAAGGAAACAAAAGGAAAATTCGGAGTAGGTATTAAAATCCATGGAGAAGAAATAAGAACTTTAAGGTTCGCCGATGACATAGTAATTCTGTCAGAGACAGCAAAGGACTTGGAAGAGCAGTTGAATGGAATGGATGGTGTCTTGAAGGGAGGATATAAGATGAACATCAACAAAAGCAAAACGAGGATAATGGAATGTAGTCGAATTAAGTCGGGTGATGTTGAGGGTATTAGATTAGGAAATGAGCCACTTAAAGTAGAGAGGATATAAAATGTAGACTGGCAATGGCAAGGAAAGCGTTTCTGAAGAAGAGAAATTTGTTAACATCGAGTATAGATTTAAGTGTCAGGAAGTCGTTTCTGAAAGTATTTGTATGGAGTGTAGCCATGTATGGAAGTGAAACATGGACGATAACCAGTTTGGACAAGAAGAGAATAGAAGCTTTCGAAATGTGGTGCTACAGAAGAATGCTGAAGATAAGGTGGGTAGATCACGTAACTAATGAGGAGGTATTGAATAGGATTGGGGAGAAGAGAAGTTTGTGGCACAACTTGACTAGAAGAAGGGATCGGTTGGTAGGACATGTTTTGAGGCATCAAGGGATCACAAATTTAGCATTGGAGGGCAGCGTGGAGGGTAAAAATCGTAGAGGGAGACCAAGAGATGAATACACTTAGCAGATTCAGAAGGATGTAGGTTGCAGTAGGTACTGGGAGATGAAGCTTGCACAGGATAGAGTAGCATGGAGAGCTGCATCATACCAGTCTCAGGACTGAAGACCACAACAACAACAACAGGTAGTGGGAACATTATAAAAAGTGATGCTGTGCTAAATGATTTCAAAAAACTAAGTGATATATCCTAGGACAAGTGACCTTGCAGTATATTGCAAAATTAATAATAACGAGTTGTTAATCACACACAAAAAACTTTCGTTGAACTGTATGTGACTGTGATATTATGTAACCGTTGATGACAAACTGCTAAATCAATTCAAAAGAGACAAGATTAATCATGAACCAACTGGGATGGCTGGGCTCCGGCACAGTTTTGCCCAGGTTTCCTGTCTGCCTTCGCCCAAATGGGGGAACCATGAACATATATAACCCTGGGACTAATTAATAGAGCCATTCCATAAAAAAATACAGAATTGTAAAGAACGTTACTAGCACCATTGTGTCAAAGTATAGAAACTCTTTGCCAAATGCTGCCAGGGGGCAATGTAACGTTCCCTGGCAACACTCACACTATTAATAAACTAAAATTTTACTGTACTATATACGCCGCTATGAAGCAATTTGTATATACTGTAATTATTTAACAAAAAATATTATTTAATTTTGTGTAAAGGACATTCGTTATTATTGTAATATTTTCTGTAGTTATATTCTCGATGTATTTATGATTGTAATATTTCTATATCCATAATGTAATTGCGAAATGTGTCAATGTCTGCGATAACAGAAATGTAAAATTCAGCCACAGAGGAAAATAATGTTGTAAGATTACAAAGAGACATTCATAATCAGCAGTAGTATAAATAGCACTATATAATGTACATTCTTTGTCATCTTCCTCGAGAGCTGAGAGTGAGAGGAAGCTGTGACGTAGCATTTTATGAATGGGTAGACTTCTTTTGTCTGTATCTAGATTTAGCCGCCATTAGAGGAGAGATTACGAACTAATGTAAGTTGAATTATTGTTGTGGTCTAAATACATTATAAGTTAACAAAAGTGTGTATTACTAATGTAAATTAGCTTGCCCATGTCATCTACAATATTTCTTTAAAGAATTTTCAGCGTTTTTAGCGGTGTTGCTGGGCTGTGCCGCGACCGAACGATTTGCAGCGGCGGCACATTAAAAAAATTGTTCCGCTAAGAAAAATTAACCAAACCCGTAAATCGGGAGCAGATAAAAATTAGCAGTGAATTAAGAAAATGTTTTTCTTTTACAGCGATCTGAGACTGACGGAATTTATTACTAGTTTCACATTTGTGCATTCATAGGCGGATAGTTAACGTTGAAATTTAACAATTTTGGTTCTTTCAAATAACTTAAATATATAGTGAAGTGTGTTTTATCAATGATAATTAAACGTCGGCTTGGCAATATTTAACCATTTTCTGCTAATAGAGACAGTCTTGTGTTCTATAGCTAACGCCGGGAAGGAATTCAGTAAATATTTAAAAAAAACCACTGCATTTAGAAAATGTGTGCCAAGGCCGAATTATGTAAAGGATTTAATTCTCAGCTAAATATTCTTAATCAGTTAATATGAATTCACGTAATTTTAAATGTACTTAATTCTGTGTAAATGAATTTTGATTACCACACGTAAATAAGAGGTTCTACAACAAAGTTCGTACGTACAGAAGGAAAGAAAGGCAAATTAACTAAAAACAAATTAAAAAAAGTAACTGATTATTTTTTTTAATGTAATTTCATTAAAACCTTTTTACAGAATTACTTCAGTCACCTTCAAAATACTCTCCATTACATGCGATGCACTTGTCAAGTCTCTTTTCCTACTGTTGGAAGCATGTTTGGAACTCTTCAAGTTTTATATTGACCAATGCCCTTTGCGAAGCTGTTTTTACCACCTCCACATCGTCATAACGCTCCCCTTTTAGCGTTTTTTTCATTCGTGGAAATAGGAAAAAGTCGTACGGGGCTAGGTACGGCGAATACGGAGCGTGGGGAACGACAGACCACCTCTGAGATGCCAAATAGTGGGTCACTCGTAAGGCCGTGTGTGCTGGAGCGTTGTCGTGATGCAGAAACCGGTCACCTGATCGCCAAAGTTCCGGACGTTTCCTCTTCACATCCTCTCGCATACGCCTTAAAACATCCAAGTAAAAGTGCTGGTTAACAGTCTGCCTAGGGGGTACGAATTCCCGATGCACAGTTCCACCAACATCAAAAAAGACAATGATCATTGTCTTCACATTTGACCTCACTTGCCTTGCTTTTTTTGGTCTGGGAGAGTTGGGAGTCCTCCACTGGCGTGACACCTGCTTGGTTTCTGGGTCATACCCGTAACACCAACTCTCATCCCCTGTAATGACTTTGTTCAAGAAGTTTGGATCACGTGCAATCTCTGTTTTCAAGTTCTGACACACATTCATGCGGATGGTTTTTTGCTGCTGAGTGAGAAGGCGCGGAACAAATTTAGCAGCAACACGTCTCATGTGCAAATCCGCACTCAAAATCCGCTGACACGAGCTCCAACTGATTCCTGTCTCTGCTGAAATTTGATCGATCGTTTGGCGACGATCCTCATTGATCTTTTGGCGGACCTTTTCAATGTTCTCCTCATTTCGCGATGTTGAAGGGCGTCCAGAACGAGCTTGGTCTTCAACTCACATCTCACCACGTTTAAAGCGCACAAACCGCTAGAAAACCTGTGTGCGGCTCATAGCGTCCTTCTGGAAAGCTTCCTGAAGCATTTGGTGTGTCTCCATTGCAGTTTTTTAAAGCAGGAAACAAAATTTCACACACACTTTTTGTTCTTTTAAAGTTGCCATAACAACTTCGCAGAGGTAACCCGCCAACAGTCAGAGAAACACAATACCACACTTGCACGTTCAGCTCTACACTGACGCCGTCTGCATAGCTGTTTCATGAAGGTCTCTACTAACACCATCAAGAGTGAGAACCCTGCACTACGCCTACGAGTGGCAGTGCCCTCGGAGTCCAGTTTCTTTTGGGCCACCCCTCGTATGCTTGAATATTTCTGGTATCTCAACTGCAGATTTTTCAGCGCTCATTTAACTTTAGGACCCTGTATCTCAGAATGAACAAAAATGGACTTGTACCACTATTGAAACAAGCCCTTCATATGTAGTTAGGTAGTTTAGAATGTACACAATTAGTTTCTTCAGCTCTCTGTAATGTAATGAATAGTTGTAGTCAGCCGGTAGATTCCCTGCTGGTTTAGCTGCCAGATATATCTTTTTGGTGATGGATAATTATACAAAATGCTATGCTTGAATCCATCAAAATAGAGGTGACAGCTGGAACGATTGTTTCCATATGCAATAGGATTAAAAAACATCAGCAGCATACTTTAAAGGAAAGAAAAATGTAGGCTCTAAATACTCTTTAGACAATGTGAGAAACTGTAACTAAAAGTAATACAATCCTATACTATACAATATATCTCGGAAAATATCAAGATAGATGTGGTGATGTGATCCACAAAGACGCAGTCAGTACTGAAAAAGGAAAAATATTCATCTACTACACAGTCTTATAATAAAAATATTTACATTACGTACAAGACTATGAAAATTTCCACTTAGGATTCACTGTGTGAACTTCCAATAGTGGCTTATTCCTTTGTAAAAGGAATTGCCCTGTCGTTATTTATGTGTTCTCTCTCATATCGATAACTTAAAACTACTATGTAAAATATCATTTATCCAGAACAAGTGTTTTGGTATGTGGCACAACTGCTTTCTTTTTCTCTTCCCTTATGTCCTTGTTAACCAGTTGTAGTTCTGATACCAATGTCTGAACCTTTCGTTCCATATATATTCAATGCAAGTAAGTAACAGTTTTATTGTACAGGCTTTCATAAATCTTTTTGTGGGAAGAGGTCACTGAAGCTACTTGAGTTGAGAAAGCATCCAGGATGTGTTTCATCTACAATTAAAAATGTACCTGAATATAACAACTGCCATATATGGTTTAATTGTTGTAATTTAGTTAATTCTGGGTCCATTTGTAATAAAACTTCCTCTCCTTTGCTGTGACTGCAAGCACATTTTAACTATTTGTTCAATGATTTTTTTCTCTTAAGTGTTTTGTCAGTGAATGTTATTAGAACTTGGCGAATCTTTTCCTCTAATGATCTCTGTCAAGTGGTATCTGAGGTAATTCTTTACCCCATTCATTATCTTCCTTTTCTTGAAATATAAGTCCAGTTGATGCTAAAGTTGTGGATGAATGTGGAAGATTATTCACTGTCTTCTCGAAAGGAGCGATGTATTCTACCCAAATGGTTTGTTTCATTCGAGACTATGTTTGAATAAATCGATTAAATTCTACAAAAATTCTTCTAACTGGTTTGACTATGAATTAAAATGTGAAATTCATGTATGCGTAATCTGACGTTCTTTCAGAAAAGTTTTTCACCTCTCTGCAGTGGTGTTAGAAGATTTATCTGTTAACAGAGCGATATGCTTGCCAACTCTATGTAAGCAATCCTCTGCAGTACACTTAATAACTGGTAGAGCCATTATAGTTTTGTTGGCATATAACCAAACATAACCAATATATCATACAGTGGAACCAAGTATTTAACACCCAATCTTGCTTTAGAAAGCGGTACAGCCATATCTAAAAGGGACTAATTCCAATGGTTTTGTGGGAACAACAGGATGTCATTCAGAATACTGGTAGAATATTTGGCTTCCTGGCAAATGATACAATACTTTAAAGATTTCTGAACTCAAGATAATATATTCGGAAAACAGCAATGTGATATAATTTTGTCTGTACATTTAGAAAGTATATAACGTCCCTCTATGCAGTGTGTATTAGTAATGAAATTCTTCACACATTCATCTAGTATACAAATGTATCCACGAGATGAATCAGGTGTACAACAGTGAAACAGAAGATTGTTGAATGCTAATAAACGATTATTTAATGGATCAACACTATTATGTTGAAGCTTTTGTTTAATTGTTTTCCACTGGGAATCAGTATCTTGCAGATGACCCATATTTGTACATATTTTCAAATAATACAGTTGAAGAGTTTCGTTTTGCATTAGCAAAACATAAAAATCAGATGTTTGTTCTGTCAACTCAACAAAATTACTGAGTCCCTGTGGAAGACAGGAAAGTGCATTTGAACAATATTTTGTTGGCCATCCATGTAAACAATCTCAAACCGGAATTCTTGTAAAAGTAGTGTCCAATGAGCCAAACATGCATGAAGCAACTTCTAACTTACAAAAATAATGCTTGATGATCACAGAACTTTTAGTGTTCTTTCCCAACAAGCAATACTGAAATTTAGAAATTCTCAAACCACTGCCTCTAACTCTGTGACAGAATAAGATACCTCACACTCTGAAAGAATCTGACATTTGAAATTAATTACACAGATAGTGGGTTCATCATTAACATCTTTAATCGGAAACTAAGATGTTCCCAGTCCACTGAAGGATATGTCAGTGCTTACACACAATGCCTTACCCATATAGAGACAGTGTAATAGATTTGCATTCCCCAAAGCTGTTTCAATTTCATCAAAATCTCTCTGGCAGTTTTCTGTTCAAATCAAACTTGAATTTCTGTGTAATAAGCGAAGTAAGGCAGCACCATTAAGCAGTTGGTTTGGTACAAAAATACGACAGAATGAGATTAAACCACAAAATGCCTTCAATTTTTGTTTTATTTGCACTGCGGGAAACTGTTCGATAGCATCAATTTTCTTTACTTTGTATATAATTACAAAGGGAGAAATAATTTGACCTAAAAATTTAATTTCTCCTGTTTCTTAGTAAGTCAGCCATGAAATGTAAACTGATGAACTCCTGCAACATGTTCTTGATTAATTCTAAATACCCATCCCATGTCGCAATTGCAGTAAGCAAATTCTCTACATATACTGTTACCCCACTTAGTAGTTCTGGCTCTAATACTGTATCTAATACAGAGGTGTAAACAAACACCTGCACTAACACTGAGTCCAGATGGAAGGATACAAAATTGATAGTTTCTACCAGAGGAAAAGAAAGCTGTATACTTGTGACTGACTGGGTGTAAAGCCACATACCAGTCTGAAATCAATATTAGTCAGATACTTGGTAGCATGAAATGTTAAAAGCTGTTCATCTAAATTTTTGGGTTTGATCCTGAGTGGAAAGATAATTTTGTTTATCTTCCTCACATTGAATACCCAGCTTATGCTTCCAGCAGGTTTAGCAACTGTAATAAGTGGACTACAATAGGGAGACTACAAGGGTTGTATAATTTTTGCAAAATATCGATCTGTCAATTTCTTTCCTAAGTGCTTTCCTCTTCACCCATAGTATGGCATATGATGAGTGACAAAATGTCTCATGTGACTTTACTTCCATATTGTAGAGATAAGATAGTATTGTACCTGATAATTTGTCAAACACATTTACATATTTGCATAAGAAATCAACAAATTCAATTTATTGCATACCATCTAAGAAAAATGATTCTACACCAGTACTCCCACCATTGATACTGTAAACACATGATTCGTCAAGAAACAAAATTTCAGGTCAAATAGATTCTACACCATTTATCGTGAGGTGATCTAGCCTTTATGAAATCTATAACAATTTCTTGTCCATCTACATGTAAGTCCATCATTGCTTTGTATTTCCTGAAAAATTCCATCCCCAGAAAAAACATAACAATTAATTTGTCAACAACAAGGAAAGGGAATTTTACTGCAGTATTGCCGAATGTAATCTAAATTAGAGTTTGTATTTTCCCTCCCTTCGATCGTCTTCCTATTGAAATTTGTATTAGGAAATTTTGAATGGGAAGTGTGGGTACATCAACCACTTTATTGATTTGAGAGAAGAGATCAGCAGAAACTGCATTAGCAGCTTGTCCTATGTAACCACCTATACTTTCAGAAAGTGTGTCTTCTATACATAAACCATCTTTCATAACTTGCTCATGATAGTATCTTAAAAATTTAATTTGATTTGAAAACTTGCCCCCAACAGTGCCTTCGACCAGCACCTGAGGGCCTAATAACTTTGATCATTGTTTTTCTGCAGTAGTGGTATAGCGGTACCATGTTCTGTCATCTTTGTAATGTTTGAAGTAGGGTTCACCTTACACCAGTTGGTATCAGTATTACTAGTTAAGTTTTGTATACTTGACTGAACATCTCTGTTGTGTGGCTGTTCATTGTTTATCGATCCTTGATTCCTGCACATGAAGTTGTTTCCCCATTGATTATCTTAATTAAAGTGTCAATTAGAATTTTTATCATTACTCTTTGTATGTGATTGGCGTCCTTGATTTAATAGGTGTTTTAGTTGTGTATGATCATTATTATTACTGTTACGAAATTTTGAGTTTCCTTCTGTGTTGTTTTGCTGTGAATTATTTGGAGAGTATGTGTTGTTATTCACATTGTGATTACCATTATTTGTAAGTTCTGTGAACCTGAGTGCATGTGATTGTTATTTGCTTATCACTTGTCATCTTTGTATGTAAAAGTCAAGCACAGAAAGAAAATATTCTAGATCAGTCTCTGGAAAAGGAATTAATTTTTCACATATGCTAGATGGTAGTTCCCCTTCCAAAACTCTTAGTATATCAATATACAAAATGGGATCACTCCAGTATCTGGTTTTATTAACGAATTTTTCAAAATATCCGTGCAAACTACCTTGTTTACAATTATGTGGCTCTGGATTCAGTACTTCCTTCCTAAGGTGCTCTTGTACAGAGTCTGACCAAAATTATCTAAGAATGCTTCTTCAAACTGAGAATAAGTCTGGAATTGCTCTCCGATATCAGCTCCCCAAAGTGAATATTCGAGTCAGACAATATAATTTAAAACTGACTGCTTAATTAAACTTTCATCAAGTAAGACCGATGTGAGTTAATGTGTTGCCCCATCGTATGTGACATAGTCACTGGTAATGACATAGGAAATCTAAATTATTTTCTAGCCTTGCAGGTGACTGAGCATTTCTGTTATAATCATTTTCAGGTAATGACGTTGTTGGTAGAGGTGAGAATATGTCTCATTCTCCACCGTTACATCTCGCTACACTTTTGTGAAGTTAGCTGTATCCAAATCAGGTGGACCAATTCTACAACCAGAGATTTTGTTACGAATCTATTGTTCTGCATTCTTAGTATTCTCATCTGCAGTATTAATGGCACTCCTCTCCTTATCAGAAATTAATTTCTATACACCATCCAAATAAATTCCATGTTGCAGTACAGCTTTTTGTACAAGAGTAGTGTCACTGTCGAATATGCCTACTTCATTGCAATCATTACAGTTCTTAATATCTGCACTGACTGGCTTCTGTTCTAATTGTGTGAAACATAAATTGTTTGTCCACTTTAGAATAATTAGATTGTAGATCAGGAACATCAGCTCATATAGTGTCAACATTTTTGGTAATAACAGTGCTGTTTCTAGGGTAACCTGTTAGTGTTGAGTTCAACAGACCTACTGCTAGTTTTCTTTTGTTCATTCTTCTTGTTCTCAAATGAAAATTCTACATGCAAGTCTGTAAATTGTTTATTGATTGGGGGACATTGCTGACTGATCTGATCAAATCGCTGATTCACATGGTTAAACTGAGTGTTCATTTTCTGATTAATTTAAGTGGTTTGTTGACTACTCCTCTCAAGTAAATTGTTGGTTAAATGCATGAAGATATTTTAATATTAGATTCATGCCATTTGTTGTATCAGCCCTGCATCTGGTATTACCCGTGTTAAACGATTACTACTAACTGGATGTTGACTTGCTAACATGGGAATCGTAGGAACATTTAATTCTAGCACTATTTATTCATTCACCTTGCTATACAAAACAGTGTTGTCATTAACTAATGGCAGTGACAGATCTTCTGAGTCGTGATGAGGTACTTCTTCCATCGAGACTGCCACAAAATTACTTTTTTCCAAATTTGACTCAGTATTCAGTGTTGATAACCTATCTTGTGGTTGTGTAAGGTTTTCCCTTAAGTTTACATATGTGTTATTAATATGCACTAGTAATGTTTGACACATTCACTTTGCTGCTTTCATTTATGCTTTCATCAAAATTGCTAAGCGATTCTTTCTTACTCGTTTTGAATCTTAATAGTACTGAATCTCTTACTGATACTCAAACGCTTAAAATGTTCTTCACACACAAACACAGTGAGTCTACCAAAGCAATAAAGAACTGCACTTTCAACAATGGGAAGGTAAGTGATAGAAAGTGGCAGCCTGAATCCCATGGTGGAGGAGGGCGGGGGGAGGCAGGAGGGGCACTTGTGACCTCCCTTTCTCTCTTAGCTTCGTTTCTTTACTGATCTTTCCTCCTCTTTCTTCCTTCTTCGTACCATGGCTATATCTCAGGGTTTTTAATGCAGAAATGTAGTGAGAAGGGGACACATGTATGTGGTGGTTCACGACATCGTACTGCTGTGAGGAAGCGTCACTCATGCCTTTTGGTTTGATAAGACTGACGACTGAAGTGCAAATATTTCTCAAAAGAAAAACAGGTATGTGCTCTCTTTTCTTTTAAAACTGTAAATAGCAGCGTAGCTAATATTATCTATTATTCTACTAAACTGAACGAGTGCTACACCACTGATGAAGTTTCAATCTCAAAAGAAGTTTATTAATACCAATTAGCTGAAATAAAAAATCTCATCCAATCCAGAAGCCACTCACAGTTAGAGTGATTAGTTTCTGATGTGTCTGTGTAGTGGTCATTGATACTTAAAACATCATTTCAGTAAGTCTATCACTGTCCGTTTATGAGTTGCTAAGCAACGTATCAACAAGCTAACTATGCAATGATTAATATTTGTCATATCCGGACAGTAAATCGCTTCTCGCTTGCTTTAAGCATCAAGACAATTACTATGCCGCTCATGCAAGTCTTTGATAGTTATTATCAAGCTAATGTCCATAAATTGCGGTTGATGTTACTGAATCCTACACGTGACGATAACGCCCAATATCAAGCCACGTATCTTAAACTCTGCGCCGATATTTGAGAATTCGTGCGCGATTTGTCTGCTCCAAAGCCGGGCCGTGGTTCCGTAGAAAATTTTTTAATTCAACTTCTGGCTCTAAATTAACAATTCTATGCCCGTTCATGAAAGTTACAGAAGATCCGCACTCGATGACTACTGGGTCGCGCACTCGAGCAACACGTAAGTTCTTGTTCTTAGAAAGAGGAAACATGTCATACATAATGCAACAGGTTATTTGCTATGTCATAACTTATTTATATCTATCTCAATAAAACTCAATACCTATTAAATGTTGCACATAATTAAATTCTTTACTCTGTAAATAATCAGTAAAATTTAGAAATGAATTACATGTATAAAAAAACTCAAGTTGATATGACATCAAGGATCACTACTGGTTTTTTGACTTCCCTAAACTCACGTGACGCAAAGTAGATCCGAGTATATTGGACATACTCATGTAATGTTACATCACACCCCGAAACCTTAATATTTTTGAAAGGTCACAGATATTAGAGGTTTCTCTGAATGATGTTAATATGGTGTTGCCTACTGCTATTTCTGAACCAGTCATTTCCGTGATTTTCTTACCTTCATGGATATGTTGGATGATGTGCATTACTGCATGCAACTATTTACTTTTCTTTTTATTCTTTCTGTGTATATTTATATATTCTGTTTCTCATGTACTTTATTTTGTGTGTTATTTATTTCTTATCTTTTCTTTTCTTTTCTCTTTTTTTCTTTTCTTTTCTTTTCATGCATCATCCACAAAAAGATGAAAGTAAAATTGATTAATACATGTATTTGCTTACTCAGTTTTACATATAGTTAGTTATTTATAAGTTAGTTTTGTCAGTGGTCGCCAAATTTAATGGTTTATTATTTTTTGGAAGTGGTGGTGTCAGGAAAGAGCAATAAAACAAGAATTCTACTTTTGTATGATTCCATCCTTTAATGAAACACCAACATAAACGAATGCTGCTCAGTTGTAATGATGTTCTATGCTAAGACTACAAGATATACTTCAGATATCACCTGTTTGTTAATGTTCTTCAAAACTTCTCACTGAATGTCTGTAGTAATAAATGTTCTTATCATTTATGTGCCCTGAGTGGTTGTATCAGTATCAGACAGAACTGGCTGCACCTAATGGCTTTGTGGTTCGACCTTATTTGATTGAATGTCTTCGCATATTTCCTTTTTGCTTATAAGTGAAGGGTAGAAAAAAAATTTTTCCCTTTTTTACTAGTATGGACATTATTTATTGTTTTCCTCTCTTCAGACACATCTCTTGTATCAGTATCAGACAGAACTGACTGCACATAACGGCTTTGTGGATCGACCTTATTTGATTGAATGTCTTTGCATATTTCCTTTTTGCTTATCAGTGAAGGGCAGAAAAAAATAAACAATGTTTTCCTTTTTTTATTAGTATGGTTATTATTTATTATTTTCCCTCTTCAGACACCTACAAGAATACATCTGAATTAATGGCGTCACATTTGCAACAAAACTGGCCAGAGCAATAGAGAACAATGCGGTCAGTTTTTCGTTTCTACACAAATATTCTTGTTAGTTATAATCATAGATTTAATTATGCACTCTGCAAGGGTCAGTTCACCTATGAGTACCTGGATGATGCAATGATTGCTCCATACTGTTCACTGAAAAAAGAATGTGAACCAACGCCAAATGGTGCTTGAAAAACCGTTTTATTCGTCAGTATTACATTATATAGATAGACTGTGTAGTGTATTATCACCTCAAGATTTGGAGGATAATTTTGATTTATACAGTATGTATAACCATGATTTTACTCGCCCAAGCGGTATAGCTTTTATTTGCTGGGATTCCGTGGTTTTAAGGAGTATGATATTGATAACTGCTGTTACTCAATAGATGAGGATATGTTTGCGTGATTGTGAGTGTAAATGAAAAAGTAATAATTTTTTATTGAGCGAAAAAGCAATTAAATCTCACATTTATTTGATAAATTGTGTTTTATTTGGAACATTCAGGGCTGTAAGACACAACTGAGGAGCAAATATCTAGCTCATGGAATGAGTCAGTACATGAAAATAACATAAAAATGTTAATGGTGGCTAAAATAAAATTTACGCAAATCCTCTGCAAATGACAAGCTATTGAGTATATGCTATTATAATCAGCAATATAAAAAAGGTATTTGCTTGATTTTTAGAAAGGTACTCTCTGACAAAATTGAAGGAGTGAGCCACAAGAAAATTCTTCTGTTTGGATTTGAAAGTGTGTGGATTATTGTTAATATTTTTTATTCTTGTTGTAATGTACTGCAAATTGATGCAACAGAATACTGCATGCCTTTCGGCATGAGAGTCAAGAAGGTATAATTCAAATGCAGACTGGATCTGTGTGCAGTATTAACCGAGCAGCAAACTCTTAGGATTAAGGTCATATTGTTAACAACAGATAAGTTTAGAGAAAATATATCCTGAGAAGCCAATGTCAGGATTCTCAAGCTTGTGAACAGGAGTCAACAACAGATTCATGAACTTATGTCACAAGTTGCTCAAACTACCCATTTCTGAGCCACAAATACCCTTTGTGAATGGGGAGCTTTAAGATTTAACATAGAATATAATGGCATGTGTTATAAGCAAATGAAAACAAGCAAAGTAGACTAATTTTCATATTGGAAAATCATTTATTGCAAATGCTGTCCTGGTGGTAAATATAGCAGATCCTGAATATAGGCTTTCCATCTATCTGACATCTAGGACTAGAAATTTTTGGACACACTGATCACGTGCCCAGTCTGCATAATCAAAATGTTTTAATTAAATTTTGTGTTCTAAAGTGTAAAAACTGAGTGTTACTGTGATTTAGCATCTTTTTTTGTGTCTACTGTGTGAGTAAGTAAAATCTGAATTACTGAATTACACTTGTGTATAAGAAATGTGGAAATTTTTGTGTCTAGTTTATGTATCTATTTGTTAGTTCGTGGAATCACATATGACCACTGAAAACAATAATTATTTGTATATAAGGACTTCTGTAAAGTAAACATCATACAGACTAAAATTTATGTACTTGTGTTTGATGCTGTAATGTTATATTTATAGCTTTTACATATAATCAGAACAAATCCATTCAACATAAATTGTTAAAGCATGAATAAACAAATTTAATCAAAAATTCTGTCTATAACAATAATTGTTCCCTCTGATGAATCTCTCTTTCTTTCTCTCTCTCTCTCTCTCTCTCTATCTATCTATCTCTCTCTCTCTCATATATGTATATATACCTTTGTGTCAAACATCTAGGGGCGATACATGACTGTATAGGGAGCAATTTTTGTTAGAGATAGAATGTTCACTGACACTTTTCGATGATGATAGTCAGCCTTTAGTACTACGGCCCTGGGATGATCAGATTTCACCAAAGTAGCGGATTCTACTCACCACGGTGTACTGCATACTACTTACTACTGCAATAAATTGATGCAGTGATTTTCAACAAGAAAACTTTAAGGAAACACTGGGAAGGACAGAAAGAAGAAAGTCATAAGAGATGTTAGCACTGGAACAAACCTTCAGTATGAGACAGAAACGAAATAATGTAATTTTGGCATATTGTATCAACACAAATAAGTGATGGTTAAAAGTTCTCAGCAATAAGTAGAAATTTTATTTCCACCACATTTTATGTCAGTCAATATGAAATTCCAGCGATCTTTATTGCACAAAAATGTTTGAGGACTAACAAATAAAATTAATGAACCACTTATCAGCATTGACGAATTTAAGAACTCAAGCGCAGTTGACATAATGATCCCCTTTGAACATCATATGACCGCTGGTACAGATGTGTTATGTGTTACAGAATTAAGGTTATCATCTCACTTCTTTAGAGCAGAAATGGAGGAAGGGTGAGTTGCTACATTCCTTGGGAATTGTCATAAAGTTAAGAATGAAACTATGTGTGACAGAAGTAGAATTTCATAATAAATTCTTCATAATATTAAGAGTATTCCGAGCACATTCAGGTAATTTTCATGTTCATTGAAGCTATACTTGCCTATTTAACAGCAAAACATGAAGAAATAGTGGTTGGAGGAGCTTTTTAATGTAATATTTGCTGAATAGTTTTCCAGTGAGAATTTGTTACAGGTAGGGACACTATCAGTCTTCCCGACTAGGGCAGCTAATTGCCCACAAACAGCCACTGATACAGTTATAGAAAAGTCTAATGAAAAAAACTGTGTTACAAAATCAGTAATCAATGGCCTCTCAGACCATGACATGTTCCTTCTGTTAAATTTTAATACCAAACTGGACATAAAATCTACTAAATCTGTGTTCAAGAGGGTAGTCAGCAGTCCAAAAATTAATTATTTTAGGACAATAAGTAATTAATAAATTATAAATTCATAAATCTTTTGTAAATAAATAATAATTAATTCATAAATAAATAATAATTAATAAATTATAATATATAATTAATTACTTTAGGACACTCCTCAAAGATGTGGACTGCAGTGATGTATTCAGTGCATGTGACATGAATGAAAAATACAACACTTTTATTAATAAATTCCTTACCTCATTTGAATACTCTCTCCCTCCAACAGTAATTCAAATAAGAACAAAGTTTACAAAGCAGCCACCAATTACTCAAGGAATAAAAGTATCTTGTAAAACAAAGAGCAAACAGCTCTAGTGTTGATACTATAGCTCATTATAAGATATACTGCAAAATGTTAAAGATAGTACTATAGGCATCAAACCAAATGCATTAAAAGGATAAGATGATAACATCTGATAATAAAATAAAGACAATATGGAATACAGTAGATGAGGGGACTAGTAGAACCAGATATGAAGATGAGCAGACAGCAATGATACACTGGTGATGAATGTGTAGAGTTGCAAAATTTTTTAACAAGCATTACATAACTGTTACCGAAAGGTTAGTGATGTCAAATACAGTAGATGCTGCCATGGAATATCTCAGACCAGTAGTTACATATAATTTCAGTAATATGAATATAGCTCTCACTACACCAATAGAAGTAATGTGTAACATAGAGTCTTTAAATCAAAAAATCTATTGGTTATGACAAAATATCAGCAAAGTAAATTAAAGAGTGTGCTTCTGATCATAGTAATGTATTAATTTATCTATGTAACCAGTCATTTATCAATGGAGCATCTCCTGAATGGTTGACGTATTCTGAAGTTGAGCTTTTGTTTAAGAAAGGAGATAAAGAAATACATCAATTTTTTTACTATTTCGCTTTTTCAGTATTCTCGAAAAATTTACTAAAGTTGGTATATAATTGATTTCATAACAATGCACTGTTAAAGTTGCAGTTCAGATTTCTACAGGGTTTTGGTATTGTGAAGGCTATCTACACATTCAGCGAGTTTGCACTTAGTTCATTAGACAGTAAAATGCTGATAACTGGTGTATTTTGGGGTCTGTCAAAGGGATTTCACTATGTAAATCAGATTATCTTTTTAAATAAGTTAGAATACCATAGTGTAATGGGAAGTGCAGCAAAATAGTTCAA
Organism: Schistocerca nitens; assembly: GCF_023898315.1. NCBI lineage: Eukaryota > Metazoa > Arthropoda > Insecta > Orthoptera > Acrididae > Schistocerca > Schistocerca nitens. The sequence goes on along the minus strand of NC_064623.1, from coordinate 63,530,418 downwards.
ATCATAATCCCTGACATGAAACAGCAAAGAGACGTCAACACCAAAGAGACATGTATTAAGCTACAGGCATCATCCAACTGGGAGCTAATTACATTTGGTGTTTCATAAGGTTCGATCTTAGGGCCCATATTTGCCACAAGTATATAAAAGACCTGTCATCTGTAACATTACCGTATGCCAAATTTGTTTTGTTTACAAATGTTGCAATGAATTACAAATCGTGTATAGTCTTAGAAAGAACGATTAATGAAATTTTAATGGACATTGGTAAATGGTTCTTGCCACATTTTTGTCAATAATAACAGAAAAAGCGCACTGTATACAGTTTATAACTTGTAAGAAGTTTCATGCCAGTATATGCCTTAAATATAACGACAAGCAGATAGAAAGGTTGACAATGTTAAATTTTTGTGACTACAGCATCATAACAAAATTCAAGTGGGAGGAGCACACTACAGAACTTCTTAGGCCCTAAACAAATCTCTACTTGCAATGTGAATCTTGTCAGACAAAGGCGGTATAAAAATAATAAAGTTGGCATCCTACACTTACTTCTGTTCTATATTGTCATGTAGGATAATTTTTATGGGTGACTCATGAAGCCAAGCTAAAGTTTCCCAGTTCCAAAAACGTGTAATAATAATTATATGGATTGTGGACTCACGAATACCCTGCAGAGTCCTGTTGGGAACTAGGGACACAAACTACCTCTTCCAAATAAATTTATTCCTTCACTAAATTTATCTTTCTCAAACCAACATCTAAGCTTATTGAATCAAATAGAATTAGAATAATCTTCACAAAGATTTGGTCAAAAAAGGTGTCAGTTATTCAGGAATACACATTTTCAGTAATTTGCCAGCAGCCATAAAAATTTTAATGCCAATAAAATTAAGTATAACAGAAGCCAAAAGAATTTATTGGTAACCAACTCCCTTCACTCCACTGATAAATTTCTTAGTAGTATCAACTGATATGTGTCTGTTACTAATAATGTCAAATAATGAAAGTATTAGATACAATGTGACTTCTAGCCAGATTCAGTGCAATAACATGATCATTTTAAATATATGCCATAAAATTATTTTTCTGTTTGATTATGCATGGCTACAACAGCCTAAGAATTATCAATGCACATAGGTGTTTTGTGACAAGTTTGGTATTATATTTTTATGAAAACATGCTTGAGATTTTCGTACTTATTCCTTATCCACAAGCACCATGTCACGTTGGTTCTGTGGATTGTGCATTAGCATATTTGTTTTTATTTGTAAATATTTATTTTGTATTCTTGTTTTCTGATATGTTCTACATGCTGGAGGATCTTGTCACTATGGATCTATGTCAAAATTGTTACTTACTTATGTGAACACAAAGAATAAACTGCTGTACTTTCATATGGTAGCAAAAGTTAAAACTATTATTCTTATTTTTTGTCGTATCATAATTCTGACACTTTGTTAATTTGCTATTTTTCTGCAGTTCTTCTTACTTATAATTAAATCTCATAAGCTGTTATTTAATAAACAAAGTTCTGGTGCTTTGTTACTGTTGTATCAGGCATTTAAATAACATTTTACTTAGATCTTGATTTTTTTTATAGAAATGAAATTGGGCAGAGGAGGGAGGGAGGTACAAATATACTACTTGTCTAGAACACGAAAGTATATTAAATTAGGTTACATTAGGTGCACAGTGAGGAGATTTTTGAAGATGTCAAACTTACAAAAAACTACAATATATTTATAAAACAAATTATATGTTAATCTTTCTTCCACAGATCCTAAGTTAGATGGTTATGAAAGAAAAGTCAAATATTCAGTTTCTTCGTCAATTAATTACAAAGCTACTAAGCTCAGTGAACTACAAATTAGGTACATCTATAGAAATCATTACAAGCACCGTTTAATACCGAGAAGTTCCGACCCTGGGCTTGATAACCCCCTGCAATCGGTCAGGAAGTGACTTCAAAAGGTTGTCCAGGCGCTTCACATCCATGTTAAGCCCATCACCGAGAATTTCATCGCGAAATTCCACTAATCTGCAGGGATGCTGATGCCATCGTTTTACCTGTTGTTCCAAAATCTCCCACACATTTTGCATGGGGTTTAAGTTAGGCGGCCTTTCAGGCCAGTTGAGACATAAAAGGATGGTGGAGTGTTCAGATAACCAGTCACATATTCTTCCAGCCCAATGAACTTCGTTGTTGTCATTTTTATGCGCCTGTCCGAGCAATGGCCTCCTGCAAGGTGGCTGATTCCAAATGTTTACTGCATGTAGTTCCTGTCTCAATGTTCTTTCGCTAAGATGTGGGAATGGACCTTGATTTACTGTCTGCAGGAATTTCTGTCGTGTTTGCAAGCAATTTTGATTCACAAGCAGTGAAACGCGCCTCTGGGCCGCTCAGTCAGTATCTTTTTCGGACCACAATTCTGACGTCGTGTTTCGTGACCATGCGTGTTACACCATTGCTTGTAGACACGTTACGTGGTGTTTTGTAGCCATGAGTGTTACGTCATTGCTTGTAGACCCATCCAGCAACTCGCCACACCATATGGCCATGACTGTGTCCAAACACGGTTCCACTTCTGTCGCTCTGTTACATCTGTCGCTCTGTTACATTCTTACATTTACCCATGTTTACACACAATGTCTGGACGAATTGTAAACATCTGACTGATTGCAACTGCCTTATGCTCACATGGAGACAGTCTGCATGGGGTAGAGGACGTGACATGATCGCTGCACCATATGAAGGCTCAATGATTCACCTGTGCATGTGCACTGGTGTGATTTATTGTCCAGTGAGCTTATATATATATATGGTTCAAATGGCTCTGAGCACTATGCGACGTAACTTCTGAGGTCATCAGTCGCCTAGAACTTAGAACTAATTAAACCTAACTAACCCAAAGACATCACACACATCCATGCCTGAGGCAGGATTCGAAACTGCGACCATAACAGCCGCTCGGCTCCAGACTGTAGCGCCTAGAACCGCACGGCCATTCCGGCGAGCTATATAAATATATTCAAAGATGATTGTAAGACTACTGTAGCAAAGCATCATCAAAATCAAAATCGTTTGGCAAGGCTTTGTTACGTATTGATATTCTTATTATTAACTGTGTATGATAACATATTTACTGTGTTTTATTTTGACACAGCTTCAGTGCAGCAATGCAATCTGCATAAGTAAACCATTGCATACTGTGGTTTTTACATCTGGAAAAACAGGCTGGCATCTGAGACTGCTATTGGTGATAAACTTACATTAATTTTCAATACATGGGGAAACACTCCTTTGCATTATATTGAAGTACATATTATGATCCGAATCAAGTCATATTAGCACTGGATCTTTTTTTATCTACAGCGTTTACTCTTTCATCATAGATTACTCAGGATAAAATTCACACGAAGTGCCACAGTGTGCCAGTTCAGCTAAGTTCCTACATGTCCAACATGGAACTTCAGTGATATCACTTGACGATAAAACCCATGTTCTGGTTGTTTCATTATTATTTCAAGTTGGATTAACTCAGTTATAGAAGTAAGCTGGCATCTTGAAAGCACTTTAGTGTGCAAATATATACCATTTCTATATATACTCATCATATGTACACATTGTTAGAAATGTAAGATTTAACACCCCACTTCTGTTTTGCAAATGGTTCAAGGTACCGAAATGAGATTTTCTGCAAATGATAAAATACAGAGAGGTGCATGATTTTATTACTAAGTTATCAGTCTTAACTCTTATATTAACTGACATACAAAGGCAAGTATGTCTCTTTTATACATACTGTTGTATGGTGGAACATTTCAGTAATGGATAGCTCTGAGGAAGGGGATAAATGTCCATTATTAAGATGTGTCCACTATTCAGGAAAAATGTAGGTTGTTACACAAGTAAAGAAATCAGTAAACTACAGTATTTTACACAAATAATCCATTATTTTGCTTACAGTTTTCTCTCACTATTCAAGAAGTAAAACACATTTGGTGAATTCAAATCTATTAAAGCATTCTCACATACAAATTTCAAAAAGAAACATAGTGTATTTTCTATTGTAGTATTTTATTAAATTACTGGATTCAGTCATTTTCATGACTGTAGGTTCTAACTTCCTGTCACCAGACCAAGATTGCCAAGTATACTTATCCATCTTTTCTGACTCTTGAATTCATTATAACTGTCTTTCCATTGTTTGCTGCAAATGCGTTCTTCATCCTTCGCAATAAGTAATGCGTTGGCTTCCTCACCTCTCTGATAATTTCTTTGCTTGTAATTGGAAGATAAAAGATTTCACAGATATCATCGCCACTGTGTTTCTGAAGAACATAGAATTTACTTCTATCTGAAGACAGATCTTCCGCATACAGTGTGTTCATAATACTAATTTAATTCTCAGATTCACCCATCAGATGTAGTAAACCATGAACATCGTACTCTTGGAGACTGCTATTGTTGGCTGAAGTCAGGTCGTGGTTGCACTTAAATTCAGCTTTTCCTTAGCAGCTGTTGACAGTAGAGAAATAAACTGTAGCTCAAGGCAGCACATAACCAGAGAATTTTGTCAAATGCACTAATAGAATTGTTAGTTCGTCTGCAGGTTCAAGATAGTTCATTGGTAACAAAATAGACCTAAGTCTCCATGATATCTGCCCACACAAAAGCATAGAATTATGAATAGGCAGCCTGTGTGAAATGATGTTCGACAGCAGAATGAAAACGTTTACATTAGTTAGTGTGGCTTTGGAAGAGTTGTCGAGAAACATCAATACTTTCCTATTACGCTTTCACATTTTTCGATCAAATGCCAACAACCACCCAGTCACTAATGCCTTTATACCTAGGTAAAGTCCTTTGTGTACATCTCCATGTTCAGTTCACTCAAATTAATTTCCTTAAAACATCTAGATACAGCAGCCTTGCCTACAATGGCAGGGTTTTTACAAATTCAACTATCTTTCTAACATACAGTAAGGTTGTATGTCTTTTTTTCCAAATTTCTCCTCCCGTACACTTTTCACTTGTTAAGTACACTGTCTTATTTGCTTTATCTCTGAGAAAAAGAGCATTCACAGAGGAAAGAGTGTGTCAGAACTCTCCATTACATAAAACAATATATCCAACTTAATGCTATTCTTTGAATTGTGTAAGCACTCAGATATCGATAATAACAATCTGAGGACGAAACTTGGGAGCGCAATTCTAAGCGTTGTTGTGAGACAAGGTCTGTCTTCAAGAGTGGAAGTAGTAGTATCGGTCGAGAGCTCAGAGACAGAGGATGTGTCACGCTACCCTTATGTCGGTGATGGCAGATCTTACTACGCTCAAGGCCTGATTGCATTTAGATAGCCAGGAAAGATTTAGATGACTTAACTACGCATGAAGATGGAATTCAAGGTAAAATTCGCAAGAATAGCGCGGAAGCAACTGCATGGTTAGGCTCTTGATGCTAGCCCGAGTTTGCAATAATTCCATGTTTTGCTTGTCAGTTAAAGAAGCCTCCTCATCCTCCAAATAATAATTATTATTTTCCACATCTAACATATGACTGCTGTGGTTATTAAATGTTAATGAAACTTTGAAATTGAAATCATTTGTTGATCTGGCACACAGCCATTATTGACATATATGTCATTGTCATTATCATTATTAATACTTGTTCATGATGATTCTGAAGTTTTAAATAGACTTAATTAATGAAATCCCTTCTCAAAAGTTATTTAGTGGTTAACAGGACCCAAGCAAACTCCTTTTTATTAAATTCATTTCTAGTAACAATAAACTTTAGCCGCTGCTGCTGCGAATTGCTGTAAACCACATGGAAAAAGGTAGTCATCTAAAGAGGTGAGGCCAAAACTTAGGGTCAAAACAGAGACACTGACACACCACAACATGTCATGTACTGTAAGCCAGTAAATTCCGTTACACAAATCAGTTTCTGTCTCACTGAAAATTCTTTTTCGAATACGCAGTCAGTTAGTTTATCCAAATGTTAGTTTTAAGTTTTTCATGTTACGATCTGTTGAGGGCTTAAACGACAGTGAAACTGACACTCATAGAACACCCTGGTTAGATTTCGTTTACTGATAGCTCAGGTTGCTTATCGAGTCCATTTTCTCAGACGAACGTAGGCAATATTTGTTGTATATACGTTACATATTGGTTGTAGCTACACACATATTGGTTGCATATTACAACAGTTAAATACGTTTCTTTCTTTACAGCCTTCGCAGATTACAGCTACCCTTTTCTCCCACCCCAACAAAATGTTTTTCGTCTGCTGAATCGGATTCGTCACACTCATTTCGATAAGAGATAGTCTGCCTAATCATAAACTTATAAAGCCAACTCACAGACGTTTTAAAGTCATAACATCTTAATTTTTTAGCAACCTCTAACGCTTTTTTTCCCTTGACAGTGCTGTTCTTGCTATAAACATGACAGTACCATCCTTCATGACAGGTTGTCAGCTTCCTAACATAGTTTATACGAAAATGAACGTTTAGCACAGAGATTTTCACTGCGCATCCACAATTTAAAGATATAGCTTGTGTTTCTCAAAATGCCACTTAACGTATATTTATCCACAGCAAGCAGCGTCACATTCTATTTTTCATACGCGATTATGATTCCGCCTCTTTCCTTTAGTGTCAGTTGTCTATGTTTGTGTAACATTGTAGCGCATGTGACGCATACTTCTCAAAGCATAATCACAAAAGAGACTGTGCACCATCTGTACTTTGTAAACAAATGCGCAGTAATATGAAACAATCTATGCTGGTTCCAGGCTGATTTCTATCAGCCTGCCACTTGTTGAGTACATGCGCCCGTTGCAAGAGCATCTGTTACTAAAAAATGTCTGGGAATTTAGAAGTGTTCATAATTTAGCAATGTCTGCTGTTCAGAAGTATCCATTAGGAGGAGGTTTTCTGCACTTTTCTCACTGGCATTATAAAACTGTCGAAGAGACGAGAGCCGTGATGTACAGGGTGTATCAAAAAGAATCATCTGATTAAAAAAAATTTAACATTACATTATTTGAGGTATGTGCGTCAGTAGTTTATTGCTGGAAAGAACAAACACTCGGAGTTTTACGCGTTTCCCATTAGGTAGCAGCAGTGTGTGCCCCCATTTCAGTTCTAATAAAAATGGTGTCAGGACAACAGAAAGTGTTCTGTGTTCTACGTTTGCACAGTACGGGTCAAAGTAACTGTTCAGCGTGACTTTCGTACTAGGTATGGTGTCGAGCCTCCTACAGCAAAGAGTATTAGACGATGGCATAAACAATTCCGAGAAACAAATTGTTTGTGTAAAGGCAAATCGCTGGGCCGTCCCCGAGTGTCTGACAAGGACGTCGAACGCATCCGCCATAGTTTTACAAGGAGTGCACAGAATTCCATTTGCCGTGCAGCTCGACAGTTGAACATGTCCCTGATGTCCATCTGGCGCGTATTGCGTCGACGTATACATGGAAACCATACAAAATTCAGCTTCTGCAAGCTCTCTGCGAAGGTGACAAACTACAATGTGTGGAGTTCTGTAATTTCGTTCTTGGCCAGGTCACAAGACCTGACTGTATGTGATTAATTCTTGTGGGTGTTTATGTGCCTCCGTTAGCAACAACAATGAATGAACTGAGACATCGTATAATAGTATCTGTGGAAGCTGTAACTCAAGATATGCTCGCTGCAGTATAGGAACAAATTGATTACCACATTGACATACGCTGTGCATCTCGACTGGGGCATATTGAACACCTATGAAAAGGTTTGAAAAAAAACTTTTTGAGTTTTCCATTCATCAAAAAACAAAATTCATTGTATATGCTAATTAGTTTCAGAAATATAGACTGCCAAATCGGATGATTGTTTTTGATAGAACATGTATAACACTTTTTAACGTTTTCGTCGAAATATTTCACAATAGTATCTGAGAAATGTGCTAAAACTAAGGCCTAAGATGGACAGAATCCAGTATTATGGAGCTCTCAAGTAGGCCGCATTCTTACATCCGGCTTGTGATAAACCTGAGGTCATTCACATATCTGAAATATTCAAACGCTTATAGGAATCCAGCAAGGTGACGTCTTGGACAGCCGCTTATATTTCGACAGGTGATCAAGGAACTTCAGCACCTCCATATAAAGTGGTACGCATTTCCAGATAATTTGGTAGTGTTATTATAGAAGCGGTTGAGATGAAATTAGCATGTGATCTTATAAATACATTTGGAGGTGTTTGCTTAAATTCCTTTTGGGATTGTGCTCTCTCTATACCTGGTCAAAGAGCACGCAGACAGAGTTAATGCTACGTGCCCACCCATTGGTAATTAATGTGCACTATCGGTAACTTTCGGCATTGGTAATCTATTATTGTGTTGTGGACAGTGAGAACAGAAATGACATACAGTTTTGCACTATCCCCACCACGTCGTCCCAGCACTAATCAAGCAACCAATGAAAAATCAGAACTGTAAGGCCAAGTCTCAGAGCTAAGTCTCACCTGCATGCATGTAAGCTGAACTAACTTTCAGACTGCGAATAGCTGTTTTTTTTTTTACCATTTAAAACACAGTAAACAACCCACACCAGACACAAAATGCCGTTTGTGACACAAAATGCCGTTTGTGAAAATGCTTAAACTCAGGTACTAACGTCTACCAACATGGCCACTTTACTAGAATACAAATGAGGCACTGAGACACATAAGGACCTTAAGCACACCACCGCTGACCTCACATTTAACTGAACAGCAGAGAAACAAGTGATACAGCCTTTTGTGAATTTTCGTATATACCATGTGGGCCTACAACACAGACGAACTTGACTCGCCGCAAGATCAACGGATTTCATAAGTATGAATAAATGCTACAATCTCATAATCGACGGTGTTGTGCTTTAGACCCTAAAGATTGTCAGTGCCTCAAATGGATTACTGTATGATAAAATTCATAACTTAATACACTATAACTCATTCAGAAACCCACAAAATAGGTTTACTATCAGTACAACTTTAACATATATTGACGTCTGATCTAATTTTACTATAGTAAATAGTGAATGAATTAGCGTATCTGAGGAGTGTGATATCATCTAGCAGGATTTATGCCAAGCTAACGGAACAAAACAGTGTGCTGCTACCTGGTGGCTCTGACGTAAACTTCAACTGTGCACATTGTTTATCAAACCTTTATGTGTTTGGCCTGTAAGGCAATTACGTCACATGATTTGCACGTGCGTAAAAACCGCTTAAAATGTGCACAGCTGAAGGTCTGCTCGCAACCCTGATGCCAAGTTTCACGGGGTCTAGAGGAGCAGTGGTGCAGTAGATTTAAGTGCCGATTCTTTCAGATTGCAGCATCTACGCTATGTTTAACAGCATTCAAAGAGTAATAACCAATAAATACTGCAATGCATTGGGAAGTTAGGGTGTTCACATGCTCTTGTGCTCTTACACAACACCGCCACTGATCGAAGGTGTCACCCGTGAGTTGTTCGAGGATTTTATGGGTCGTGAGAAACTCCAGTTTCGCATATTTGATACAGTTTTCCTAGTCCTATTGATACCTTGAATTTCTGTCATATACAGTTTCAGGCACCAAAGAACAATCTTTTTGTATCACCATAAAATTTAGTTCTTATGTCAGGACACATCTCGAAACAGACCTAGTTATTTAAAAGAGTAAAACAGTTCCACCCTTGCCCTATGAATAAATTTCTGCACACATCCAAGCTTTCAAATGCTTCGATTTGTAACAGCAGTAAATAGAAGTTTCCTTTAAAATGGTGTGCGTTTTGTATTAGCCACGTTTTTCAGTTATCCTTGCAGTCTAGGGTCCGCTTCAGCTTGGGTAATTGGGAGGTTGCTACAGTTCAGTTCTGAAAAAATTATAGGATGGGGTATCTAGAATGATACTATAGCACTGTTCTCAGCCACATTCGTAATTTTTAATTTTGCAAGGCCATTTCCATGAACGATTACAGTATTCAGTAGCGAAACCGCATTATAAAAAAGGAGAAGTGGACAAAGTATACAATTTATGGCATATTTTCATGGCACCAGTGTTTGCAAAAGTTATTGAAAAGGCTGTATATGAGTATATTATAAGGTTAATTGACCATTTCAGTTGAAATAATTTTCTGGAAGAGTAAGAGGAATAGCTCACAATTGATTCCTTTCATACTCTAAGAACACACAACAGAGGTTCATTACCCACAGTAATGAAAACGGCTGTGAGGTGGCGTGTGATTGGGGCATGGTTATGAGGGGGGGGGGGGGGAGGTGCCTGAGGGGTCAATGCTGGTACTGCACTATTGTTTCTTATGTATGTGACAGATATGTCTTCTGGTATTTCTGTTTGTTTATGACACTATCTTGGTAGTGGAAGATGTTAAGAGGAACGTACTCAATGAATCAGAGTAGTACAGTTCAAGACATACGTCCACTTTTTGTAGAAAATCAGCTGATGCTAATATCAGTTTTTACAGTTGATAACACACAATTAAACTACTACTGACATCTTACTTACACAGAATGGGCATATGTTTAGTCAATCTGAACAAAACGAATTCCTAGGTGTTGAGATAAATGGTAAGCTGTCATGGAAAACCCACGTTCAGGATTTTCTTCAGAAACTGAGTGCTACTTTATTTACAATTAGAACAGTACCTATAATAAGTGATAATCCAATTATAACATGAGTTTACAGTGCTAATTTTCATTCACTTACGAATTACAGCTTTCTATTGTGGGCTAACTCATCCCTTTTTGGCCCAGAAAAAGGCAGTTCAAGCAATATGTGGCGTAAGTTCACGAACCTTATGTCAACCTATGTTCAGGCGTCTGGGAAATTTTGACATTGCTCTCTCAATACACATTTTCTTTAACGTTATTTGTTGTGAAAAATGTGAGCTTATTCCTAAGAATTAGCAGCTTTCATTCACTTAATACTGGGCAAAAATCAGGTCTGCATTTGGATAGAACCTGCTTGTCCCTTGCTCAGAAAGGCACACATTATTCTCCTTCAGTCATTTCTGTAAAGTACCACAAAAATTTAAAAAAAGTGTGTGCAGTAATCCTCACACTTTTGTCTACCATTAACTGAAGAATTTCCTCATGGTGATTCCTTCTACTCTGTCGTGGTGTTCCCGGGGAAAAATCAAGCAAGTTTCTGTGTTATATTCTAATATACTTGTAGCTTGTCGCCTACACAGGATTTGTGTAATTTTTATTTCAATTATTGTTCATGTTTCTGATGTAGTTTCATATACTGACTCATTCCATGAGCGTGGGAATTGAGCCCTCAATTTGGTCCTATTGAACTAGATGTGTAAAATAGAAAAAACTAAACAAACGAAGTCTGGCGTATCTGGGGTGTCCTCCGTTAGTTGCCTCAGTCCATATGAATGAAAGAAAGCATATCAGTCACATACACATTGCTTAGCAATAGGCCTCTCACCTTGAAGCAGTCAGACATGATGAGTTACAGGATTCTCTTTTGTATCTTTTCACATAATTAGAAGATATGCGAGTTTTATGCTTTCTGCGTATAGTACAAACATAGAAAAAAATAGTACCAGTCCTCTGAAATAATGAAAACATCAGCAGATGCTTAAAGTCAAATGGATTATCGTTATAGTTTGACACTACAAAGCTCCAAAAGGTATAAAATAAGTGTATTCAAATAATAAAATTCAAGAAGAGTATATACCGTTCAGTTTTTAAGACTACAGGTACCTTAATAGGAAATGCCAGTTGCTATAATTGATGAAATACTTGAGCTCAGCTAAATTTGCGGTATCCATGATTCCAAATGTAGGTGTTTTGAAAAGGGAGAAAATGTTCTGCGTATTTCCCATTCGCTATGGAGTTATGGGAAGGTTTTTTGAGTAACTCAACTATCAAAGATAATAGTTTCAGAAGACAGATATGTATAGTAAAAATTACATTTGGTGTCAGTTGTGGGACATCCTGAAATCCTGCAGAGACTGTTCAAACAATTTAATACTTCCCCATGTGTTATACCACACATACAATCATTAGTTACCTTCACCTTACAAATATATCTCTTTTTTTTTTTTCAAAAAATACTGCAAAACAGGAGTATAACGTTACGACCAAAAACAGCCTGGACAAAGCTTTCATAGTTTCAGTATCAGTACAGAAATGACTCATATACGTGGATAGATTAAGGAAAGGCAAACCTACATTTCTAGCATTTGTAGACTTAGAGAAAGCTTTTGACAATGTTGACTGGAATACTCTCTTTCAAATTCTGAAGGTGGCAGGGGTAAAATACAGGGAGCGAAAGGCTATTTACAATTTGTACAAAAACCAGAAGGCACTCATAATAGTCGAGGGACATGAAAGGGAAGCAGTTGTTGGGAAGGGAGTGAGACAAGGTTGTAGCCTATCTCCGATGTTATCCAATCTGCATATTGACCAAGCAGTAAAGGAAACAGAAGAAAAATTTTGAGTAGGTATTAAAATCCACGGAGAAGAAATAAAAACTTTGAGGTTCGCCGATGACATAGTAATTCTGTCAGAGACAGCAAAGGACCTGGAAGAGCAGTTGAACGGAATGGACAGTGTCTTGAAAGGAGGATGTAAGATGAACATCAACAAAAGCAAAACGAGGATAATGGATTCCAGTCGAATTAATGATGCTGAGGGAATTAGATTAGGAAATGAGACGCTTAAAGTAGTAAATGAGTTTTGCTATTTGGGGAGGAAAATAACTGATGTTGGTCGAAGTGGAGAGGGTATAAAATATAGACTGTTCTGAAGAAGAGAAATTTGTTAACATCGAGTATAGATTTAAGTGTCAGGAAGTCGTTTCTGAAAGTATTTGTATGGAGTGTAGCCATGTATGGAAGTGAAACATGGACGATAAATAGTTTGGACAAGAAGAGAATAGAAGCTTTCGAAATGTGGTGCTACAGAAGTATGCTGAAGATTAGATCACATAACTAATGAGATATTGAATAGAATTGGGGAGAAGAGAAATTTGTGGCACAAATTGACTAGAAGAAGGGATCGGTTGGAAGGACGTGTTCTGAGGCATCAAGGGTCACCAATGTAGTATTTGAGGGCAGCGTGGAGGGTAAAAATCGTAGAGGGAGACCAAGAGATGAATACACTAAGCAGATTCAGAAGGATGTAGGTTGCAGTAGGTACTGGGAGATGAAGAAGCTTGCACAGGATAGAGTTGCATGGAGAGCTGCATCAAACCAGTCTCTGGACTGAAGACCACAACAACAACAACGTGGATACACAAATATTTAACAGCCTAGCAGAGCCTATTTTTCCCACATTTCAGAGACCCTCTCTGCAGAATATATGGAATATGTTTTACCTACTGTAAAATGTTATCATAACTGATATCCTTATTTTAATAATGTATACTAACTACTATATTCTAATGTATATGCATATTTACAGTAATGGTACATTTAAAAATTATAATCATTTCCAGGAAAGATTCAGCACACAGACCTCTGTAATACAAAGCAGTGGTGATACCTCAGGATCACGGAGTCCAGTCCATACTGACGCCTTGGCTGTTACTGTTTTGTCATCTCCCGGCGTCATCAGCAAATGTCGTTCTGAGTAAGCCGAGATTTGTACATGGGCGACACACAGGGTTGCTGATAATTTATAAACGCGTGGAGAGTATTGAGAAGTCAGGCCAAAAGTCTTGTCGTGTAGCTATTTTACGCTTTTAAGACACTAACGACCATAGCTGTACCAAGAAAAATTGGACATTATTGGTGACAAATAAGAAAGGGCTCAGTATGCATCCATCTGGCACACCAACATTTATTTCTCGCTGGAAATTAGATAATGCAGCAGCGAAATTACATCTATTGGGAATGAGAGAGAAGAGTACATCAAAAAATTTATTTCTCCATTACATTTACAGTGATTTACAGCCAACTTATTCTTATTTTTCTAAGTTTTGCGAGTTTATGTTTAATGTTACGGTTCGTTCTCGAGCTCTTTGTGCACTGTGCTGCCCCTCGAATGCACACCCGGGCGTTTCTGGCTAATGGTATGCCGTTGGCAGTGCAAAGCGGCTTCAAGCACTGAGTCTATGATCGTGGCACGGGAAGTTAAGCTAGCGTCAACATGTAACACGACAGACACTTTTCTCGTAGAGTCGTGTTCTTCAGTACACACAGTTACGCTGAAATAAGTGCGAGTTTACACAGAAACAATCAAAAGCGACTATGAATGCACGTACGCAGGCGTTCTGAAACGCGAGCGTCGTTCTTGCACTGTTATCTCTCTAGCGTGCCGGAGTACCATTCTATGAGGTGTCCGCAGAGATTGCTCACTGCGGAACAGATCCGCCACGAGGTTCCAGGGGCAGCCTCAGAGCTCACTAGTCTACACAGCAATTAGCACCAACAACTACGGAACTGTCTCTACAACAACTTAAGCGCTCTTGCCAAGGCAAGAAAATCGTGAATTGTCTGAGGTAGCACTTTTTTTTTTCACAACACATTGAAACATTCACACTTATCCCCGTCGTATCGTTCGTGTGCCATCAGTAATGGATACTTCAGTAGGTCTAGCAGCATTTCGGAATGTTTCACGAACACTTGTCACAAAAGTGGACTAGATATCCAGTGTAACAGAAGTCACTGCCTCGGTAGTCGACAATCTGTCACATTTACACTGATTCTTCAGCGCAAGGAACACTCTCGTCGCAGACGGTACTGACAGTAGAACCACTGTGGTAGTTTTCATTAATTATGTCGTATTTTAATACAGTACATGCATCAGATTTCAGAGTTTAATATTGACCAGAGAGCATACAGTAATATGCACAGATGTTCTCGCCTTGTGGCAGTTAATATGTGCGAGATCGAATTCGCTATCTTGTCTCACTCAGTAAATATCGAAATGAAACTCTGTGCTTTTTGGGGAAGTCAGTAAATGGGGAAAGAAGGCGACGAAATTCAGGTTACTGTAAATGATTAGTGCTCTTCGAGAATCTTGCTGAGTGACGATAGCTAACAATCAACGCCAAGTGACACAAAAAGGGAACTCCTGAAATGCTATGTGGCAGCAATGTGCAGATGTGATACTGTGGAAGAAAAAAGGAAGGAATGTAAATTAGGTTTAACACCCCGTCGACATCGAGGTCATTAGGGAAAGAACATAAGCTTGGACCGTGTCAAGGATGGGGAAGGTAATTGGTTGTGCCCTTCCAAAGGAACCATCCCAGCATTTGAAAATGGTTGAAATGGCTCTAAGTACTATGGGACTTAATATCTGAGGACATCAGTCCCCTAGACTGAAACCTAAGTAACCTAAGGACATCACACACATCCATGCCCGAGGCAGGATTCGAACCTGCGACCGTAGCAGCAGCGCGGTTCCGGACTGAAGCGCCTGGAACCGCTCGGCCACAGCCCCAGAATTTACCTGAAGCGATTTACGGATATCACGTAAACCTAAATCTGGATGGCCGGACGCAGGTTTGAACTGACATCCTCTGAATGTGAGTCCAGAGTGCTAACCACTGCGCCCCCTCGCTCAGTATACTGTGGAAGGGGAGGCATTGAGCGGCTGCAGGTGCATGTACAAGGAACACCGTGATATTTCCATACGGAATTCCTCTAAAGTAGCATGGGCAGTTTGGGAACTTGTAAAGATATCGATACGGCTCTGATGTATCGAATCTTAAACTTATGCATCTCTGCCGGACCTGTGATCACAGGTGGGTGGGTGTAAGATCTCTGACAGTTGGCAGCACTGTGAAACACAAAAAGCTGCAGGTAAACAGAAAGCTGCGGCAACACTGAGGCATTGCTGCAGAGACACATAAAACTGCGTTGCATTACGTGATCAGTTGAGGTAGATGCACGAAGCATCTGTGCCACACCCACTCCAACTGTCAGAGATCTTCTTTCACTGACTCTACAGCAGGCTCAGTTCATGGAGAGAACAAGTATGACCTGGGAGATAGAAAAGTATGATGCAGAATGGAATAGTACATGGAGACCGAGAGAAATCTTAAAGTGCAAGAGGTAACTCGAGTGAAAACGTGGTGTGTGTGTTCATGCACTCTGAATGTACATTAGACCCAGGTAGGGACCATATCATGAACCTGAGACATAACAGACAGCGTAAAGTAAAAACTGTTAAATTTTATGGTCCCTTTTCATCATAGCATGTTCACTGAATTAGTTACCTCTAAGGATGATAGCATATTGACACGACATGCATTACGTACAGTTATGGAAGTTATTTGAGTGATACATGTACCTTGCGAGCAACTAGTCTGGGAATGCTGTCTATAAATAGTCCAACGCCCAAAGAATACGACAGCAAACGACAGGTCAACTCTTACCAAGTCAATGAACAGATTATAAAACATTCAAACGTCATGGAAAGGTACAATCTGCACAGAGGAAGCTTCTCTACAGGTTTTCTTTCAAACTGGGTGTCATGGGTGGGCGCTCTCAAAGGTGCAGTGAAAATGTGGTACAAACTCTGGTCTGGCACACACTCCACTTCACTTTCCGTATCTCACGGCCCTCTCTCACGTATCAACCGTACCTGGTCAAAGAAGTTCCCAGATCTTCTCAGACACTTACAACACCTCCGCCCCTGCTACACTATCTGATAAACGTACCTGGACACCTCTGTGTAATGCAGAACTGATGGCGAGAGGCAGACCCGCCAGTGTAAAAGGAAGTGTGTTGTGTTGTCAGTAGAGGATAAGGGTCCACTGAGGAGAGACTTCCAACGTGGACCGGTCACTGGATGTAACCTGAGTAACTATACGAGAGGTAACATTTCAGGCTTCTAACGTTGCCCAAGTCGACTGTTCGTAATGCGGCTGTGAAGTGAAAACGCCAAACATTCACGGCTAAATCAAGTCCAGACACACTCATGTACTATTGAATCGAGACCTTCGAGCACTGCAGATACTGGTTGTAAAAAATCACACGAAATCAGCGGAATCCTTCCTGATGATTTAACTTTCTTCCAAATTGAGATCCTTAATTCCTCTAGAATCCTTATCATGTGGAGCAGATACTTGCGACAAATGGGATTCAAATTCCAGGGACTTGAACCAGCAATCAATGAGGTATTTCATCAGGGAGAATCAGAGTTTCTATCGGATCCACAGGTTACCACTCAGCTGTGGGAAGCCACCTTGAAATATGTTGATCCAACACTTCAAAGACAATTGGTTGCTTTCGGATCTCTAAGGCTCAGTGATTCTCCAGTAGAGGCAGTAGCCAGAAGATCTAGAGAAGACAATAGATTATTACTGAATATCAGGAACGGTCCCTACAACAGATCTAGAGTGATGTCTTACATGCCTTACTCAAACCCTGATAGTGTAGTGAGACAAGCCAGGAATCCATTATCAGTTAGAGTTTATGATGCGGGAGGGGTTCCAACTCTAATTAATCCCATTTTTAGTACTCCTGCACCAAGGGTAAAGAAAACCAGACAGGATCACTATTATAGGTTGGTTGGAATATCCTCAACATATTTCCTAAAATTAATTGAGATTTTGGAGGATCAAGAATTCTGGTGGGATAGAACGTTACCAGCAATAACCCTAGCAGAAGGAGAAGGCAGTTTAGCCCAATTGCTATTAGCTTATAATGTGAAGGTTGTCTATTACAATTCTCTTGTTGATAGGAGTAAATTCATCCCTCATCGGGTTGCATCTTTCAGCCCCACTTGTTTAATGGGGAAGACATCTGGAGTCAGATGGCTTGACATATGTGCAAGGACAGGAGGTGACTTAACTGAAGATGGAGAATGCTGGGATTGTATCATGTGATGCAGAGTCCACTCATTCCTTCTCACTCAATGCCGCTCGTGATATATTCAACGCTTGGCTTTCATATGTTATAAATAGGGCCCGGATTTTAATGACAAGTCATTTTTTTCTGAACTATAGGGTGAATTTTAGACCAATTTATACACAAATCTAGGCATTTTAGTGTCGAAGAATATATTTTGATTGTGCATATAAAGTAATATTTCAACAAATTTTAGTAATAGTTTATATTGAGGCTAACTTTTAATATAATAGGTCATATTTCCGTCAACTTTTGCCAAAAATGCGTATACCGTTTTTCTCGTATCTTACGGGACACACGAATAAGAAAATGAATATGTTGCTCACGAGACAATATTTATGAAAGATAAACATACAAATTAGTACACAGCTTTATTTCTCAGGGCTGTAGCAGAAAATCGGTGAACCACAAAAGTCGTTTCGCGAACATAGAACGTTGCGCAGAGTCGACAATACGCTCTCAGAGCCAACAAAGGCGGCTTCTGCCGTAATAATCATCGCAGTCACACAGGTGTTCCCACTAACCAGTTTGAATTCAGCCTTTGCCTTATTCATTATGCCTAAAGCAAAATGCTCCGGCAGCGTGAAGTTGCGAGGATATGTTCGAGAATTTGGAGAGAAGTTCTTTAGTACTGATGGGAAAATATTATTTTGTAGACTATGCGTGAAGTTAAAGTTAGTATAGAAACGTGCTTTAATGTGTAACAACACTGTAATACCGCTAAACACAGCAGCTGTGTGAAACGAAGTGCTGAAAATAACAGCAGGCATACGCTGTTATTTGAACAGACAGGTCAATCGTCAGCCGTGCAATCATTCTGCAAGGATTTGTGTGAGATGATGGTGTCCTGCAACGTCCCATTGGAAAAGCTGAAGAACCCACGCTTCAGACTGTTCTTGGGGAAGTACACAACACATCCAGTTCCAGATGAATCTACACTGAGAAAGAACTATTTATCCGTATGCTACGATGGTGTGCTCAACAAAATACGAATTACTATTGCTGAGCAAAAGATCTGTCTGTCGATAGGTGAACTACGGATATTAGTGGGCGATATATTGCAAATATTGTTGTTGGTGTTCTAAAAGTTGATGGCCCTGGAGATATGTTCCTACTAACGTGTGAAGCTCTCGATAGAGTAAACAATTCGACGATTGCTATTTTGTTTGACAACTCTCTGAAGCTACTGTGGCCGGATGGTGTGAAAAGAGACAACGTTATGCTGCTCGTAACAGATGGTGCTTCATATATGGCTAAAGCAGCCAAAGGGCTTCAGATTCTCTACCCCAGTATGGTGTACACCACTTGCCTTGCACATGCGTTGCACAGAGTTGCCGAAGAGGTGCGATCAAATTACCCTGACGTGGACAAATTAATTTCTTGTGGCAAGAAAATCTATGTGAAGGCTGCGCTATGGGTGCAGAAATTCAAGGAACAAGCACCTTCAACGCCCCTCCCACCTAAACCTGTTCTTACACTATGGGGTTCTTGGCTTAATGCTGCTGAGTATTACTGCACCAACTAAAGACAATCTTCTGTGAGCTTGATAGCGATGAATCAAGTGCTATCAAAATTGTGAACTAAATTTTTACAGATACATTGTCCCCAAACTTGGCATACATCATCACCAATTTTTCAGTGATATCAAAAGCCATCAAACGACTGGAAGCTGTTTACACTCAGCTATGTGAGGCCCTGAGTATTGTGCAACATGTGCAGAGTGAGTTGGGTCGAGCTCGTGGTCATGTGGTTGACAAAGTGAAAACCAAATTGCACAGTGTTCTCCAATGGAATTCTGGATATTCTACACTGTGCAAAATTAGTGACAGTCTTTCAGGGAATGCCGCAACATTTGAAGATACTGAAACAAAGCTAACTCCAGTGATCTGGCTGCCTTGAAATACGCTCCAGTGACGTCTTGTGAAGTGGAGCTTTTCCAGGTACAAAACTATCCTCAGCGACAACTGCAGATCTTTGACAATGGAAAACCTGAAAATGCACCTTGTGATCCAGTGCAACTTTGCAGATACTGAAGATTGACATATGGTATCAAATAATGTGAGACGCTTTCAATACTATGTAGAAATAAAAACATTGTTTTATTGTTTCGATAGATGATCTTTTCACTGTACTTTGTGTTTAGAAAATAAAACATTCAGACATTCAAAAAATAGGTGCAAATTAGCCACAAACCCTACAGAAAGAAAGAGCTATACTTACAATATTTTGAGAAGTGAATTTTGTATTACTTTATGGTGAATAAAAAATTATCAACAAACAAGAATGCTTTGAATAAACTTCTATTACATCATATTTTACTTTTAATGTCATATTTATGTAAGTTTTAAGTCATAAATGCTTCCATATTTCTCTGTTTTTTTAGATAATTAAAATCCGGGCCCTAGTTATAAATCAAGGGCAAAAGCTGGTATCTTTAAGACATTTAGTAGCAATGTGAAATTACTTGGTTTATTTATGGCTGCTGCTAACCTGGTATTTTACAATGTAAAATATGTGGTTCCAACATTCTCATCTCATGAGGGATATGAGGTATACTTAGTTTGCTGGGAAAATACATACAAACAGAAAAAAAAATTCCACGAAGAATACGAGACTGGAATAGAATGAAGAACCGATAGAGGTACTCAAAGTACCCCCCGCCACACACTATCAGGTGGCTTGCAGGGTATGGATGTAGCTGTAGAATAACCACTCATGACTTCTTATGTCCTACCAGTAGTTCTGCTAGCTCAGCGTTGTGTGCACGGAGTTAAAAAGAATGGGAAATAATGGTCGAGATGCTTCTGCTAAGCTCCACACTTGTGTAGTCAATGCTAAGCGACGTTTGAGGTGATCTGAAGAGCGATGCTACTGGATAGTGGACGACTGGAAACGAGTGATCTTGACTGATTAATCACACTCTACGCTATTTCAGTCCAATGCAAGCGTTTACTTTCGACGAATGGTACATGGAGAACGTTACCTGCCATCGTGTGTGGCGCCAAAAGCGAAGCACAGGAGAGGTGGTGTTACGGTATTGGTGTGTTTGCAGTGGTTTGGTTGTGTTCCCCTCATAGTGATCTGTCAGGCAGCAGTTTGTGGATAATAATATTCCTGAAATGGACTGGCCTGCCCCGAGTCCCTACCTGAACCCAACGGAATACATTTAGGATGAATTAGAACGTTGACCTCGCTTCAGACCCCAGTGGCCAACATCACTACCTTCTCTCGTTTCGGTTCTTGAGGAAGAATGGGCTGCCATTCCTCCAGACATTCAGACACCATAATGAAAGTGTCCCTAGCAGAGTCCAAGATGTCAGCAATGTCAAGGATGAACACATCTCTAATTTGTGTCCACTAATAGGTGTCCACATACCTTTGATCAGATAATATACGATTTCCCAATAAATAGAGTCCCAGCACCCTACAGTTGGCCCAATCCTTAAGAACCTTGGCTTCTATCAACATACCACACCTACCTTTCATCTCCAAACTCTTCATGTCTTTCAAGGTAATTTTATACTTCTAGACCATGAAGACATCCCTGAAATCTACCCCTTCTTCCAAACATAGTGTACCATACCCACCACATCCCAAATGAAGGCTCCAACCCAGCTTTTCCTTGCTGAGATGCCATTCCACTCATCTTTTAATACCTGTGCTAGGCCTATTAGTCCCTTCCTACTCATATATCACATGTGCGTTTCCATATAAAATCCTCTGCAACACTTCCAACATCGCAGTCCCTGCCCACCCCATTACTCCACCTCCCCTATGAGAAGAACGTACATCACATCACCATCATTGCGTTGTAAATGTCACCTAGTTTACTTTCTCATTTTTTATATTCCAATTGTAAAATTTTATAACCCAGAGGCTAAACAAGCCAGCCCAGTAAATAACTACTAAATGAAAAGAATTAACTACTGGGCAGAAAGCTGCCCTACTGCAGTTCAAGAGTGCCCTCCATGCACTGAGGCGTATTGATTTGTCACAAGCGATCATCTAATTTCTAATATGTGGTACTTGTCACAGCTATTGTATTCTGAATAGGTATACTGAGACGCTGCAATTTTCGTTTTTACCTCTTAACTGCATAGCGCTCTACTACCACACAACAAATGACTAAACTGGATGGAGCGACTTCACTCACTGCGTAGCAATCAAGCACCTGTGTGTGGGAATTGTTCAATTACTGAGCTATTTAAAACACGGTGATACCGGCTGTACACGAAGGCCACCAGTTTAATCAACCTGTGATTCCCCCACTACCCAACCCCACCCCTCCCACCTCAGGGCAGTCTTAACAGCTTGATCTGCGTTTGTAGGTGAAGGGCGATGTACAAACTAAACAATTAATTAAAGGATAAATAGACTGTACCTCAGCTCAGATGGTAAGTGGAGAATAGGGAAATTCAGTGGTAGGACAAACGTACAGGGATTAGCCATCTGCATGATCTGACTGTTAAACAATGAAAAATTTTTAATAACTGCCAAGTCGAAATAGCAAAATTTCTGTCAATAAAAAGTTTTTATTGGATTTCGTTAGGTTGTATTAGGTTTTTCGGAGTTATCCCTTATTTGTGTCACCTTGTTGCTCTAGTATAACGAAAAAACATAATTGTAGTTCATTTGCAACTTTGAAGGCTACATGGAGTTTTGCATTCCTTCTCTTTGTAAAGCGAAGGAAGGGAGGAAGGAATGAAGGTTACAGTCTAGCGTCCCGTCAACGACCAGATCGTTAGAGACGGAATGCGAGCTTAGACTGAAAGAAGATGGGCAGGGGAATCGGCTGTCTCCTTTTCAGAGGAACCATCCAAGCGATGTGGGAAACTCGTGGGAAACCTAAATCTGAAAGGCGGACTGGTGAGTCGAACTCTGGTTCTCGCAAATGGGAATATGCAGCCTTTGAAAGAGTTCAATTGTTTCGTCGGGGCCATCACCTGCTACAGTTATGGAACAGCTACTGCGGTATCTGTCACTGCTTAGTTTAAGGGAACTGTTAGCGGGTGTTTAAGGACGATTGTAAAATTTTTTTGGCTGTAGGTGTGGCGTACGAAAGAGAATGGTTCCAGAATGTTTAATTCCTTAATTGTCTAAACTTGGCAGCGGCTAATCCTGTTGACATATAAGTTTTGGGTTCGATTTTTGATCCTCGTTCTGGTGGAACAGCCTGGAACTGGGTCTATTCAGCCTGGTATAGCCAACTGTGAAGTTGGTGAATTGAGTTGAGTCGAAAGGAAAACAATACGAAGTCACATGGAAAATCTGCAAATCGTTCTGATTCAGTACACTCGTGCCCTATTCATTTTCCACTGGCGGCATTTCACTTGAGAACCCAGCCTAGTTGCCTGCATTGTCTTTTCGGCCACCTGTCAAATAGACTAACGAAGCTGTCACAATTAGGAAAATTCTACGTGGTTACATAATTCATTCGCTGTGCCTCCTGACAGCTCTACGTGGAAATGTCTCTAGACTCTTCTTCGTGTGTTGCTAGAAAGCCTACAGTCCGCGGCAGGTTGGCGAGTGTCCAGTCTGGCGTCGGACGACCTGCAGTGGCTGGAGAGTCCTGGACTGCAGCCTACCACGGCCTCCAGACGGGACCCTCCTCGGCTTCCAGCGCTCCAGCGGCGTCCATGGCCGCCTCCGCGGGCTCAGGGGACAGCCTGGCAGCCGCCGTCCCGACCGAGCAGTCGACGGGCTGGTCATCGTCGTCGTCAGCTTCGTCCACCCTGCGAACGACGACTGGTGTTGAGCTAAAGTGTCACCATCTGCTACACAGATCAGTAGCGTTCCGTTTTGGTGTGAATAGTTAAATAGAGTAGGAACAATTAACTAGATATATGACATACTTCACTTGACAAAAAAATCAATGCAATCAATTGGATGTCAAGGATAGCGGTGAGTTACGTATATAATGGCAATGGAATGGAGATGCTGCAATATGAACTCCACTAGAAGATACAGCGCTGAAAGAAATATCGAACACATTATGCCAATTTCTTGAGAAGATCCTCCCAACAGATGGGGCGTTCCAGCTCCGAGAAGTTTTACTGACAAGGGAACCTCCCCATCGCACCCCCCCCCCCCCCCGATTTAGTTATAAGTTGGCACAGTGGATAGGCCTTGATAAACTGAACACAGATCAATTGAGAAAACAGGAAGAAGTTGTGTGGAACTGTGAAAAAATAAGCAAAATATACAAACTGAGTAGTCCATGGGCCACATAGGCAACATCATGCACAATGTGAGCTCAGGAGCGCCGTGGTCCCGTGGTAGCGTGAGCAGCTGCAGAACGAGAGGACCTTGGTTCAAGTCTTCCCTGGAGTGAAAATTTTACTTTATTTATTTTTGCATAGTTATTATCTGTCCGTTCGTTCATTGACGTCTCTGTTCACTGTAATAAGTTTAGTGTCTGTGCCTGTGTTTTGCGACCGCATCGCAGAACCGTGCGATTAGTAGACGAAAGGACGTGCCTCTCCAATGGGAACCGAAAACATTTGATCGCAAGGTCATAGGTCAACCGATTCCTCCACAGGAAAACACATCTGATATATTCTATACGACACTGGTGACGGCATGTGCACCACATGACAGGAATATGTTGTCGACCCACCTAACTTGTACACTTGGCGATTCTTCTACCTTGCCCGATTTAGATTTTCTTGTGGATGTGATAATCACTCCCAAAAAAGTGATGAAAACATAAGAGTTTGTCACATAAACTGAAAATAAAAAATAAAAATCTTCACTCAATGGAAGATTTGAACCAAGGACCTTTCGTTCCGCAGCTGCTCACGTTACCACGAGACCATGGCGCTCCTGCGATCCTATTGTCCTTGATGTTACATATGTTCCCATGAACTACTCAGTTTGTATATTTTGCTTATTTTTTCACAGTTCCACACAACTTCTTCCTGTTTTCTCAATTGATCTGTGTTCAGTTTTTCAAGGCCTATCCACTGTGCCAACTTATAACTAAATCTGAGGGGGGTGCGATGGGGAGGTTCCCTTGTGAGTAGTTAGTTTTGACTGGATGCACGAACGAATGTAGCTGTTCTAATAAATAAGGTGTTTGCATTTCCTGAATGGAAACTGGTGTAAAGGTCATGTTGTGTAATTGCACTGCCAGTACTTTGTTCGACCTCTGTTCTTCCTAAGCACCTCAAAAATTCTCTTGGGATTGATTTTGTTAGGGCTTGTAGTTCTCTCAGTGAAATTGTCGCCCACTCTTCTTGTACCGCACTTTTCAGCTCACAACCGGCCTCAAATTCTCTTCCGTTGCGGTAAACACTCCTTGTAAGCATTCCGCAACGGTTTGTTCATATCCAGGCTACGTGCAGGCCAGGGCAAGACATCGATATCTTTATCTTCAAACCACTTTTTAGTTGCAGCAGAAACATGCATAGATGCGTTATATTGTTGAAACAGAGTTCCCTAAGTCATCATATATTCTAATCAATTCTCTCCCTAGCATCTTGGTGTACATGTCAGAATTCTTTGCAGTGTTCAGCCAAACGATACGTGATTTACCTTTGCCGCAAAAGGCTGCCCAAATCATAACACTTCCACCACAAAAATTTCTTCTCATTCTTACCTGCTGTTCTGTTCTCAGATCATGCCAATAATACTGAAATCCATCCCGCCCATCTAAATTAAACTTCTTCTTATCACCGAAGATCGCTTCATCTCATTCTGACGTCCAACAAACCTCAATAGAGCCCATTTATGTTTGGATCTTAGAGCAGGTTGCTGCAGTATGTTGCAAGCAAGATGTTTTAGGTTCTTGAAAGCAAGATGTTTGTCATTTGACAAAATTTGTCGTACACGTCTGGTAGCTGCCGATAACTGTAAATCCTCAACAAGTTGAAAAGAATAACGGCTTGTGACTCCTGGCTTTGCGTAACAGTAACCGTTCGATACATCAAATAATTCTCTGATTAGACTGTCCATACCGTGCCCCAAATATGACGAAATTATAGGTCACTGTGTTTGTATGGTTCAACTTGTTGGCGTTTTCACAATTAAAGAGTCCCATTTCCTTACACATCAATTTTTTCATGTGGCATTGTCACAGTGTTGGTTTATGTACACGTCACGCACGGTCACTTACGGTGTCTGTTGCCCATCTGCAGTAAGGGCACGTACGCACACGATAACACCACACAGAGCCGACTCCTTGTGTGTGGATTCCTAAGGGACCAAACTGCTGAGGTCATCGGTCCTTAGACTTACACACTACTTAAACTAACTTATGCTAAGAACAAAACACACATCCATGCCCGAGAGAGGACTCGAACCTCCGGCGGGAGGGGCCGCACAGCCCGTGACATGGCGCCTCAAACAGCTCGGCCACTCAGTGCGGCGACTGCCTTTATACTGAGTTTCTCCCTCCACCACCTGAATCGTTGATGTTTTGTTATACTCTGTACTACTGACATCAAATGCAATACCATTTGAATGCATTTGTCCGTATACTGGGTGCCATACTCTTGCACACACACTTTATTGACAACTATTCCAGCTCACAATATTACTTTTCTGTAAACATCCATGTCTTTACATTGTTTACCGCTACAGCATGCAGTGTTACAGGAAGCCTTTGGACATTCTGTCCTTCCCTACAGCGCAGGTCGAAGATGGTTTAAATTGTTAAACGAGGGGAGACAATCAACTTTAAAGGAAACCGGACCTGTTGCCCCAATTACTGCCCTCACTGCACAAAACAATGCCGCTGTAACAGTGAGAGAACATCGACGAATAATCTTACCAACACTTCCAGACAAAGTGAAAATTTCACTGGGTGTCACCCAGAAATTGGTGACAGAAAATTTTCACTGGAGGCATGTTCCTGTGTGGTGGGTTCCATGATGCGTACTGAATATCTTGCAAAAATCTTTGTGGAGTACGTTCTTCACCCTCCCTATAGTCTGGATTTAGTCCTGTGTAACTTCTTTCTTGGGCGCTACCCTGAGGAAACACCTTCGCAGGAGTCATTTTCCACATCAAAAGCAGTAGTGATCGCTGCAGAGGCGATTCTGAACGAGAATGGCTACCAGCACATCTTTGCAGACAGGCAGAAACGCTGGGACAAGTGCATCGCATCCAAATGATCATCACATTTATGGGCATGAGTAAAGGTACATTGCAAAAAAAGTTATATCATGCTTTACTGAACAGTCATTGTATATCCAACAAAGAGTTGAGGACGCTGGGTGCAGTTGGATGCAAATGCTAAACCAAATTGAAAATAAAAATAAGTGATTGTACGCATTTTTGGCCAGGAGACCCAATCTGCAGCTGTTCAGCTGCTTAGTTCATGTCTTTTTACTCGACACCAGGTCGACAGCTTGCGCACCGACGTTGATGGAATGATGGTGAGGACAACACACACACCCAATTTTCGAGCGGATAAAATCTCCAAACCACTTGGGAGACCGACCTGGATCACCCACATGTCAGTCAGCTACGCTGACCGCTCGACTATGGAGGCGGAAAACGAGACAAACGAGTTGGCACAGGACAGGAACTCGTGGTGGACCGTACTGAACCAGAGAGAAGGCTGATGGAAAAAAAAAAGGAAGACATTCTCCTGTTGTGCAGTCTGGATATGACAGACGTTACATTTAGAGCAACAGGTCGGGGGACAAGATTTGCCATTACCTGGAGAACTGCAGGAGGACTTCCAGCGAGCCAGGTCCAGTAACAAAAGAGTTGGCAGAGGGGAAGAATATGTGGTGGGCCGCATCAAGGACGTGAGACGTTACATTTAGGACAGCAAGTCGGAGGTCAGGGGTCGCCATTACCTGAAGGACGGACTGAGGAGTTCCAGAGAGCTGGGCCAGCAACGAACGAGTTGTCAGAGGAGAAGAACTTGTGGCAGGCCACATCGAACTGGTCAGGACACTAACGGGGAAAAAACTGGAAGAGAATCTGGTATTCTGCAATCAGGATATGACGAGGGACGTTACATGTAGGACAGTGCCTCAGGAGCCAGGAGTTGTAGTTGCCTGGAGGACTGCGTGAGGACTTTCGGAGTGCCGGACCAAGTGACGAACGAGTTGTCAGAGGAGAGAAACTCGAAGTGGGCCACATCGAACTAATGGAAGACTGATGGGAGAAAAACTGGGGCGGAATCTCGTGTTCTGCAGTCTGGATATGAAGCGAGACGTTACATTGACGACAGCAGGGTCGCCATTACCTGGAGGATTGCGTGAGGACTTCCGGAGAGCCGGGCCCATCGACCGGGGGCGACGGTGGTGCGACAGAGGCGGCGCGGGAATCCGGCCGGCCTCCAAAGACCACAGAGCCCGGGGGTGATGGCAGGGGCGGCGCGGCGGCCGCGGACGAGGTGGGCGGCGCGGGGGTGGAGGGCCCGGCGGCGGCGGCAGCGGAGGCGGCGGCCGCTGCGGCGGCGGCTGCGGCAGCGTCCCAGGCGGAGGCGGGCCGCGGCGCGAACAGCGCCGGCGACAGCTGCGGCGGCGGCGGGGGCGGCACGCCGTGATGCAGGTGGTGGCCCAGCGCCTGCATGTGGGAGGCGGCGGCGGCGGCGGCAGCGGCCAGCTGCACGTAGTGCGACGGCAGCAGGAACACCAGCTGGCCGTCCGGCAGCCGTGACGGGATCACCTGCTGCTGCACAATCCAGCCGACATTCCCGCTGTGGTGCACCTCCTCGAATTATCTGATCAGTTCCTACTTGCTAATATGGCTCACCGCTCGGTGCAAGCTTGTACACACATCAAAAAAAGTATCCCATCACTCCAATGCAAGGTGCAGGTGTGTCAGTTTTGTAACTGTCCCTCTACTGATCGGAATGTCATCTGTGATGTTGTTTGTAATGACATGCGAAGTTACCGTTATCGCTACCTGTGGATATGACGCCACACTCGAATGGATTGCAGCATTTCAATTGAAAATAAAGCATCAGTAGGACCAGATTGCAGACGTCTTTGGAAGAGTAGATTG
The DNA here is from genome assembly GCF_023898315.1 of Schistocerca nitens. Taxonomy (NCBI): domain Eukaryota; kingdom Metazoa; phylum Arthropoda; class Insecta; order Orthoptera; family Acrididae; genus Schistocerca; species Schistocerca nitens. Next base: position 63,501,601 of record NC_064623.1, on the reverse strand, counting down.
AACATCCATTACGCCACTAAGGACAATCCCGACAGATGATCGGATCAACATTATGTGCAGAAGGCTTGTCAACTGAGGAAGTTGATCAATGTGTGTACTGGAGTGTAAGTGATGAGGTGTGGACATGGAATCAGTTCCAACTGACAGGCAGTGTTGAGCACTTAACACCCCCCCCCCCCCCCCCCCCAGGGAACCAAAGCTGCTCAGGATGATCGATATCTACAACTTTTGTGTCAAAGGAACTGTCAGTTGAGTGCCCCAGACCAAATCCAGTGATCACAGAGGCTACAGGACGTCGTATATCGCCTCAAGGTTTTACAGGACAAGTGCATTATGCGAATCTTCATTCCCAACAAACGTGACGAGCACCACATCGTACACCACTGCACCACAACACCATGTTACATATGGGCAAGAAATCGTGCAGAATGGACATTCCAGGGCTGGCTTTGGGTTTAGTTTACGGACGACACTTGGACTGTTTATAGAGTAATACTCGTAAACAAACACAACAGCCTGGTAATTTGCTACACCTCCGACACTGGGTCCCACAGGTGGAACAAGGTGGTGTTGTGATGTTCTGTGGTGACATGACATTGGGCCTCTGCACACTGCTTGTGATGGTTGAGGAAAATCTCACTGCTTTGCAATGCTGGGACAAGATTCAACAGCAAATAGTACCACCATATTGCCAACATTTTGGTGACAACTTCAGCTTCATGGATGATAGCCCATGTGCTCATCGTGTTGTTCTTCTGAAGATGTTCCTACAGAATGCAAGGCTCACCAGACTGGAGCGGCTTCTATGTTCCCTGGATATGAACCCTATCGAACATGTGTGGGATCGATTGATATGAACTGTTTTTGGACGTCGACAACGACCATGCATATCATGCTACTTATGCAGAATCACTACTGAAGAGTGGGACAGTTTAGACCAGGGCTGAATTGATGGTCTCATCCCTGGTGTATTCCACGACGGATTCACGCCTGCATCCGAGCATCTGGACATTCCACCGTTTACTGACGTTTCTCAGGAGTTCCGTGAAATACCTGCATGGAACTGTTGGTTTTTTTCATTGGTAATCTGAACGCATTTCAAATGCATGTATACACTCACCTCAGAGCCAATTTTAGTGTCTGAGACACGTGTTTCGAAATAAAGGGGAGAACCAAAATTTTTGTAGATGTCTGTATACATTGTCTGTCAAAAAGTTCCAAGCCCCGTTTTATTCGTGACGTCAGTGTTGCAACTTAGGGTGGCGCCTTGAACAAACAACTGCAAACAATAGATGTGTAGTCAATTAGTCAATTGTGAGCAGGCAGTGTTAAGTAGTGTTCATGTGGATGTAGTGTACACACAAATTCAATGCAGCAATATGTCTAAATCGCGTGTCCGATAAATTCTCCAGATCATTCTGAAGAAGAGAAAAGTATGTGCAAAATTTGTCCCACATACCTTGCCTCCAGAACAGAGAAGACGATGCGTGCATGCCTGTCACTGTGTGATTCAAATGCAAAATGTGCGCGATTCTCTTCTAGAAAAATCATCAGACCTGTCGAGATTTGGTTTAACAATATGAAACTGCTGTGGATTTTATCAGCGCAGCATTTCACATGAAGGGTTAAGGCTTCGACGACGTAGTCAATATTCGAGGCAATGTGACGCGCGAGCTGAACAATATCCCAGTGAAGGACTCTTCTGACAGTTACACATGGCTGTATGAAAATTTTATGCGATGGATTAAACTCCTCCCGAACAGGCCAGGGAGGCCCAACGGCACCGACCGACCGCCGTGTAATCCTCAGCCCACAGGCGTCACTGGATGCGGATATGGAGGGGCATGTGGTCAGCACACCGCTCTCCCGGCAGTATGTCAGTTTACGAGACCGCAGCCGCTACATCTCAGTCAAGCAGCTACTCAGTTTGCCTCACAAGGGCTCAGTACACCCTGCTTGCCAACAGCGATCGGCAGACAGGATGGTCACCCATCCAAGTTCTAGCCCAGCCCGACAGCGCTTAACTTCGGTGTTCTGACGGGAACCGGTGTTACCACTGCCGCAAGGCATTACAACTGCCATTTTAACATTTTTCTATTCTTTTTTTTAATTCCCATCTCGAAACTTCTTGTACTGACGTCGTTTGAGGGTCACTCCAAAATAAATGCACAATATTTTTGTAAACATCTCGTTTTTTCCATACTTTTGATATTTTTACAGTATATTGACAAGCTGTTGAGAAGCTAAATGTAATTTTTTGACGTAATCTTCATCCACTTCAATTGCCTTACGCCACTGTGAAACTAACAAGGGGAGGTCTCGAGCGGTGGGATCGACTTTTCGAAACTATCTATGCTGTGTTTGTTTGCACAGAAATATTTGTTTTGCAAATAAAAAATGCGTTCTCTTGCTGCAAGCGAAGGAGTTTGTATTTCCAAAGGAAATACATCTATATTGTATTACAGGTGAAGGTCCCAAGTATCACATCCTGCAACCATTCACCATAATAGGCCCTCATTTATGCGTTATCGATGAAAAAAAAATTGGAATTTCGCCTGATGCTCTGAAGATTTAAAAATAATAGATTGTTTGCATAGCGTAATACTCATACAAGAAGAATGTTATTCGAGAGGTTGTTGGTTCGAATTTTCGTCAGGTACTTTCAAATTCTTTATTTTTTAATCTTCACCCAAATGACTTTGATCAGTTTTTACTCAATTAACGGATTTAAATGTGATTATTTTATTTCTATTCTTCTATCGCCGGCCGGAGTGGCCGAGCGGTTCAAGGCGCTACAGTCTGAAGCCGTGCGACCGCTACGGTCTCAGGTTCGAATCCTGCCTCGGGCATGGATGTGTGTGATGTCCTTAGGTTAGTTAGGTTTAAGTAGTTCTAAGTTCTAGGGGAATGATGACCACAGATGTTCAGTCCCATAGTGCTCAGAGCCATTCGAACCATTTTCTTCAATCACTTCATTTTAATCGCTGTATTAACTTTTCCAATTGCTATCATTTTGTATTCCTCTCAATCTTTTTTCCATTTGGAATGTTTGTACATATGAATTTAGTTTTTTCATTTATCTACAATAATATTTAAATATTCTACAATGCCAATCTAAAAATTGAAAACCCAAAAGACGAAATAATATATATGCAGTGGCGTCAAAAATGTAGTAGTGGACACAAGATGTACATTCTCTGGGATGGTAATCGTCATACAAACATTTAAGACATAAATTATTGCTGTAATAATAAAGTAATGCAGATGACGATTTAAACGAAAGAAGGAATTCTTAATAAAATGAAATTCAACCAAAATGAGGAACAGATATAATGAACGCAATAAGATACACGAAAATACAGGATGATGAAACGGGAGAAATTAAATCGACGTTAATACATGGAAATATTTAAAATCACATGCACTATGGTTCCAAGTGGAAAAAGAATTGTAGGAAGACAAAATGAAAGCAACTGAAAAATTTAAAACGGTAAAGAAAATGAACAAAGGAATAGAAATAAAAAATTACATTTAAACCCATTAATTGAATAAAAACAAAGATCAAAGGTTAAAAAATAAAAAATTGCGAAGCGTCTGACGACATTCGAACCGCTACCCTGTCGCATGTGAGGCTTGTCCTGAGACCATTACGTACGCGACCAGTTTCTGTGGAATTTCTAGTTTGTAGCTCAAGAGCACTACGCAAAATTACAAATTTTTTCCTCTATTATTCGCAAACGAGTGGCCGCCAGGGTGAATGGCTCCAGAGTATCACAACAGGGACCTTAAACTGCATCACCATGTAGATGGTTTCCAAAAGGGGGACACACCAATGGGGACCTCTCCTTGTAATAATTGTACAGGGCAGAAGTGAACACCAGCGCATTTGAGCGAGGGCCTAAGAGTCTTCATAGGGAATCTTCATCTTCAAATCTCAATCCATCAGTTTACTGAAGAGTTTTACCGAAGAGCATGTCATTCTCAGTGGAGAGAAGTCTTCCGAAGTAAGAGTGATTTCGGGAGTGCCGCAGGCGACTGTCGTAGGACCGTTGCTATTCACAATACACATAAATGACCTTGTGGATAACATCGGAAGTTCACTGAGGCTTTTTGCGGATGATGCTGTAGTATATCGAGAGATTGTAACGATGGAAAATTGTACTGAAATGCAGGGGGATCTGCAACGAATTGACGCATGGTGCAGGGAATGGCAATTGAATCTCAATGTAGACAAGTGTAATGTGCTGCGAATACATACAAAGAAAGATCCTTTATCATTTAGCTACAAAATAGCAGGTCAACAACTGGAAGCAGTTAATTCCATAAATTATCTGGGAGTAGGCATTGGGAGTGATTTAAAATGGAATGATGATATAAAGTTGATCGTCGGTAAAGCAGATGCCAGACTGAGATTCCTTGGAAGAATCCTAAGGAAATGCAATCCGAAAACAAAGGAAGTAAGTTACAGTACACTTGTTCGCCCACTGCTTGAATATTGCTCACCAATGTGGGATCCGTGCCAGATAGGGTTGATACAAGAGATAGAGAAGATCCAACGGGGAGCAGCGCGCTTCGTTACAGGATCATTTAGTAATCGCGGAAGCATTACGGAGATGATAGATAAACTCTCCAGTGGAAGACTCTGCAGGAGAGACGCTCAGTAGCTCGGCACGGGCTTTTGTTGAAGTTTCGAGAACATACCTTCACCGAGGAGTCAAGCAGTATATTGCTCCCTCCTATGTATATCTCACGAAGAGACCATGAGGATAAAATCACACAGAGGCATACCGACAATCTTTCTTTCCACGAACAATACGAGACTGGAATAGAAGGGAGAACCGATAGAGGTACTCAAAGTACCCTCCGCGACACACCGTCAGGTGGCTTGCGGAGTATGGAAGTAGATGTAGATGTAGAAGAGATGGTAATCCCACGGTGCCAGATGAGTGCAAGAGGGTGAGTGTTTTTGTCCATTGCTTCTTTGTGGGTATTCGTTAACATTCTCAGAACCCAAACTTTTTTCAGCTTGCACTGTCTCAATATTCCGCACACACTCCCGCCTCTTATTTCCACTCGGACTGACACATGTTTCACTTACACGCATTTGACAGCCAAAACCAGATGTGTGAATATGCCACGTATTGTGAGGAGTCTGTGGAGTGCTCGGTCTTGAAAACCTGCTTGCCCACCTACTGGCTGTACTGCGAAAAGCAGCACGTGGAAAAATGTAAATTAAGGAGGATGAGTAGAAAAAACATACACGTAACATTCGGGTACACCGTTGCTAGTGTCCTGCGTAGCACAGCCACATCGTTTAAATATCTGTGGGTAACACTGCAACGTAATATGAAATGGATCGAGCATGTGAGTACTGTGGTAAGAAAGGTGAACTGTCGACTTCGGTTTATTGGGAAAATTTTTAAGAAAGTGTGGTTCACCAGTAAAGGAGACCGCATATAGGAGAGTGGTGCGACCTATCCTTGAGTACTGCTCGAGCGTTTGGGATCAGTACCACGTCAGGTTAAAGGACGACATTGAGGCAGTTCAGACCCAGGCTGCTACATTTGTTACCGCCATGTTCGAACAAGACGTAAGTGCTACGGAGACGGTTTGCGAACTCAAATGGGAATCCATGGAGGTGACGTTCTTTTCGAAGAACACTATTACGAAAATTTAGAGAATCGACGGTGGCTTGCGAATTATCTATGTAGATGCAGATGTACACTACTGGCCATTAAAATTGCTACACCAAGAAGAAATGCAGATGATAAACGGGAATTCATTGGACAAATATATTATACTACAACTGACATGTGATTACATTTTCACGCAATTTGGGTGCATAGATCCTGAGAAATCAGTACCCAGAACAACCAACCTCTGGTCGTAATAACGGCCTTGATACGCCTGAGCATTGAGTCAAACAGAGCTTGGATGGCGTGTACAGGTACAGCTGCCCATGCAGCTTCAACGCGATGCTACAGTTCATGAAGAGTGGTGACTGGCGTATTGTGACGAACCAGTTGCTCGGCCACCATTGACCAGAGGTTTTCAATTGGTGAGAGATCTGGAGAATGTGCTGGACAGGGCACCACAGGACCTGCAACATGCAGTCGTGCATTATCCTGCTGAAATGTAGGGTTTCGAAGGGATCGAATGAAGGGTAGAGCCATGGGCCGTAACACATCTGAAATGTTCAAAGTACCGTCAATGCGAACAAGAGGTGACCGAGACGTGTAACCAATGGCACCCCATACCATCTCGCTGGGTGATACGCCAGTATGGCAATGACGAATACACGCTTCCAGTGTGCGTTCAACGGGACGTCGCCAAACACGGATGCGACCATCAGGATGCTGTAAACATAACCTGGATACATCCGAAAAAATGACGTTTTGCCATTCGTGTACCCAGGTTCGTCGTTGAGTACACCGTCACAGGCGCTCCTGTCTGTGATGCGGTGTCAAGAGTAGCCGCAGCCATGGTCTCCGAGCTGATAGTCCATGCTGCTGAACATGTCGTCGAACTGTTCGTACAGATGGTTGTCGTCTTGCAAACGTACCCATCTGTTGACTCAGGGATCGAGACGTGGCTGCACGATCCGTTACAGCCATGCAGATAAGATGCCTGTCATCTCGACTGCTAGTGATACGAGGCCGTTGGGATTCAGCACGGCGTTCCGTATTACCTTCCTGAACCCACCGATTCCATATTCTGGTAACAGTCATTGGATCTCGACCAACGCGAGAAGCAATGTCGCGATACGCTAAACCGGAATCGCGATAGGCTACAATCCGACCTTTATCAAAGTCGGTAATGTGATGGTACGCATTTCTCCTCCTTACAGGAGGCATCACAACAACGTTTCACCAGGCAACGCCGGTCAACTGCTGTTTGTGTATGAGAAATCGGTTGGAAACTTCCCTCATTACAGCACTTTGTAGGTGTCGCCACCGGCGCCAACCTTGTGTGAATGCTCTAAAAAGCTAATCATTTGCATATCACAGCATCTTCTTCCTGTCGGTTAAATTTCGCGTCTGTAGCACGTCATCTTCATGGTGTAGCAATTTTAGTGGTCAGTAGTGTAGATGTAAATCCCCAAACACTCTGTTCATTCTCTTGTGAATGTCTGTCACGGTCTCGTTCTCACAACATAGGAACTCTGCAACGGCTCATCACTTCCGACAAACATCAAGTTCAACAGCCATCTAGATGGAGGACGACGAAAGCGCGAATTGCAGGAACAGGTTCAATTAAATATGAATATAAGTGAGAACAATGTCGCTATGACCTCCATGCATAGTAAAGACATAGAACAAAAGTTGAATTTTCGAAAGAATGGTTGTGGATTTCTTTTGGAGCGACCCTCGTAAATGATGCCACTGAAGCAGCTTGTCCGAAAGCCGCGCTTCCACGTGCAAGTCATTAAGTGGTGCCTCTCAAGGGCTGTCACGGTAATTGCGTGTGCAAACACGCATGGTCGTGTGACTCCAGTGACGCCGCATTTAGCAGAGCCACTGAAAGATAAAGTCGTTTTAACTTTGTGACATCACTTTCCTTCCCATCTCCCCCCCCCTCCCCCCCCCCTACCCGCACAACCCCTCGACCGAAACAGATAAGCCTAATTTGGCAACCATCCAGTGGCTGAATTTCGGTTTTCGTGTTAGTTAAGGACCAGTCCAGTACTAATCTAATCTAATCAGAACTTGTAAGGGGTGTCCCACAAGTGTATGACGAACATACGATGACAAGCAGATAGAAGAAGTGGACAGTGTTAAATTCTTGGGATTACAGCTTGATAATAAATTCAACTGGGAGGAGCACACCACAGAAATGCTGAAGCATCTTAACAAATCCTGTTTGCAATGCAAATTGTGTCAGACATAGGGGATATAAAAATGAAAAAGCTGCCATACTATGATTACTTTCATTCCATAATGTCAAATGGGATTATTTTTGGGGTAATTCATCAAGCCAAGCTAAAGTTTTCCAGGCGCAAAAACGTACAGTAAGAGTTATAAGGTGGTGTGAACTCAAGAACATCCTGCAGAAGCCTGTTTAGGGAACTAGGGATACTAACTACTACTTCCCAATATATTTATTCCTTAATGAAATTTGTCATTAAAATATATCACTTTTTCAAACCAACAGCTCAATCCATGAAATCAATACTAGAAACAAGAATAAACTTCGCTAGGATTTAAAGTCACTTACTCTTGTACAAAAATGTGTGCATTATTCAGGAACACACATTTTCAATAACTTGCCAGCAGCTATTGAAAGCTTAACAACCAATGAAGTTCAGTTTAAGAGAAGCCTAAAGGATTTACTGGTGGCCAACTCCTCCTACTCTATTGATGAATTTCTCTGTAGAACCAAGTTATTTGTGTGTGTGTGTGTGTGTGTGTATATATATAAGTACAATATAATTTCTGCACAGTTTCAGTGCAGTAATGTGTTCATTGTAAATATGTATTATAGTAGTTCTATTACATGTTTATTACCTTATAAATAAAAAACTTTTTAATTTTAAATTCAGTGCATTAATGTTTGTAAAATGATTCTTTCATATAGTGTTCAATAAAAAATATGACGATCATTCCACTTGGGACCTGTGGAAGGTACATTAGCTTATTTGTCTCAGTTGTAAATATTTGTCATGTACTATTCTTTTTCTGACATGTTCTACATCCTGGAGGACCTCCTCACTAAGGATCAATTGGAATGAAAGTAAATCTAATCTAATCTAATCTAAGTCCAGTGAATCTGAGAAAGGAAGTAACAAGGTTTGTCCCGCTAGTATGAAGGAAAACTAGCCAAAGTTGCAAATTTCACTTTTTTTATTTACTTGAGCACTATTTCCGGGGCGGGACCCATTTTAAATCATTAAAGGTTTTTTTTAAATTACCGTTACCAGTCACAAACTTTGTCAACTATTGTATTACTTATTTCTTTAACGACATGTTTCGAGGGTTAAACCTCATCTTCAGGCTAAATGGCATTACAAAAACAGCTATACAATAAGGTCATACTGCTGTTACAGAGTCTTTTCGTAAATGCTGTGGTCATCTTCGTTCTTCTGGCGTGGCAGTCTCATTGTGATGACCAAGAGAGCCACGGAAATCGATACACTGCAACACATCACAACGAGACTGCCACGCAAGAAGAACAAAGATTCTTCCATAAGTCCTCTACTGATGATAAGTCATGTCATGGATTGTGTCCATCAGGAGAAAACGTGTGTTGCAAATACAATAGGGCTCAGGCAACTGGAGAATCTTATTCTCACCAGCATTCTCTTCCTGCTGCTGTTATTATAGCAATTAAACCTATTTTCAGAGACTTGGCTCATCCTGACCTTCTAAGGAAATGTGTTCATGGGCAGACACGGAACCCAAATAAATGTTAACAGCATAATTTGGAACCGCCTTCCTAAAACTGTATTTGTAGGCATGCATACAATGAAACTAGAAGTTCATGATGCTGTTATTACATTCAATTGTGGTAATATTGGAAAGTGTTGGGTACTGAAAAAGCTGGGAATTAATCCTGGTGAAAATATGATCACTGGGCTGCAACATTGCGATACAATGAGGATAGCCGATGCAGACAGGTCTGCATGTAATATGGCCAAGAAAGCAAGACAAACATCCAGGAAGGTGAAAAAGAAACTGGAAGACCTTCCAGAGGCCAAAGAAGGGCCATCACATGCAGCAGGGCAGTTTTAATTAACTGTAAGTAACAAATTTCAAAAGTTTTTTCTTTAAAGTCAATTTCCCACAAACTAAAATTTTCAGTATGTATGCCCCATTATATCAGAAACTATCATAGATACATGACTGAAATTTTCAGAGACTTTGCATAACATAAAAAGCCGCCTCTGGTACTACATTCATTAATATTCCCCCATTAGGAAGTTCACAAAAAATATTTTCTGCAGAAAAAACTTAATATTTTTTGTTAATAAATTTATAAAAGTATTTCTTAAAAACTATAAAATGGACAAAATACATTTTAGTACAGTTGACTCTATTAGCATCATGTAACATACAGTAAAAATATTAAGGTCCTGCATCAAATAATATTTTCAGAAATGGGTCAAATACTTACCTAAACATGGGTTAGATAGGCAGCGTGTGGTCCCCTTAAATGATTTAATAACATATAAACCGTCGTCCCCCCAATGAACCATGGACCTTGCCGTTGGTGGGGAGGCTTGCGTGCCTCAGCGATACAGATGGCCGTACCATAGGTGCAACCACAACGGAGGGGTATCTGTTGAGAGACCAGACAAACATGTGATTCCTGAAGAGGGGCAGCAGCCTTTTCAGTAGTTGCAGGGGCAACAGTCTGGATGATTGACTGATCTGGCCCTGTAACAATAACCAAAACGGCCTTGCTGTGCTGGTACTGCGAACGGCTGAAAGCAAGGGGAAACTACAGCCGTAATTTTTCCCGAGGACATGCAGCTTTACTGTATGATTAAATTATGATGGAGTCCTCTTGGGTAAAACATTCCGGAGGTAAAATAGTCCCCAATTCGGATCTCAGGGCGGGGACTACTCAAGAGGACGTTGTTATCAGGAGAAAGAAAACTGGCGTTCTACGGATCGGAGCGTGGAATGTCAGATCCCTTAATCGGGCAGGTAGGTTAGAAAATTTAAAAAGGGAAATGGATAGGTTAAAGTTAGATATAGTGGGAATTAGTGAAGTTCGGTGGCAGGAGGAACAAGACTTTTGGTCAGGTGACTACAGGGTTATAACACAAAGTCAAATAGGGGTAATGCAGCAGTAAGTTTAGTAATGAATAGGAAAATAGGAACGCGGCTAAGTTACTACAAACAGTTTAGTGAACGCATTATTGTGGCCAAGATAGATACGAAGCCCACACCTACTACAGTAGTACAAGTTTATATGCCAACTAGCTCTGCAGATGATGAAGAAATTGATGAAATGTATGACGAGATAAAAGAAATTATTCAGGTAGTGAAGGGAGACGAAAATTTAATAATCATGGGTGACTGGAATTCGTCAGTAGGAAAAGGGAGAGAAGGAAACATAGTAGGTCAATATGGATTGGGGGGAAGAAATGAAAGAGGAAGCCGCCTTGTAGAATTTTGCACAGAGCATAACCTAATCATAGCTAACACTTGGTTCAAGAATCATAAAAGAACGTTGTATACCTGGAAGAATCCTGGAGATACTAAAATGTATCAGATAGATTATATAATGGTAAGACAGAGATTTAGGAACCAGGTTTTAAATTGTTAGACATTTCCATGGGCAGATGTGGATTCTGACCACAATCTATTGGTTATGATCTGCAGATTGAAACTGAAGAAACTGCCAAAAGGTGGGAATTTAAGGATATGGGACCTGGATAAACGGAAAGAACGAGAGGTTGTAGAGAGTTTCAGGGAGAGCATAAGGGAACAATTGACAGGAATGGGGAAAAGAAATACAGTAGAAGAAGAATGGGTAGCTTTGGGGGAGGAAGTAGTGAAGGCAGCAGAGGATCAAGTGGGCAAAAAGACAAGGGCTAGTAGAACTCCTTGGGTAACAGAAGAAATATTGAATTTAATTGATGAAAGGAGAAAATATAAAAATGCAGTAAATGAAGCAGGCAAAAAGGAATACAAACGTCTCAAAAATGAAATCGACAGGAAGTGCAAAATGGCTAAGCAGGGATGGCTAGAGGACAAATGTAAGGATGTAGAGGCTTGCCTCACTAGGGGTAAGATAGATACTGCCTACAGGAAAAATAAAGAGATCTTTGGAGAGTAGAGAACCACTTGTATGAATATCAAGAGCTCAGATGGCAGCCCAGTTCTAAGCAAAGAAGGGAAGGCAGAAAGGTGGAAGGAGTATATAGAGGGTTTATACAAGGGCGAAGTACTTGAGGACAATATTATGGAAATGGGATGTAGATGAAGACGAAATGGGAGATAAGATACTGCGTGAAGAGTTTGACAGAGCACTGAAAGACCTGAGTCGAAATAAGGCCCGGGAGTAGACAACATTCCATTAGAACTACTGATGGCCTTGGGAGAGCCAGTCATGTCAAAACTCTACCATCTGGTGAGCAAGATGTATGAGACAGGCGAAATACCCACAAACTTCAAGAAGAATATAATAATTCCAATACCAAAGAAAGCAGGTGTTGACAGATGTGAAAATTACCGAACTATCAGTTTAATAAGTCACAGCTGCAAAATACTAACGCGAATTCTTTACAGACGAATGGAAAAACTGGTAGAAGCTGACCTCGTGGAAGATCAGTTTGGATTCCGTAGAAATGTTGGAACACGTGAGGCAATACTAACCTTACGACTTATCTTAGAAGAAAGATTAAGAAAAGGCAAACCTACGTTTCTAGCATTTGTAGACTTAGAGAAAGCTTTTGACAATGTTAACTGGAATACTCTCTTTCAAATTCTGAAGGTGGCAGGGGTAAAATACAGGGAGCGAAAGGCTATTTACAATTTGTACAGAAACCAGATGGCAGTTGTAAGAGTCGAGGGGCATGAAATGGAAGCAGTGGTTGGGAAAGGAGTGAGACAGGGTTGTAGCCTCTCCCCGATGTTATTCAATCTGTATATTGAGCAAGCTGTAAAGGAAACAAAAGAAAAATTCGGAGTAGGTATTAAAATTCATGGAGAAGAAGTAAAAACTTTGAGGTTCGCCGATGACATTGTAATTCTGTCAGAGACAGCAAAAGACTTGGAAGAGCAGTTGAACGGAATGGACAGTGTCTTGAAAGGAGGATATAAGATGAACATCAACAAAAGCAAATGAGGATAATGGAATGTAGTCAAATTAAATCGGGTGATGCTGAGGGAATTAGATTAGGAAATAAGACACTTAAAGTAGTAAAGGAGTCTTGCTATTTATGGAGTAAAATAACTGATGATGGTCGAAGTAGAGAGGATATAAAATGTAGACTGGCAATGGCAAGGAAATCGTTTCTGAAGAAGAGAAATTTGTTAACATCGAGTATAGATTTAAGTGTCAGGAAGTCGTTTCTGAAAGTATTTGTATGGAGTGTAGCCATGTATGGAAGTGAAACATGGACGATAACTAGTGTGGACAAGAAGAGAATAGAAGCTTTCGAAATGTGGTGCTACAGAAGAATGCTGAAGATAAGGTGGGTAGATCACGTAACTAATGAGGAGGTATTGAATAGGATTGGGGAGAAGAGAAGTTTGTGGCACAACTTGACTAGAAGAAGGGATCGGTTGGTAGGACATGTTTTGAGGCATCAATGGATCACAAATTTAGCATTGGAGGGCAGCGTGGAGGGTAAAAATCGTAGAGGGAGACCAAGAGATGAATGCACTAAGCAGATTCAGAAGGATGTAGGTTGCAGTAGGTACTGGGAGATGAAGAGTCTTGCACAGGATAGAGTGGCATGGAGAGCTGCATCAAACCAGTCTCAGGACTGAAGACCACAACAACAATAACAAACCGTTTGTGCGCTGCTATGGTTATTTTTATCTATGCACCGGTTGCCTAGTCTTTCAAGAACTACCCCACTCTTAGTAGATCATATGTGTAGTTAATACAGTCTCTGAAGTTGGTTCAGTAATGGCCCTATGCCAATAACCCAAAACTGTGGGACACAAACAGATGGTGGTGGTGGTGGTGATTAGTGTTTAACGTCCCGTCGACAACGAGGTCATTAGAGACGGAGCGCAAGCTCGGGTGAGGGAAGGATTGGGAAGGAAATCGGCCGTGCCCTTTCAAAGGAACCATCCCGGCATTTGCCTGACACGATTTAGGGAAATCACGGAAAACCTAAATCAGGATGGCCGGAGACGGGATTGAACCGTCGTCCCCCCGAATGCGAGTCCAGTGTGCTAACCACTGCGCCACCTCGCTTGGTGACACAAACAGAGGCCTGTGGGCAGTGCGTGTCACTATTGGGGAGTAAATCTTTTAACTACTACTGCTGGTGTCAAGCAATTCGAGTCCTGCGAATTAATTTGGGTACATTTGTTATGTTTGCAGCCAACCAACAGCCACAGATGCTCTGTAGGTCTTCCTAAGTTTCAGTAAAAATTGTCATCATTATTACTTCTCTGTAGGCAACAGCCTCCCAGGCATATGTTAATCATCAGGTCATTTACGTGCATATTGTGAACAGTAATACACTGAGGTGGCGAATGTCATGGGGTACCTGCTATCGAGTCGGATCTCCTTTTGCCCAGCGTACCACAGTAACTCCACGGGCAACAAGTCGTTCGAAGCCGCCTGCAGAGATATTGAGCCATGCTGCCTCTGTAGGTATCCATAACTGCGGAAGTGATGTCGGTGTAGGATTTTGTGCACGACCTGTCGTCTCGATTATGTCCCATAAATGTTCCATGGGATTCATGTCGGGTGATGTAGGAAGCCAAATTGTTGCCTCGAATTTACAGAATGTTCTTCAAACCAGTCATAGACACATTTGGTGCGGTGACATGGAGCATTATCAATCACAAAAATTTCATACTTGTTTGGGAACATGACGTCCATGATGACCGCTCCAAGTAGCCGAACATAGCCATTTAAGTCAATGATTGGTTCAGGTGGACCAGTGGACCCATTAAACACCATTATGGAGGTGTTACCAGATTGCACAGTGCCTTGTTGACTACTTGTCTCCAAATAGCCAAACACAGCCATTTAAATCAATGATCGGTTCAGTTGGACCAGTGGACCCATTAAACACCATTATGGAGATGTTACCAGATTGCACAGTGCCTTGTTGACTACTTGTCTCCAAATAGCCAAACACAGCCATTTAAATCAATGATCGGTTCAGTTGGACCAGTGGACCCATTAAACACCATTACGGAGGTGTTACCAGATTGCACAGTGCCTTATTGACTACTTGAGTCCGTCTCCAAATAGCCAAACATAGCCATTTAAGTCAATGATCGGTTTAGTTGGACCAGTGGACCCATTAAACACCATTATGGAGGTGTTACCAGATTGCACAGTGCCTTATTGACTACTTGAGTCCGTCTCCAAATAGCCAAACATAGCCATTTAAGTCAATGATTGGTTCAGTTGGACCAGTGAACCCATTAAACACTATTATGGAGGTATTACCAGCTTGCACAGTGCCTTGTTGACAACTTGGGTCGGTCTCCAAGTAGCCGAAGATAGCCATTTAAGTCAATGATCGGTTCAGTTGGGCCAGTGGAACCATTAAACACCATTATGGAGATGTTACCAGCTTGGACAGTGCCTTGTTGACAACTTGGGTGCGTCTCCAAGTAGCTCAACATAGCCATTTAAGTCAATGATCGGTTCAGCTGGACAAGTGGACCCATTAAACACCATTATGGAGATGTTACCAGCTTGGACAGTGCCTTGTTGACAACTTGGGTGCGTCTCCAAGTAGCTCAACATAGCCATTTAAGTCAATGATCGGTTCAGCTGGACAAGTGGACCCATTAAACGCCATCATGGAGGTGATACCAGCTTGCACAGTACCTTGTTGACAACTTGGGTCCACAGCTTAGTGGGGGTCTGCGCCACTCTCGAACTCTTCCGTCAGCTTTTACCAACTGAGTCATCTGGCCAGGCCGCGGTTTTCCAGTCGCCTAGGGTGTAACCAAAATCGTCACTAGTCCCAGAGAGGAGCTTCAGGCGATGTCGTGTTGTTAGGAAAGACGGTCACGTAGGTCGTCTGCTGCCATACCCCATTAATATCAGATTGCACCACACTCTCGTAACTCATACGCTCGTCACACGCCGCGCATTGATTCCTGCGGTTGTTTCACGCACTGTATCTTGTCTGTTAGCACTGACAACGCTACGCAAACGCAGCTGCCCTTGGTAGACCGCGGTGAGAGGTAATGGCTGATATCTGGTATTCGCGACACACACTTAACACTGTGCTTCTCGGAAAATTGAATTCTACAACGATATACGAAATGCAATATCCCCTGCGTCTAGCTCCAAGTACCACTCCGTCTTCAAAGTCTGTCAGTTCCCATCATGCGGCCACAGTCACGTAGCAAACATTTTCACATCAATCACCTGAGTATAAATGAGAGCTCTGCCAATGCACTGCCCTTTTATACCTTTATTGTACTGAAATGCAGGAGGATCTGCAGCGAATTGACGCATGGTGCAGCGAATGGCAATTGAATCTCAATGTAGACAAGTGTAATGTGGTGCGAATACATAGAAAGATAGATCCCTTATCATTTAGCTACAAAATAGCAGTTCAGCAACTGGAAGCAGTTAATTCCATAAATTATCTGGGAGTACGCATTAGGAGTGATTTAAAATGGAATGATCATATAAAGTTGATCGTCGGCAAAGCAGATGCCAGACTGAGATTCATTGGAAGAATCCTAAGGAACCGCAATCCCAAAACAAAGGAAGTAGGTTACAGTACACTTGTTCGCCCACTGCTTGAATATTGCTCACCAGTGTGAGATCCGTACCAGATAGGGTTGATAGAAGAGATAGAGAAGATCCAACGGAGAGCAGCGCGCTTTGTTACAGGATCATTTACTAATCGCGAAAGCCTTACGGAGATGATAGATAAACTCCATGGGAAGTCTCTGCACGAGAGACGTTCAGTAGCTGCGTACGGGCTTTTGCTGAAGTTTCGAGAACATACCTTCACCGAGGAGTCCAGCAGTATATTGCTCCCTCCTACGTATATCTCGCGAAGAGTCTATGAGGACAAAATCAGAGAGATTAGAGCCCACACAGAAGCATACAGACAATCCTTCTTTCCACGAACAATACGAGACTGGAATAGAAGGGAGAACCGATAGAGGTACTCAGGATACCCTCCGCCACACACCGTCAGGTGGCTTGCGGAGTATGGATGTAGATGTAGATGTACGCAATATTACGGCCATCTGCATATGTACCTATCGCGCTCCCGTGAATTTTGCCACCTCAGTGTTGCCCCGATGTAACTTGTATGTCTGGACACACTCTGAAAAGCCAAATAACCTGGTACACCTGCCTGATATTGTGTAGGGCTCCCGCGAGCACACAGAGGTGACACAACACGACGTGGCATGGACTCGACCAATGTCTGAAGTAGTGATGGAGGGAATTGACACAATGAATCCTGCAGGGCTGTCCGTAAATCTATAACAGTATGAGAGAGGTGGGGGGGACATCGCTTTGAACAGTTGCAAGGCATCCCAGATATGCTCAATAATGTTCATGTCTGGGGAGGTTGGTGGCCAGCGGAAGTGTTTAAACTGAGAAGAGTGTTCCTGGAGCCACTCTGTAGCAGTTTTGGACGTGTGGGGTGTCGCACTGTCTGCTGGAATTGCCCACTTCCGTCGGAATGCACAATGGACATGAATGGATGCAGGTGATCAGAAATGATACTTACGTACGCGCCACCTGTCAAAATCGTATCTAGCCGGATCAGGAGTCCCGTATCACTCCAACTGAACACGCCCCACACCATTACAGAGCCTCCACAAGCTATAACAGTCCCTGCTGACATGCAGAGTCCGTGGATTCATGAGGTTGTCTCCATACCCGTACACCTCCATATGGTTCAAATGGCTCTGAGCACTATGGGACTCAACTGCTGAGGTCATTAGTCCCCTAGAACTTAGAACTACTTAAACCTAACGAACCTAAGGACATCACACACATCCATGCCCGAGGCAGGATTCGAACCTGCGACCGTAGCGGTCTCGCGGTTCCAGACTGCAGCGCCAGAACCGCGCGGCCACTTCGGCCGGCTCGAGCGGAGTGGCCGCGCGGATATCGATTATGTTTTGTTGAATGGTTCGAACGCTGACACTTGTTGATGGTCCAACATCGAAATCGCAGCAATTTGCGGAAGGGTTGCACTTCCATCACGTTGAACGATTCTCTTCAGTCGTCGTTGGTCCTGTTCTCCCACGATCTTTTCCCGGCCGCTGCGATGTCGTAGATTTGATGTTTTACCTGATTCTTGATATTCAGGGCACACTCGTGAAATGGTCGTACGGGAAAATCCCCACTTCATCGCTACCTCGGAGATGCTGTGTCCCATCGCTCGTGCGCCGACTATAACACTACGTTGATAACATGCTATTGTAACAGCAGATAGCTGTAACTAAGGTACGAGCATATGGGATTGGTTCCCAAGTATGTGAGTGGCTCGAAGACTTCTTAAGTAATAGAACCCAGTACGTTGTCCTCGATGGTGAGTGTTCATCGGAGGTGAGGGTATCATCTGGAGTGCTCCAGGGAAGTGTAGTAGGTCCGCTGTTGTTTTCTATCTATATAAGTGATCTTTTGGATAGGGTGGATAGCAATGTGCGGCTGTTTGCTGGTGATGCTGTGGTGTACGGGAAAGTGTCGTCGTTGAGTGACTGTAGGAGGATACAAGATGACTTTGACAGGATTTGTGATTGGTGTAAAGAATGGCAGCTAACTCTAAATATAGATAAATGTAAATTAATGCAGATTAATAGGAAAAAGAATCCCGTAATGTTTGAATACTCCATTAGTAGTGTAGCGCTTGACACAATAACGTCGATTAAATATTTGGGCGTAATATTGCAGAGCGATATGAAGTGGGGCAAGCAGTTGTGGGGAAGGCGGATAGTCGTCTTCGGTTCATTGGTAGACTTTGGGAAGATGTGGCTCATCTGTAAAGGATACCGCTTATAAAACACTAATACGACCTATTCTTGAGTACTACTCGAGCGTTTGGGATCCCTATCAGGTCGGACTGAGGGAGAACATAGAAGCAATTCAGAGGCGGGCTGCTAGATTTGTTACTGGTAGGTTTGATCATCACGCGAGTGTTACGGAAATGCTTCAGGAACTCGTGTGGGAGTCTCTAGAGGAAAGGAGGCGTTCTTTTGGTGAATCGCTACTGAGGAAATTTAGAGAACCAACATTTGAGGCTGACTGCAGTACTATTTTACTGCCGCCAACTTACATTTCGCGGAAATACCACAAAGATAAGATAAGAGAGAATAGGGTTCGTACAGAGGCATATAGGCAGTCATTTTTCCCTCGTTCTGTTTGGAAGTGGAACAGGGAGATAAGATGCTAGTTGTGGTACGAGGTACCCTCCGCCACGCAACGTATGGTGGATTGCGGAATACGTATGTAGATGTAGAGCTGACAACTGCGCCAGACACTTGTTGTCTTTTATTGGCGTTGCCGACCACAAAACCGTATTCTGCCTGTTTACATATCTCTGTATTTGAATGTCTTTGGCACTTCAGTGTAGTTAAGAATGACGTGCTGTGTTCTGTTTGTTCGGAAGTCTTCAGTCCAGTGACAAACCAGGGCTGATATTTTCTACGCCGGTATTGTGTTCGCTACGCTGCTGAGCAGAACTCTACCGAACGCTTTATGGAAAACGAGAACACGGCATCAACCTGTGCACCCTAAGTGTAGACTATCTGGTATCTGGCGATACGAGGACCAGTTGCGCAATGTCCATTGCGAGAGTTGGGAGGTGACTGGCCAGGAGACATTTTGAGGTAAAAGTCCCGTCTGTTAGCTCCAGAATTTTCGTTCAGGGCGTATCTATGGCAGTGTGTCCTGCTGACAAGACGTGGCGTACGAAGCGGCGGTCTGCTCGTCACTCAAGAGCGGACGTGTGGCTTTGCGCCCCCTCACTGCGGTGACGAAACATCACACGCGGCTGCCGTTTAGCAACAGGTGGCGTGTTAGGATGCTAATGCGGCGAGCAGGAAGCGAAGCGGAGACCAGAGTAGGGGCCGATCAATGAGGGCGAGACGTGTGTGATGGGCCGACCACACACCGCCCCTGTCCGTCAACACCGTACACCGTACACAGTAAAGGCAGTACTGTCGTAGAGGTTCCATCGTTGCGGGGGGGAGGGGGGGGGGGTAACGATGCAACTGGCACCTCCATAGCACCCTAAGACGTAGCGACCAGCAGGAAAGAAGGCAGTGCCTTCTGCGAGTACCAGCAGCCCCACCGTCGATTCTTTAAGGAATCCAATTCCCATACATTAGGCTAGCTGTCGACAGAATGCGTCAGTATGGGACAGACCGTCGCAGGTTGTCGTGTGTCACGTTATCTCGCTAGAACACAGTGTACTTCGTTCACGACGTCGTCCGATGAAATTTGCGCACTCGTCCTTTCGCCTGGAGAGGTTGTCATGTCTTTATCTGATTTTTTTCTCTATATATGTATAGGAAACACCAGGGCTTACTACACGGAGAAACAGAAAAGGAAGCTACGATGGGTGAATGAAGCAATGGCTGAATTATGGCTGGAAAATTTGCTCACTTACATTTTCTTGAGGGGCGTTTGAAAAGTCCGTGCAAAGTCCGAGAGATGGCACCACCGGCGCGTATCGACGTCATGTCGCATGTAGCATCTTTGGAAAAAACGCACACCAAGTTTCAGCCATATTGGTCTATTTCTTTGTGTTTGGCATTCGTGTGAATCAAGGAAGTCGAGTGATAGTCAAAAAATAGACGAAAAAGAATTTCGTGTGGTGATTGAACATTACTTTATGAATGGCAAAACGCCCTAAGGCTATACACCCAGACGAGTAATTTAAAGGAGGGCCTAAACACAGCTGAGAAGATGGAGCATGCAGTTACGTAAAGCAATGACGAGGACGGACCCACCTGGCAGAAAAGCTGCTCAGCTAGTACAATCTGTAAAGCAGAACGAACTGTCGACTAGCTGCCATTTTCAAACTTATGGCACCCTGTTGTACTGAAAAAACACTCTATGAAAGCTTAAATAACCCACAGTTGTTCTGGAACGAAGAAATACGGAAATACTGCTGAAGTTGCAGAATGGTGTCTTCATTTCCACACAAATTTTCTGGCCGATTCAGCAGTTTTATGTGCATCATCAAGTTGACGCTTTGTTTGAAATTTGGTAATCTTATGTCTTTCAGTTCGGTAGCACTGTATGTACTACACGGTCATATTGCTACGGACTCATTCTAAATCTGTTCATAACTGCTTTTTTACTATGCTGTGGATTATCTTCCATGTGTGTAATTATGTTTAGTACCCACTACTTGGACAACGATTGTCCTTTACTGCATTTCACTGAAGACGAAATTTGTTTCTCCCTGTCCGACAAGGATGATGAAGTACTCGGCTCGAAGCCCCACAGTTAGAAGAATATCAACCATGGATAATTTTCCAGCAAGATGGAGCAACCGCCGCCCCCCTCCCCCCTCCCACTCACTGGGCTTTGAAAGTGCGTGATTTCCTGGATGAAACATTTCTGGATCGGTGGATTGGAAGGAACGGTCCAACATCCTGGCCACCCCGCTCTCCAGATGTTACGCCCCTTGACTTTTTTTCTGGGGCTACGTCAAAGACAGAGTCTTCGTCACACCAGCTGCTGACGTCGACGAACTGAAGGCTAGGATACAAGCTGCTGTGGGTACTGTGACAGTATACACGTTACGAAACACCTGGCGGGAACTGGAATATCACCTCGACGTTCTCCGAGCTACCATGGGAGCACACGTTGAGGTTTACTAACGTAAGTGGTCTTAAATAAACTAGTAACACTAACCTATGTAATGGCATCAAATTTAAATTATTACGTCAAACGATTATTCTGTAATAGTTTGTTATAATCAGGGCAAGACTTTGTGCTCACCCTGAATTAAAAAAAAAAAAAAAAGTTGCCTCTGGTTGCCACAGTGCAGTAGAAAGGCAGTACAGTGGAGTAGGTTAGAGAAGGAAAGTAGTGCAGTGTAGTCACCTGTACGACGGAGAGTAGGGGGTTGGTGGCGTCCAGCGGCGACGCGGGCTCCGGGCTCTGGCTGGCGGACAGCAGGCGGCTACCCAGCAGCGACCCCGGGGATGCCTTGCCGCTGGCACTGCAACACCACGAGCACTGTGCTGTACCCGGTTACCAGCTGTCCACGCCAACCTCTGGCTCTGCACGTCCTTTCCATCAGCTGCCGGCACAACTCCAAAACAGCAAAGTTCTAGGCGAAATTGGACAGACACCTGTGTCCCGTGCGAAAAAGCGAGGTAGGCCAGTGCCGTGTTGCCTTGTCTCCTCGTGCCAGCCAATGAAAGGCAAGTGACCACAGCAGCTGTGGGCACACTCACCCGACGACTGATCACCTGGCACGGTGCGTCGCAGTGGGCACAGCGACCCACACCGGAAGCGGCCAGTTGAAGCCCAGATCGTCATTTCCATCGTCCCAATCCCGGAACCTGTATCTACCACATTACACGAATTTCTGCTAAAAATCAAACATGTGTACTCCAGTGACAGCAAATCATGGACGGACTACTCCAGCAAGCCTATTCAGTGTCGTTTGGTCGCTGTGCCAATCAGTTCGGTAGGTAAATGCCCCGAGCAGTAGCATTATTGCAGTCGAACCTCTGCGAAGGTAGCGAGTCGATGCGGCTCCTGATAAAGCGAGGTAGGCCCGTGCCGTGTTGCCTTGTCTCCTCGTGCCAGCCAATGAAAGACAAGTGACCACAGCAGCTGTGGGCACGCTCACCTGACGACTGCTCACCCGGCATGGCGCGTCACAGTAGGCACGGCGACCCACACCCGAAGCGGCCAGCTGACACGACTACCAAACACCACATTCCAATTATTGTTTTCCACTGCAGGCGCAGTGAGAGCCCTCAAAACTTTGCCAATGCCGCCATGGCAGCTGAATTGTCAGTCCCTATCCCCTTCACATTAGACCCATGTCCCAAGAAGTTAAGAGTTGTTAAAACCTAGAAGAATAAAAACCAACCGTTGCATATGATGACTGATAAGAAATGTCCAGCAGCAAAAATGAAATTTTCACTCTGCAGTGGATTGTGCACTAATATGAAACTGCGGGCCAGAGTGGTCGAGCGGTTCTAGGCGCTTCAGTCCGGAACCGCGCGACTGCTACAGTCGCAGATTCGAGTCCTGCCTCGAGCATGGATGTGTGTGATGTCCTTAGGTTAGTTAGGTTTAAGTAGCTCTAAGTTCTAGGGGACTGATGACCACAGCAGGTAAGTCCCATAGTGCTCAGAGCCATTTGAACCATTTAATATGAAACTTCCTGGTAGATTAAAACAGTATGCCAGACCAAGACTCAAACTTGGGACCTTTGCCTTTCGTGGGAAAATGCAGTACTGACTAGAAGTGTTAGTCTTGGTTTTAGGCACTTCAGTCCGGAACCACACCGATGCTACAGTCGCAGGTTCGAATCCTGCCTCGGGCATGGATGTGTGTGATATCCTTAGTTAGGTTTAAGTAGTTCTAAGTCTAGGGGACTGATGACCTCAGATGTTAAGTCCGATAGTGCTTAGAGCCATCTCTGTTAGTCTTGCAAGTTTCGCAAGAGAACGTCTTTGAAGTTTAGAAGGTAGGACACGAGGTACTTGCGGAAGTAAAGCTGCGAGGACGAGTCGTGAGTCGTGCTTCGGTAGCTCAGAGCACTTACTCACGAAATGCATACGACCCAAGTTCGATTGTCAATTCGGTATGCAGTTTTAATCTGACAGGAAGTTTCATTGCTCAGCTGATACAGTCATTTCATGACTTGTTAGACGAAAGTATCTTGAAGGGCAAAGGGATGGCTGTAGGTCTCTGATGGGCCCTCATGTACGTCCACAGTTCCTCAACCAAATTATGGGCTGGCTCCTTGCTCAGTCTGCACCTCATCACAAAGTTGCTCTCACACATTTCAAAGGGATTTATATGGTTGCACAGACTGTGTTCCTAAATCTCATGGCGCCGCATTTCCTAAAGCCCTTTGCCTGCCTTGGTCACTCTTGCCTTCTTCTTAACAGTACCATCCACATTTTGTTCACTTCCACGATGCGCAATAACATTTATGAACTCGTTTTCAAATCAGATAAGTCCTGGTGATCTTCAATAAAAGATAAACTAAATCTAAAATTAAAATTTACTCACTATTTCTAAAATAACAGATTATCTCCACAATCAAAGCCAACCGAACCAAACAAACGGCCTTATTGCCATCTCACAACCTCTCGGTATAGAAGACGAACAATCGGGCAATGGACCAATCGTTAACAGGCCTCAGTAGCATATGGAATAGCAACTTCCGTTACCAGACCGAAAGTGACGTTATTACTGAGGCTAACCTACAGAACTGAACAATATGGACGATACAGAATAGGGCTACAGGACTCAGCATCCAGACACCCACAAACTCCACCGTAGCTCGGGTAAACAATTTCTAGACTGGCATTGCCTCGGCAGAGGAACCTGCGGGCTAGTAGCCATGAAAAACACCCACCCACACACGAAACTGGCACTTCATCTGTAAATAATGAGTATAGAAGTCGTTAAAACGTTGCCTCAATATGATGATGCCTCATGGCTGATTACCTGTGGCGGTTTCGTAAATGACTGTGCTCCTACCTCTCTGTGGAATTCAAAGCCACTTCATTTTGTCTGAAACTATTGGAAGGATCTGGGAAATGTTAGGACCCCAGATCTGACGAAGGGAAGCAAATAATCCACATCACCCTATGGTGGAAACCAACAATACGATTTTGTATGCTAAAAGAAAGAATTGTGTAATACTGGTGTGTGGGAGTTATGTAAGTGTATATATCATGTAAAGGTGAGGGCAATGGGTTCGTGCACTGTGTGGGGGTCTTGTTTGTGTTGTATGTTGATGATGAGAGAGGTGAAAACTACACTCTACTCCCTCCAACGGCAGTGGGGTACCGCTGGGCTCAATGACTCCATCTTACAACTAGAAAAAATAGTATACATATAAAAATCTTGCAATGATTTGCCAGTAGTCCCCGCATCAGCAGAACGAAGTTATCAATAAAGAAAGCTGGTAAAGTAGGGGATTTTTCACTCTCCTTGTCAGAAACGTTCCAGGACAGATTTTTTTTTAAATTTCCGAGTTAGCAGTACTAAAAAGGAACACATTTTGTTGCTATGTTACCTAGTATATGTGCGCCCTTGAAAAGACCTTCGCCATGTTTCCTCGCAAACTCAGTAAGTGGCAGGGTTAAAGAAACACACTGTTTGGGTTCTTAGCACATTAGTTACGGTGACGCAATGGCTGCTGATTGTCAGCCAAGCGTGAACATTAAGATCTGCGTTAAGCTCGGGAAAACAGCTAGTGAAATGTGAACAATGCTGGAGAGGCACTGTCAAGAAGTCATGCTTTCGAACTGCACAAAAGGTTTGGTTGAAGGCAGGGATTCAGTGCGGATTCCAGAGTTGGTCGCCCGTCTACAGTCCATATCAATGCAAACGTGGAGCGTGTAAAGCAGTTATTGCAAGAAGACCACCATGAAAAATATTTTGCACCGTAACGTGTGTCGTAGGCCTTTACACTGAAAGTTAGGGAAAGGGAAAATTGTTCAAATGGATCTGAGCGCAATGGGACTTAACATCTGAGGTCGTCAGTACCCTAGACAAAGAACTACTTAAACCTAACTAACCATAGGACAGCACACACATCCACGCCCGAGGCAGGATTCGAACCTACGACCATATCGGTCGCGCTGTTGCAGACTGAAGTGCCTAGAACTGCTCGGCCACAGCGGCCGGCGGAAAGGGAAACTTAGTGCAAAACTCGTCCCTCACACACTAACAGATGAACAGAAAGAGGAAAGTAATTTCCCCACATTTCTATCAAAGATTGTCGCTGGAGATGGAAGTTGCATGATGAGTCTCGCACGAAGCGTCAAAGTCCAGAATGGTGCAGTCACGAATCACCAGCCTTGAAAAAATTCAAACCACAAAGTTCGTGTACAAAGTCAATGTTTGATCACATTCCTTGATATTAAGGGATTATTTGACAAATAGTGAGCCAAACTCTTTACATCGAAGTCTCGAAACGTTTGCAAGAAGCAATTCGGCGTCGCGCCCCGATCTGCGGCAATTTCAGGACTGTTTCTTACTGCATGACAATGCAAGACCCCTATAATGCTATATCTGTTACTGAGTATATGGCCAGATATTCTGTTGTTGCCATCCCACATCCGCCATATTCGCCCGACCTCTCGCCTAGCGATTTTTCCTTGTTTCCGCGGCTGACAGGAAAGATTTGTCAAGACGTCGAAGACATCCAATGGGCTGTGACGAATGAGCTTACAAGCGCCACAGTTGAAAATTTCCCTGCTTGCTTCCAAGATCTCCAGAAACGTTGGCAACCGTTCATACAGGGTGAACATTAATAAAACTGAAACTTCCTGGCAGATTAAAACTGTGTGCCGGACCGAGACTCGAATTCGGGACCTGTGCCTTTCGCGGGCAAGTGCTCTACCGACTGAGCTACCCAAGCACGACTCACGCCCCGTCCTCACAACTTTACTTCTGCCAGTACCTCGTCTCCTACCTTCCAAACTTTACAGAAGCTCTCCTGCGAATCTTGCAAGACTAAAACTTCTAGTCAGTAGCGCATTTTCCCACGAAAGGGAAAGGTCCCAGGTTTAAGTCTTGGTCTGGCACACAGTTTTAATCTACCAGATAGTTTCATATCAGCGCACACTCCGCTGTTGAGTGAAAATTTCATTCTATTAATAAAACTGACGAATTGTAGGGACGGATTCCTCACTGGAAACAGAGGAAGAAAGGTGCTATGAACATGAGTCTGGAAACGCATCGTTGCCACGGTAGATGGCACTGACGAATGACAGTTCTTCTGACCACGGACCGTGTGTTCCTTATTTGTTTGCAGGCTGTATGATTATTGTAGCATACTATAAGCAGCAGAATGGTCCAGTATTCAATATCAGGAACAAGCCACGATGGTGTTTATCTACACCCAAACAGATGGAAATGGTTGAGAGGAAGCACAGCTTTACCAAAACAAGTACCCTCACAGACACCAGCCACTTCAAACAACATTTTAAGCTTTTTTCGGGTTTGTGTAATCATGGGTCCTTTCAGACGGACGAGCATGCAGGCTGGTCGTGGACTGTGCGTATAGCAGACTTGTAGGACTGGGATCAACAGGATATTGAGACGAACCCTAGTACAAGCTCCAGGCAAGTGGCCTGCCAACATGGCGCTGGCCAAAGTACGATTATGTGTAGCCTGCACGACAACGGATACCACCCCTGTCACCTGCAACAAGTGCAAGGATTATCAGAAATTGATTTCCCTCTACGGGTAGCATTTTGTCGACGGTTTCTGCACCAGGCCATCACAATTACGGGATTTCCGTCATCAGCCCTCTCTACCAAAAAAGCAACCTTTATCTGAACTGGCATCATCAATCTACATAGTCGTCAACTGTGGACTACGACAATCCTTGGGGAATGCTTGAGGCAGCTCATCAGCATCGGTTCAGCACCAATGTATGGGCAGGGATTCTTGGCGACCACATGCTTGGACCAGTTATTATTCCAAAATGCCTTGACGGAGGAACGTACCTCGACTTCGTGAAGAATACTCTG
This sequence comes from Schistocerca nitens, assembly GCF_023898315.1. Lineage (NCBI taxonomy): Eukaryota > Metazoa > Arthropoda > Insecta > Orthoptera > Acrididae > Schistocerca > Schistocerca nitens. The sequence goes on along the minus strand of NC_064623.1, from coordinate 63,474,266 downwards.
CTAGGCTGCTTGAGGACATGCCTTTGGCAATGTGACAGGTTATGTGAATTCTGCATGACAGAGCACTACCCCAGTTCGCTGACACCTCAACAGCATCTTGCCTGGACATTGGATCGCACATGGAGGCCCTGTAGCATGTCCTACAAAATCACTGGATTTAAACCTCCTGGATTTTCACGTTTGGAGGCATCTGAAAAGTGTTTTGTATGCTGAACCGGTCCGTCTCGAAAGCTGAGTGGTCAGCGCATCAGTCTGTCACGCCAAGGGGCCTGGGTTCGATTACTGGCTGGGTCGGAGATTTTGTCCACATCAGCATCAGTTCAAATGGCTCTGAGCACTATGCGACTGAACTTCGGAGGTCATCAGTCGCCTAGAACTTAGAACTAATTAAACCTAACTAACCTAAGGACATCACACACATCCATGCCCGAGGCAGGATTCGAACCTGCGACCGTAGCGGTCGCTCGGCTCCAGACTGTAGCGCCCAGAACCGCACGGCCACTCCGGCCGGCTTCAGCATCAGTGGAAGGCAACGGGAAACCACCACTGGAATCACTTCACTAGACGCTCATGTGGTGGACTTCTCTGACGAGGCTTCCCCCGTGACACGACCTGCCTATAAGGCAGAGCACAAAGTTAGTTATGCTGAATCGGTTCCTGATGTGCAGTCCTTTCAACAATGTGTTCACAACACGAGTGACGCTACTCAGAGATAAGCCACAACGCGCGAAAGAGTGCAGCAATCCGCAATGTGACTTGCGAACACGTGTATTGCATCCGTTGGAGGAAACTGAAAATCCGATGTGACATGGATGCAATGTAGATCTGTACCGTGTTCTCTGATGATTTGTTGTCACTGCACACACGCCGTCTATTTCCGGACACATGTTCACAAGACTTTTTTCCCTCCATTTCCAGTCAGATATCCGTTCCTGCAGTTTGATGGTTTTCTTAATGTTCACTCTGTATGTATAGTCTGTCTGTAAACTCAAGAGCGAGCAGCGCTTTTGGTGGGGGAAGTGGCCTTTCCCGGAAGAACCCTGCAACCGGTCTACAGGGGCACCAAAAATCAGTTGCCCCTTACCTGTCTAGTGGCGTAGATCAGCGTGCTGCCAGTGTCAGTCAGTTAACTTACTGGTATTCTTCGGTATCCAGAAGCGACGGATAATCGCCCAGCATTGCAAGAAAATGTGCAGAATACGAAGAAGAGGACGTATTTGCGGAGTAACCAGTGTTCAATCGTCTCTAATGTTATTACAACGTGTGTTAAAGAGGCGACACAAAAAGAACTGTTGGCTAATATTACCGCCAGTCCAAATGAAGCGTCTGCAATTTTATGCAAGGGTCATCCTCGCCACAATAGGACGCATAAGGAAGGAACGCGAAAATAAGCTGCGTCGTTTACTGGAATCGTCACGAAAGAAAACTAATAATTTTAGAAGAAACCCATCGTTACAGACAGTTTCACAATCACTTAAAACCTTTGATGCTTGTGGAACAGCAGCATTTAAATGTATTCTGTCGCTAAATCTCTATCTCGGTTACTACTCACCTGATTCTAAGAGATATTGCTTAAAACATATGCGCATTAGCTGCTCTAAACACTGCTGAAATTTCCTTCGAAACATGTACACCGATTCTGGACATCTAAGTAAGATGTTTGACATAGGAGGTGCGTTCACACATTAATTTTTATTTTTTGGTAAGAACTTTGTCAATCTACTTCAATGCTGTCCTCTTCAAAATATTCCCCATTACATACTATACACTTATGCCAGTGCTTTTTCCAATTCCCGAAACACTTTAGGAACTGTTTCCTCGGGATAGTTTATAGGTTTCTTAACTGTACATTTTTAATCTCGTCCACGCTTGTAAAATCGCTGTCCTTTAAGGCCTACTTTGAAATGTTTATACCACTTGTATGCCCTTGGTTTACTCATAACAGGCTCACGAAAAGTAATATTTAACATTTCTAAAATTTTCGTACATTTTATTCCATTCTTATAAAAAAATTTAATACAGATTCTCTAATCTGTTTTTTTACAGAACAAGTAATCGTTGATGCTACCAAAACACATCTAACCTTTTTGACAGCTGACAAAAGAGTAAATACCCAATATGCATAACATTGTACACATACTTTCCAGACATGTTTACGAAGACAGTGACAAAAAGTAGTGCAAAGCGAACTAATACAACAAACAAAATTATAAATTCCTGGTACTTTTTAAACAATCTTCGTGTTGTAAGAAGTGTTAAGTTTCAATGTAGCCCTTCAAAGAAAACTTCTACCTTTTAGTAGAAACACAAAGTAAGAATAATCCTTAAATTCTACAGATTGCTTGCATTATATGGGGTTCGTTTTACTAATAGCAATAGACGAACATACATTCACATAAACAGGCATTGGGTTCTATGTTTGTAGTAGAGTCCTGACTTCCGTTCTTATCTCAATATTATTTACTCTATAATGTTGTGTTTCGGAAGAAGCTATCATATTTTATATTCCTTCTGGTCTTAACGCATTTGTCTAAAAATAAACGCAACCGGGACGTATCTGTACACGGCGTCGCCACAGATTTAAAGCGCGCGCCGCGGCAGGGTCGGTACTACGTTGTGAAACAGCCTGTAGAAGCGCCTCGTGACGTAGCTGGGTAGACAGAGTGGGGACTCGCTCGCTCGCTCTTCAGTTTACCGACAGACTATACAAAATCTTGCCATCGTTTGGTTGAAGAGCAGCAGCACGGCTTTTGTCAGCAGAATGAAGCGATCAATAAAGGAAGTAGTGAGGCTGGGGGCGTTTTACGCAGACAGCGACCGAAAGGAGGCGCCACTCACCTGTGCGTGCGCTGGCCGCGGTTGTTGTTCTCGTCGCCCCTGGCGGCGGGGGCGCCGGGCGCGGGGGCGGTGCTGGAGGCGGCGGACGAGGCGGAGGCGGACGAGGAGGAGCAGGAGGAGCCGGGCAGCGGGGCCTGCGCCTGCCCCGAGCTCGAGTCGGGCTTGGAGCTCTCCTCGGCGCGCATCGCCAGCCCCAGGTCCAGGTCCAGCTCGGCCACGCAGCTCTCCAGGTGGCGCAGCAGGCGCTGCTTGAGCGACGCGTGCGGCTCGGGCGGCGCCAGCACCACCTCGGGCGACTCCAGGAAGCGGCCCACCTGCCGGACCGTCGACAGCTCCGTCTCACACTCCAGGATACACTGAGCGCGTGCGAAAAATTAAGGCGTAGCGCCTGGCTTCGCGCCTATTTACGAGGGGCGTTTGAAAAGTCACATACTGCAGAGAATGTCGTCCTGCTTACTGCAAAGAACTCTGCGCACAAACTGCTGTAAATGAAGCAATAAAAACTGTAAAAGTGCAAGAAAATACTTGAAGAGATGTTTTTGTTTTAAATTATACCATTTTAGTTATATCTAGTGTGTTTTTATGAAAATAATAAGAAGTCGTAAAATTTATGAGGATTTGTGTTTATGTACTGTAGGCATATGCTTTGTGATCTAGGGTTAATGAAATTATATTTAGAGATCGTGATATTCCTTTTTTTATTTCAAGCAAATTTTTTATTGAATATGGCTACTACCGCTACTGTAATCGTATTAAAATTGAAACTTCCTGGCAGATTAAACCTGTGTGCCAGACCGAGACTCGAACTCGGGACCTTTGCCTTTCGCAGGCAAGTGCTCTATCCTCATCTATTTAAAAAAAAAACTACATATTGATCTTGCCAAAAGCCGAGAAGCAATTCTTCTTGGTGTTGTAGCTCTCTGGTAGAGCACTTGCCCGCGAAAGGCAAAGGTCCCAAGTTCGAGTCGCAGGCCGGCACACAGGCCAGGAAGTTACATATCAGCGCACACTCCACTGCAGAGTGAAAATCTCATTCTGACGTATTAAAATTATTTGATAATTGACACTTCACGCGATGGACCTGTTTCCCTCCAGTTAAAGGGCTCAACGTCACGGCCGAACCGCCTGCCATTGCCACAACAATTTGCCAGCTCACTTCCAGTTCCTTGTCCTACTTTCTTTCCTGATGCCTTTGTATCCCGAATCCTGGGTCTTGCCCCAGACCAAAAACAACACACACACACGCACACAAACCCACACAACGACGCTAACGAATTACACAAGTTTCATGCAAAGCGCTAACCAAACACTACTGGATCCTTCCACACAAGAGGCTATTCAGCTCGTCATAATCACAGAAATCGGCTTACATTAGATAAGACTTGCGCGACACCGCCTGAAGCCGAATTTTTTAAGGCTGTCAATGAATCGTTGCGACTGGGTCACCAGAGTCGTAAATACAACAGTGTCTTGCCCTCTAGTGGCGTTGCGTTCGGTTTAACGTATAGACCTGATATGTAGAAGATCGAAGGTTCGAGTTTTGTTAAATGCAGTGGAATTTTTTATTGTTGTAAATCTAATCAAAAGAGTTTGATAATATTTATTCAATTACAATGCGTGTTTTTTAAGTAAGTACTGTTTTGAAATTAAAAAAAGACGTGCTAAGATATCTCAATAATTTTATTTTTACCTTAAAGCCTGTGCCTTAATCTACGCACTGGCGCCATCACAGTCTGATTCTTCCTTGTTTACGTTGTGAGTGTTTAAGATGCCCCCGATAATCGTGAGTCCCGCCGACTTTGAAGTACGGGCTATTATAAGATTTCTTAGTGCTAAAGGCCTAAAAGCGATCGATATTCATCGTGAGATCTGTGCAGTTTACGGAGAAAACATTATGAGTGATGGAATGGTAAGAAAGTGGGTGAGAGCATTTAAAGATGGCCGCACAAATGTGCATGATGAACAACGGAGTGGGCGTCCTTCGGTCGTTAATGAAAGTTTAGTGCAGGGAGTGAACAATACGATGAGAGAAAGCAGACGCTTTACGATTTCCTCCTTGTGGGGTGACTCACCTAATGTTTCTCGTAGTGTTTTGTATGGCATTGTGACCGAGCACTTGAATTACCGAAAATTGTGCTCACGTTGGGTACCGAAAATGTTGACAGATGTGCACAAAACCAAACGTTTAGACAGTGCCTTGACTTGCCTTGAGCAGTACCACAACGACGGTGATGATTATCAAGCCAAATTGTTACGGGCGATGAAACATGGGTGGCCTACGTCACACCAGAATCAGAGCAACAGTCCATGGAAGTTAAGCAAGGGTATCGTTTTAATGCAAGACAATGCCCGTCCGCATGTGACGAATCAGACCAAAGATCTCATCACATCTTTTCGATGGGAAACTCTGGATCATCCTCCGTACAACCCCGATCTTGCGCCCAGTGACTACCATCCGTTCCTGCACTTGAAGAAACACCTGGGAGGTCAGCGTCTTCAAGAGGGTGACGAAGTCAAAACAGTGGTGATACAGTGGTTAACAAGTCAGGCGGCAGACTTCTATGAGGAGGGTATACAAAAACTGGTACAACGTTATGACAAGTGCCTCCATATTGACGGAAATTATGTAGAAAAGTAGATTAAGGTACAGGCTTTCGAGTAAAAATAAAATTATTGGGATAGCTTAGCACATCTTTTTTTAATTTCAAAACTGTACTTACTTAAAAAACACGCCTCGTAATTCGTTTAAATGTAATTTTTTTGTAATACTCTGCAGCGTCATGTTCATTATCGTACTGACTTACTTTGTTCGTTATTACTTTGCTTCTTTTCATTCTTTTTTCGTTTGGAATCTGGTTGTGTTGCCTATAACCTGCAACCAAGTGCCAACTAGTTGGTAACGGGGCGTCCTGTGCAGCCTGTGTCAGGATAGCGTCAGTTAATAATAGTGAGAAATTTCAGTTCGCTTTCATCGTTAAAACTGAAATTTTGCTGCAGAAGATGGCTACGCAAACAAAAATATTATGACTTTTTCTGTCTTGAGTTTGGTCGTTCAGTTTAGTCTTACTCGCTGTGAACAAACCAATCACGATTTTAGTTCCACCACAGCTTGTAGATCTCCGTTTTCTCGGATACACTGCACATCACGAGGTTTTGGTCAGATCAGGATGTGAGTGTAAACTCAGGACTACAAAACCCGCCGTCTGCTGCAGTTTTCTCATCTGTCACATTAAAATCAGCTGTCAACAGAGCGTCTCCCATATCTGTCATGACTCGCGCCAGCCATTTCCAACATTACTCCGTTACACGTTAACAGCATTTTTGTGGAGTGATCCACTGTGTTTGTGGTGGTGGTGGTGGTGGTTAGTGTTTAACGTCCCGTCAACAACGAGGTCATTAGAGACGGAGCTCATGCTCGGGTTAGGGAAGGATTGGGAAGGAAATCGGCCGTGCCCTTTCAAAGGAACCATCCCGGCATTTGCCTGAAGCGATTTAGGGAAATCACGGAAAACCTAAATCAGGATGGCTGGAGACGGGATTGAACCGTCGTCCTCCCGAATGCGAGTCCAGTGTGCTAACCACTGCGCCACCTCGCTCAGTGCACACTGTGTTTGTCTAACGCCTATAACCGAGTGGTAGCCGGCAGCAGATGTGGCAACACTGTAGCGACAAGTGACAGGTGTCAACTATCAAGTAATTTTAAACGGACTGCAGTCTGAGATTTTCTCCTGGGAACTGGCTCCTTGGAAAGCCAGTATCTCAGCTGTCAACAGCAAGAATACCCCGTTCATTAGACATGCTCGGAAACGTGCAATTCCGCCACAGAGCAACACAAGACACTACCAAATAGCTATAAAATGAGCTGTGAAACTACAGTTTCAGTTTGTAAGTGCGCAAGGAGTCCAGCACAGCGAATAGATTCATGTAATAAGAAACTACCTAAGCTATATGAGCAATATCTAAATTTAAAGAAAGGCAGAAACAGGCAGACAAAAGTTGAAGTAATGAAACAAAATATATTTAAAAATGATCTGATCAAGTTATTTGATATTGCTATGAAAAACGAAATGAAAGAGATTATAAACGAGAGGAAAAGTAATTTCTTCAAAAGGAAATAGAAGATGTCTTTTCTTGTTGTATGGCACGAGCTGATCTGAAGGCAGCAGCAAAAGAAACCAAGAAGAGGGAATTAGACGAAATAGATAAAGCGAACTCAGTATACAGAAAAAATGAATTTATCCATGAAAGGAGCTGCAATCATCCTTTATTGTGCTTCATCATCATCATATTCATCGTCTACTGAAACTGATTACAAATATTTCGACCATCCAAATCATTAAGTACACCTTAAATATCATCTGCTGCAGATGCTCCATCCATACCATCAAATATACATGTAAACATATTAGAGTCATCTAAACATGTTGGTGATGCGGTTAGACTCACCTGATGTCCCTGTAAAGGAAGAGCTAGCTCCAGGAAACGACTTGCCCTAACCTATTTGGAGATCGCTCAATCGTCTTGGGATGGCCGTTCCTGTATGCAAGACCAACATGCGAAAATGGGACATTCTTCCAGCTGATGGAGATACATCATGCGAGTGAGGAACAACACAAGACCCGACCCACCTGCTAACTTGTCCTCAACTTGAACAACCCTGCACAACACAGGATCTGATCAAGGGAACCAACAAGGCCATCGGAGTTGCTACCTTCTGGAAATGCTGACAGGACACGGAAATGAATGAATGAACACGTTGGTGCTTTGCATAGAGCCGGTCTTTCAGATCGTGGAGCAGTATTTGTAGCTGAAGCAATTGCACAGGTGCTACGTCACAATGGTTCTGATTTAACTATCTCTACAAGTCCAATCAGGGGGTCGAGAAGGAGAACAAGGCAAGCAATTGTAGAATAGGAAGAGAAAGGTAATAATTTGGAGGGTCCTCTTCTTTTACACTGGGATGACAAAATGCTTACACATATTAGTGATCGAAAGAAAAAGGTTGACCGAATTGCTGTCTTTCTTACTGGAAGTGGGCAAGAAAAGCTTCTAGGAGTGCCAAAAGCAGAAATAGGAACTGGTGAATCTCAGGCTCAGGCTAGCATAAATTTAATTAAAGAGTGGAATCTGATGTCAAAAATCAAAGGACTTGTGTTCGATATTACAGCTAGTAACACGGGGATTTATAAACGAGCGTGTATAAAATGTCAAGAAACTTTCAGTAAAGAATAGGTGTGGAATGCTTGCCATCATCAAGTGCTGGAAATTATGTAATCAGATGCACTGTCCTGTATTTTTGTCATTTCTGTAAGTCCAAAAACAACACTCTTCAAACATTTTCAACAAAAATGGTCTCCGGCTAATCACTATAATTATTCTACAGCACCAGAAGAACTATTCAAGCATCCAGCAATGAGAAAATTGCGCCAGGAAATGCTGGATTATTTGTCAAATGCTCTACAAGTTCAAAAACCAAGAGATGATTATCAGGAATTATTATAATTATAATTAATTAAATATTATAATTATTATAATTATCCTTATTGTTCCTTGGTGGTGGAAGACGTGCTAACGGGTCATTTGGAGTTTCCAGTCCAACGCATCATGCTCGCTGGATGGCGAAAGGCATTTATGTACAGAAAATATTTCTTTGCCAATTTCAGTTTAAATTAACAGAACAAGAAGTGCAAAATATAACTGGCTTGGCTTTATCTGTCAGTCTTGTTTATCAGAGAGTGAAATGAAGCGCATATTAGTATTAGAAGTCGTTACGATGATATCAGACATACTACTCTCCTCTAGAATTATGCCACAAAACTGTAGCTAATAAAGCATATAAGACTCTTTGCAGGCGTCTTTGGTTTCCCTCTGAGCACTTGGTTGCCCCAGCCTTCTTTGATGATAAGAGTAGAAACAGGGACAAACATGGTGAAAGACTTGCAACGCCCACGAATTTCTGGTATTCTTCGCCGACTCAAGGTAATGAATAAATTGGAAGGGTTGGATGGTGGTGGTTAGTGTTTAACGTCCCGTCGACAACGAGGTCATTAGAGACGGAGCGTAAGCTCGGGTTAAGGAAGGATTGGGAAGGAAATCGGCCGTGCCCTTTCAAAGGAACCATCCCGGCATTTGCCTGAAACGATGTAGGGAAATCACGGAAAACCTAAATCAGGATGGCCGGAGACGGGATTGAACCGTCGTCCTCCCGAATGCGAGTCCAGTGTGCTAACCACTGCGCCACCTCGCTCGCTTGGAAGGGTTGGAAGACCTGAAATTAGAGAATCTTGCGACAGAACAGAACACTTGTCTTTTCGATGCGTTGGCTACAGGTGGGAGTATGAAATCAGGATCTTTCTTACAGTTATCCGCTACAGAATGGCCAGATAATCCAGTATTCAAAGAACTTTGTCACCGCTGCTCTCAGATGAAAGAAGTAAATGACACAACAAATGGTTCAAATGTCTCTGAGCATTATGGGCCTTAACATCTGAGGTCATCAGACCCCTAGTACTTAGAACTACTTAAACCTAACTAACCTAAGGACATCACACACATCCATGCCCGAGGCAGGATTCGAACCTGCGACCGTAGCAGTCGCGTGGTTCCGGACTGGAGCGCCTAGAACCGCACGGCCACTGCGGCCGGCTAAATGACACAACAGAACGCGCTATCATTCGGATCCAAAAGTACAGTAAAACACTGACGAAGGATGAGCAACAGAAGCAGTTATTTCTTCGAATTCAAACATCTAAAAGAGCTTCCTACTTCAAAAGTCGCTCTAATGGCACAATTTGCACATTCAAATGTTCAAATGTGTGTGAGTTCGTAAGGTCACCGGTCTCTAGACTTACACACAACTGGAACTAACTTTTGCTAAGAACAACATATACATACCCATGCCCGAGGGAGGACTCGAACTTCCGGCAGGAGGGGTCGTGCAATCCGTGACATGACGCCTCTAACCGCGCGGCAATTTGCACTTTTTTTTTAAAAAAAAAACTTGTGTGCTCCTGAGCGACCTCTAAGAGTAAGTATTTTTTGACAAAATATTATGTGTGTTACTTTTACACATAAATGCACAATTTAAGGCTTGTGGAGGTATGAAATTTGGGACTTCAGTTTTTTGGGCCGCCATATGTACAGGTTTTTTTACTTGTCGGACACACTAGGAACTCACCTCTCGGGCGCACTCCTGGAATCCGGCGCGGAACTTGGAGAGCACGGAGCTGGAGCCGAGCGCCTTCTGCCGCTGGAGGTGGCGCACCGTCAGCTCTAGGATGTCCGCCTTCTCCAGCTTGGAGTGCTTCGTGTTCTGCTGCAACAGCCGCCCGACATCACTCTGCAGCGTCGCCACAATCACGTTGCCAGTACTGTGTGATCGTGAACTTCTCAGGCAATGTAGGAGAGTGACGCGTAGCGCCATATAACCATCCTGCCTTGGAGGCGGTTAAGCGGGAGACGTGTCTCAGGGCTGGATAGTGACAGATGGTGATGCAAGACTGGACGCGCACGTAGTTTATGTGTCAGCCGATAGAGGACAACATTGGACAGGGGACTGATTTAGTTTCGATTGTGCCCACTAGAGTGCACTAAAGTAATAGAATGTTTTTCATAAACTGTTCTAGTATTTTCATAAAGTGCTATTATTTCTTTTTGTGTATGTAAAATGTTATAAATGTGTTTTAGCAGTATGAATTATGCGTGAATGTGGTTTAACGTTAATATGAAGATAATTGTTTAACGAGTTATGTAGTGGGATTTACTGTGGGAACATTTCGAAGTAGTATGGATATGGACAAAGGGGATTTTTGTAGAATAGATTTGTAAAGTATGTTTATGGTAAAGGGAAAGTTAATTCAGGTATAAATAACAATAGTAAATAACTCTATGCATAAACAAAACTTCAGCATATTAGATAATTACGTCGTAAAAAGTGCAGTCATTAGGTTTACTATTTTGCGATTGGTTATGGATGAAAAGCGCGGACTGACGCGGGAGTATGTTGTTTTGCTATTGGCTGTTGAGTAAACTGACCAATGGTAAAGCAATATTCTTCGCGCGCCTTTCTCTGCTGGTAGAGAAGACAGAGTATTCTAGAGAAGAGTGGAAGCCTAGCCATGAAACAGTTCGGACGTATGTAGGAGTAGTTCCGATGGAAACAATAAGTTGCCGGATCTAGCAGTGTTTCATACATCAAAAGTATTGTAAAGTGATGGCATAATGATTCCGATGGGTGTGAAGAAATTTCGGAATTTTTAAGTGAATTTTGTGACGAGAAAAGACATATATTCCGCGTGGCGTATTGAGCAGGTCGGTGGCTAAAAACTGTGACTGCATTTGGTACCGACAGACTTAATATTTGGCGAGCATTCTCAATCAAAAACAATCAGTATTTTTGTAGCTATTACGTTTTCGGGAAATGCAACACCATAAACTTGCTAACGTGAGTGAAAGGGATTGTGAGTGATTGTGTTAAGGCTAGCACGGGCTTGGCAGTGATACTTGTTCACCTAAATTTCAGAATATATTAATTGAGGACAAAATTTCCAACCTTTCATTTCGTGCTTCTCCCGAAACGTAGATTAGTGACTTTAATTGCAGCCTGGTTCACGTCGAAGTACGGTAGGTTTCACTCGGCTTTCCTACTGATGATCTTTAATTGCAGCCTGGTTCACGTCGAAGTACAGTAGGTTTCACTCGGCTTTCCTACTGATGATCTGCTGAGACAATGTTCACAGGTAGATGCAGGTCCGTCGTAAAGGGACGGAAAGAACCGCACCGCCACAGAGAGGAGTTTTATTGGCAGGTACTTCGATGACGAAGTATTTGCTTTGGCAATACAAGTCCAGCAGCAACACTTTGGTTTCTATTTTTACTTGATTACCTCTTGTTTAACGCAACTAATTTCGGGGTCGCAGACCCGTTCTCGGTAAATGTCTGTGCCGGATTCCAGCCTGGCGGTCTGGCTGATGGCAGGAATGGTTGCTCAAGAATGGGGCTGAGACCCCAGAACAACTCGGCAAGAAAAAAAAGATAAGTAAATATGAGTGTGAATCGAAGCAGCACGTTGCTTCTGATGAACGACGATTGTAGCAGCCATCTTGAAGACATGGTGTGACGGCGCCACTCACGGGAACAGGTTGAACTAAGTTTGAAAACAAGTGGGAATGATGTATCTACACACTGTAAAACTTTCACACATACAGAATGAAAACTGTATTTTTACAAAAACAGTGTGCATTTCTTTTGGAGTTACCCTCGTACTTTACTGTATTGTACCGTAGCATTTCTTCCTATGCATGGCTCGAGTTTCAACTTGGCACTGACAGATGGTGCAAAAGTTACTTTCATCCTTAAGTGTTGCACACCAGTTTACAAATTTTGACATCTCTCAAAGCAGGAAACTTTCACTGCTTTTTACCTGAAAATGATTGGACACGGATATTTCATTCGTGTATTTTTGTAAATAAATAGTTTTGACAGTCAAAGGCGAGGATGATATCTTTTTAGCTGTCTCACACGACAGTGAACCCGACCCAGATAGTATGGACAGTAGTACAAGGTGACTGAGACAGCGCAGCGCAGAGTACTGTGGCAGATGGAGAGGCGTACCTCGAGCCGCGCCGAGTCCAGGATGAGCGTCTTGAGAGCGGCCAGGCTCTGGTTGATGCGGGCTCGGCGTCGCTTCTCCATCAGTGGCTTGTTGGCCTGCAACACGGAACAGAGAGCGGTGCGGGTCAGCTGTCTGCGCTACGTCACATGTTCTCCGTACTCTCACATCCACCCGACAATGAAATGCGAAACGAATGGTTCAAATGGCGCCGAGCACTATCGGACTTAACATCTGAGGTCACCAGTCCCCTAGAACTTAGAACTACTTAAACCTAACTAACCTAAGGACATCACACACATCCATGCCCCAGGCAGGATTCGAACCTGCGACTGTAGCAGCAGCGCGGTTCCGGACTGAAGCGCCTAGAACCGCTCGGCCACAACGGCCGGCAAAATGCGAAACCTTCCGGGAAATTTAAGCTGTTGCCTCGCAAGACCATTGTGGTGTTAGTAAGCGATTCAAAATTTCATACGTATGCACAGTTGGGTTGTGGGCAATCCAAAGTAGTGTGGACATTAATACGTAAGGGCATCACAAAGTAATTTACACATGTTGCTCTGCACTAACAAGGATGAGGCCCCCATGGTGGGATCGACTTTCTGAAACCATCTACGTGGATATGTACCTTAAGGTTGCAAGTATCACACCCTGCCCCCACTTACCCTGGTGGACCATTATACGCGAGTAACTGATGAAAAAGGTATCGGAATTTCGCATGCTACTTTACAGCTTTAAAAAAGAAGTATGAAGTGCATTGACTGTGTACTGTAATGGTTATTGGTACACGCCTCATATTCAATGAGTTGCGGCTTCGAATCTCATCAAGTGTCATGTACATTTAAAAAAAAAATCTTTATTGGAATTACTTTCATCATTATTTTAATTCAGTTATTTCGTTTAAATGTATTTTTTAATTTCTGTTACTTTGTCACTTCATTTTGATTACCGTATTAACTTTTTAAGTTGCTCTAATTTTCTTTCATAGAATTCTTTTTCCTCGGAATCTTCGCACACGAGATTTTATGTATTTCCCTGTATGAACATCGATTTATTATCTCCCACTGCATCGTCCCACATTTTCGTCCACGTTGTTGCATTCATTGTCTGTATTTCTCATTCTGCTTGAATTTAATTTTACTTGTAATCCCTTTTCTCGTTTAAAACGTCATGTGTGTTACTTTGTCCGCAGTGCAATAAAAAATTGTTTGTATGACGATTACCACCCAAGAAAATAAACATCTCGAAACGAAAATTACATTTTTGACACAATTGCACAGTTAATATAAACAGATTATCTCATCTCTCTTGCCGCAATGGATGCACCAGTTCCCGTCAGATTACCGTAGTTAAGCGCTGTCGGGCGTGGCCGGCAGTTGGATGGGTGACCATCCGGGCCGCCATGCGCTGTACCCATTTTTCGGGGTGCACTCAGCCTCGTGATGCCAACTGAGGAGCTACTCGACCGAATAGATGCGGTTCCGGTCACAGAAAACCATCATAACGTCCTGGAGAGCGGTATGCTGACCGCACGCCCCTCCTACCCGCATCCTCAGTGAGGATGACACGGCGGTCGGATGGTCCCGATGGGCCTCTTTTGGCCTGAAGACAGAGTGCAGGAGTGCATTTGGTCTTTTGTTTTTCAACTGACAGACTTGCAATTTCAAATGTTTAATATTCTTATGGATAAATAAAAAAAAATAACATGCACAAAGATTCCAACTGGGAAAAGAATGACAGGAAGAAAAAATGAGAGCAACTGAACACAGTAATAGGGTAATTAAAATGATGTGACAAAGGAACAGAAATAAAAAATACTTTTAAACCAAATAACAGTATAAAAATAATGATCAAAGTAATTTCGATACAGATCTAAAAATAAAATACTTCAAACCACTTAATGAGATTCGAACTCACAACCATGCGTATGAGGCCTGTTTTTTAAACCTATAAAGCAACATGCGAAATTCCAAAATTTTTTTCGTCGATTAGTCGGAAACGAGGGCCTACCAGTCTGAACGGCTGCAGGGTGTGATACCTGGGACAATGACCTACAACATGCTATAGATGATTTCAAAAAAATCGATGTCACCGCTTGGGACCTCTTCTTGTAAAGTCGTAACACAAGAAGACTGCCGCATTGTCAGGATAGACTAGCAGGTTCCTGGCTTCCATCGGACACAGTTCTGCTACATTATGGATAACAGGTGCATCACAGTGTGCCATTAAAACTACAGCTAGAAACGCACTCCAAACTTATGTACGCTGGACAATACGATTCTTCTGAGCAAAGCGCCGTAACTGCACACAGATACACGGCGAAAATTTGGTGGTATATCGACAGAATGCAGTGTCGCCCCCAACTGCTCTGAAATGGTGGCGATAGTTTCACCAAAGCTGCAGACGCGTGGGAGATGGTAATCGGAAAGGCCGGATCTAGCACCAAGAGAATTACATATTTTCGTCAAGCCGCAAGAACACGTGAGATGACAGAGATTCTCCAGCGCTTCTCCAGCTGTTCCGTGAGTAAGGAGCGGACTTTTACTGTCGAGGAATTGAACGTTTCCGACCGATGTTTACAGAGACTTGGCGACTATGTTGAAAAATAGTATCATGTATCCGTGTCACTTTTAAGTCTAGTGCAGCAGTCAATAAAAGTGACTTGGACTGCCGTAACAATGAGTGACTTCTATTTTGAAATTCCCTTGTATAACAATACGGTGGAAATTAAAAGACGTTAATTTAAATTCCTGTGTGATATTTTGCTTAGCAAATACGTTATTATTCATGGGTGTGTACAAATTCTTAGAAGCTCAAGTCGCCGGAGTGGTGTCAAATACAAAGACTTTCCTCAGGGAGCTGAATAATCCCACAAGGGGTCTTCCGGCCATTATACAGTTATCTGTTCTTCTGCTGGAAGATAGTCGGCAGTTAGGAATCGGTGCGTAGTAAAGAGTTGACTGATTTGTAGATCTATGCCAGTTTCAGGTTCGGGGCCTGACAGTATGTTTTACTTACTGGGGCTGCCGGAAATTCCGGTTTCCTAACCTCAAAAGTGACTTTTCTAAATAAACAATTTTTATCATTGGAAAAAGACACAACAAACCTACACTGCCCTTGGTCTGCTTCTGTCAAAAGACGTCTTTACTCTCCACCAACACCAGCTATGTAAATAAACAGTTGTCCCCCTGAAGATGATGGTGTGAACCTTCGAAACGCTTAGTGACAGAATAGACAAGTGAAGTGACCGACGAAGAAACTCTTTATTTGCATTCGTCAACATCCGCAGGTCTCATAGTGCCATCTCTCACGGACGAAATATTCATTTCTCCACGCCGCTCTATCTTGTGCAAGCCTCTTCATAACTATTACAGCCTATATCTATTTGAACCCGTTTAGTGTGTTCAACCTTGGTCCCCCTCTACAATTCTACCTCACCTCCTCCCGCTCCACCTGCCCCCCCCCCCCCCCACCCCAGACATACACTTCCCACCAAACAAACAAATTTGGCGATCACCTGATTCAAATGGCTCTGAGCAGTATGGGACTTAACATCTGAGGTCATCAGTCCCCTAGAACTTAGAACTACTAAAACCTAACTAACCTAAGGACATCACACACATCCATGCCCGAGGCAGGATTCGAACCTGCGATCGTAGCAGCAGCGCGGTTCCAGACTGAAGCTCCTAGAACCGCTCATCCACAACGGCCGGCCGATCAGTTGATCTCTCAGAATGTATCTTATTAATCGATTCCTTCTTTTACTCAGGCTGTGCCATAAATTCCTTTTTTCCCGTATTTGGTTAAGTATGTCCTCACTAGCTTTTTGATCTACCCCTTTAATCTTCAGCATTCTTCTGTAGCACCAAATTCCTAAAACTTCTATTCTCTTCTTATCTTAACTCTTTACCGTCCACGTTTCATTTCTGTACAAGATCACACTCCAGACAAATAAATACCTTCAAAAGAGATTTCCTAACACTTAAACTTATATTCGATGTTACCAAATTTCTCTTTTCGGAAATGGTTTCCTAGCTATAGCCAGCCTGCATTTCATATCCTGCCTACTCCGCCATCATAAGTAATTTCGCTTCCCAAATAGCGTTAACTCAGTCACTGCTTTGAGCGTCTCATTTCCTAATCTGATTACTTCAGCACCACCTAATTTAATTCGCGACGCTCCATTTCCCCTGTTTTACTTTTATTGATTTTCAGCTTATAACGTTTTTCAAGATACTTTCCATTTCTTTCAACTGCTCTTGCAGCTCCTTAATAGTCTCTTAGTTCATCTCTTTCCCTTACTGTCTTCATATTGATAATCTTACAAGCTGGGACCGATGGCCTATGTAGTCTGGTCCCTTCAACCCCCACAAACCAACCAAACCAACCATCTTGTCGCTTCAACCCCCACAAACCAACCAAACCAACCATCTTACAAGCTCCTCACATTCATTAAGTCTAGTGCAAAAGAAAATATTGTAAGTGAATCGTTGTCAGTTTTTGAAGATATTAATTGTACTGATGCAGGCTATTTCCCTCTCCTGTGACTACATCTGCTAAGTCTTGCTGCACGAATCGATAACCTTATCCTTCAGCCTCGTTGGGATGAACATTTTTTTATGAATATAATCGCATTGTGATCACTATATGATTTCTGCGAGAGACGCAGGGTACTTCAGCTGCTGAGCCGAACTGATTAGAAAATTGTAGTAGAGTTTATAAATATCGTGATGGAATACAGCACAATAGACTTAAATTCAACGTAGACTCTGGATATTAGACAATGGTAAATAAAGGCAGACGAGTAACTTTAAAATTTCTTTGAACGCTGGTTCAAGTTGGAAGAGTGTTTTTTAATTAACACGAAGCTGATGACAGGGATGGAACACCGAACGCTAAGTTCATTTAGACTCTTCGAGACAGTTCGCATTTGCCTTTCCGTAGTGCTGGTGGTAAAACGGGAATTCGAAAATTTATCAGATCGGCGGTTGGAGCTGCAGATAGTTCCTCTGTTCGCCGTAGAGATGGCGCTGGCGGCACCGAACAGCCAAACTGCCTCGCGGTCACCGCAAAACGCTACCGGGTCAACAATGCGAGCAAACAAAGAAACGGTCCCGTAGCAGAGGCGTATTTTGCATTAACGTCAAACTTTGTAGACTATTATCTTATGCAGAATCGCTGATCGAAATATCGTGATCTGATAGTACTTTCAAAGACAGAAATTTTAAGATAAAAATGTCCCCTGTATGATTAGTGGAGATATTCGCGTTATTGCAGACTGTTTCTGTTGCATTCTGAGATTTACGTGTTAAATTATCTGATGCCTGTGAATCAAACGGGAATTCCTGACACGTTAACCCAATAAGGTAAAAACTATTCAGCCATATAAGTTAAGTAATTCTCATCACGTCAAAAAGTGCTCACACGGAAATAAATTACTCCATTCCGGTACTTCATTACGGTGTCTACTGTCCGGACAAATGCAGAAAAAAGGTCAAATTACAATTATCTTGAGAACAAATGAACATCATTATCAATAAACAGCACCGGCAAGTGAGTACTGATATATGTGACGCTACGATATATGTCTAGCTGACAATTTCATACAGAGGAAAAATGATACGAATCGAAGAACTATGAGTAGCAGACGACGGAGTTCACGCTTTGTACAGTTTCGCCGTAGCGATAATGTAGTAAAAAGCGGGTCCTGTTTCCACGAAACCGTTTGACTCTAAACCACTCGATGTCGCCTCCCAGTTGTCTATGGACATCAAAATCAGTTACTGTAGGGAATAATTTATTGAATAAAAATATGCACAGAGAGAGAATTGACATGTGTAAGACATTGCCCGTAACAATGAGAAAGGATCCAACAGTACCCGATTACACGATTAGTAGTGAAGCAGTAAACCCCGAACTCACATGTGTAAAACAGCTTCAAACGCCTGATTACTTTACAAAGTAGTTAATGTGTTAAAAATTTGACATTAAGTTTGTAAGCGAGAAAGGTTTATAAATGGTTTGAAATTACGCTTAAAGTTTCTTGGAAATCGCTAAGTACTCTGATTATGAAAAATAGATGAATATAATGTGGGTAATTCGGGCTGCGGATGGAAGCAAAAACAAGTTTTTGACGAATCTCATTGTTTATGTCACATCTCCTGAACTAATGTCATGCAGTGATAAAATTTTGCACTTAAGTTCAGTGGTATACATGGATATTGTCAGCAAAATGTAATCAATTGAAGTTGAAGGCTTACTGCATGGATGGCGAAAATGAAGTAAGTGATTTAACTTTTTTTCCATTCACCATTTTGTGACGGTGTCATAAAGAAAAAGTTTCGTGAAGGTTTGAAATTATTTTTAAAGTTTGTTGCAAGTCGCTAGCTGCGCTCATTCTCCAAATACTGAGTGTTTAAAGTCAGAGTTATTTGTGTGCCGCCAGTTACATTGCCTCAAGTTGCTCACTGTTGGTAACCCAGTGCTAACTGTAATATGTCTCATTCTGCTAAAATTTTAACGTAAGGTTATACCTTTTAGTCAGTAGATTGTGAAAGCATATTAAATTATTTAATTCGATCAATAACACAGGACATATCAAAAACCAAACTTTAGATGGCCGTGAATGCCGTTAGACAGGCATTGCAACTCGTAGTTGGTTCTGGGATAGTCACTCACAAAGAGACCACAAGGATTTTTTGAATTTATATTTATGGTAGTAAGTGAGGCTCAGAACTCAAATGTCCGCAGAGCAGTTCGATGCGACCCTCAAAATTTCTCGTGAAACTCGACGAACTTCAGGAACTTTTATTTCACTAAAACCAAGATGATTGTAAGATGATTTTTCTACCACAGGCAGCATGACTCACTACCTAGCACTGTAGATGCAGATGTAATTGAATGTAGGTTGAAGCAGGAGATTAGCTTAAAGAAAAAAGGCAGGTCATGAGCAAATCAGTAAAGGAAAAGAAGAATTCTGTTTCTGGGTAGCAGTCATGGGAGGGGGCGGGGGGGGGGGGGGGAGGCCAGCAACTGTAGGAGAAATTAGGTCCAGGGTACCAGGTCACAAGTTTTGTGAAACCAAGTGCTACCCTTAGCAAGGTGACAAAACTTAGGTCAGCTATGCAGGAAGGAAGATCAGGTAATTACAGTAGGGAGAGCAGGAAACAGCCTGGCTATGACTCCAATATACAGGGTTATTACAAATGACTGAAGCGATTTCACAGCTCTACAATAACTTTATTATTTGAGATATTTTCACAATGCTTTGCACACACATACAAAGACTCAAAAAGTTTTTTTAGGCATTCACAAATGTTCGTTATGTGCCCCTTTAGTGATTCGGCAGACATCAAGCCGATAATCAAGTTCCTCCCACATCAATGAGTTCGAAAGCATCGTTGATGCGAGGTCGCAGTTCTGGCACGTTTCTTGGTAGAGGAGGTTTAAACACTGAATCTTTCACACAACCCCACAGAAAGAAATCGCATGGGGTTAAGTCGGGAGAGCGTGGAGGCCATGACATGAATTGCTGATCGTGATCTCCACCACGACCGAAACCATCGGTTTTCCAATCTCCTGTTTAAGAAATGCCGAACAACATGATGGAAGTGCGGTGGAGCACCATCCTGTTGAAAGATGAAGTCGGCGCTGTCGGTCTCCAGTTGTGGCATGAGCCAATTTTCCAGCATGTCCAGATACACGTGTCCTGTAACGTTTTTTTCGCAGAAGAAAAAGGGACCGTAAACTTTAAACCGTGAGATTGCACAAAACACGTTAACTTTTGGTGAATTGCGAATTTGCTGCACGAATGCGTGAGGATTCTCTACCGCCCAGATTCGCACATTGTGTCTGTTCACTTCACCATTAAGAAAAAATGTTGCTTCATCACTGAAAACAAGTTTCGCGCTGAACGCATCCTCTTCCATGAGCTGTTGCAACCGCGCCGAAAATTCAAAGCGTTTGACTTTGTCATCGGGTGTCAGGGCTTGTAGCAATTGTAAACGGTAAGGCTTCTGCTTTAGCCTTTTCCGTAAGATTTTCCAAACCGTCGGCTGTGGTACGTTTAGCTCCCTGCTTGCTTTATTCGTCGACTTCCGCGGGCTACGCGTGAAACTTGCCCGCACGCGTTCAACCGTTTCTTCGCTCACTGCAGGCCGACCCGTTGATTTCCCCTTACAGAGGCATCCAGAAGCTTTAAACTGTGCATACCATCGCCGAATGGAGTTAGCAGTTGGTGGATCTTTGTTGAACTTCGTCCTGAAGTGTCGTTGCACTGTTATGACTGACTGATGTGAGTGCATTTCAAGCACGACATACGCTTTCTCGGCTCCTGTCGCCATTTTGTCTCACTGCGCTCTCGAGCGCTCTGGCGGCAGAAACCTGAAGTGCGGCTTCAGCCGAACAAAACTTTTTTTCTACGTATCTGTAGTGTGTCGTGACCATATGTCAATGAATGGAGCTACAGTGAATTTATGAAATCGCTTCAATCATTTGTAATAGCCCTGTATAGTGTTAGGAGTGACCTGGACAAAATAGCAGCAGAAACTGGGCACACAAATGTGCAGCTTGTAGAGGTCTTTCAGCGCCATGATCGGCCCTGGGTAAACACTGCTGTAAGGCATGTTAAAGTGAGCTAAACAGGATGCTCCGGACACCGACAAAATCTCACAAAAGTGTTGTTCAAGTTGATGCTATTGGTAGATGGGGGTACACTATACATTGCCTGCACCTAAACCGGAAGGGGAAAGATAAGTTAGTTTCTCTATTAACAGATAGTGTAAGGGGGGCCACAGTCACACAAGGGAAGATCTCTATGGTTAATGGGACCAGCCAGACTTTCTTAGGTTAAAGCCAAAGTACAGACAGACTACAATAAAAAAATAGAATAAAAGAAGCATCATCTGCAGTAAATATGGATAAAGCTAAGGGTAGTATCAACTTACTTTATCAGAATATCAGGAGTAATCTCGGCGCAAAATGATCTGGAACTATGTTATAAATAACAGAACAGCATTTTCTTATTTGCAAACTTAACTCAAACAACAGAAACAATAATACAACAAGAAACTTGCCAACTATCACAGGCACAAAAGATTTCGGGCGGCAAGTATAACAATACGGTTACGCGGTGTGGGGTCCTTACCAGATAGGGCTGACGGAGTACATCGAAAAAGTGCAAAGAAAGGCTGCACGTTTTGTATCATCGCGAAATATGGGAGAGAGTGTCACAGAAATGATACAGTATTTGGGCTGGACATCATTAAAAGAAAGGCGTTTTTCGTAGCGACGGAGTCTTCTCACGAAATTCCAATCACCAACTTTCTCCTCCGAATGCGAAAATATTTTGTTGACAGCGACCTACATAGGGAGGAACGATCACCATGATAAAATAAGGGAAATCAGAGCTCGTACGGAAAGATACAGGTGTTCGTTCTTTCCGCGCGCTATACGAGATTGGAAAAATAGAGAATTGTGAAGGTGGTTCGATGAACCCTCTGCCAGGCACTTAAATGTGATTTGCAGAGTATCCATGTAGATGTAGAATACCTTGTATGCAGTCTTTATTGCTTAATCACTTGCTCCAAGCGTTTAGGAATGCTGTGAACGAGCTTTCGCGTATAATCAGAGCTTATTTATCGCCATTCTTCCAGTATTCGTTCCTTTAAAGCTTGTTTTAATGTCACTGGCATTTGTCGTACTTTTCGCTTCAATCCACTCCAAAGATTTTCTGTTGGGTTCAACTCTGGACTCTGAGGAGGGGTATCAAAAACCTCAGGGCAATTATACAGCGTCCATAGTCTCACAATATCCACTTCATGCTTCGGATCATTGTCTTGATACAATTTTAACGTCCTTGAAAGCCCGAAACTAGTAGCACTTTGCGGTAATTTCTCTTTTAGGACGTTCAGATAATTTTGCTTGTCCATTGTACCTTCAATGAATGCTAATTCGCCTACACCAGATGACGACATGGAGCCCCAAATCATGACACCTCAACCACCGTGTTTTAACTGTGGCTAGAAGATGCTTCGATTGAAATTCTTCACGTGGTTTTCTTCCGTTTGAGAAGAACATCTGCACTTGACTTCGTCCCACCAACTGACACACCTTGGCATCCGCTCCACTGAAATGAAATCCAAAGAGTGTCAAGCAAACGCGGAAGAATAAATGGCGTAACGTTTGCATCAGGTTTATTCTTATGATGGAGAGCAGTGGAACGGTGTTGGATTTTCACGGTGGGGAACAGCCACCATAATCGGAAGAAAAAGTGACTGAAGTAAAACAACGGTTGTTGGCCTCTCCAGCAAAGTCACAGAGCGTATGTCACAGAGCTGCGATAAAATCTGGCAGGTAACCACACACGTTTACATTTGTTCAGCCAGTTTCCATGAAATATTTATAAAATCACCCGCAAACCTTTAGTCAGTTTAGTGAAGTGCGTATCAAAATCCTCAGAACAGTTCCTGAGATTAGCATTCACATGCGGACAGAGAACTTGATGGGCGACATTTTCTTACTGATACAGTACAACGTAAAATCTATACATATAATAAAATTGCAACCGGCCGATTCTGTAAAGGAGATATTTAACAAAACTTAATGTGAGGGGCTTTTAGAACAGCAATGTAAGCCAAAACAATTATTTTTAGAATTTTTGTTTGTTTATCTGTCTGTCCGTATGTCTGTAGGAGCAAAAACTATTGCACGAAATTTGATGCGGTTTTCACAGTTGTATTGCTAGATGTTGCAATATTATTGGATTTCAGCTACTTTGCATGTGAGATATTTGCTTCGACCATAAATATAATAGATTGGCCCTGACGTCATTTTCGTGGCTCCAACATCTCTGGCCTAAAGTCACGTGAATGTGGGCAAAACATGGTTGTTTCGTGTTGCGCTTATGGCTGTACTCAGCGTTTTGTCGGGGGAAATGGCATTACATTTCACGTGTGTTTCTATGATAGTGCAGATGCGTTTATTGAAATCTGCTGAAATGACTTTTATATGTTTTTTACACTTGAAATGGAGTATCACGTAAATTAAAGTGTTAAAAGTGATGCCTGTAAAGTCAGACTCATATTACATTTTGGAAAGTATCTGTGATAATTCGGATACAGAAGTAAGTATAACTGTTTCTCGTTCCTACTCATAGGTTCCCTAAGGATAAAAACCGAAGGCAGCTTTGGATACAGGCCCTGAAACGGAAAAACGTTAAGCCATCTGCACATACGCTCTTTTTGTATATACAAGTGAGAGCACCTATAGTCGACACATGAAGAGAAATTTTTCCTACCTTCTAATACTATTAAATAAATGTAGGCTCCAAAATTATTTTCTGAAACTTCACCTTTCATCTAAAATATCATTTTTTTTAAACTGATAGTTTAAACTTTTGTAAAAATAGTAGGAACTGAACCTTTGAAGTGCACCTAAAATTGATACTCTAAAATGGACCTGCTCCTAAAGTCGACAATTTTGGCACCTATAGTTGACATAATTCCCATATCCCATTTTCTTTTATAAGTGACTAGAGCTCAAAACGCGGCGAATCCAATATTTAAAGTTTTGACACGAGCCCACTCTTACCGTTTTAAAGAATTTTAGCAACATTTTACTTTAATTGATAGTTTATAGTAATTTCGTCCCGCTGCCCACCAGAGGGGCGTTCGATGTATTTGTTAGATTTTATGAATGGTACTGTGAACAAATTCAGGTCAAATGTAGTTCTGACATAATTTTTCGCAAATAAAAAAGTAATTTTTGTTGGAAGCGTTTGGCAGTCAATTGAGAAATGTGGGTAAAATACGATACAAACATACGATGGCAGACCGCTGATTTGAAATCCCGCCACGTTTTGCCAACAGTCACGTGGTTTATGTTGGAGCCACACCAGCCCTATACCTTTTGCACAGCAAGGCCAGCCTACTAGTATCTATGGTCGAAGGATATTTGTCATTAAAGAAAAGGACAGCCAACGAGCTGTAGTTCGTAAAGATGCTAAGCATCACAGCACGAGAGTAAAGAGATGAAAAAAAAATTTTTTTTTAATGTGCGCCTATACCAAAACGCACGTCCAGCGTTTAAATACTCTAAATAAACACCATGAACCGCTGGGCGCAGATATTTAAAATCATTGCCGCAGCGCTTGATAGCATGAAGCTGCGAAACAGAAGAAAGAACAATCTATCTATTGTTAAGAAATATTCTAGAGACTTCATTATCCCTTGTACTTTTGGCCGCCGACATGTTAAGACGTACTACATAGCATTGCTACAAGTTGTGTTTTTATGTTGTGTAACCACTATGTGAAACGACGAACAAACATGTCGGTAACTCGGGTGTGGATACAATTACGCACACGCAAGGACAATTAATTTTAAGAAGGAACGGACTGACAAAGTATCGATTATTGGACTGCGCCATTTACAAAAGAAATATCAGATGTAAGTCTTGCATTTAATGTGTATTTGTCAATGTGTAGAAGTTTAAAGCCAGTATGATCAAAACATATTAATATTTTACGATGCAGCAATTTTCTTTCACTAACCAAAAATGATGTTCAAATTGTATATGAGCTTTGTTACAGGTTCGCTCTTTATCGCGGTGCCTCGATTGTATTTGGGAGACCACTAATGTGTTCAACCTCCGATCTGTTAATCTTTCTCTTACGAAATTCCACTAATTTGCTTTCATTTCCATTTTTATATTCAAATAGGTCCCTTAGGTATTTTCATCGAAGTTTCTGATTGTGAAGGCAATCCGGGTCAAAACAACAATTATTCACGTAATCAATCCGTACGTCTCCTGAACACAATCGAGAACCGACGCATCGGTGATCAATTAATAATCTCTCTCTCTTTTAAAGTCGTACTAAAAAACGGCCACACAGGATAGCTGAAGGACGCAATCTAGCGTTAGGTTGCGTTTTGTAGGGAAATATTACCAACCAACAGTTACAGCATCACTACTATTAATAATAAGCAAGTTCCTAACGCCAGAATGTCTAACTTAAAATCTAGTAATGTTTCATCTTCATATGCCGTAAGCCGGGTTGTCTATAAATACAGAGTGCTTTCTTTAACTGGGTCAGTCCCGGGAAATCGGGATCTGTAGGTGATACAGGGAAACTGTCTTAGGAAAACAATTTTGCCGTAATCAGATTATTGGCCAAGCGAGAGTTATCCATGAAAATGAGTAAAACTGTCATTCTTTTATGAGTATCGACTCAGTTTCGTGTAAGGATCGTTTCATTATACGGTAAGAAAAAAATCAGAACAGCAAAAGTTTTTTTAAACTAAACTAAATAAAGCAGGATAGAAATGACAGAATCCGAAAAGAGTAGTACTTTGGAACGTTTTACCATAATAATAACAATAATAGTTAACAGATTTACACCGTTATTCATAGACATTCTTGAATTGGTGTCACTATTATAGTTGATAAGTTTATCGAGTAGTAATATGCCTTTCCAGAACGGTCTGTTAGTGTTTCATAGTTCAGTTTACTGTATCTGTTATTGGAAACATATCAGTACTTTATTGCTGCATTCTACTGACAATTTCATATTCAGTTTTTCATATCCGTTTCTTTTTCACCTATAATAAGCGTCAGGATTTTTCAAAATTCATGCTGCTTCGAGATCCACATGGATGATGTAGCGGGCAAAAGCTAGTATATAATATATTTATGATATGTAGTTATACAACGTAAACTATAAAACCGTTCCATAAAACCTGAAACCTCTTCAGCACCGCCACCAAAAATTATTTGGAATAAAAAACCACTAGCTACTGAAGTTAGGAAATCTAATATCTACATCTACGCCTATGTGGCTACTCTGCATATCACGACTAAGTGTCTTGCAGAGGGTTCACTTGGACCACATTAGCACAAATTCACTTTTATCCCACACTCTACAAGCGTGTGGAAAAAACCGAACACCAAAATACTTCCGCACCCGGAGAGGAAAGTTGATGAGTGAAATTTCGTGAGAAGGTCCCGCCTCAACGAGAAGCGACTTTGTTTTAGCGATTTCCACCCCTATTTCTCGATAGTACAAAATGTGCTGCCCTTCTTTATACTTTCTCGATGTACTCCGTTAATCCTATCTGGTAAGGCTCCCACACCGCGCAGCAGTACTCCGAAAGAGGACGTACAAGCATAAAGTAGGCACTCTCTTTGATAGAACTATTGCATTTTCTAAGTGTTTTGATTAATTAATCGCGTATCCGAAATTTAAGGGATTGCTTTTAGCACTCACATGGATGATCTCACAATTTTTATTATTTAGGGTCAGTTGTCAATTTTTGCACCATACAGACACCTTTTCTAAATCATTTTGCAGTTTGTTTTGATCTTCTGATGACTTTATTATAGACGATAAACGACAGCATCATCCTCAAACAACAGAAGACGGCTGCTCAGATTGTCTCCAAAATCGTTTATATAGATAAGGAACAACAGAGGGCCTACAACGCAACCTTGGGGAACGCCAGAAATCACTTCTGTTTCACTCGATGACTTACCATAAATTACTACGAACTGTGACCTCACCACGAGCTGTGACCTTTCTGACAGAAAATCACGAATCCAGTCGCACAACTGAGACGATATTCCATACGCACACAATCTTACTACAGGCGGCTTTTGACTTACGGTCTCAATAACCTTATGCAAATCCAGAAATACGGAATAAATTTGTAATCCCTTGTCGATAGTACTCAACACTTTGTGTGAGCTTATTGTGTTTGACAAGAATGAATTTTCCTAATCCGTGTTGACTAAGTGTCAACAGACCGTTCTCGTCGAGGTTATGTATAATGTTCGAGTACAATATATGTTCCAAAATCTTGCTGCATATCGACGTTAAGACATGAAGAGCTGCAAAATACTTTAAGTAAAATGTAGCCACTCTTTGGTAGTCAATATTAATGGAACAAAATGGCATACCGTTTCAATACTTGCGCTGGGTGGAAGGTTACTTCACGTGCTCAACGTGACACCCATCACCAGCCGAACAACATCGATGCCGCTGAACTGTTGATCGAACTACGGCAGTCAGTGTTGGCCGGTGTGATAAACGCACAGGACTCCTCGATGGTTTCTCCTAGCTCGTTCTCTGCAACCCGCTTCTGTTGATTAACTTTATTTTTCAAGGTCCCCCGCCTAGCAGTCAAGAGTTGGAAGGTCTGGAGAATATGGTGGGTACACACACTGCTCCTCTTCCATGTATACAACGTCCAGATAGATTTTCATCCAAATGGGCTCTGTGGTAGTGAGGCGGAGTGCCATCTTGTTGTGGAAAAATCTTTCATTTCCAAACACCCCTCGGATGGCGGGTAAAATTAGGTAAAATCAATGTTTGCAGTATGTGAAGATACTCCTCACCAGCTACGGTACCTTCAAAGAAGAATGGGCCGATCAAACCACACGGTAAATTAACATGTTTGTCCATGTGAACGTGAGGATTTTCAGTACTTGCAGTCGTGTCGGTGAACAGTACCGTTCACTTAGATTTGGGCCGAGTCAAGCCCTGCATACCGTACATCCTCGCGAAGTATGCCTCAAACCATTTGCAGTACTCCATCCTTCGGTCCGTATCGTCCTCGTTTATAGCGTGCAGCGATCTTGGAATGTACACTTTCCACTTTGCAGCCTTCACAATTCATCCTACACTTGCTCGGCTTACCCCTCTTTCACGTGCACTCTGCTTCACAGATTTTTGAGGTGAGCTAGTAAAATGTCGCAACACAGGAGCGCTGGACGCTGGATTTGTTAATATTTTTTGTCAGCCAGACTTTTCCTTATGCACATCCCGAGAAGTACCGTCAGCTTCAAATTTACCACGAATGCGATAAAGTGTTGTACATCTTGGTGGCTGAGTTCAGAACACATTACGCCATTGTCGTTGTGCCTCCATCATGTTTCCGTACTTCCAGTGGCCGGCCGAAGTGGCCGCGCGGTTCTGGCGCTGCAGTCTGGAACCGCGAGACCGCTACGGTCGCAGGTTCGAATCCTGCCTCGGGCATGGATGTGTGTGATGTCCTTAGGTTAGTTAGGTTTAACTAGTTCTAAGTTCTAGGGGACTAATGACCTCAGCAGTTGAGTCCCATAGTGCTCAGAGCCATTTGAACCGTACTTCCAGTAACACTTGCGCTGTTCAAACAACAACGCGTGCGAAGATCTGTTGAGAAAACAATGGATCACGCTACCACGCAAAATTGCAACGATATTAATTTTGTTCCAAAGATATTAAGTATCAAAGATGTCTACATTTTCCTGGACACCTCTGCTTATAGAGAAATCGACTACAGTACGAACGTAAACGGGTGTGTTCGGCGAGAGCGCTGGTGGAAGGCAGGTTCGCGGAGCGTGGGCGGCGCAGCAGCGAACTTTCGGGGCACCCTGTGCGGCGCGGGGCGGCGCGCGACTTGCGGGGCGGCGTGTGGCGGCCGGCGGCGCGCGCCACCTCAATTACTGGCTGGCGGCCGCGCCGAGCGCCGGGCCGGGGCTTCCCCGCCGCGCCGCGCCGCGCCGGCCTGCAGGCCTGCCAACCCACCCCACCGCCGGCCGCCCTTTTGTGAGCGCGCGCGCCCGGCGCGGCCGGGTGGCGGCCCTGGCTGCGGAGCGGCAGCCCGCCAGCCGCCGGGTTTCAATCACACCCACACCGGCGCGGCGCGCGCGCGCACACACACACACACGCACACACACACACAGGCGTCGCTTTGACGGCGCCGCTGCTGCTGCCGCTACCGCTGGCGAGACGCCGACGCCCGCCGCAGCGGCAGCAGCCGCCGCTGCGATTCTTTAACAAGGCGCGCCGGAACCAACAACCAGCGCAGCGCGCAACACACTTCTCTCTTTTTTTTTATTTCCACTTTTTTTCCTGTTTCGACGCAGTCAATAACAAATAATTGAATACCCGATTTCAAAACAGCTGGCATACTTTTTAACCTGCGTATCATTTGACGCGTTGCGGGAGATGTATTCCCGCATTCCGCAAAACTCTCGCAGTGGCAATTCTTTCTCGCTTCCTCCACTCTCTTCATTAATTGTGTTGTACTCTAAGGCAGTATGCTGCGTTATTTCGTTTGCAATTGAGAAAATAGAGGATGTGATCGCCGTTTTACCGATCTGTGTGAAATGTGGCTGCTAATTTGCTTACCAAAAAAATGCTT
Organism: Schistocerca nitens; assembly: GCF_023898315.1. Classification (NCBI taxonomy): domain Eukaryota; kingdom Metazoa; phylum Arthropoda; class Insecta; order Orthoptera; family Acrididae; genus Schistocerca; species Schistocerca nitens. The sequence continues at coordinate 63,444,638 of NC_064623.1, read as the reverse complement.
CCACCATGCCAGCCCCTCGATTTCTGAGTAGTGAAGCAACTTAAACCACTTAACAAATGTAAGTCTTCCGCTAGCAAATAGCTTCCTATCAGAATATGCCGATAAATAGCTCCACAGTCAACAATCATATGAAACCGACATGCTCGATGAAGGTCCGTACCCAAGACTGGAAAGATACACAGTTCACACCAATATTCAAGAAGGCAACAGGAGCAATCCACTAAAGTACAAGCTCGTAGGCCGGCCGGTGTGGCCGTGCGGTTCTAGGCGCTTCAGTCTGGAAGCGCGTGACCGCTACGGTCGCAGGTTCGAATTCTGCCTCGGGCATGGATGTGTGTGATGTCCTTAGGTTAGTTAGATTTAAGTATTTCTAAGTTGTAGGGGACTGATGACCACAGATGTTAAGTCCCATAGTGCTCAGAGCCATTTGAACAATTTTGAACAAGCCCGTATCATTAACGTCGATATGCAGTGTTCTATCTACTCACATGAATAATTGAGTGCTATCGACAAGGGATTTCAAACTGGTTTCGTAATCTAGATTTCCATAAGGCTTTTGACAACGTACCTCACAAGCGGCTTGTAATCAAACTGCCTGCTTATGGAATATCGTCTCTCATGCGACTGTATTTGCGGGAGAAGGAATTTCTGGCGTGTTGTTATACGCCCTCTGCTGTTCCTTATCTATATAAATGATTTCCGAGACCAATCTAAGCAACCGTCTTAGGATGTTTGAAATAATGCTGTCGTTTATAGTGTATTAAAGTCATTGGAGATGGCTCAAAATGGTTCAAATGTCTCTAAGCACTATGGGACTTTTAATATATGAGGTCATCAGTCCCTTTGACTTAGAACTACTGAAACCTAACTAACCTAAGGACATCACACACGTCCATGCCCGATGCAGGATTCGAACCTGCGACCGTAGCAGCAGCACGGTTCCGGACTGAAGCGCCTAGAACCGCACGGCCACAAAGGCCGGCTCATCGGAAGATCAAAGCGAATTGCAAAGCGATTTAGATAATATATCTCTATGGAGTGAAAATTGGAAATTGACCATAAATAATGAAAAGTGAGAGATCATCGACATGGATGCCAAAAGCAGTCCGTTGAATTTCGGTTACACGATGAATCAATCACATCTGAAGGCCGTAAATTCGACTATAACCTAGATGTTACAATTACGAACAACTTAAATTGGAAAGAGCACATAGAAAATGTTGCGGGGAAGGCGAACCAATGACTACGTTTTATTGGCAGAGCACTTGAAAATGCAATAGATCTACCAAGGAGACTGCTTACATTAGCTTGCCCGTCCTCTTTTGGAGTACTGTGGGATCCTTACCAGATAGGATTACCAGAGAACATTGAGAAAGTATAAAGAAGAAGAGCACGTTTTGTATTACCAGAAATAGGGGAGACAGTGTCACGGACATGATGCAGATTTTGTGGTGGAAGTCACTAAAACAAAAGCGTTTTTGATTTCGGCGGAATCTTCTCACGAAATTTCAGTCACCAACTTTCTTCTACGAATGCGAAAATATTTTGTTGACGCTGATCTGCATAGGGAGAAACGATCATCATAAAAAAAAGTGAAATCAAAGCTCGCACGGAAAAATGTAGGTGTTCGTTTCTTTCCGCGCGCTTTTCGAGACTGGAATAATAGAGAACTAGTGCAAAGGTGGTTCAATGAACCCTCTGTGGGACACGTAAGTGTGATTTGGAGAGTAACCATGTATATGTAAATGTAGATATCGGCACACGGGACATTTTTCCATCTCGAAGCTCACGGCAAACCGACGTGGAAAGATATACTGTAATACTTGAACTGGCAGACTATTGTGGGTGGATGTTAATACACTCCTGGAAATTGAAATAAGAACACCGTGAATTCATTGTCCCAGGAAGGGGAAACTTTATTGACACATTCCTGGGGTCAGATACATCACATGATCACACTGACAGAACCACAGGCACATAGACACAGCCAACAGAGCATGCACAATGTCGGCACTAGTACAGTGTATATCCACCTTTCGCAGCAATGCAGGCTGCTATTCTCCCATGGAGACGATCGTAGAGATGCTGGATGTAGTCCTGTGGAACGGCTTGCCATGCCATTTCCACCTGGCGCCTCAGTTGGACCAGCGTTCGTGCTGGACGTGCAGACCGCGTGAGACGACGCTTCATCCAGTCCCAAACATGCTCAATGGGGGACAGATCCGGAGATCGTGCTGACCAGGGTAGTTGACTTACACCTTCTAGAGCACGTTGGGTGGCACGGGATACATGCGGACGTGCATTGTGCTGTTGGAACAGCAAGTTCCCTTGCCGGTCTAGGAATGGTAGAACGATGGGTTCGATGACGGTTTGGATGTACCGTGCACTATTCAGTGTCCCCTCGACGATCACCAGTGGTGTACGGCCAGTGTAGGAGATCGCTCCCCACACCATGATGCCGGGTGTTGGCCCTGTGTGCCTCGGTCGTATGCAGTCCTGATTGTGGCGCTCACCTGCACGGCGCCAAACACGCATACGACCATCATTGGCACCAAGGCAGAAGCGACTCTCATCGCTGAAGACGACACGTCTCCATTCGTCCCTCCATTCACGCCTGTCGCGACACCACTGGAGGCGGGCTGCACGATGTTGGGGCGTGAGCGGAAGACGGCCTAACGGTGTGCGGGACCGTAGCCCAGCTTCATGGAGACGGTTGCGAATGGTCCTCACCGATACCCCAGGAGCAACAGTGTCCCTAATTTGCTGGGAAGTGGCGGTGCGGTCCCCTACGGCACTGCGTAGGATCCTACGGTCTTGGCGTGCATCCGTGCGTCGCTGCGGTCCGGTCCCAGGTCGACGGGCACGTGCACCTTCCGCCGACCACTGGAGACTACATCGATGTACTGTGGAGACCTCACGCCCCACGTGTTGAGCAATTCGGCGGTACGTCCACCCGGCCTCCCGCATGCCCACTATACGCCCTCGCTCAAAGTCCGTCAACTGCACATACGGTTCACGTCCACGCTGTCGCGGCATGCTACCAGTGTTAAAGACTGCGATGGAGCTCCGTATGCCACGGCAAACTGGCTGACACTGACGGCGGCGGTGCACAAATGCTGCGCAGCTAGCGCCATTCGACGGCCAACACCGCGGTTCCTGGTGTGTCCGCTGTGCCGTGCGTGTGATCATTGCTTGTACAGCCCTCTCGCAGTGTCCGGAGCAAGTATGGTGGGTCTGACACACCGGTGTCAATGTGTTCTTTTTTCCATTTCCAGGAGTGTATCTTTATCTCCCTCGTGATTTATTCTTCATGATGTGCACAGTATATGTATATTCTTTTGGAAACAGCAAGTAGCAATAACAAAATAACAGGAGGCATGGGTTCAAGTCCCGACAGGACAGTGGTACAAATTTTAATTCATTTCATCAGCTTCTATCAATACGGAAAATCTCTTTAGAAACAAATTAGTTCTATGGGCTTCATTCTGACGCCTGTCGTCTTCCTAAGAAGTACTTAAGAAGTAATTCAGTACTTTAAAATTATGCAGTCCGCCTTACCCTTACCCCTGCCCCATGTGAAAAGCCATTCGTACGTCTCGCTCATAGGGGAAAATTGCATGATTTTTCAGGTAATGAATTGAATGCTATTAAAAAGACGCCTTGTTAAAAATGCGAAATGCGTTTTAGTGCATAAATTTTAAAAAATGCTTTGCAGCATGCAGAAACGTGTTTTCTTTGAAATTACTGCAATTTACACACAGCTGCTGTGAGAAATGGCCACCCCAAGGAACTGGATATACAAGGTGTCCGACAAAATTGTAGAGGCTGCCTTGAGGAAGAAATCGAGGATAGGAACCCGTGTCCGGAAACGTCTCCCGATGACGCTACAGAGCGACGAAGTTACAGGCGCCGAAGCCTGCCATTATGCCACCTCTTCGGCAGCAAACGTGACTCTGTACTCTGACGAACTGTAGCGCAACATCTCGCAATGTCGTTTGTTATTCAGTGATCCCGACTGACTGCTGTATATAAATGACAGTAATTGTCAAGAATATTTTTCTGCTCACTGTAAATGAATTTTTTTAATGTATTCACCGAAACGCACTTCACTTTATTAACAAGGCGTCTTGAAAAATTATGGAGTTTTCTCCGATGAGGGAGGCTTTAACCTGATTTTCACATGAGTAGGGAGGGGGGGCGGAGGGGTGGGGGTGGACAGAGAATGAGGTTCAAAAGAAACCATGAACGAAGTGGACTGAAGAAAGGAAAATAGCTCACAGGAAGAGAATGAGGGCCATATGGGAAATCAGTAAAACAGTTCTACAAGCACTGCGTCACCCGACAGAGATGGTACGCAAATTTATATACAGAGAGGAACCAAAGAAACTGCAACATATGCCTAATATCGCGTAGGGCTCTCACGAGCATGCACAAGTGCCGAAACCCGACATGGTATGGCCTCGACTAATGTCTGAAGTAGTTCTGGAGGGAACTGACCCCATTAATCCTGCAGGGCTGTCCATAAAAAGATCCTGCAAGATCGGGATCAACGACGACTGAAGAGAATCGTTGACAGAAGTGCAATTCTACCGCAAATTGCTGCAGATTTCAATGCTGGGCCATCAACAAGTGCCAGCGTGCGAACCATTCAACGAAACATCATCGATATGGGCTTACGGAGCCGAAGGCCCACTCACGACACTAAGCTTTACGCCTCACCTGGGACCTCAACACCGACGTTGGACTGTTGGTGAATGGAAACATGTTGCCTGGTCGAACGAGTCTCGTTTCAAATTGTATCGAGTGGATGGACGTGTACGGGTATGAAGACAACCTCCTGAGTCCATAGACGCTGCATGTCAACAGAGGACTGTTCAAGCTGGTGGGGGCTCTGTAATGGTCTGGGGCGTGTGCAGTTGGAGTGACACATACAGGATGAGTCACCTAACGTTACCGCTGGATATATTTCGTAAACCACATCAAATACTGACGAACCGATTCCACAGACCGAACGCGAGGAGAGGGGCTTGTGTAATTGTTTGATACAAACCATACAAAAATGCACGGAAGTATGTTTTTTAACACAAACCTACGTTTTTTTAAATGGAACCCCGTTAGTTTTGTTAGCACATCTGAACATATAAACAAAATACGTAATCAGTGCCGTTTGTTGCATTGTAAAATGTTAATTACATCCGGAGATATTGTAACCTAAAGTTGACGCTTGAGTACCACTCCTCCGCTGTTCGATCGTGAGTATCGGAGAGCACCGAATTACGTAGGGATCCAAAGGGAACGGTGATGGACCTTAGGTACAGAAGAGACTGGAACAGCACATTACGTCCAAATGCTAACACCTTTTTATTGGTCTTTTTCACTGACGCACATGTACATTACCATGAGGGGTAAGGTACACGTACACACGTGGTTTCCGTTTTCAATTACGGAGTGGAATAAAGTGTGTTCCGACATGTCAGGCCAATAGATGTTCAATGTGGTGGCCATCATTTGCTGCACATAATTGCAATCTCTGGCGTAATGAATGTCGTACACGCCGCAGTACATCTGGTGTAATGTCGCCGCAGGCTGCCACAATACGTTGTTTCATATCCTCTGGGGTTGTAGGCACATCACGGTACACATTCTGCTTTAACGTACCCCACAGAAAGAAGTCCAGAGCTGTAAGATCAGGAGAACGGGCTGGCCAATTTATGCGTCCTCCACGTCCTATGAAACGCCCGTCGAACATCCTGTCAAGGGTCAGCCTAGTGTTAATTGCGGAATGCGCAGGTGCACCATCATGCTGATACCACATACGTCGACGCGTTTCCAGTGGAACATTTTCGAGCAACGTTGGTACATCATGCTGTAGAAACACGATGTATGTTGCAGTGCTCTCCGATACACACGATCGAACAGCGGAGGAGTGGTACTCAAGCGTCAACTTTAGGTTACAATATCTCCGGATGTAATTAACATTTTACAATGCAACAAATGGCACTGATTACGTATTTGTTTATGTGTTCAGATGTGCTAACAAAACTAACGTGGTTCCATTTAAAAAAACGTAGGTTTGTGTTAAAAAACATACTTCCGTGCATTTTTGTATGGTTTGTATTAAACAATTACACTAGCCCCTCTCCTCACGTTCGGTCTGTGGAATCGGTTCGTCAGTATTTGATGTGGTTTACGAAATATATCCAGCGGTAACGTTAGGTGACTCACCCTGTATAGATACGACTCTGATAGGTGACACGTACGTAAGCGTCCTGTATGATCACCTGTAACCAGTCACGTGAATTGTGCATTCAGACGGACGAGGGCAATTCCAGCGGGTTAATGTGACACCCCACACTACAGAGTAGCTCCAAGAACGCTCTTCTGAGTTTAAACACTTTCGCTTGTCAAACTCCCCAGACATGAACATTATTGAGCAAATCAGGGATGCCTTGCAACGTGCTGTTCAGAAGAGAACTCCGGTCCCTCCTACTCTTACGGATTTATGGACAGCCCTGCAGTTTCCTCCAGCACTACTTCAGACATTAGTCGAGTCAATGCCACGTCGTGCTGCGGCACTTCTGCGTGTTCGCGGGGGCCCTACACGATATTAGGCAGGTGTACCAGTTTCTTTGGCTCTTCAGAGTAAAACTAGACACAGAGTCAAGGATCTTGATCACTACTCGTGCAGTGCGCTCATTGGTCTTTGTACCAGTGCAAGAGAGGTGAATTATTTACAAAAGCAGAAAAAAAATGAGAACCTTGTGACACTACGAAACATGATTTTTGAAGTTTACGAGATTTTTCCCTGTTTCTGAACTTCTTTTTTGTGTTGCATTCAGATCTCGTATTAGCTTTTCCAAATAGGTACAATTCTTTATATACATGATTCGGTGAGTTTGACAAAGTGCCATCCTCCACGAACTAATTTCGACCTGAAGTATCCATCTTAAATTATTCATAATTATTTCTCTACCGTTCCACTCTCTAACAGCGCGTGGTCAAAATGAACACTTAAATAATACGTTTGTTTTCGTGGCCATCTTCCGGAGCAGCTGTTAACATCTGTTCTTTTTAAGGGTATACGGAATGAGTTTTTCGATGAAAAAATCGATTTTTGGGTAAATGCATTTTCGAAAAATTTAGACTCTCCCGTTTAATACCATGTATAAAATATTTGGATGACGTGAATAGAACTATTTTAAATAATTTTTTAAAATAATTTCGACACACGATGTTCCGCACCTCGTATATGAGACGCGAAATATACCTGATATAGACAGCCTTGCCAGAGATGTAATTGAGCACAAGAGAGTTAGCTTTTCTGTTGGCTACACTGCTAGACAGTTGACAATAGATTCTGCACCATTTGTATTGTTTCCTTTGTGAGTACATCCATGTCATTGTTGTGAAAGTCGTATGTGGAGAAGTCATTGAGTTTTCTTTCCTTTAACATGCCAAGACCTAGTCTGAAGGTACTTAGAAAGCGTGTACATTGGCGCAAGAAAGTAAAGTGTACTAAAAATTCGTCTGATTCATCTTCATCAGTATCTGATGTCCCAGTAGCGGCTAACCTCAACACTGGTAGTGATACATTGAGTGATGCTGCTGCCACTACACCGGAAGGTGCTTCAAGAAGAACACTAGCTGGAATTGAAGAAGAATACAAGAAACTAAATGCTGGGACTACAAAATATGAGGTAATTAACGTCTCTTTATTATCAGACGTTTTGGAGAACAATGTGTGCTGCAAACAATGTGGAAAATGTGGTGTTTCATTGAAAGCAAACTTACATGTAGGACTTGCTTGTGAATTAGAGTTGACGTGCAGTTATTGCAAAGACAGTGTCACTTTCTTCAATTCCTCACATGTTATTGCAGATACAGGTAAACTATACGATATAAACATTAGACTGGTTTATGGATTACGGTGTATAGGAAAGGGCAGGGCTGCAGGTGTCATGTTGTGTGGTGTGATGAACCTCCCTCCTCCACCTTCAAAATTTAACAAACACATAATTGCAATAGGCTCTGCTGTAGAAGATGTGGCACAGGAAAACATGAAAGATGCTGTTGAGGAAGCAATTGTTGAAAATGATAATAGCAGAGACTTGTCCATAGCTTTTGATGGAAGCTGGCAAAAGAGAGGCCACACATCTCTGAATGGTGTAGTAACAGCTACAAGTGTGGACACTGGTAAGGTAGTTGATGTGGCAATACTTTGCAAGCATTGCAGATGCAAGGAGAAAATGAAAACTAAACATGAAGAGGAGTGCATGGCAAATTACTATGGGTCAAGTGGTGGTATGGAAGTTGCTGGTGTAAGAAGTATTTATCAACGCTCAGTAAAATGGTACAACGTTAGATACATAAATTATCTTGGAGATGGTGACTCAAAGGTTTTCAAAGAAATTGAGGAACTGAAACCCTATGGTAACGATGTGAAAATTTCCAGACTGGAGTGTGCTGGCCATGTTCAGAAAAGGATGGTATCAAAACTTCGACGGCTCAAGGCTAGCATGAAAGGCAAGAAATTGAGCGATGGAAAAACTTTAGATGGGAAATATAGACTGACAGATGCTACAATAGATCATATTCAGAAGTGCTATGGTCTAGCAATAAGACAGAATACAGCAAATACAGAATTAATGAGAAGAGCAGTTTGGGCTCTGTTTTTTCATACAGCTTCAAACAATGAGAATCCCCAACATGGGCTATGCCCAAAAGGAGACGATAGTTGGTGCAAGTACAACAGAGGCAAGGTAACTAAGAAACAATACAATCACCCTCATCACCTGCCACCTGCCATAATGGATGAAATAAAACCAATATTCCGAGACCTCGCAGATATTAGTCTACTAAAGAAATGTCTTCATGGCCGGACTCAAAATCCAAATGAGTGTGTGAACCATGTGATATGGAATAGACTACCTAAAACTGGGTTTGTGGGTATAAACACACTTCACTTTGGCGTTTATGATGCTGTTTCATCATTCAATCAGGGCAATATAACAAAGTGCAAAGTTCTGCAGAAGTTGGGGCTCTGTGTAGGACTACGAACTGCCGCAGCTATGCTTTGTTTGGACAAGGAACGGCTCAGGCCTTCAGATAATGCCATAAAAGTATATTCAAAGATGGCTACACAGCACAGCAGAGCCATCAAGAGGAAGCTGTTGGACGATTCTGATGATAGAAGCTATGGAGCCGGCTTGTACTGAAGTAAAAACTTTGAAGCTAATTTCCCGTAACTTTAGTTTTTTTGTGTATAAGGTACATTTTCGGCAACGGCCTTGCCACAGTGGATACACCGGTTCCCGTGAGATCACCGAAGTTAAGCGCTGTCGGGCGTGGCCGGCGCTTGGATGGGTCACCATCCCGCCGCCACGTGCTGTTGCCATTTTTCGGGGTGCACTCAGCCTCGTGATGCCAATTGAGGAGCTACTCGACCGAATAGTAGCGGCTCCGGTCAAAGAAAACCGTCATAACGACCGGGAGAGCGGTGTGCTGACCCCATGCCCCTCCTATCCGCATCCTCACCTGAGGATGATACGGCGGTCGGATGGTCCCGATGGGTCGCTTGCGGCCTGTAGGCGGAGTTAGTTAGTTAGTTAGTTAGTTATAAGGTACATTTTCTCAGGGCCTATGTATAGTAGAATGATGAAATTTTCTGTAGTTGTTCCTTAAGACCTTCTAATATATCTGAATTAAAAGATATGTGGAATTATTTTGTATTAATGGATGTAAATTTTAAAATACTTGTTAAAATGTATAACTTTTTTTTGACATTTACAAAAAATAAAATATCTGAAAAACTATACATTATTTTTCAAAATTAATAATTCAGCGTAAAAGCAGAACATATCTCTGCGTTCTGTGAAAAAATCAAGAGTATCGTCCAAATAACAAATGAGAAAATGTTCCTAACTTTTAGCTCAATTTAACATTGTAAGCATAAGGCGTTCCGTATACCCTTAATTAGATTACAGTCAGCTCAAGATAGATAACCTATAATAACAGGGGACAAGTAAATCTTTCCTTACGAGCTCTGATTTCTCTTATTTTATTACGATAATCATTTCTCCTTTTGTAGGATGGCGAAGATATAATATGAATATGTTCACATTCAGAGGAGAGAGTTGGTGACTGAAATTTTGTGAAAAGATCTCGGCCGCAACGCAAAACGGCTTTGTTTTAACGATTGTCACACCAACTCGCTTAAAATATTCGTGACACTTGCGCCACAATTTTGCGGTAATACAAAACAGGCTGCCCTTAGTCAGTCCTGTCTGGTAAGGATCCAATACTGTACGGAAATACTCTCGCAGAGGACGAACAGACGTACTGTACGTAGTGTCTTTAGCAGATCTGTTATATTTTCTTAGCGTTTTGCCAATAAAACGCAGTCTTTGGTTCGCCTTCCTCACAACATTTTCTATGTGTTCTTCCCAATTACACTGTGCAACAATTAAAATGTAAATCGAATGAAAATAGCCAATTCCTATCAATTCTAATGTGGTGATCGCGAATATCACAAAGACAATTCAAAATTAGCTCTAGTTTTCATTTTAAACTGTTTTATTACGGTGAGATTAATACAGATTTTTACGTTAATTTTAAAGTCAAATATTATAATGGTTTGTCAAAGTCATAATAACTAGTAACAATGGATTATTGTCTCTGTCTTACTTGTGTGCAATATTTTGGATATAAACATTTTGATACCAATTTTAGTGATCGTTTTGTCTCCCTCCTCTTCAACTTCAGTAACTTTATTAATGAGTGTAATAATTTTTGCACATTTTTCCGTTAACTACCAGTTGTTCAGGTTGACTGCTATTGAAGTGAACAAAATTGCCACGAGTTTGTGTTAACAGTGCTGACACATTTTGCTATGCATGTGGAGAAGTGACACTTTCTTCACAAAAACAGCAAATACCTCCATTGGTTGAAAAAGCTTACAGTTGTTATTTTGGATGCAAAATAGGTGATCAGGATAAACCCTGAGCTCCATCTGTGATCTGCAACACTTGTGCCAGCAACCTCAGCAATTGGATGCATAGGAAAGTACGTTCAATGACCTTTGCAGCGCCCATGATCTGGCGTGAGTCAACTAACCATGTCAGTGACTGCTACTTTTGTGTGGTTCCTCCTATCAAGAAGGGAGTATCTAAGAAGAAGAAGCGGACAGTGATCTATCCTAACATTCCATCTTCCATAAGTCCAGTTCTATATGGGGAAGGATTGTCAACACCTGAACCACACACAGAGTACGAGATTACTTTTGATGGGGATTCTGAATGTCCTGAACCATGTACATCACAAGATCCAGAGTTTCTTCCAAATATATCATCAACTGATGAGCCACAAAAATTGTATCAAAAAGAGTTAAGTGATCTCATTAGAGATTTGGAGCTCTCTACAGCTAAGGCTGAGATTTTAGCATCAAGATTGCAGCAGTGCAATTTTCTGGAAAGCAATGTAAATGTTTCATTCTACTGCAGAAGAGAGCAACAATTCACTCCTTTTTTTAACGTGCAAAATAGTCTTCTGGCATATGTAGATTAAATGGTCTGATGAAGGCTCTCAGAATTAATTACAACCCTGATGAGTGGAGACTCTTTATCCATTCGTCAAAGTTGAGCTGAAAAGCAGTGCTTTCACATATTGGTAATGAGCTTCCTTCTATTCCTGTTGGGCATAGTGTGTATATGAAAGAGTCATAACAAAACATGAAAATTTTACTAGAAGCCATCAAGTATAATTACTCTCAATGACAGATTTGTGGTGACTTGAAAGTGGTTGCACTGCTATTAGGTATGCAGTTAGAGTATATTTAAATACTGCTGTTTTCTCTGTGAATGGGATAGCCGAGGTCGTGCATCTCATTACAGTAAACATGAATGGCCCACCAGAAAATCTCTTCAACCAGGTATAAAGAACATTAAGAGTGAACCTCTAGTAGACCCTAAAAAGATTCTGTTCCCGCCCTTGCATATCAAGTTGGGTCTCATGAAAAACTTTGTTAAGGGAATGAACAAAGATGGTGACACATTTAAGTACAGAAGCCAAAATTCCTTTAAGTGATGCCAAAGTAAAGGGGGGCATCTTTGTAGGCCCACAGATTCGAGAGGTTTTAGGAGAGCACAGTTTTGATGGAATTATACAAGATGTGAGAAGCATGCATGGGAATGTTTTAAGACAGTCTGTTTACAGTTCTTAGGGAACGAACGAGCAATAAATTACAAGGAGATTGTAGATAACATGTTGTCATCTTACGAAAAACTTGGTTGCAACACGTCATTGCAAATGCTTTTCTTACGTAGTCATCTTGACTTGTTCCCCAAAGATTGTGGTACAGTAAGTGATGAACATGGGTAGCGATTTCGGATATTGCCACATTTGAGAAGAGGTATGCCCGAAAGTGGAGCCCTACTATTTTAGCAGATTACTGCTGGACTGTCGTAAGGGATGTTCCTGAGTTTGTGTATAAACGTCAAGCCAAGCGAAAACGGTCATCTTCTGAATTTATCTCTGAACAAAATATGTAATTGTATATACTGTATATATGGACATTTAACATTTGTAATCCTTTATATAAATTTGTGAGCAGTTAATTTACATACACTCCTGGAAATTGAAATAAGAACACCGTGAATTCATTGTCCCAGGAAGGGGAAACTTTATTGACACATTCCTGGGGTCACATACATCACATGATCGCACTGACAGAACCACAGGCACATAGACACAGCCAACAGAGCATGCACAATGTCGGCACTAGTACAGTGTATATCCACCTTTCGCAGCAATGCAGGCTGCTATTCCCCCATGGAGACGATCGTAGAGATGCTGGATGTAGTCCTGTGGAACGGCTTGCCATGCCATTTCCACCTGGCGCCTCAGTTGGACCAGCGTTCGTGCTGGACGTGCAGACCGCGTGAGACGACGCTTCATCCAGTCCCAAACATGCTGAATGGGGGACAGATCCGGAGATCTTGCTGGCCAGGGTAGTTGACTTACACCTTCTAGAGCACGTTGGGTGGCACGGGATACATGCGGACGTGCATTGTCCTGTTGGAACAGCAAGTTCCCTTGCCGGTCTAGGAATGGTAGAACGATGGGTTCGATGACGGTTTGGATGTACCGTGCACTATTCAGTGTCCCCTCGACGATCACCAGTGGTGTACGGCCAGTGTAGGAGATCGCTCCCCACACCATGATGCCGGGTGTTGGCCCTGTGTGCCTCGGTCGTATGCAGTCCTGATTGTGGCGCTCACCTGCACGGCGCCAAACACGCATACGACCATCATTGGCACCAAGGCAGAAGCGACTCTCATCGCTGAAGACGACACGTCTCCATTCGTCCCTCCATTCACGCCTGTCGCGACACCACTGGAGGCGGGCTGCACGATGTTGGGGCGTGAGCGGAGGACGGCCTAACGGTGTGCGGTACCGTAGCCCAGCTTCATGGAGACGGTTGCGAATGGTCCTCGCCGATACCCCAGGAGCAACAGTGTCCCTAATTTGCTGGGGAGTGGCGGTGCGGTCCCCTACGGCACTGCATAGGATCCTACGGTCTTGGCGTGCATCCGTGCGTCGCTGCGGTCCGGTCCCAGGTCGACGGGCACGTGCACCTTCCGCCGACCACTGGCGACAACATCGATGTACTGTGGAAACCTCACGCCCCACGTGTTGAGCAATTCGGCGGTACGTCCACCCGGCCTCCCGCATGCCCACTATACGCCCTCGCTCAAAGTCCGTCAGCTGCACATACGGTTCACGTCCACGCTGTCGCGGCATGCTACCAGTGTTAAAGAGTGCGATGGAGCTCCGTATGCCACGGCAAACTGGCTGACACTGACGGCGGCGGTGCACACATGCTGCGCAGCTAGCGCCATTCGACGGCCAACACCGCGGTTCCTGGTGTGTCCGCTGTGCCGTGCGTGTGATCATTGCTTGTACAGCCCTCTCGCAGTGTCCGGAGCAAGTATGGTGGGTCTGACACACCGGTGTCAATGTGTTCTTTTTTCCATTTCCAGGAGTGTATTTTCTTTTGTGCTTTACATCGTTGTGGTACAAAGTAGACTCACAAAGTATTTTCATTCATGTAATAATATCTTCATTTTTTCTTAATGTTTTACTTTTGTAGTTCCAGAATGGCAGTGAAATTTATCAGTGCATAAAACATAACATAATTCAAGTAATTATTCACTTAAAATTTGTTATGTTGAATCTTGGAACATGAATGCATATTTAGTTAGTGAGTTATTTGTACAAAACTGTAGATCACTTTTTTTAAAAAAACTGGAGCTAAATATTTATGAAAATGACGATTTTGTATCATTTTATACTGAAATAAACATAACTCAAAATCATGCAATTTAGACTCTTTCACTTCACATTTGTTGTTCAGTGCTATAGTTGTTCTCAATGGTAGTTTCTAGGTACTTATTTGAATTCACAGCCTTTAAATTTATGTGATTTATGGTGTAACCGAAATTTAATGGATTTCTGTTCGTACTCTTGTGGATTACCTCACATTTTTCCTCATTCAGAGACAACTGCCACTTTTTGCACCATACAGATATCTTGTCTAAGTCATTTTGCAATGAGTTTTGATCTTCATATGAGGTTAGTAGTCAAAGAAAGGCTCCTTACACTGTGTCCTAAATCATTACATAGATCAGAAATAGCAGAGAGCCTATAATACTTCCTTGGGGATGATTTTTCCGTCGATTACTACGAACTGTGACCTTTCTGACAGGAAATCACGAATCCAGTCGCGCAACTGGTGCGGTACCCCATAGGCACACAATTTGATAAGAAGTTTCTTGTGTGCAATAGTGTCAATAGCATCCTGTAAATCTAGAAATATGGAATCAATTTGAGATCGCCTGCCGACAGCCTCCGTTACTTCATGCGAATAAATGGACCGTTACCTTCTATGCAATTCATAATGATCTAACACAGTGTATGTTTCAAAATCCTATTGGAAATCGGCGGCAATGATAAGGTTCTGTGATTCAGCGAATTACTCCTATTTCCTATCTTGAGTATTGGTGTGACCTGTGCAACTAACCAGTTTTTTGGTACGGATGTTTCGTCGAGCGAGCTGTTGTATGCGATTGCTGAGTATGGGGTTATTGTATCGTCATACTCTGAAAGGAACCTAACTGGTATGCTCGCTGGACTGGAAGACTTGCTTTAAGCTGCTTCGCTGCACCGGGGATATGTAGTTCGAAGTTACTCAGGTTGGCAGTTATTCGTGATTCGAATTCTATAATATTTACTCCTTGGGTGAAGGAACTTTGGAAAACTGTGGTTAATAACCCCGCTTTAGTGGCGCTATCATCAGTGGCATAGTGGCATAGTGGTATAGTGCAGTGGAGGTACTGAAACTTCTTTATTTAAATGAGTGTGTCTATACTTAAATTGCAGAAGATGAAACTTCTACGTTATTTGATTATGAAACAGCTGAGTAAAACTGAACGTACTGTGCATACTCTCTCTTCACTTTTTCTTATCATGTCAACACTGACCCACAATATTCTAACGAAACGCAATCTGACTGCTCAAAAAAATTACAACCTGACTTGAAATAATTAATACAAAAGAATGGCCCTGAATAAGAAGCGATTATGACAATAACCAATACATTTCATTAAGCACTTATCTCAAAAAAATCTTCAGTACGCGAACTACAGCAATACAGCGAGCGTCAATATCGCCAGCTAAATAAAAGATTCTAAGTATTAAAGCAAAGAAAAGATTTTGTTGCAGACCAAATAATGTATTTTTTACCTTAATAATGTGACATCCAGATCAAACACGAACATAAATCGTCATTGACATCCAGTACAAAGATATAGAATCATGAATAATTTTCAATTTCCAAGTCGGATACTTCCTGATCGTTAGCCTTCGTTAACACTCCAGACCTCTACCCTTCATCAGTGCTAACTTCTCACATCTAACATCCATCACTTCTGGCTGTTCACCTCCAACTGCCCAACAGTACTTCCATCACTGCTGGCGACTAACTTCCAACTGCCCAACACTACTGGCGATTAACTTCCAACAACGAGTCCGACCAGCCACAGAGTCTCTTACAAAGAAAGCGCAGTCAGAGATCCAATGCAAAGCGCTACACAGCGCTGCCAACACAGAAGCAGCCCACTTACAGTACTGATTCTGTCTTACCATTGGTGCACTTTATATTTGACCAGAATCTCTTCTAATATAATCAATATGAATACGAACGCAACTATTTTAATTCTACAGTCTGAAATTATCTCATCATATAGTTGCATCCCATAACCCAGCAATGGGTTATGGGATACAGATCGAAAACATTAACAAAAAACTATTATATTTCAGTAGCGTTAAGTTGGCAAAGAAATTAAAAATCTGAAATATAAAAATGCAGAGCAACTGCGAAAATCTAGTTGTTTGTTGTTGTTGTTGTGGTCTTCAGTCCTGAGACTGGTTTGATGCAGCTCTCCATGCTACTCTATCCTGTGCAAGCTTCTTCATCTCCCAGTAGCTACTGCAACCTACATCATTCTGCTTAGTGTATTCATCTCTTGGTCTCCCTCTACGATTTTTACCCTCCACGCTGCCCTCCAATGCTAAATTTGTGATCCCTTGATGCCTCAAAACATGTCCTACCAACCGATCCCTTCTTCTAGTCAAGTTGTGCCACAAACTTCTCTTCTCCCCAATCCTATTCAATACCTCCTCATTAGTTACGTGATCTACCCACCTTATCTTCAGCATTCTTCTGTAGCACCACATTTCGAAAGCTTCTATTCTCTTCTTGTCCAAACTGATTATCGTCCATGTTTCACTTCCATACATGGCTACACTCCATACAAAGACTTTCAGAAACGACTTCCTGACACTTAAATCTATACTCGATGTTAACAAATTTCTCTTCTTCAGAAACGATTTCCTTGCCATTGCCAGTCTACATTTTATATCCTCTCTACTTCGACCATCATCAGTTATTTTACTCCCTAAATAGCAAAACTCCTTTACTACTTTAAGTGTCTCATTTCCTAATCTAATCCCCTCAGCATCACCCGATTTAATGTGACTACATTCCATTATCCTCGTTTTGCTTTTGTTGATGTTCATCTTACATCCTCCTTTCAAGACACTGTCCATTCCGTTCAACTGCTCTTCCTAGTCC
Source organism: Schistocerca nitens (assembly GCF_023898315.1). Lineage (NCBI taxonomy): Eukaryota > Metazoa > Arthropoda > Insecta > Orthoptera > Acrididae > Schistocerca > Schistocerca nitens. The sequence continues at coordinate 63,427,450 of NC_064623.1, read as the reverse complement.
TTTGCTGTCTCTGACAGAATCACAATGTCATCGACGAACCTCAAAGTTTTTACTTCTTCTCCATGAATTTTAATACCTACTCCGAATTTTTCTTTTGTATATCAACAAAAGTAACCAACAAAAAGCGCCACTTTCATATTACAGGAAGTGGAGAGATGGGGAATAAACATATAAATACACTTACTAAATTTTGCTTTCGGAACTGCACACCTAACCACATTGTCGGATGTAATGCATTACTTCCGTCCTTTCAATTTGTAATGTTGACAGGCATAACGAAAGTTGAAAAAATGTGTTCTGAAAGCTACATTTTGTGGGTCGACTGTACCAAAAACATTTTCCGCAACGTAGCACGCCATAGCAAAAATCGTTTTGCCCAAGTTATGCAGCGGCTCCGAAAAACAGGTACCTTCACCGTGCGGAGGCATGGCTGTGGTGCTTCACGGCTAACGCCGCACACCGAACTGGAAGACGATTTAGTGCACTGAGTTGAAGAGAACCCGTCAACAAGCACTCGGACATGTAATGGACGTTAGTCACAGTATCGCCTGGGGCGTTCTGCGTGAGCAACCATTACATCCGTACCCACTTACAAAGGGTACACGCTATGGGTCCAGCCGATTTTCCACAACGCGTTGCTACTGCACGTGGTTCTTGCACCGCTGCATTGATACATCCCTCTTTTTCACGTCGAGTTTTGTTCACAAGTGATCGTAGGTCCACTAGGGAGTGTGTTCTGAATTGGCGAAACAGCCATGCCTGGGCGGACGAAAGGTCTCGTGCCACGCATGTTCAGGGATTTCAGCATCGGTTCGGTATTAACAAGTGGGCAGGTATCCTGGCCGCTCATACGATTGGACCGTGCCTCCTTCCACTCAAACTCGTCCTGCACAATCGATCTTCCTGCAAAACGTATTGGACTCGTTCTTGAAAGCTGTGTCACTGAATGTCCGTCAGGAAGTGTTGTTTCAGCACGATGGTGCTGCACCATACTTCTCACGCGCGTTTCGGAGACATCTCAACAGATGATACGGTGGTTCCAACCGCGTGGCCGCCGCGATCGCTGGATTTAACTCCTGTGGACTACTCCATGTGGTTTAATTTACGAAACCCTATAGAGACTGAGAAAGATCTGCTGGCACGAGTTCTGGCCGCTTCACTGGAAATTGAAGAGACGCCTGCTGGGATGGAGAATGTTTACCAGGACATGCTTCTTGGGTACGATGACTGTAACAACGTTGGTGGTCGCCACATCTGCTGTAATGCATAATTGCTGTCCTGGACGTACAGTAAGCTGGGTTCTTTTTTGTTTTGGAATAACGTAAACATGTAATGCTTAAGTATTAATACAGACAAATGTGCTCATTTGATAAATCCACGTTTCGTTACGTCTCCTTCCTAATTGTTACCTAATAACTGTACTGGGCCACGCCTAATTCAGTTTCTCAAGCAGAAGTGGCTGAGTTAAACATCTGCATTGAAAGATTAGAGATTAGATTAGATTAGTGCTTGTTCCATAGATCATTCATACGACACTTCGTAATAATGTAGAACGTGTCAGGTTCACAAAAGGTGTCTATACAAGACTATTTTACACAAAATATTACATGACACTTTTTTTCTTTTTTTGGGTGGGGAGTGGGGAAATTACCCAGTTACTATATCCAAAAATTCATCTAATGAGTAGAAGGAATTGCCATTCAGAAATTCTTTTAATTTCCTTTTAAACGCTATATGGCTATCTATCAGACTTTTGATGCTGTTAGATAAGTGACCAAAGACTTTTGTGGCAGCATAATTTACCCCTTTCTGAGCCAAAGTTAGATTTAACCTTGAGTAGTGAAAATCACCCCCCACCCCACCCCCTCCATGAACCATGCAAAGACTTTGCCGTTGGTGGGGAGGGTTGCGTGCCTCAGCGATACAGATGGCCGTACCATAGGTGCAACAGCAACGGTTGGGTATCTGTTGAGAGGCCAGACAAACGTGTGGTTCCTGAAGAGGGACAGCAGCCTTTTCATTAGTTGCAGGAGCTACAGTCTGGACGATTGACTGATCTGGCCTTGTAACACTAACCAAAACGGCCTTGCTGTGCTGGTACTGCGAAAGGCTGAAACCAAGGGGAAACTACAGCCGTAATTTTTCCCGAGGGCATGCAGCTTTACTGTATGGTTAAATGACGATGGCGTCCTCTTGGGTAAAATATTGCGGAGGTAAAATAGTCCCCCATTCGGATCTCCGGGCGGGGACTACTCAAGAGGACGTCGTTATCAGGAGAAAGAAAAGTGGCGTTTTACGGATAGAAGCGTGGAATGTCAGATCCCTTAATCGGGCAGGTAGGTTAGAAAATTTAAAAAGGTAAATGGATAGGTTAAAGTTAGATATAGTGGGAATTAGCGAAGTTCGGTGACAGGAGGAACACGACTTTTGGTCAGGTGAATACAGGGTTATAAATACAAAATCAAATAGGGGTAATGCAGGAGTAGGTTTAATAATGAATAAAAATTAGGAGTACGGGTAAGCTACTACAAACAGCATAGTGAACGCATTATTGTGGCCAAGATAGACACGAAGCCCACGCCTACTACAGTAGTACAAGTCTATGTGCCAACTAGCTCTGCAGATGATGAAGAAATTGATGAAATGTATGATGAGATAAAAGAAATTATTCAGGTAATGAAGGGACACGAAAATTTAATAGTCATGGGTGACTGGAATTCGAGACTAGGAAAAGGGAGAGAAGGAAACATAGTAGGTGAATATGGATTGGGGGTAAGAAATGAAACAGGAAGCCGTCTGGTAGAATTTTGCATAGAGTATAAATTAATCAAAGCTAACACTTGGTTCAAGAATCATGAAAGAAGGTTGTATACATGGAAGAACCCTGGAGATACTAAAAGGTATCAGATAGATTATATAATGGTAAGACAGAGATTTAGGAACCAGGTTTTAAATTGTAAGACATTTCCAGGGGCAGACTATTGGTTATGAACTGTAGATTAAAACTGAAGAAACTGCAAAAAGGTGGGAATTTAAGGAGATGGGACCTGGATAAACTGACTAAACCAGAGGTTGTAGAGAGTTTGAGGGCGAGCATAAGGCAACAATTGACAGGAATGGGGTAAGAAATACAGTAGAAGAACAATGGGTAGCTCTGAGGGATGAATTAGTGAAGGCAGCAGAGGATCAAGTAGGTAAAAAGACGAGGGCTAGTAGAAATCCTTGGGTAACAGAAGAAATATTGAATTTAATTGATGAAAGGAGAAAATATAAAAACTCAGTAAATGAAGCAGGCAAAAAGGAATACAAACGTCTCAAAAATGAGATCGACAGGAAGTGCAAAATGGCTAAGCAGGGATAGCTAGAGGACAAATGTAAGGATGTAGAGGCTTATCTCACTAGGGGTAAGATAGATACTGCCTACAGGAAAATTAAAGAAACTTTGGAGAGAAGAGAACCACCTGTATGAATATCAAGAGCTCAGGTGGAAACCCAGTTCCAAGCAAAGAAGGGAAAACAGAAAGGTGGAAGGAGTATATAGAGGGTCTATACAAGGGCGATGTACTTGACGACAATATTATGGAAATGGAAGAGGATGTAGATGAAGATGAAATGGGAGATACGATACTGCGTGAAGAGTTTGACAGAGCACTGAAAGACCTGAGTAGAAACAAGGCCACAGGAGTAGACAACATTCCATTACAACTACTGACGGCCTTGGGAGAGCCAGTCATGACAAAACTCTACCATCTGGTGAGCAAGATGAATGAGACAGGCGAAATACCCTCAGACTTCAAGAAGAATATAACAATGTCAATCCCAAAGAAAGCAGGTGTTGACAGATGTGAAAATTACCGAACTATCAGTTTAATTAGTCACAGCTGCAAAATACTAACGCGAATTATTTACACACGAATGGAAAAACTGGTAGAAGCCGACCTCGGGGAAGATCAGTTTGGATTCCGTAGAAATGTTGGAACACGTGAGGCAATACTGACCTTGCGACTTATCTTAAAAGATAGATTAAGCAAAGGCAAACCTGTGTTTCTAGCATTTGTAGACTTAGAGAAAGCTTTTGACAAATGTTGACTGGAATACTCTCTTTCAAATTCTAAAGGTGGTAGGGGTAAAATACAGGGAGCGAAAGGCTATTTACAATTTGTACAGAAAGCACATGGCAGTTATAAGAGTCGAGGGGTATGAAAGCGAACCAGTGGTTGGGAAGGGAGTGAGACAGGGTTGTAACCTCTCCCCGATGTTATTCAACCTGTATATTGAGCAAGCAGTAAAGGAAACAAAAGAAAAGTTCGGAGTAGGCATTAAAATCCATGGAGAAGAAATAAAAACTTTGAGGTTCGCCGATGACATTGTAATTCTGTCAGAGACAGCAAAGGACTTGGAAGATCAGTTGAACGGAATGGACAGTGTCTTGAAAGGAGGATGTAAGATGAACATCAACAAAAGCAAAACGAGGATCGTGGAATGTAGTCGAATGAAGTCGGGTGATGCTGAGGGAATTAGATTAGGAAATGAGACACGAAGTAGTAAAGGAGTTTTGCTATTTGGGGAGCAAAATAACTGATGATGGTCGAAGTAGAGAGGATATAAAATGTAGACTGGCAATGGCAAGGAAAGCGTTTCTGAAGAGAAATTTGTTAACATCGAGTATTGATTTCAGTGTCAGGAAGTCGTTTCTGAAAGTATTTGTATGGAGTGTAGCCATGTATGGAAGTGAAACATGGACGATAAATAGTTTGGGCAAGAAGAGAATAGAAGCTTTCGAAATGTGGTGCTGCAGAAGAATCCTGATGATTAGATGGGTAGATCACATAACTAATTAGGAGGTATTGAATAGAATTGGGGAAAAGAGGAGTTTGTGGTACAACTTGACTAGAAGAAGAAGGCACCGGTTGGTAGGGCATGTTCTGAGGCATCAAGGGATCACAAATTTAGCATTGGAGGGCAGCGTGGAGAGTAAAAATCGTAGAGGGAGACCAAGAGAAGAATACAGTAAGCCGATTCAGAAGGATGTAGGTTGCAGTAAGTACTGGGAGATGAAGAAGCTTGCACAGGATAGAGTAGCATGGAGAGCTGCATCAAACCAGTCTCAGGACTGAAGACCACAACAACAATAACAACAACAGTGAAAATCATCGCTTCTCCTAGTGTTGTAGCCATGTACACTGCTATTACTTTTGAAGTCGTTCGGATTGTTAATAACAAATTTCATAAGTGAATATATATATATATATATATATATATATATATATATATATATATATATATATATATATATATAGTGAGGCTACAGTGAAGATCCATAGCTCTTTAAATAAGAGTCTGCAGGATGATCTCGGATGAGCTCCAGCAGTTATTCTGATTACACGCTTTTGTGCAATGAACACTCTTTTACTCAGTGATGAGTTACCCCAGAATATGATGCCATACGAAAGCAGAGAATGAAAATAGGCGTGGTAAGCTAATTTACTGAGATGTATATCGCCAAAATTTGCAGTGACTCTAACAGCATAAGTAGCTGAACTCAAACGTTTCAGCAGATCTTCAGTGTGTTGTTTTTTTTTTTTTTTCCAGTTCAGCCCCTCATCAATGCATACACCTAGAAATTTTCAATATTCTACCTTAGCTACCGATTTCTGATCGAATTCTATATTTATTAATGGTGTCATTCCATTTACTGTGTGGAACTGTATGTACTGTGTTTTGTCAAAGTTTAATGAGAGCCCATTTGCAGAGAACCACTTAAGGGGGGTAGGACGTCAAACGGGCCGACTCGGAGCAGGAGAGGCATCATAGGATATTTTAATTTCTAGTGTCTATACTTTTACAAGTAAATTCATAAAAGTTTGCCAGCATCACCAGGAAGGATTCAGGATTCACATTCATTGCAGTGGAAGTTCGAAAACACAACAAAATAAATTTTTTTGCGTGTGAAAATTCATCATTTTTTCACTTAGTAATGGCTGCATTTGTTGCTATAGGTACATTTTTCTTCATAAGTTAGAGAGACTCTTCGATGAACTTTGCACAGCATACATACCATACTGACAGGTGAATGAAACTCTAGAATATTTAATTTATGAAAAAACGAATGAGCTGTTGTATTTTAAACCTCATGTTTAGAGAAAACACAAATTTTGTAGTTAATTACCTCAATTTTTACCACAGTTTTTAATAGATTTGGAAAATTCTAGAGTTTCATACATCTTTAAGTATGGTTTGTATGCTGTGCAAAATTCATCGAAGAATCTCTCTTATTTGTGAAGAAAAGTGTACCTATAGCAACAAATGCTGCCATTAGTAAGTGAAAAAAATGATGAAATTTCACATGTAAAAAACTTATTTCGTTATGTTTTACACCTTCCACTGCTAATAGTGTGAATTCTGAATCCTTCCAGGTCATGCTGACAAAGTTTTATAAATTTATTTGTAAAAGTATAGACAGTGGAAATTGAAATGTCCTGTGGTGCCTCTCCTGCTCCAAGTCGGCCCGTTTGACGTCATACCCCCCTTAATGATTTTGTCCAGATCGTCCGCTCTCAAAATTCTGCCATCTCTCTCCCCACATCCACCACTGCTGGTGGCTCACCTCCAGCTGCGCAGTGCTACGCTCTGTTCATATCCAACTGCCCAACACTACAGTAGCAAAAATTCCAACAATGCAAACCAGCCACAGACTGCGCACACAGCACAGTCAGTGATTTTCATACAGAGCGCTACCTGGCGTTATCAACATAAAAACCTAAACAGCCTACTTACAGTTTCATCAGGAACAATATCATTCAAAGACAATATCAATCTTTCAGAAGCCGTCCCAATCACGTTTTCTTTTAAGTTTTATTTAAAACTAAAAATTGCAGCACCACTGCTTTGGCAAACTAGCATGTCAGTTATTAGCGAAATAGAAAAATTCTTGATGACTAACTGAAACCCTCAGCTGCCGACAGGTGTTGTTGATATACCTCGATGTGGACAGCTGAAAATGTGTGCCCCGACCAGGACTCGAACCCGGGATCTCCTGCTTACATGGCAGACGCTCAATCCATCTGAGGCATCGAGGACACAGATGAATAGCACGACTGCAGGGACTTATCCCTTGCACGCTTCCCGTGAGACTCACATTCCCAGCTGTCCACAATTCTGCATATGTATTGTACCTTATAGACATTTGCCCAACCACTCATCGAGGTATACCAACAACACCTGTCGGCACCTGAGGTTTTCAGTTAGTCATCATTTATTCCAGGGAAAAGGTGCACGGTCATCAACAGTAACTGTTCTTTCGAGAACAAGTTACTGTCTTCGTATATATAGTTAAAGGCTACCCAGCCATTGACCTTCGTCTGTGCGAATGCGCACAGGTTGCCCAAACTCTTACCGGAATCACCAAAGCGTGCGCGAGTAATGAATGGTTGGGCAAATGTCTATAAGGTACAATATATGTAGAATTGTGGACAGTTGGGAATGTGAGTCTCACGGGAAGCGTGCAAGGGATAAGTCCCTGCAGTCGTGCTATTCATCTTTGTCCTCGGTGCCTCAGATGGATAGAGCGTCTGCCATGTAAGCAGGAGATCCCGGGTTCGAGTCCCGGTCGGGGCACACATTTTCAGCTGTCCACATCGAGGTATATCAACAACACCTGTCGGCAGCTGAGGTTTTCAGTTAGTCATCATTTATTCCAGGGAAAAGCTGCACAGTCATTAACAGTAACTGTTCTTTCGAGAACAAGTTACTGTCTTCGTATAGAAAAATACTTGTTATGACTGAGACCAAACAAATACAGAAAAATACTTGTGTTAACCAGTTGGTTTTTCCCATCCCTACCGGGCCAGAATGGCGTTCTCCCCACTGTCAAACGAAACCCGTGGCGAAATGCGCCGCTCTTCTTTGTATCTTGTTCCGTCTCACTCCGTGTTTCGGTAACGGCCAGGGCTCTTCCTGGGACCGGGGGACAGGCTGTCGCCACACGCACCAGCCGTGAAGAGAAGCGTCGCCTCCCACTGGGAGGGTCGGCCCGGCACCAGGTGGGCTACGCGGCCCGCGCAGATCTCCCCGCGCTTTTTCCCGGCCAGAGCCGGAGGGTGGTTTTTATTTTGGGATTTGGAGCGCGCCGCCCCTATCTGGACCGTCCCTCCGCCTGCCCTCCCCTCCCCGCAGAATTAATTCGTGCTGCCTCCACACCCCTCCCCCTGGACCACCCCCACCCCATTCCGCTCTTGGCAGCCGACGCCAGCCGGACCAGCCGAGAGACCGGAGGGGCCACATCCTCCCTGCCACGGCGGGTCTCCTCCGTCCCAGCCAGCGATTCCTTTTGTTTTCCCCCGAGTCTTCGCCCCCTTCTCGCTCCTCCTCTACCCCCTGGCTTCGCTCGTAGAACCTCCTTCCCACACAGATCCACACACACTCTTTTTTCCTCTCACACACACATACAAAATATCGCCAGTCGGTATTTTTCGTTATCTTTCCACAGCGTTTGATTGCATTGGTCATTTTACTCTTCCAGAAAATCGTAAGTTATGCACAGGGTGAATCACTACACCGCACCGCAAATATTGCGGAAATGGAAAGTGAGGCGCAGTTCTCACAGAATTGATTCGTAGCCAGAGGCTCACCTTCTTAGCCAATCAACAGACTGTACACTACTGGCCAATAAAATTGCCACACCACGAAGATGACGCGAAATTAAGCAACAGGAAGAACATGCTGTGATATGTAAATGATTAGCTTTTCAGAGCATTCACACAAGGTTGGCGCCGGTGGCGACACCTACAACGTGCTGACATGAGGAAAGTTTCCAACCGATTTCTCACACACAGACAGCAGTTGATCGGCGTTGCCTGGTGAAACGTTGTTGTGATGCCTCGTGTAAGGAGGAGAAATGCGTACCATCGCTTTTCCGACTTTGATAAAGGTCGGATTGTAGCCTAACGCGATTGCGGTTTATCGTATCGCGACATTGCTGCTCGCGTTGGCCGAGATCCAATGACTGTTAGCAGAATATGGAATCGGTGGGTTCAGGAGGGTAATACGGAACGTCGTGCTGGATCCCAACGGCCTCGTATCACTAGCAGTCGAAATGACATGCATCTTATCCGCATGTCTGTAACGGATCGTGCAGCCACGTCTCGATCCCTCAGTCAACAGATGGGGACGTCTGCAAGACAACAGCCGTCAGCACGAACAGTTCGACGACGTTTGCAGCAGCATGGACTATCAGCTCGGAGACCACGGCTGCCATTACCCTTGACGCTGCATCACAGACAGGAGCGCCTGCGATGGTGTACTCAACGACGAACTTGGGTGCACGAATGGCAAAAACATCATTTTTCGGATGAATCCAAGTTCTGTTTACAGCATCATGATGGTCGCATCCGTGTTTGGAGACATCGCGGTGAACGCACATTGGAAGCGTGTATTCGTCATCGCCATACTGGCGTATCACCCGGCGTGATGGTATGGGGTGCTATTGGTTACACGTCTCGGTCACCTCTTGTTCGCATTGACGGCACTTTGAACAGTGGACGTTACATTTAGATGTGTTACGAGCCGTGGCTATACTCTTCATTTGATCCCTGCGAAAACCTACATTTCAGCAGGATAATGCACGACCGCATGTTGCAGGTCTTGTACGGGCCTTTCTGGATACAGAAAATGTTCGACTGCTGCCCTAGCCAGCACATTCTCCAGATCTCTCACCAACTGAAAACGTCTCGTCAATGGTGGCCGAGCAACTGGCTCGTCACAATACGCCAGTCACAACTCTTGATGAACTGTTGTATCGTGTTGAAGCTGCATGGGCAGCTGTACCTGTACACGCCATCCAAGCTCTGTTTGACTCAGTGTCCAGGCGTATCAAGGCCGTTATTACGGCCAGAGGTGGTTGTTCTGGGTAGTGATTTCTATGCACCGAAATTGCGTGAAAATGTCAGTTCTAGTATAATATATTTGTCCAATGAATACCCGTTTATCATCTGCATTTCTTCTTGGTGTAGCAATTTTAATGGCCAGTAGTGTAATAGTACTGTATATTTTTGTGCAAATACACACTTTTTTAAATTTAGCAATGCATGCTGACATTAATAGGCTAAAAGCAGGCTACATTAGAATGTCAGTGGTTTCCACACCGACATTTGTTTGTGCCATTGCACCTGCATGGTTGCTACGTACAATGTTTTTACGTTTTCTTACTGTTTGCTTTCCAGAATGCGAAACGAGAACAGCTGTTAGCATGACTGGCATAAAAGTAGATATTTTAGGTGTTTCGAAACAGCTGAAATCACTTAAGAAAGGAAAGTCTTCCGGTCTGGATCGTATACCAATCAGGTTCGTTTCATTTTGTAGACACAATACCGCTTTTCTTCGCAATCATTACAAGCACTCACTTGACGAAAGGTCTGTTTCTAAAGAGTGGAAAGTAGCACAGGTCACACCAATATTCAAGAAAGGAAATAGGAGTAACCCATTGAATTACAGACCCATATCACTGACCTCAATTTGCAGTAGGACTTTGGAGCACATACTGTACTCGAACATTATGAATTACCTGGAAGAACTTATTGATACATAACCAACACGGATTCACAAAATACCGTTCTTGTGCAACACAGCTGGCTCTTTATTCCCAAGAAGTAATGAATGCTGTCGACAAGGGATCTCAGATCGATTCCATATTCCTAGGTTACAAGAACGCTTTTGATGCCGTTACTCACAAGCGACTATGAATCTAATTGCGTGCATATGGAGTATCGTTACAGTTGTGTGACTGGATTCGTGATATCCTCTCAGAGAGGTCACAGTTCGTAGTGATAGACAGTAAATCATTGAGTAGAACACAAGTGATATCTGGCGTTCCGCAAGGTAGTGTCATAGGACCTCTGCTGTTCCTGATTCACATAAATGATCTAGGTGATAATCTGAGCATCCCCCTTAGATTGTTTGCAGATGACGCTGTAATTTACTGTCTAGTAAAATCATCAGACGATCAACTCCAATTGCAAAATGGTCTAGAGAGAGTTTCTGTATGGTGCGAAAAGTGGCAGTTGGCACTAAACAACGAAAAGTGCGAGCTCATCCACATGGGTACTAAAAGAAATCCGATAAATTTTGGGTATACGATAAAGCGCACAAATCTAAGGGCTGTCAATTTGACTGAATACCTAGGAATTACAATTACGAGCATCTTAAATAGGAAAGGCCACATAGATAGTATTGTGGGGAAGGCGAAACAAAGACTGCGCTTTGTTGGCAGAACACTTAGAAGATGTGACAAACCCACTAAAGAGACAGCCTACATAACACTTGTCCGTCCTCTGCCGGAATATTGTTGCGCGGTGTGGGATCCTTACCAGGTGGGATTGACGGAGGACATCCAAAAAGTGCAAAGAAGGGCAGCTCGTTTCGTGCAACAGGGGTGAGAGTATGATACGCGAGTTGGGGTGGCAGTCACTGAAACAAAGGCGGTTTTCTTTGCGGCGAGATCTATTTACGAAATTTCAATCACCAACTTTCTCTTCCGAATGCGAAAAAAATTTTGTTGACACCCACCTACGTAGGGAGAAATGATGATCATAATAAAATAAGAAAAATCAGAGCTCGAACGGAAAGATCTAGGTGTTCGTTTTTCCCACGAGCTATTCGAGAGTGGAATGGTAGAGAAGTAGTATGAAAATGGTTCGATGAACCCTCTGCCAGGCACTTAAGTGTGAATTGCAGAGTAATCATGTAGATGTGGACGTAGATGTAGATGTGGTCGTCGAGAGCACTGCGAATTGCTAGTCAGTTAGTGTCACAGTAAATGCAGTAAGTCGTGAGTGAACGATGGATTTAGCAACGCAGAAAAAGACGATGTGCTCATGGTGTATGGAGATTGTCGGAAGAACGCATTTCTTTCTTATATGGTGGACCAGTAGAACTCGATCATCTCGCCAATTATTTGTCAGCTTCTTCAGCCAGTTACGTGAAAGAGGTAGTGCGATGCGTGTATAACGTAAGAAAAGAAAACAAGTGATGACAGAAGACGAGGAAATTAATGTTCTTGCTGCTCTTTCAGTTGATCCACAGCTGCTGCGCAATCGCACCAGTAAATGTCATGAGTCGCGCAGATGTCCTATGCATTCCCCATCGACATAGCTTCCATCTCTCTCCATCAAGAGCTGCATGGAAACTATTATGAGAATCGTGTTAACTTTCATACATGGGCAGTAAGACAGGATATTCCAGATGTATCATGATCTCGTTTAGTGATAAGCCAGATTTAGCAATCATAGCCAGATAAACCGCCGAAATATGCACTGTTGATTTGTTGAGAATCCCCATTGGATTCATCATGTGTAACATCTCAGCGTCCATGAAGTGTAAGCGTGTGGTGTGCGACAGTGAACCACCAGCTTATAGGCCCATTTTTTGTAGTTGGAACACTGAACGCGCGCAAATATCGTAGCCTCCTAACAGACCACCTTCCACAGTGGACGTTCCTCTGGAGAGTAGGAGACACCTGCGGTACCAACGTGATGGCTGTCCAGCCGTTACTGCACAAAGTGCTACAGCATCTCTTCATGAACTGTTTTCGAATCGTTGGAGTGGATGCAGAGGAACTGTGCCTTGGCCAGACCATTTCTAGGATTTGATACCTGCAGACTTTTTTCTCTGGGAAAAGTTGAAAGACGCTATCTAAAATGGCATACCAACTATACCTGATGATATGCAATGACGTATTACTGCACCCTGCTTGTTCATTTCTTCTGAAATGCTAGCACATGTACAGCAGTCATTCCCTATCAGACTGGAAACCTGTCGCCATGGCCTGTGGTAATTCTGAACACAACTTGTCATGGTCAGAATCCACACAACTAGTGTACGCGCTTATGTTGTTCTTTAGTCTGTGTTACCACAGGTATTGTAACAAGTATTGCTGTGGGAACTTTTCAACACACGAAAATGGTTCAAATGCCTCTAAGCACTATGGGACTTAACATCTGAGGTCATCAGTCCGCTAGACTTAGAACCATTTAAAGCTAACTAACCTAAGGACATCACACACATCCGTGCCCGAGGCAGGATTCGAATCTGCGACCGTAGCAGCAGCGCGGTTCCGGACTGAAGGGCCTAGAATAGCTCGGCCACAGCGGCCGACTCAACATACGATATCTCGTAAATGACTCACACTATAATCCCGCAAAAAACATTACTGACATTTTCATTTACCCTAATTTTAGTCTCTTAATGTCAATAGGTTTTGTTCAATTTAGAAACTGTGTGTTTGAACAAAAATACTCTTTCTAAGTGTTATTACAATCTGTTGACTGGCTAACATTACGAGACCTTCACTACCAATTCATTCCATGAAAACCGTACATGAAGAGCACTTTTCATTTCTGCAATGTTTGTGCTGCAATTTGTAGGCAAGTCTGCCTGTAAAAACTGTACACAAACTGGTTTGATTAGTACTTAACAAGCAAAAAGCAAAAAGTTGTGCTGAGTACTTCAAACAAGGCTGTAAACAGGGGAAATTTTAGTGACTGTGGAGAAATGAGGAAGGGAGCCCAACAAGATTCAATTTTGGGTCCACTCCTAATCCTTATGTATGTAAATGACCATACACTAAACACTCGTCAAACGAAAATGGTATTTCTGTACATGATGCTAGTGTTAGAACAAATCCTGTAAGAGAAAAAGCAACAGAAGTGATCCTTGATGCGATTAAAAAAAGAATTACTTAGAGAGTCTCTGAAAATGGATTCTCCTCAAATTTTGATGAAACACGCTGTACACCATGTCGTACAAACAATTGAGGCAATACATGAACAGGAGTTAGTAAACAGGGTAGAATGCTCCAAATGTTCGGTTGCAAAGGAAAGTGTTGTGCCTCAGAACACTTTTCAGAATAGAAGCCGTGTAATACAAGTTTAATATATTTTCTTATTCCTTTTTTGAATGATAGCATTAACTTTTTATGTCCTGCATATATTTTTCTGGAATTACAGAAATTATTCCTAAAAAGTAAGGGTTTTGCAAACGTGTAACACTTCCAACATACACAGTCATGTTCCTAGTAACAAATGTTCTATTCAAATTTAAAACTGTAGCAAATTAGAAAATCTTATCAGTATTGTATTTAATGGTTTATGCGTTATATTATTGCTCTGCCACACACTAAGAATCAGTAACGAAAATCAAGTCAAGAAAAAGTATTATTAAAAACCAGTTACAAGCTAAACACATTTTGAAGTAGTAGTTGTTGGCAATTAATACAAATTTCCATTTTCAAAGTCGGGAAAATTGTTAAGACATTAAAGAACCTCAGTTCATCTGATAAAGTCACGTGTCCCTTGGCAGATGATCTCCTGTTTGCAGATACAAGATGGTGCACCACCGACGAAGTATTGCTTTGCTGTCCACAAGTTGTGGAAGTAGTTTTAAAAATATACAGAAGTAGCTTATTGCCTGCTGTTTCGCTTGTGTAGACTGTATGGCTAACAGTGATTATTTAATCGAATTTTTATGTCGTTCACAAATTGCAATACTTCTAAGCTTTTCACACGAATTAAGGCCGTATGAGCATGGTATATTCCGAATGTACGTTTGACCAAAAAGCGATTCTGGTACCTGGAATCCTAGTTTTTTATAATCATGCCTTTTCCGTTCTTGTGGAGATATTTCCATAGCAACTTTCATCCCCTAACAAATATTTATTTACATCTAACTAGAATCAAAAAAACTAATTTAAAAAAAAATACCTTTAAAATTTTTTAATGTAGCGAAACATTTTCTTAAAAATTTTCATCCCTTATTGCACTCCATTAGGGGTTGAACTTCCAGAAACACTGAAAGACATTTTTTTAAATTTCTAACAGAGAAGTCAAATACCAGTTGCCATAGTTGTAGCCTTAAAAAACCTTTAGTAGTTAGGTAGTAATTATTTATTTTCAAAGAAACTTTCAGCCACTATTTTATCCCCTTAGTGGTTGAATATCCAGAAATGCTGAAACACATATTTTGTTTAATTTCTGACTGAGAAACCAACTACCAGTTTTCGTTGTCCAAAAACACTGAAACACGCATTTTTTATTTGTAACCGAGTAGTCAATTACTAATTTTCATAGATGAAGCTATAAAAATACTTTAGTAGTTCTTTAATAATGATATATTTTCAAAAAAAAGCTTTCACCCACTATTTGACCCCCGTAGTATTAAATTTCCACAAATGCTGGAACATGTATTTATTTATTTCTGACTGAGAAACTATATGGCAATTTTCGTAGTGGCCTTAATAGCGACATAAAAAAAACATTCATCCCCATTTCACATCATTAGGGTTGGAATTTCGAAAAATCCATTCTTAAACGACGACTACAGTATTTTTTCTTCGCCTTCTCTATCAGTCACGAAATTGCCTTTTATAAATAGAAATTTTACTCATCATAAAAATGTATACCTGAAAAATTAACCACATCCTTAAAATATATTTGATATATCATATACCACTTAAATGTGAAGAAATCGAAATATTTACAAACGCTGCACAAAACACAACCTCACGTCTAGCAAGAACAAAATCTGCAGAAAATGGCGGAATCTGCTTATGGCGGTTTTTAATATGCTTCCCTTCATGTGACTCTAAATTCAGTTGCTAGACTGAAATACCAGCAAAAAAGTCGTGTGTTTCCAGGTATACTATCCTCCTAGTACACACTGGTGAAAACGTGAACTGGAAGAAACATCTGATCTGATCAATTATAAATGGTTTGTGAAAGCCTGTGACTGTGAAAAGAATGGGGTTGTTTATATATAACTTTTTTGCTACCAGTGAAGATCTTCTTTTACGGAGTGTTTCGAGAAATGACTCCCATTTTCAAGTGCGTTTTTCTATGTGTACCGTGTCATATTTTTATAATGTTTTCGACGAGTGAGGTTCTGGATTATCATGTTGTTTTTATTGCAATACATAAAAACGTGCACTTTCTTTTTGATCATCGATCTCCATATTTAGTTAGTACTGAAATTTGGAAGGAACTGTAATTACAGTTTTCTTGTGGTCCATTTCTGTAGAGTCTCACACAAATTAAACATCGCACACAATTTTCTGTGCACAGTATATATTGAGAATAACAAACGTACATAAACAGTTGCAAAGATGTTTTTTGATGCAGTCGACAGAGATAATGCTATAGACCTTCCATACAGTATGATATACTTCTATACAGTGGACATTTATCTTAATAATCTGGATTATAATTTGCTCATATCTATTTACAATCGTGCTTATTTTTGTGTGTCACCGTCTTTATTTAAGTATACTGTCGAAGCATCTGAAGAAATTGTCTGATTCTGTTTCAAGTTTTTCATTTAATATTTTATCTTCGTTGTTTTTGTAATATGGATATACTTCAAGTTCTTCTAACAGATCAATTTAATGCCCTTTAGTTAATTTGTGGAATACTCCGACATTTTTCACTGTTTTTCCAAACGGATGTCTAGTATTGCGTATGTGTGTGGCTATCGCTGATGTTGTGTGTGTAGGCATTAATTTCCTGTGTACCCCTGGCATTGAAATCTAGGCCCGTGTGGCATAGGTAAAACATAGGGTTCTCCTGGCCTGTTACGCTGTATATTCCGGTGTTTGAGAATGGATTAGTTTTTGTTGTAGTTTATTAGATGTAGAAAATCCCATTTTTATTTTGTGGATTTTGTAAAAATATTTGCAGTCTTCTGTGATATATTGCCAATGTATAGGAGGTTAGATAAAGATTTGTTCTTGCCTTTTTTTCTGTGGCGTGGTTTGTGTCAGGGTCTTTCTTCACTTTGTCCAGTACTGTGTCAACTATGAATCAGTATAATCATTGACAACTGCAACATGTTCCGCTTTTTGTATTTCCTGTTGCATCTTTTCTTTTTTCTAAGGTATTTTACTTCCCAGTATAATATTGATCTGTATGATGTCTGTTAATGGATGTTTTGGTGACATGAGGTTGCAGGAATTGTGGTGACGGTCACTGTACTTTTCCTATAAATTTTGAATGTGTATGTGTTGTGTCTTGTAATACTTAGGTCCACATAACTGATGCTTTGTTTTGTTCACGTTCGACTGCAAATGTAATTTTCTGATGTAACCGTGAAGCAATGTAGAATGTCTGTTACGTCTTTGACATCACTTTGCATTGGCAACAGTATGTCATGAAAGTATCTCCTATAAAATTCAAGACAGGTACAGCCATAGTTTTGTATAACTTTAAGTTTTTTTCCTTGTCTTGTTCTTCAAGATTTTTTTATAGTTCCACAAATGTGATAAAATATCATGATTTTATTCCGTATAACATCATCGCTATTTAAGTTAGTGTCGCACTCTAACCTAAAACTGAAGTCTTATTCCAGTGCATTGTCTTTAATAACAATTTTGGTCTGACTGGGTATTTTCCGTAGTGAACCATAACTTCAGTTTCAGTTGTGGATATTTTCAGTTTCAGCATTGCCTACCGATCTGACATACTCAATACACCGAATGTTGCATGTTTGCTTTCTTCTTCTATATGAAGGCTGTACCACCTGCATATAGCACAGTGTTCAGATGATACGTTCCTTTCGGTTGTATACCTTTGTGTACTTCCTTCTTCTAGTTTATTATGAAAACTTGTCGGTGACAAGAGCTACATCCTTCCTTATAGCCTTGATTTATTTTTATCTTTTCGGTTTTGGAACTGTCTGTGTTTTGTGATTATTTTGGAACTTTCATATAAGTTTCTGTTTAAGATGAATGAGATATCCAGTATTGTCCAATGTCTGTTTCTGATGACCGAGTCAAAGCGAGATGTCTTTTCTAAACAGACTTGGCACCGTTTTACTAGAATTATTTTAATGTTGAAAATATTCACGTTCGTAGAGCGCCCCTTCCTAAATCCACTTTGTTCTTCTCCCAGGAATGCATCTGCTGTCGCTCTCAAGTGATCATTTAACATTTTTGAGTAAATTTTACTAGCAGTCTCTACATTGAACTTTCCTGGCGAATGTCCGATGCCCTGTTCTGAGGAGACATACAGGGGTGATATAGATCATAATTCTAAATTTTTCACAGTACTCTGTGCACAAATATGCTTGAAAACAATCGCAATATCACCTAGTTCGCATTATAGATTCTACAAATGTTCTATGAGTGCCCTACTGGTCACTCGACACACGTCCAACCGGTAGTCAAGTTCGTTGCATACTTTACGTTGCAACATCCTATTAATCACAGCAGCTTCGATGTTTTCTCTCAACTGTGCCACTGTTCTCGGCAGTGGGGATACCTAAACACGGTACCCCCAACGGAAAAAGTCACAAGGCATTACATGAGTCGACCTGGGGGGCCAAGGGAACAGAGCCACATCATATTCGTCGTTCAGGTAGCGACGAACAACGATGCTCTGATAAGGGCAGTCAGTGCACTCTGTAAGTCCTAGAAGGTTGTAAGGGGAATTTCCGAACACTCTGCATTTGTACTCATAGTACTTTGGAAAATATTGAACTTTGAAAACGGATGAATCGTTTACATTAGCGCCGTATAACACTAAAGGTATGTCTTATCATTCAGAACGAAATTACAAAACCGCGAAAGTGAGGCCAGATGCTCCCAGTCTGCAGGTGACATTCGCGTCAGAGTGTGGAGGAAGCTATACCTCAATGTGTGTGCGGTAGCTTGTGTGTGTGTGTGTGTGTGTGTGTGTGTGTGTGTGTGTGTGTGTGTGTGTGTGTGTCTGTGTTAGGGATAAGCAAAATCGACCAGCTGAAACTGATACCGGTGTTTTACTTCTGAATAACAGGTATTTTTCGGTATTTGTTTGTTATAGCAAGTGTTTTTATTTTTTAGTAATAACCAGGTAAAAAAAGCCGAAATATCGGTTAGGCAAAACAGCAGTGCCAAATTTTTTCGTTTTTGAATAAACTGTTTTCAAAGTTCGAAATTTTTTTATTTCTGATGTCTGCATTGCATCAAGAATTGCGTTGTTATAGAAAATGGGAATAGCGATCAACGCTGTTTCAGTAACAGTGCCGACAGAAATTAGCAACAAACAAATGTCATACGAATTGGTACAGAAGCTGAGAAAATAACGTAGCTGTTACCGTGTGCTGCGGCCTGTTACATGGTATGTGCGTACATGCAGTGTACACGACTTGTTCCAGACTGGTCTGTAATGATAGTTTCTTACTGTCGCCGTCGGACATCAAATGTATGCCGAACGGTTCTAGGCGCTTCAGTCCGGAACCACGCGGCTGCTACGGTCGCAGGGTCCAATCCTGCCTCGGGCATAGATGTGTGTGATGTTCTTAGGTTGGTTAGGGGACTGATGACCTCAGATGTTAAGTCCCATACTGCTTAGAGCCGTTTGAACCATTTGAATCAAATATATTACAGAATGGCACCATCCATAGTCTGCAAGTGCAGTATCAATCAAGTACACTGCTCCCTTTGGTTTAAAAGATTAAAAATGTGGCACAACAAACGTACGACATAATATAAGAAGAAAACTTAGATCTTCACACTTCATTCAGTTTACAATAAAAATAGAAAACAGTTGATCTGCGGCTTTGTCTGCCGAACACACCTTATCTGCTTTCAGCTCTTGAAAACGGACAAATTAACACGAAAAACAGAGATTTGCAACTTCAGTTTTCACTCTTTAGCACTGATTACTCGTAATGCCCAAATAGTGGTATGATCCCCGATTACAACATGATTTTCCGACAGAGTTTAAAAAATTAAAATCAGCACAAGAATTCTGGCGATTTTTTAGAGTAGTGATTTATGTATGACTTTTCGAGAAAAGGAGCTAACAGTGAACGGACTAAGTAATTTTTATTTGCCTGTTGACGTAATTTAATATTTTGATGCTGCATCTTTGTTAGATTTATTACAGGAAGTAATAGGAATAAAAAAACCAAAAATTGATTATTTCAGGAACTGGTTTTTTTGATCGGTTAAACTTTCGTTGAAAAAACCAACATAATCAAAAACCGTGTTTTTCGGTGATAGCCGCCACACGTAGTGTGTGTGCCGAGGCGAGCGCAGAGGCGCGATCCGCTGCCGCCGGGTGCGCGCTGGCGTCAGTTCCCCTTTAAGCCGGCCCCGGCAGGCAGGCTCAGAGCGTCGCGACGCCACACTACCGCCGCCGACGCCACCGCCGACGCCCGGCCGAAAATTAGCGAGGTGCGCTCGCTGCGGTGCGGCCAAGGCCCGGCGGCCGCCCCAGCGCGCCGCTGACCCAAACGACACACCTGCAGCGCGGGTTGCCTGCACGCTCGGGCGTATTTGCTAACTCGTAGCTTTTAAGTTAAGGAATGGGATAAACCGAACTGTTAAAAACGATAGCAGTGTTTTTGTTTCGAAATACCGGTACTTTTATGCACTTATTTGGTCTTGGTTATCTACATGGCTACACTGCCAATCACATTTAACGAAACATACACATTAATTCTCTGTTATTCCACTCTCGTACAGCGCACCAATCAAAAGAAGTCCTGTACCTTTCTGTGCGAGCTCCGATTTCCTTTATTTGATGATGATGATCGTTTCTTCCCATATAGGTCGGTGTCAAAGAACATTTTCGCATTCCGAGGAGGAAGTTGGTGGTTGAAATTTCGTGAGGCGATCCCGCCGCAACGAAACGCACCCCTGTTTTAATGATTTCCATTCCAAATCCTGTATCATGTCCGCGACATTCGCTACATCTACATCTACATTTATACTCCGCAAGCCACCCAACAGTGTGTGGCGGAGGGCACTTTGCGTGTCACTGTCATTACCTCCCTTGCCTGTTCCAGTCGCGTATGGTTCGCGAGAAGAACGACTGCCGGAAAGCCTTCGTGCGCGCTCGAATCTCTCTAATTTTACGTTCGTGATCTCCTCGGGAGGTATAAGTAGGGGGAAGCAATATATTCGATACCTCGTCTAGAAACGCACCCTCTCGAAACCTGGCGAGCAAGCTACACCGCGATGCAGAGCGCCTCTCTTGCAGAGTCTGCCACTCGAGTTTGCTAAACATCTCCGTAACGCTATCACGCTTACCAAATAACCCTGTGACAAAACGCGCCGCTCTTCTTTGGATCTTCTCTATCTCCTCCATCAACCCGACCTGGTACGGATCCCACACTGATGGGCAATACTCAAGTATAGGTCGAACGAGTGTTTTGTAAGCCACCTCCTTTGTTGATGGACTACATTTTCTAAGGACTCTCCCAATGAATCTCAACCTGGTACCCGCTTACCAACAATTAATTTTATATGATCATTCCACTTCAAATCGTTCCGCACGCATACTCCCAGATATTTTACAGAAGTAACTGCTACCAGTGTTTGTTCCGCTATCATATAATCATACAATAAAGGATCCTTCTTTCTATGTATTCGCAATACATTACATTTGCCTATGTTTAGGGTCAGTTGCCACTCCCTGCACCAAGTGCCTATCCGCTGCAGATCTTCCTGCATTTCGCTGCAATTTTCTAATGCTGCAACTTCTCTGTATACTACAGCATCATCCGCGAAAAGCCACATGGAGCTTCTGACACTATTTACTACGTCATTATAAATATTGTGTGTATTTCCTGAATGTACTGCCCTCCTTTGAACTTTCTCGATGTACTCTCTTAATTACGTCATCCAAGGCTACCACACCGCGCAGCAGTACCTCGAAAAAGGACGGAGAACTGTAGTGTAGGCGGTCTCTTTAGTTGATGTTTCGCATCTTCTAAACGCTTTGCCAATAAAACGCAGACTTTGGTGCGTCTGCCGCACAACATTTTCTACGTGTTCTTTCCAATTTAAGTTGTTCGTAATTGTAATTGCTAGGTACGTAGCCGAATTTACGACCTTTAGAGTTGATTGATTTATCGTGTAACCAAAGTTTAAGGGATTCCTTTTAGTAGGAATGTGAATGACCTCACATTATTACTTAGTGTGAACTACCAACTTCCGCGCCATAGAGATACCTAATTGCAATTGGTTTTGATCTTCTGGTGACTTTGCTAGACTATGAACGACAGCATCACCTGCAAGCAACATAAGACGGCTGTTGAGATTGTGTTTAAATCGTTTATATAGATAAGGAACTGGAGACGGCTCATAAGTCTACCTTGGTGAACGACTTTCCGCCAGTTATTATGAACTGTGACCTCTCTGAAAGGAAATCACAAAATCAGTCCCAGATCTGAGACGATATTCCATAAGCACGTAATGTGCTTACAAGCCGCCTGTAAGGTACGATATCTGGAAATACAGAAATATGGAATTAATTTCAAATCCCTTGCCGACAGCACTCAACATTTCGTGTGATTAAAGAGCTAATTGTCTTCCACAAGAACGATGTTTTCCTAGTCCGTCTTGACTATGTGTCAACAAACCATTTCCTTCGCGGTAATGCAAAATATTCGAACACAACATATGTTCCAACATATTATAAGCTGTAACATGTGGTTTTTTTTATTTTTACTAATATAGATTATCCATAAGAGCAGTGCTATAGTTTTTGGTTTCTAAATTACCCTTGTTTTTTTTTAAAAAAAGGAGTAAGTTTTGCTAGCGAAATTTTCATTGCGTTTTTATAGAAAATGGGAGAAGCAAAGCCACGTGGCCAATAGGATGGACCGCGTGTACATTCTGTCTGCGAGACTTCCCTGATCTGGTGTGTATGGTAGTTTCGGGACATTGTATTACAGAGTGGCAACATTCGTCGTATGGAAGTATTTGACGAAGTGCGGTACCAGAACCTTTACAGAATTAAGAATGCGAGTAGCCACAATAAACTTGTGACAAAAAATGAGGAGAAATCTTCTATTTTAACAATTCATTCATAGTTTAAAATAAAAATATAAAGTAGTTGACCTGTTACCTGAGACTACAAAATATTACGTAAGATGCCTTTACCTGCTCGTAGCCAACGAACAAATTACCACAAAAAATAGTTTTAAACCTCGGTTTTCACTCTTTAGCACTGACTATTCCTAATGCCCAAATATTGGTTTAAGCCACGATTACATGATTTTCGAGCAGAGTTCCAAAAAATTAAAATCAGTCGGAGAATACGGCAATTTTTTATAGTATTCCACTACTTACCACTTGGTGAAAAACACCCCACAGCGGAAGGACTAATTTTCTTTTGTTCGCCTATTTAATTTAGTAATTTGATTCTATGTATCTTGAAGCTGAAGAAGCCAAAATTTTTCAGACGTTGTTCGATTTCTGCGTTAAACACAGGATTAAAAACACACGAATAAAAAACCGAAAATTGGTTATTTCAGAAACCGGTTATTTTGAGTGGTTTCGACAGTCAGGTTAAACTGGCGTTGAAAAGAAAACGATACAACCCAAAATCGGCTGATTCAGCGATAACCGCTATCGCTATTACAGGTGCCAACCCCACCGACATTTCCGTAGCCTGCAGAGTCTGTCATTTCACGCGCTACGACTCGTCGCATCGCGCATGTTGTCGCGGCCCATCTGCCTTTGCTTTCTAAAACAGGTCGTGGCCACTCCGGCTCATCAGACGAAGGATCAGTGAAATGGTGGAAGAACTTGCATTCCATTCTTTTCTTATGTGCTGAACGCAAGCAGACCCCACAGTAGAGTAATAAGTAAGCAGCTCCCTGTCTCTAAGACAGTGTGCAGAATTGGCAATGTGCGAAGAAGCTCTCAGACCGAGTTCTGATGGGAGCCATGTGGGCAAGCTGTCTTCGAGGAAGAATTTTCTGGAAAAAATTCCACCTCGAACAGGTAAAACAAGAATCCACAAGGTGTGCAATGTACGCTCAAACAAAGGAAAAAGGTAAACAAGAAATTCTGCAAGAGAAGAGACATCACACTAGTTGAGGGAGCTCACACTGCCACGTGGAAAGACCCACGTTCCAGAATGTATCAACAACAAAAAATGGCGAAATCATTGTATTACAAATTATAATTATTGTTTTAGCGTTCAGTTTTCAATTATACATAAAATTATACTACAGGATATTTCACAATTCATGTTACACACTTCAACACGTTGTAGAGGGGACTTGGTAGATCAAGTGTTACATAGTAAACCATGTTCGAAAATGTCATCCAACGAACCTACACAATTTCAAACCTACACGCGCCGGCGCCTGTAAATTTATATACGAGGGTTGGAACTTTAATAGTGCCAACTATTTATTCATAGCTCGTAAAAAATAGATACGTGTTTCAAAGTTCTACTGATCTTCAAAGTAGTCACCACCACTGTGTATAACCCGTTGCCAGCGATGTGGAAGTCATAGAATACCCTTAGCAGTGCCAGTTGTGTTGACAGTTTGAGCGGCGCGGTCTATTGCCCGACGAATTTGTAGCAGTTCTGAAGCGAATGGCATGAAGTGCTTCCTTCAGTTTAGAAATCGAGTTGAACTTACGAGGGCTTAAGTCAGGGGAGTGCAGTAGGTGGTATAGCACTTAGCAGCCCCATCAGTCAAACAAATCAGTAACAGCTTGCACTGTACGGGCTTGAGCATTGTCCTGCAAAATGATAGTCAGGTCCTGCAGAAAGTGTCATCACTTCTGTCTCTAAACTGGTCGTAGGTTGTAATCCAAAAATGAACAGCACATAGACAGAAGTGTTGACACTTCCTGCAGGACCTGACCATCATTTTGCAGGATAATGCTCAAGCACGTACAGTGCAAGCTGTTACTGATTTGTTTGACCGATGGGGCTATACCACCTACTGCAGTCCCCCGACTTAAGCTCTCGTGAGTTCAATTCGATTTCTAAACCGAAGGAAACACTTCACGGCATTCGCTTGAGAACTGCTACAAATTCAGGACATAATAAGAACGATACAGTGTTATAATTGCATTATCTAGTTCATCCCGGAGATTAAACAGTGCAAAGTGCAAAAATAGCAATTCCAATAAGAGGATACACTTACATGCAGTGTGATAAAAAATTTGCTTTGGTAAAAAGAAACTTACTGCAGAGTTACCAAAAGGATGATTTAACAAGTTTCAAACCGTGATAGTGAAAATCCAAGGCCTTAAAATGTCATTCAGTTCACCGAGAAATTGTACGAGATTAGACAACCTTCTTAAAAGCATGTTATAAACCGAAGTGGTATTTTAAACCACGACCGCTCAGAGAAGCTCTAGTTGTAAAGGAAACTAAGCTGTTCAAATACGTGACTACTTACGTCGAGCCAGAGTATCAATCGCAGGGACCTGACAAATTCTTGTTGGTAGCGAGCATACAATGGGTTTTTGCAGTATGAAACTTTTTGTGAGGTAAACACGATTGTTTTGCAAATAACTAATTCTAGGAGTACATTTTCAGAGCTCCTGCCAGTATCTTATGAAAAATACGCAGACATTCAAGACAATAAACAGTTGTGTGGTCGAGACAGATGACATTTCTATTCCAGTGTAGCACATAACGAGTCAAAATCTACGACCAACAAAAAGAAACTCGCTGTGTTAAACAACACAAAGAAGGGACGAAAGTCTAACAAAACGTTGAAAACTTACCTTAGTCTTTTCGTGGTAAGCCGGCCGAAGTGGCCGTGCGGTTAAAGGCGCTGCAGTCTGGAACCGCAAGGCCGCTACGGTCGCAGGTTCGAATCCTGCCTCGGGCATGGATGTTTGTGATGTCCTTAGGTTAGTTAGGTTTAACTAGTTCTAAGTTCTAGGGGACTAATGACCTCAGCAGTTGAGTCCCATAGTGCTCAGAGCCATTTGAACCATTTTTTTTTTCGTGGTAAAGACGTACTTGCTTTGCATGTATTGTCTTTTTTATCATATAATTTCAACTGTTGTCTCTTCTAATGTGCATCCTGCACACTCACTAAATTTACCATTGTAACTATACTGCTTACACTCGACTGGCTTGTTTTATATATTTTTTGTAATCTTGAAAGATTAAATTGACTCTCCTGAGAAATGTGCAAGAGATGACTTACCCTGTTTTTTTCCGTGGGCTCTTCATATGGGAAGCTAATGAGTTCCAGCTACGCACCCGCAAACCACCAGCGCATAATTTTCCTGCCTGACTTCTGTGTAGACATTAGGTGCTACACACTCGTATATCCGGAAGCCTAGCAAGGACATGTTGAATGCACACCATGCAAGTCGCTGTTGCATTACATTCCAGTGGTGGACCAACACGCTGTTAAGCACACGGGCACAGCGTTTTTTCGGTGGACGAGGTGTATGCCTAATGTTACAAAATAGTTTTCTTGTGTACCAACTTTCAGGTATTATGCCTCATTCATTAGGCAGACACACGCACAACCAGTATACTGTAGTTGTGAAGTTGGGCTTAAGTTTTCATAACCGAATTTCTTAACTGTGGATTATTGGTGAATTCTACGGTACTGTTTAAGTATGACGCTCGTATTTGTAGAGTCTTTCGTATATTATGCAATTTTAAAAAATGCTGACAAGTGCGAGAATTATCGCACAATCAGCTTAACAGCTCATGCATCTAAGATGCTGACAACAGTAATATACAGGAGATTGGAAAACATTATGGATGTGTTAGAATATCAGTTTGGCTTTGGGAAAGTTAAAGGCACCAGAATTGCGATTCTGACGTTGCCGTTGGTAATGGAAGCAAGACTAAAGAAAAATCAAGACACGTTGATAGGATTTGTCGACGTAGAAAAAGCGTTCGGCAATGTAAAATAGTGCAAGGTGTTCGAAATTCTGAGAAAAATAGGGGTAAGCTATAGGGAGATCAAGTGGTTCAAATGGCTCTGAGCACTATGGGATTCAACTGCTGAGGTCATAAGTCCCCTAGAACTTAGAACTACTTAAACCTAACTAACCTAAGGACAACACACACATCCATGCCCGAGGCAGGATTCGAACCTGCGACCGTAGCAGTCGCGCGGTTCCAGACTGTAGCGCCAGAACCGCTCGGCCACCAGCGGCCGGCGCTATAGGGAGATACGGGTAATATGCAATATGTACAAGATGATGATGTTTGGTTTGTGGGGCGCTCAATTGCGAGGTTATCAGCGCCTGTACAAATTCTCAACCTTTGCTCAGTCCAATCTCGCCACTTTCGTGAATGATGATGAGGTAGCTTGTGTTTCTTCTCATTAATGTGTTGCACAACATCAGATAGGCCAACATGGTCGAAACAAAAAATACTTTTACGCAACATGCAAAATAATGTCTCGCTTTGCTGTTCTAACTTCAGAAATGGAAACTCAGCTCTAATTTCGTGAGTAAATAAAACTTTTTTTTACACTTGTGTGAAAAGTTTGCAATATATAACACCAAGTAACGCAACCAGTTTCTGACAGTCTAAAACGACACTTCTAAACAAGGTCACCTAGACCAATAAGTAATGCACAAAGACAGCGGAAGTGACAAACTACTGGACCTGTGAAACATGTCGTAGTACCAACCAATGGACTATGGTCATAATGTTCTAGCTGATCAGAAGAGAAAGGTTGTTAGCAAAAATCTTACAGTTTGTGACCGATTTGCTGCAAATTCTTACTAGATCACTGTATATACACGGACAAGAAAAAAAATCCCCCGTTTCCCAGTTGACATATAATTTTGCAATGGACTCGTTCATTTTGGTTTAATCGCACACTGCTCAAGGATTAGACCGACTGGCCAACAACTGTCTACAAGGCAGTACGAGGAGTGATCTGTGATCGTGGGACATGAAGTCAGCATGTCGTCAGCCCCTCAGGTAGTCTACTATTTGGGTATGACTGCATCTGTTTTCCAGTTGTTTCAAAATATATGGAGCAGTTAATGAAAACCGGGACAATATACAGGGGATAGGCAACATAATGTGAACACCTATACTTACTTGGAAATGGTTTATTAATAAGCGGTTGGAGCCCCATTTTCCCGTAAAACAGCTGCAATTATTCTTGGAATACTGGCATTTGATGACTGTATAGTCTCCAGTGCAATGTTATGCCACTCTTCGATCAGAAACTCTTCTAACCTCTGTAGTGACAAGGGAGCCGTAAATCTGCTCCGGAGTCTGTGATCCAATACCTTCCACATGGATTCGATAATGTTCCAAGTCCGGGGACTGTGCTGGCCAGGGAAGACGCTAAAGTTCAGTTGCATGCTCCCCAGATAGTACTGACTGTGTGAATGGGTGTGGGGTGCATCTGAACGCCTAAAATCCCACATACATATTGGCTGTAACACGACCTTTGAGAGCAATGATGGGACCAGCAGAATACCATGATATGACTGCCCACACCATCACACTTCCACCTCAGTGCTTAACCGTTGGAAAGAAGCAATCAGGACTGCAGACATCTTTTGACGTTTTTCAGGCGTAAACCCGGAACGATGTTGGAAATAACGAAAACGTTGACTTGTCGCATCGTATGACGTGTTTCCACTGATCAGCCGTCCAGGATTTATGCTCCTGACACCATGTTTTACGGCTCTTTGCGTTGGTTGTCGTCACTAATGGTTTCGGTATTGCAGCTCGTCCATGAATATTCTCTTAATGGAGTTCTCAGCGGACAGTGTCGATAGATACGGGGTCTCGAAGATAACTACTGAGCTCTGCAGTCAGTTTAGCCACCGCAGTTTTGTGTTGTTTTGACACAATTCGTGTTAGCGTACGACGATCTCTGTTATTTAGCTTTGATTTGGGCCCACTATTACGTTTACACGATGATGTCTTTCCATATTTTGCGTAGGCTGTCGTGACTGTTGAAACAGTTGCTCTTGAAACATTCAATAAGTTGGCTGTCTTGGTTACTGATCCTGCATCTAATCGGGCCCCCACAATCTGCCCTCTTTGGAACTTAGGTCTCTCATTCCACGCTGACTTCGGCAAATTCGAAGTGTGCACCACTCGTAAAGTAACTGTACTGATGGCTAGTGCGTACTGAACACGCACAGTCCAGCGCAACACGTGTCTTACCTGCGTTGTTTACCATAAGACACAACCATCCCATTGCTACCAGTGTTCACATTATTTTGCCTATCCCTGTAGAAAAAAAATGGCTCTGAGCACTATGGGACTTAACTTCTGAGGTCATGAGTCCCCTAGAACTTAGAACTACTTAAACCTAACTAACGTAAGGACATCCCACACATCCATGCCCGAGGCAGGATTCGAACCTGCGACCGTAGCGGTCGCTCGGTTCCAGAGTGTAGCGCCTAGAACCAAATGGTTCAAATGGCTCTGAGCACTATGGGACTCAACTTCTAAGGTCATCAGTCCCCTAGAACTTAGAACTACTTAAACCTAACCTAAGGACATCACACACATCCATGCCCGAGGCAGGATTCGAACCTGCGACCCTAGCGGTCGCTCGGTTCCAGAGTGTAGCGCCTAGAACCAAATGGTTCAAATGGCTCTGAGCACTATGGGACTCAACTTCTAAGGTCATTAGTCCTCTAGAACTTAGAACTACTTAAACCTAACTAACCTAAGGACATCACACACATCCATGCCCGAGGCAGGATTCGAACCTGCGACCGTAGCGGTCTCGCGGTTCCAGACTGTAGCGCCTAGAACCGCTCGGCCTAGAACCGCTCGGCCACCCTGGCCGGCTATCCCTGTAGATCCTGTGTGTATTTTGTTAGGGCAACATGATACTTAAACTAAATAAGGGACAATCCTGTAAAATACAGGACGTCTGGCCACGCTACGCTAGACTGCCTCTTTTGCCACTGGACCTGTGAACTTCCTTCATACCATGAACATAGCACGTAATAAACAGTGCTGACATCACGACTCTGCCAAACCAAAGAAAGTTGTACTGACCGAAAAACGCTGCACCGCAGTGCTAAATAAAATATCACACTGTACCGAATACTTCCGAGGAGGAGCGTGCAAAGCCGAGACAGACTGAGCTTCGGCCGGCACGCGCGCTGCGCATCGTACAGGAGTGCAGTTTGAAACGCCATTGCCGGCTCTCGTCTAAACCTAACATTCACCGAAGACAAATCAGCGCAAATGGCTACTTTTTTGGCCAATACGTTCCCCAGGCGTGTTTACTGGATTGTTTCCGCTCCAGTTATCGTCAGTGTTTGTGTCAGTTATAGCTACTAACTGTAACACAGCCTACATACAAATATTGCACCTGGAACGCTGTGGAGCCGTTAAGTGGCTGCTCCTGTCGCTTCGTTAGACAGACATTGCTATCGGTTCGAAACGGATAGTGAGCCTATGTTGTTGTTGTGGTCTTCAGTCCAGGGACTGGTTTGATGCAGCTCTCCATGCTACTCTATCCTGAGCAAGCTTCTTCATCTCCCAGTACCTACTGCAGCCTACATCCTTCTGAATCTGCTTAGTGTATTCATCTCTTGGTCTCCCTCTACGATTTTTACCCTCCACGCTGCCCTCCAGTACTAAATTGGTCATCCCTTGATGCCTCAGAACGTGTCCTACCAACCGATCCCTTCTTCTAGTCAAGTTGTGCCACAAACTTCTCTTCTCCCCAATCCTATTCAATACCTCCTCATTAGTTATATGATATACCCATCTAATCTTCAGCATTCTTCTGTAGCACCACATTTCGAAAGCTTCTATTCTATTCTTGTCCAAACTATTTATAGTCCATGTTTCAATTCCATACATGGCTACACTCCAAACAAATACTTTCAGAAATGACTTCCTGACACTTAAATCTATATTCGATGTTAACAAATTTCTCTTCTTCAGAAACGATTTCCTTGCCATTGCCAGTCTACATTTTATATCCTCTCTACTTCGACCATCATCAGTTATTTTGCTCCCCAAATAGCAAAACTCATTTACTACTTTAAGCGTCTCATTTCCTAATCTAATTCCCTCAGCATCACCCGATTTAATTCGACTACATTCGATTATCCTCGTTTTGCTTTCGTTGATGTTCATCTTAT
The DNA here is from genome assembly GCF_023898315.1 of Schistocerca nitens. Classification (NCBI taxonomy): domain Eukaryota; kingdom Metazoa; phylum Arthropoda; class Insecta; order Orthoptera; family Acrididae; genus Schistocerca; species Schistocerca nitens. The sequence goes on along the minus strand of NC_064623.1, from coordinate 63,396,600 downwards.
ATCCTCCTTTCAAGACACTGTCCATTCCGTTCAGCTGCTCTTCCTGGTCCTTTGCTGTCTCTGACAGAATTACAATGTCATTGGCGAACCTCAAAGTTTTTATTTCTTCTCCGGGGACTTCAATTCCTACTCCGAATTTTTCTTTTGTTTCCTTTACTGCTTGCTCAATATACAGATTGAATAACATCGGGGATAGGCTACAATCTTGTCTCACTCCCTTCCCAACCACTGCGTCCCTTTCATGACCCTCGACTCTTATAACTGCCATCTGGTTTCTGTACAAATTGTAAATAGCCTTACCTCCCTGTATTTTACCCCTGCCACCTTCAGAATTTGAAAGAGAGTATTCCACTCAACATTGTCAAAAGCCTTCTCTAAGTCTACAAATGCTAGAAACGTAGGTTTTCCTTTCCTTAATCTATTTTCTAAGATAAGTCGTAGGGTCAGTATTGCCTCACGTGTTCCAACATTTCTACGGAATCCAAACTGATCTTCCCCGAGGTCGGCTTCTACCAGTTTTTCCATTCGTCTGTAAAGAACTCGTGTTAGTATTTTGCAGCCGTGGCTTATTAAACTGATAGTTCGCGTAATTTTCACATCTGTCAACACCTGCTTTCTTTGGGATTGGAATTATTATATTCTTCTTGAAGTCTGAGGGTATTTCGCCTGTGTCATACATCTTGCTCACTAGATGGTAGAGTTTTGTTAGGTCTGGCTCTCCCAAGGCTGTCAGTAGTTCTAATGGAATGTTGTTTACTCCCGGGTCCCTAATGAAATGAAATGTCGTGTGGCTAGGGCATTCCGTCGGGAAGACCGGTCACCTGATTGATTTGACGCCATTTCGGCGACTTGCGCGTCGATGGAGATGAGATGATGATGATGATGAGGAGGAGGAGGAGGAGGAAGAGGAGGAGGAGGAGGAGGAGGAGGAGGACAACAACACCCAGACCTTGAGCGGAGAAAATCTCCGACCTAGCCGGGAACTAACCCGGGCCCCTTTGCACGGCATTCCGTTGCGCTGACCACACAACTATCGGGGCAGACAGTGGCCCTAATTGTTTTGGTTAAATAGCGTTACCAACAGCGAATGGGTGTTGTTTCTGCCTTTCTGAAAGAGTTATGCTGCAGTTTTAAGCTGCCACAACCTCAAAAGTCAATTTTCGACAAAATACGAGGGAGGACCGGAACGTAACGCACAATAACTTTTTTCTGCCCATGTGCTGCAGCTGGAATGTTGAAATTTCATGACGGTATAGTTTGAAGTTCGCGCTATAGGGGGGTATTTTGTTTTCATGTACAGCTCTAGCGAGAGAAGCCTGTACTACGAAACAAACATGGCGCGCATGTTACTGCCGTCAAGCTGCGAAGAGCAGCGAAGGCTAGTCCAATATTTGTGGGCCAAAGCGCATAAACCGAGTGCGTGGCGTGCATAGGTACGACTGTGTGGATCGTAGAAATGTTTCCAGCTGGTGCGCATTCTTCGAAGAGAGCCGCGTAAACCTCAGTGATTCGCCACGCTCTAGGCAGCCGGTAACTGCTACAACCCCACAGAATGCCGGAGCCGTTGAGGCAGCAATTTTGAACGACCGACGTGTGCAACTGAGAACCTTATCGCAGCAGTTCAACATTTTCTATGGTGTGGTGTAAGGTCCTGTTGAGATGACACGTTGAAATTTCATTATTATAGTGCTCGCTGGGTCCCGAAGAACCTGACAATCACAAGGGCCAGCTTGGATCACTTTATGCGTTACGCCGCAAAGGGGCATGACTTTTTGAAAGGAATCATCACCGGTGATGAGTCATGAAAGTACTACTACACACCCGAAACCGAGCACCCCTCTGTGGAATGGAATCGTGCTGTTCTTCAGTACGAAAAACATTCAATCCACTGGGAAAGTGCTTGTGACAGTATTCTGGGTTATGCATGGTGTGCTATTGGTGGATATTGCCGAACACGGGACCAGTGTGAATCCTTCACCCTATATCAAAACTTTGGTTAAGTTGCGTCGTGCCCTTCGTGACAAACGCCAGAACATTAATGCTGACGGTGTCAGACTCGTTCGTGACAGTGCAGGCCACCATGCGGCTGCTCCTGCTCGTGAGAAAATCGCCAAATTTGGGTGGGAGGTGCTCCAGCATCCACCAGAACTTCCATCATCGGACTTCCGTCTCTTTGGTCCCATGAATGAATTCCTGGCTGGTCAACGCTTTGCGACAGATGCGGAAGTGAAATCAGCAGTCCACAGACGGCTGTACTCCAATCAAAAGGGACATCTACGAACAGGGCATACTGAAACTGGTACCACGATGGAGGAAATGTGTTGAGAACATTGGTGACTACGAGGTGCGACAATAAAGTAATAACACTGATGTGAAAAAAATGTTACTTACCGTTTTAGTCAAGTTTAATGTTGTCTCCTTCAAAGTAGTTACCTTCTGATTGCACACACTTTTTCCAGCGCTTCTGCCATTGATGGTAACATTTCTGGAACTCATGTTCTGTAATATCCTCCAAGACCCTCGTCACAGCTGTTTGGACATCTTATGTTGTTTCAAAATGGTGTCCCTTGACCGACGTTGGTGAATAAGGTGGCTGTGGTAGTACTGAAAATTGTTTTGAGGTTAAAAATTGCTGTACTGACAGAGCAGTATAGGATGGCGCATTATCGTGATGCAGAATCCAATTATTATTAGACCAACTGTTTCTCGACTGATGTTCAGTTCTTCTGCAATCATTTTCACGGATAATCTTCGATCAGATCGAATGAGTTCTTGCACCCTGGCCAAACTGACATCCGTCCATGACGTTTATGGGCGTCCACTGCAGTCTTCATCTTCAATATTCGTTCTGCCTGAACTAAACATTTTATGCCAACGAAAATCTTGAGCTCTTGACATAACCTCCTCTCCAAAAGCCTTTTGAAGCTTACCGTATGTTGTCGTCGCGTTTTCACCCAATTTAACGCAAAAAGAAATGGCATAACGTTGCGCAATATTATGCGGTTCCATTTCCGTGACGAAAGAGACAAACACGTGTTAACTTTTTACAGCACAACACATGACTGAGCGGTTGCATCGATGTGCCGCTTGGACTAGAAGCAGCTTATAGACCAAGGTCAAAGATATTGTGCCTACGCAAGCCTGCAGGGTTGCCACATCATGCAAAGAAAATCAGTCTGATTACTTTATTGTCGCATCTGATATGTAGAAAAGTAGGCAAAAGATGTAAATTCATTTCTGTTTTTTTGTTGTCACCTATGAAACATTTTGGTAATGCAATTATTGTGTGCCACTTTCTGATCTTCCCTGGTAGCAAAATTAACATCCAATCGAAGACGAATTGCGCAAGAGAGGTGAGAATAAATCTAACCTACTTTTGAGAGACGGATGTCAACTTGGCCAGGGCGCGTGAACCCGTACGATCTGATGGAAGATTATCCGTGAAAATGATTGCAGAAGAACTGAACATCAATCGAGAAACGGTTCATCTAGTAATAACTGGATTCTGCATCATGATAATGCGCCATCCCATACTGCTCTGTCAGTACAGCAATTTTTAACCTCAAAACAATTTTCAGTACTACCAGAGCCACCTTATTCAAATATCGCTCTGTGCGACTTTTTCTATTTCCAAGAGCCAAAACGAAGGTCAAGGGACACCATTTTCCAACAACACAAGACGTCCAAAAAGCTGTAACGAGGGTCTTGTAGGATATTACAGAAGATGAGTTCCAGAAATCCAGAAATGTTATCATCAGTAGCAGAAGCGCTGGAAAAAGTGTTTGCAATCAGAAGGGATATATAGGTGTGTGTGTGTGTGTGTGTGTGAAGGGAGTCTTACTTTGGTTTTAAATATTTCATTATAGAGCCGAGGTTCTGCTTCTTTCAAACTGAAATCCCAGTTCCGATACAGAATTCGTGAAGACCACCCAGCAGGCCCCATACTGTTAACCAGAAAGCAAAATCCGTATTTGTAATCAGTACCGCTTAATAAACAGTGTATCACCAAGTTCTGGGTGCATATCGTGCGGTAATCAAATTTCACCGGTTTACAGAATTGCGGAAAATTAGACAATAGAACCGTCATAAGATTTCGCGACATCGTTAAATAAGAACAAAAAAATAAAATTAAATAAATGACGTGGGAAAGAGGGAAACGCAGAAAAAGAAAAGGAAATCAATCCGCGGCTTTAACGCAACGCAAACGTTTACGCGGCGGCCGTCGCCGGTTTTAACGCTACGCAAATATTTTTATGAGACTGGAACAATAAATTCATTCATCCCTCAGAGAGAGCGAATAAAATGGGAACCTTTGCGCCCGCCGTACGCACGGGATGTCTTTTTTTTTTCATCTCTTTTTTTTTACCCTCAGTCTGTGTGCGGGTGGGTGTGGGTGTGTGCTTTTTTTATGCCGTCAGCGCGACGCGGTGACATAAACTAATTTTCTTCTCGGCTTATCGCGCGCTCGCCGCAGCGCACAGAACATTGTCAAAACAGCCTGACGTGGGGGCGGATGGCGGCTGCCCGGCGAAAAGAGGAGGCCAGTCAGCCGATGAGCCAGTGATGACTGCCGCCGCGCCTACTTGTTGAGTATCAGCGCTCCACAATACGACGAGACACACAGTCCGCGACGGTCGTCTCAGGCAAAGTTCAAATGTTCAAATGTGTGTGAAATCCTTATGGGACTTAACTGCTGAGGTCATCAGTCCCGAAAGTGCAATAGAAACACTGCCACTTTGGCGCCGAAACACAAAGATGAGGATCTCACCTGCCAAGTCCACATACCTTCTTCTAAAAGGTCAGCTAGTTCGTAATCCAACAGTCAGGACTGAGGGCTCACCAGTTCTCCGGCGACGAGAGACTCGCTACCTTGGAATCATCATTGATGAAAGGTGGTCCTTCGGAAGGTACATTGAAACCGTAACTCAAAGAGCCCTGCAAGTACTCAACAACCTCATTTCCATTGGACACAAAAGATTTCATATCGCACCACATCTCATCAAACTATACCACAGTAGTATACTCACCTCAATAGTGGGTTACGGCTCGGGAGGCTGGGCACACAGACTCTCTAGGGTGGTGCCTGCCATGACAGTGAGAAGAGTCCAGAGAAATATGATTATGAGATCAGTTGGGGCATACAGAACTACGCCGGGAGGAGCCCTGCTAGTCATAATGGGGCTCTGCCCCCTGGACATCAAAAGTCGACAACAGGCTGTTATATCCTAGCCAGTAATGCCAACCGAGCCCGCTGCCAAAACGGTTGGCAGCATCAAAGTCCGGACGCCGTCCGCATAAGCAGCGCCAGCGAGACAGGAAATCGCCGCAAGTCTGCGCGCGCCACCGCTGGCTTCTGGCTTCTTAAGCGCTGGAGTCACGAGCGCTAGGACAGTTCTGGATTCGCCGCTCAGTTGTAGACTCGCCACCGAATTGTGTATTTGCTAGTCCGTTGTGGGTACATCGCAGCAGAGTTGCTGTTTCTCGTCAGCCGACGCTGACCTAGCCGCACCGACTCGAACTAGACAGATTTCTGTAGACCATGTTCACCACTGTGTTGTGTATCGTCGTTAATAAAGATAAGTACCGACTTTCATTTATTCCGAGTGTTTGGGTTTTCATCTTTCTGTTCACTGTTCCAGCGGACCGGTCGGCCCGGTATTAAAAGTGTGGCGGTGACTTCGTAAGCCGTTCACAGCGAATTGTTTGTCGCTGCGAACGCCGCCACAAAACAGGCCGCTTGGTATTGGGCAATATAGGGAAAACACAGGAAATTTTAGACAGCAGGGCTATGAAAAAGGCTGAGATTAGGTTAAGAGGGGACCAGTTATGGCAACAAGCGTGGGAAGATGAAGAAACGGGACGCAGAACTTTTGATTTACTTCCAGATATTAGGGAACGGATGGGAATGACATATTTCGAACCAACCAGGGGACTACTTCACTTTGTCACTGGACATGGACCCTACCCAACATACTTATGTCGATTCGGGAAAAAGGCGACACCCGCGTGTGACTGTGGTGTTCCGGAGGGTACTCCTGACCATGTAGTCTACGAGTCCCTCTTTTCAATGATGTAGTTTCAATGTTACGCGACCAACTACCACACTATGACACATAGAGATTACTTAGACAACACGACACCTTTCGGACCATTAATAAACTGGCTAACGTGGTATCACAGAAAGTCTTAAAGGATTATCTAAGAGACTTAAACCAGCAATAATGAGAGATTTACTTAAACACCGATAGAGTCTGGTACCCTATTCCCAAACCGCCTGGGCGCGGAAAGGCCGACTTCCTCAGTCTGGAATCCGCCGCGCCTTGGGACTTACGGGGAGTGGGTTCAACTTCACCGGTCTCGACAACGCACCGGATTTGACCGTAGAATAAGTTTAGTTGTAGGACTTAGTTTTTAGGTATTATTTTTTAGGAACCTGCAGCGATCAACATCTTGGCCTGCCCAGTGTCAGGGGCACGCTCATTGGGGTTAGCTCAATGAGCAAGGCTCTATAAGTAGGTTTATACTTTCAACTGACACATATGTAATGCTGTAGGCATTAGTAACTAGTCGATAGTTAGGTTGCCTGCTTTCTAATTAATTAATTAACAAAACTAATTTGCCCATTGCACTTATCCCATAGCTAACATACTAACTAGTTACTTAAATATTACTTAGATTAGCTGCAATTGAAACTATTGTATCACTTTTTCGGCCCACTAATCATATAAGGTAGTGAGTTAAATTGTATAATTAATAAGTGTTGTAAATAAAGATTTTTTTAAAAAAAATGACACACTACTTAATCTAAATTATCCTAAGGACAAACACACACACTCATGCCCTAGGGAGGACTCGAACCTCCGCCGGGACCAGCCGCACAGTCCATGACTGCAGCGCCTTAGACCGTCAGGCAAACTGTCGTCTTACTAGCAGAGGTGTACACATTCCGCTTCTAACCTGCCCATGCCAGCCTGTTAGCCAGCAGAACGGACTCTGCTCTCTTTCTCTCACCCTCTCTCTGTATTCGTTTACTTGGTTCTGACTTCCCGTGACCCCACGGTTCAGAGCACGCCTGGACTTGGGTTGGAACACAGGTGTGATGCCATCGATCCACCTCACCCTCTGACGCCCTCTTCTTCTGGTGGCAGTTGACGCTAAATAACGAAAAGTGTAAGTTGATCCACATCATTTCCAAAAGAAATCCGTTGGAATTCGATTACTCGATAAATAGTACAATTCTCAAGGCCGTCAATTCAACTAAGTACCTGGGTGTTAAAATTACGAACAACTTCAGTTGGAAAGATCACATAGATAATATTGTGGGGAAGGCAAGCCAAAGGTTGCGTTTCATTGGCAATTCACTTAGAAGATGCAACAAGTCCACTAAAGAGACAGCTTACACTACACTCGTTCGTCCTCTGTTAGAATATTGCTGCGCGGTGTTGGGATCCTTACCAGGTGGGATTGACGGAGGACATCGAAAGAGTGCAAAAAAGGGCAGCTCGTTTTGTATTATCACGTAATAGGGGAGAGAGTGTGGCAGATATGATACGCGAGTTGGGATGGAAGTCATTAAAGCAAAGACGTTTTTCGTAGCGGCGAGATCTATTTACGAAATTTCAGTCACCAACTTTCTCTTCCGAATGCGAAAATATTTTGTTGAGCCCAACCTACATAGGTAGGAATGATCATCAAAATAAGAGAAATCAGAGCTCGAACAGAAAGGTTTAGGTGTTCGTTTTTCTCGCGCCCTGTTCGGGAGTGGAATGGTAGGGAGATAGTATGATTGTGGTTCGATGAACCCTCTGCCAAGCACTTAAATGCGAATTGCAGAGTAATCGTGTAGATGTAGATGCCTTCGATCTTCCCCAGTATTAGTGTATTTTGCCAGTGCAACATGTCCTCTCATGATGTGTTCAAAGTAGGTCAGCTTTTATTTTAGTATCAGACCTTCCTGGGACCACTCTGGTTTTATTTGCTCTAATATTGACCTATCCCTTCACTTTGTAGTTCATGGGAATCTAAGAAGTTTCCTCCAACACCACAATCTAGAGTCTATTCTTCGCCGTTCCGCCTTTCTAGACGGCCGCAGTGGCCGAGCGGTTCTAGGCGCTTCAGTCTGGAACAGTGCAACCCCTATGGTCGCGCAGGTTCGAATCCTGCCTCGGGCATGGATGTGTGTCATGTCCTTAGGTTAGTTAGGTTTAAGTAGTTCTAAGTTCTAGGGGACTTATGACCTCAGCAGTTGAGTCCCATAGTGCTCAGAGCCATTTGAACCATTTCGTGGCTGCAGTCACCATCATCAGAAATCTGGGAACCGAGACAATTGAACGTAGATTGTTTCTCGTCCTATCTGTCATCAAATGAGAGGTGTAGTTGCCATAATTTCCGTTTTCTTAACATTCAGATTATGACTAGATTTTTCACTTTCTTCTTTCAGGTTCAGCAAGAAAGTCTTTAAATATTCTTCTTTACTTTGTGCCAACAGTATAGTATCATCTACGGTTGCTTATACGAGGGTTGGCCGGAAAGTAGTGGACCACGTTTTTCTTCTCAGCCGAAAACAATGCTGCTAATTCGAAATTATCTGAAGTCTCCTACGTGCCAAGTTTCCGTTACTTCCGACAGATAGCGTGACTGCAGGATAGTTTCAAAATGGCGTCTGTAGGTGATGTACGTTACAAGCAACATGTCGTCATTGAATTTCTCACTGCAGAGAAAGAACCTGTGGGCGATTTTCAGAAACGCTTGTGCAAAGTCTGTGGAGCATCTGCTGTCGACAGAAGTACAGTTAGTCGCTAGGCACGGAGGGTGAGGTCATCAGAAGGCGGTTCGGCGGAGCTCCACGATATGCAGCGATCGGGGGAACCATCCACGGCTGTCACAACTGACATGTTGCAGCGAGCTGATGATGTCTTTCGCGAGGACAGACGCATTAAGATTCGGCAGGTGGCGCTGCATCTGTCAATCAGCAAAGGAAGTGTGGATGCAATTATCCACACTCTTGGATATTCAAAAGTGTGTGCTAGATGGGTCCCGTGGTGTCTAATGGTGGATCACAAATCGCACAGAAAAAAACATTTGTCTTGGATTTGTTACAATGTTTTGAAGCTGAGGGGGAGGCCTTCATGTCCCGGATTGTGAGAGGTGGTGAAACCTGGATTCACCAAAATGGTTCAAATGGCTCTGAGCACTATGGGACTTAACTGCCGAGGTCATCAGTCCCCTAGAACTTAGAACTACTTAAACCTAACTAACCTAAGGACAGCACACACATCCATGCCCGAGGCAGGATTCGTACCTGCGACCGTAGCGGTCGCGCAGTTCCAGACTGTAGCGCCTAGAACCGCTCGGCCACTCCGGCCGGCCTGGGTTCACCATTTTGAGCCCGAAGCAAAACGTCAGTCGATGGAATAGTGCCATTCTCACTCTCCACAGAAGAAAAAAGCAACTGCTTCTGCAGGTATGTTCGTAATCGCAGTGTTCTGGGACTGTAAAGATGTAATTCTCTTTGATATGATGCCAAGAGGCGGTACCATTAATTCAGAAGCATATTTCAATACATTAATAAAACTCAAGACGCGCATCCGGAGACTTCGGCGCCACAGCAACCCAGGAGATGTTTTGCCGCAACACGATAATGCTCGATCCCGCACAAGTCTGAGGACTGTTGAACACATCGCAAAACAGGGTTGGACAGTGATATCCCATCCAACATACAGCCTAGACCTAGCCCCGTCGGAATTTCACTTGTTTGGGCCATTAAAGGATGCCATTCGTGGAAAACAATCTGAGGACGATGAGGAGGTGATTCACACAGTGAAGCACTGGCTCCGCCACCAAGACAAGGATTGGTACCGACAGGGCTTACACGCCCTTGTTCCGGGCTGCAGGAAGGCTGTAAAACGGGATGGAAATTACGTGGAAAAATAGGGTGTGTAGATGAAACATCAATCTTTCGTGAGTGTATTTCTCATTATGTTCAATGAGAACTGTTGAATAAAAATGCGGTGCATTACTTTCTGGGCAACCCTCGTAGGTCAGCTTCTGTTTTAGTATTAGATCTTCCTGGGAGCACTCTGGATTTATTTGCTCTAATACTGACCTATTCGTTCTCATTGCAGTCCAACACCATAACTCAAAGGATCTATTGTTCGGCGTTCCGCCTTTCTAATGGTCCAGTTTCACATCCATACATCACAACTGGAAAGACCATAGCCCTTACAATGCGGATGTTTGTTGCTGAAGTTATATCTGTACACCTTAAAATCTCGACAAGGTTTGACATTGCCTTTCTACCAAGCGGCAAGCGTCTTCTGATTTCGTGGCTGCAGTCACCATCAGTAGAAATCTAGGAACCAAGATAATTGAACGTAGGCACTACAGTACCTCCATTGTTTCTCCCCATATATGTCATCAGATGGTCGGTATGCTTGTCATAATTTTCGTTTCCTTAACATTCAGCCTAAGACGAGCGTTTTAACTCTCTTCTTTAAGCTTCAGCAAGAGAATCTTTAAACATTCTTCTTCACTTTGTGCCAACAGTATAGTATCATCTACATATCTAAGGTTGTTTATATTTATCCCAGCTACTTTAATTACGGTTTCTTCTTCATCTATCCCGGCATTCCTCATAACGTGTTCTGCATACAGATTGAATAAATATGGCAATAATATGCAGACTTGCCTTACCATTCCTGAATCTTCATCCATCTAGTTGTTCCACACATATATAGTCCATACATAGTCGCATCCGAAACCTAGGTGGAATTTCAAGAAAGCTAACTGGACTAAATTCAGAAAACAAACAGATAACAGTATCAGACGGATGAAGCCAATACACAGTAACTACAGTCGGTTTATAGGCATAATTAAAGGAGCAGCCAGACGATTTATCCCTAGAGGGTATCGTACAGAATATACACCTCGATGGAATGAGGACAGTAAAAAATTGCTTGAAGAATATGAAGAAAATCGGTTAGCAAAGCTACGGATCGTCTGCAGTCACTTGATGAGAATAGGAAGAAGATCTGGCATGAAACCGTAGAATCATTCGACTACACACATTCAAGTCGCAAAGCTTGGTCTGTTATCAGAAAACTGGATGCAACAAACTCAGCACTGGTGAGACCTAAAACTGCCATCAAGCTGAATGATTTTGCCAAACACCTAATCTCAAATTCCGATCAATTCAATGAAGAGGAAGTAAGAGATGCCATTACAAACATGAAAGTTGGGAAGGAAGCGGGATTCGATGGAATGTACCCTGAATTTCTGACACACTGTGGACCAGCAACTATCAAATTGCTTTCTAACTTCTTCTCAGACATTGTCTCCACTGGAAATCTCCCACCATTATTCAAGAAAAGCAAGCTAATAACAACCCTTAAACCGAACAAAGACCCAACAAAAGTAGAAAGTTACCGCCCAATAGCCCTGTTAAGCGTTACTTACAAACTACTTGAACGACTCATCCACAACATGATCTATGAAACGATTAATAAACAAATAGCCATAGAGAAAGCTGGATTCAGGTCTGGTAGAAGCTGTAATGACCAAATGTTTGCCTTAACAACCCATATTGAAAATGGATAAGAGAAGAAATGCGTAAGAATAGCTGCTTTCTTGGATCTATCCGCCGCCTACGACACCGTATGGCGAGAAGGCCTTCTCTTAAAATTTTTGAGCATAATTCAGTGTCGGAAGCTAACAAACCGACTCCAGATTTACTCTGATAACGATAGAAGCAAAGTCTTCAAAGTAAGTGACGGATTACCTCAAGGATCTGTATTGGCCCCTCTCGTTTTGACTTTATAAATTTATGACCTGCCAGCCACAACCTCAAGGAAATTCATATATGCTGATGACATCTGTTTGGTAACCCAGAGCTCCAGTTTCACCTCTGCTGAAAGCACATTAACTGCCGACATGGAAATCCTGGACACATACTTCAGGAAATGGTGCCTCAACCTAAACCCTCAGAAAATTGTTACTTCAGCATTCCACCTACGGAACAGACACTCTGACTACAAACCAGAAGTTAAACTCCGAGGCCAAATCTTGAAGTACTGCAGCACACCGAAGTACCTCGGAATAACACTCGATAGGTCCCTAACTTTCCGACAACGTCTCTCCAACGTGGCCGCAAAAGTGAAGACCCGTAATAGTATCATTCAGAAGCTTGCTGGTACAGGGAATCCAGCGCTCAAACCCTAAGATCAACTGCTTTGGCACTCTCATACTCTGTCGCTGAATACTGTTGTCCAACTTGGATGAACAGTGCTCACTGTAGCAAAATAGATGCGAAACTCAACCAGACAATGCGTCTTATCACAGGCTGTATACGTAGCACTCAAACTACATGGCTACCAGTTTTAAGTAACATCCAACCTCCAGCTCTGCGAAGATCAGATGCTCTCCTGAAGATCTGGAGAAACATTCAGAAGAACCCCCAGCTACCTGTACACAGCCATATATTAACAGCAGAACATCAGCGTCTGAAGAAAACCACCTTGGCGAACTGCACAACATCTTGAAGCTTCCGACTTTAACATCAACGAAGTATGGAGAAATCAGTGCTCAATGGTCATCTGGTTGAAAAGCCATCCATAGGAGTTACAGGTTTCACACTCTCAGACGCCAGTGGAGAACCTGTAACCGCATCCGAACAGGACAAGGGAACTGCGGATATCTAAAGCACAAATGGGGCTGGGCAACATCTCCAGATTGTGACTGTGGAACTGTCCTGCAAACAATAAATCACATTGTTGGTGAATGCCCGAAACGAGCCTTTGGGGGATCAATAAATGACATACACCATTCATCACCTGAAGGACTCAACTGGATCAACAGATTGGACTTAGAAATCTAAGAACTTGTGTAATGTGTAGATAATTTAGCATAATACTTTGAACATTTAATTCTGCACATGTATTTTGCTTGTCATTTCTTACACTGTATACTCTCAAAATTATGTATTTGATCCAAGATCTGTATCATCATACGATGAATAAAATAAATAAATACAAAGTCCTCACCATGGCGTCTTGGTCAGAGTAAAAACTCCGTATGGGATGAATGAGGTAATCTGGTACTCCCATATTTTTGAGTACTCCCCATAATTTATTGTGGTCGACACCGTCAAAGTTTTGGCATAATCAATAAAGCAGAGATACACGTCTTTTTGCAATCCTCTTGGCTTTCCCATAATCCACCCAATGTTGGAAATTTGATCTCTGTCCTTCTGCTAATTTTCGCTCCAGATACTGGGAAAGTCTGTGTTGCAAGATTTTCAGCATGACTTTGCTATCATCTGAGATAAGTGCGATTGTTCGCTGATGTGAGCATTCATCAGAAATTTTCTTCTTTGGGATCGGAACGAATACTGATCTTTCACAGTCTTCTGCCACTGTCGGTGCTCCACATGTCCTGACACATTGAATGCAGCACTGTCACTGCGATCTTTCCAATGCCTTTGGACAATTCTGCTGCAGTTCCATCAAGTCCACTAGCTGCCCTACTCACATCCAAGCCAAGCGGTCTGTTGAGACACAGTCAACACGGATTTAGAAAATATAGTTCTTGTGAAACACAACTAACTGTATACTAACAATAAATGTTGAGTGCTGTGGACAGGGGATATCTGATTCCGTATTTCTAGATTTCCAGGAGGCTTTTCACACCGTGCCTCACAAGCGGCTTGTAATCAAATTGCGTGCTTATGGAAGATTATCTCACTTACGCGACTGGACTCGTGGTTCCCTGTCACAGTTCGTAGTAATTGACGGAAAGTCATCGAGTAACACAGAACTCATTGAAACTTCCTGGCAGATTAAAGCTGTGTGCCGGACCGAGACTCGAACTCGGGACCTTTGCAAAGGCAAAGTTAGAGTCTCGGTCCGGGATACAGTTTTAATCTGCCAGAAAGTTTCATATCAGCGCACACTCCGCTGCAGAGTGAAAATCTCATTCTGGATTACAGAACTGATTTCTGGTGTTTCCCAAGGTGTGTTATACACCTCCTGCTGTTCCGCATCTATGTAAACGAGTTAGAAGACAGTCTGAGCAGCCGTCTTAAGTTGTTTCCAGATGCTGCTGTTGTTTATCGTCTAGCAAAGTCATCAGGTCAAAACCAATGAAAAAGCAATTGAGATAAGATATCACTTCGGTGCAAAAATTGGCAATTGACGGTAAATAATGAAAAGTGTGAAGTCATCCACATGAATGCTTAAGAGAAATTCGATAACTTCTTTTACACGATCAATCAATCAAATACAAAGGTCATAAATACATGTAAATATCTAGTAATTACAATTATGAACAACTTAAATTGGAAAATGTTGTGGGGAAGGCAAACCAAAGACTGTGTTCTATTGGCAGAACACTGAGAAGACGTAATAGGTCTACTAAAGAGACTGCCTACAGTACACTTGTCCGTCCTCTTTTGGAATAGTGCTGCGCAGTCTGGGATCCTTACCAGATAGGATTAACGGAGTGCACCGAGAAAGTTCAAAGAAGGGCAACACGTTTTGCGTTATCGGGAAATAAGAGAGAGAGCGTTCTCGATGCGTTTCCCACTAAATTTCAGTCACCAACTCTCTCCACCGAACACGAAAAAATTTGCTGACAGTGACCTTCACAGGCTGAAACGATTGCATAATAAAATAAGGGAAATCAGAGCTCGCACGGAAATACACTACTGGCCATTAAAATTGCTACACCACGGTGACGTGCCACAGAAGCGAAATTTAACCGTCAGGAAGAAGATGCTGTGATATGCAAATGATAAACTTTTCAGATCATTCACACAAGGTTGGCGCCGATGGTCACACCTACAACGTGCTGACATGAGGAAAGTTTCCAACCGATTTCTCATACAAAAACGGCAGTTGACTGGCGTTGCCTGGTGAAACGTTGTTGTGATGCCTCGTGTAAAGAGGCGAAATGCGTACCATCACGTTTCCGACTTTGATAAAGGTTGGATTGTAGCCAATCGCGATTGCGGTTTATCGTATCGCGACATTGCTGCTCGCTTAGGTCGAGATCCAATGATTGTTAGCAGAATATGGAATCGGTGGGTTCAGGAGGGTAATATGGAACGCCGTGCTGGATCCCAACGGCCTCGTATAACTAGCAGTCGAGATGACAGGCATCGTATCCGCATGGCTGTAACGGATCGTGCAGACAAGTCTCGATCCCTGAGTCAACAGATGGGGACATTTGCAAGACGACAACCATCTGCACGAACAGTTCGACGACGTTTGCAGCAGCATGGATTATCAGCTCGGAGACCCTTGATGCTGCGTCACAGACAGGAGCGCCTGCGATGGTGTACTCAACGACGAACCTGGGTGCACGAATGGCAAAACATCATTTTTCAGATGAATCCAGGTTCTGTTTACAGCATCATGATGGTCGCATCCGTGTTTGGAGACATCGCGGTGAACGCACATTCGAAGCGTGTATTCGTCATCGCCATACTGGCGTATCACCCGGCGTGATGGTATGGGGTGCCATTGGTTACACGTCTCGGTCACCTCTTGTTCGCATTGACGGCACTTTGAACAGTGGACGTTATATTTCAGATGTTTTACGACCCGTGGCTCTACCCGTCATTCGATCCCTGTGAAACCCTACATTTCAGCAGGATAATGCACGACCGCATGTTGCAGGTCCTGTACGGGCCTTTCTGGATACAGAAAATGTTCGACTGCTTCCCTGGCCAGCACATTCTCGAGATTTCTCACCAATTGAAAACGTCTGGTCAATGGTGGCCGACCAACTGGCTCGTCACAATACGCCAGTCACTACTCTTGATGAACTGTGGTATCGTGTTGAAGTTGAATGGGCAGCTGTACCTGTACACGTCATCCGAGGTCTGTTTGACTAAATGCCCAGGCGTGTTAAGGCCGTTATTACGGCCAGAGGTGGTTGTTCTGGATACTGATTTCTCAGTATCTATGCACCCAAATTGCGTGAAAATGTAGTCACATGTCAGTTCGAGTATAATACTTTTGTCCAATGAATACCCGTTTATCATCTGCATTTCTTCTCGGTGTAGCAATTTTAAAGGCCAGTAGTGTATATAGGTGTTCGTTTTTTCCTCGCGCTGCTCGAGAGTGGAATAATAGGAAAATATTGTGATGGTGTTTTGATGAACTCTCTGCCAGATACTTAAGTGCTATTTGCAGAGTATCCATGTAGATGTAGATGTAGATGAAGCTGTGCCCATCTCAAGAAGGATACAGGACTCTTGCCTACCTGCCCGTCTTCCCGCAGCGTTAAGCTACGTAGCAGCTTATTCTGTATGTTTTCACTGTAGGATTCGGAAGTTGATGAAAATAGTTTTTTATCCGAGCACCACAAGACGAGGCTGAATGAAATATATATTCTTTCTGCGCCACTGTAGGCAAGAAAAAGCTGGATTTTATTTGTACTTTTTTCCTTTTCAGTGGTTTTTTTATTTCGATATGAACGGTTTTCTCTGCAACTTCATCTTCTTTCGTTTAGCTCTGGCTATTCTCAGTTCGAATAATCATCGGGCAAACTGTAATACATGTTTCCTGTAGTTATCAGAACCATCTCTGAAAGTCGAGATCCTTATCAGCGAAGAACCTGAAGATGTCTATTATACTGCACCAGCAATTAATGTTTCGGAAGTCTAGTTTCTGTAACATTAGTGTGTTCCAGCCAAATATTAGCCCAGTTACATCAACTTTAATTATTTTTTCCAGGGTGTGTATTTCAGTTCCACCGAGTTCTTTCTAAGTGGCCAAAATAGTTCATTCTAAATTCCCCAAATGCATTGTATCAAGCACGAATTCCATTATTCATATTACGTTAATTTAAAAAGTACATGTCTCAGTGAAGAATTTTTTCTTTCCTACTAAGCTTTCTTCGCACTTAGTTGTTTTCCACCACAATGCGGTTTTTAATATCAACTGAGCCATTTATTTTTTTCTATTTCAATCAATGTTTATCCTAAATTTAGAAAGCCTATGTACTGCTAAATAGCCTTACTAAATCTTTGTCTTCGTTCAAAATATTTATAGAGTGAGGAAGCTGCTGGTGAAATTTACATACATGTAACATACTCGGTTCCCAAATGTGTGCCTAGTAACTATTTTACACACACTGCATTGTGAGACATCTACTGGTTTATTTGAAGCTTCCTCATAAGCACACTACAACTTTTCCCCTGCACGACTATCTCTGTTTCGTTTTTTTTTCTTTTTTTTTATTTATACGTCAAGTTCCGTAGTAAAAATTGAAGAGCAAATCTCCAAGGTCATGGAACGCGTCAGTACATGAAATTATAACATAAAAGTAATAACAGATAAAAATAAATATTTATGAACCCGAAGAAAGCCAGTCCGTAAGTTTAAGTAAACGCAGTCAACAATACAACAGAATCAGCTCGATTTTTCAAGGAACTCCTCGACAGAATAGAAGGAGTGACCCATGAGGAAACTCTTCAGTTTCGATTTGAATGCGCGTGGGTTACTGCTAAGATTTTTGAATTCGAGTGGTAGCTTATTGAAAATGGATGCAGCCGTATACTGCACACCTTTCTGCACAAGAGTTAAGGAAGTCCGATCCAAATGCAGGTTTGATTTTTGCCGAGTATTAATTGAGTGAAATCTGCTTATTCTTGGGAATAGGCTAATATTGTTAACAAGAAATGATGGTAAGGAATATATATATATTGAGAGGCCAATGTCAAAATACCTAGACTCGTGAACAGGGGTCGACAAGAGGTTCGTGAACTCACACCACTTATTGCCTGAACCGCCCTTTTCTGAGCCAAAAATATCCTTTTAGAATGGAAAGAGTTACCCCAAAATATAATACCATACGACCTAATTGAATGTAAATAAATAAACTAACTTTCGTGTTGAACGATCACTCACTTCAGATACCGTTCGAATAGTAAAAATGGCAGCATTAAGTCTTCGAACAAGATCTTGAACATGGATTTTCCACGACAGCTTACTATCTATCCGAACACTAAGAAATTTCAACTGTTCAGTTTCACTACTCTTATGCCCATTCTGTGAAATTAAAACGTCAGGTTTTGTTGAATTGTGTGTTAGAAACTGTAAAAACTGAGTCTTACTGTGATCTAGCGTTAGTTTATTTTCTAAGAGCGATAAACTTAGGTTACACACTGCACTATTTGAAACCGAGCCAATGTTGCCCACAACATCCTTCACTACCAGGCTAGTGTCATCAGCAAACAGAAGTATTTTAGAGTTACCCGTAATACTAGAGGGCATATCATTTACATAAATAAGGAACATGAGTGGCCCTAACATTGATCCCTGGGGCACTCCCAACTTGACTGTACCCCACTCAGACCCCACATCGTAGCCATTCTCAACATTGTGAATAATGACCTTTTGCTGTCTGTTGCAAAGTAAGAGGTGACCCAATTGTATAGCAAATCGTGTGATATAAAATGATCAATTATCTTTACATACACAGCCTTTTCAATAACTTTAGCAAACACTGATGGCATAGAAATAGATCTAAAATTATCCACATAATCCCTTTCTCCATGACTGGTGTATATTCCCCAATTATTAATTTCTCCTCAGTCTCCTTTAAGTTTGATTTGTTAATTTTGCTGCTCCCAAGATTATGATAAATGGGCTGCTTTGAAACTACCTATGCAAACATACAGATCGCTATGTTGGACTGACAGCACAAACTGTTGTCAGGTGCAGCAGGCTGAGTGAGTCCTGTAAAGCTTGCCAGGCTTATGGAAACCGAAGCTGGCCTGTCTTGACCACGATGCTTCATTACACATGAATTCTTGTATCTCCATTGTGGCAGGTTGAGCTGCTTTAATGGTTGCTTCAGAGACAGGGGCACACAGGCTGGAAGGAGAATTTGTACACCTGTGGTCACTAGCAACAGAGTGCCCTTTTGGTCAGCAAGGCGTCCTTTCACAGACTGCAAAACTATCGGGAAGCACCCAATCTCAGAAAACAGGATGACTGGCTGTTAACTGATCTCCTGCCTGTGTGCTCCCCCTCGGCTCTTGTCTAAACAGGGCCGGTTTCTGAGGGAAGGGGGCTTCCTGCAGCCTTGACCTGAGAGGCTGTTCTTTCCCTGGTCTTACTAAATGGGTCATGGCTGAGCTGTTGTGAGTCGTCGACTGTACTACGTGGGTAAGTCAAAAATCACCCAGACTTCTCATAAAACACTCTATTCACTTCAAAAATGCAATTTAATTTACACGTTATTTGTTAATTTAGGCTCCCTTTTTTGAAATGCGGTTTACAAGCTTGTGTATTCCTGCTGAAAAGGCCTTTGGTTGGTTGCAAAACCAGGAATGCACCGCTTCTTGCATCTCTGTGTATCGAGGGTCTTTCAGCAGCCCAAACAATATAAATCGGGTGGAGCAATATCTGGACTGGATGGTGGATGTTGCAGCAGTTCGAAATCCAATTTCTGGATGGTTTCAAGGCTGAGGCCAGCCGTGTGAGGACTGGCATTATTGTGCAACGCCAACACTTTCATGACAAAAGATCTCATCGTTTTGCTGGCCGGAGTAGCCGTGCGGTTCTAGACGCTACAGTCTGGAACCGCGTGACCGCTACGGTCGCAGGTTCGAATCCTGCCTCGGGCATGGATGTGTGTGATGTCCTTAGGTTAGTTAGGTTTAGGTAGTTCTAAGTAGCAGACTGATGACCTCAGAAGTTAGGTCCCATAGTGCTCAGAGCCATTTGAATCTCATCGTTTGCTGTGACTTGCTGGTTTAGGTTTGTTAGTCCACGATGCACAGTAACAGTCTTTGTTGATGGTTTTCCCCTTCTCCATATAATCTTCCAGCATAGGTCCTTTTGTGTGCCAAAACACAGTTAGCATAGCCTTTCCCACCAAGCCACAGTCTTGAATTTTTTCTTCACTGGTGGTTCAGGGTGCTTCCACTCCATACTCTGGCGTTTTCATTCTGGCTCATAGTAATGAGCCATGTTTCATCACAGGTCACTGTTCTTTCCCAAAATGATTCGCCTCCTATGTTGTAACAGTCGAGTAAGTGTTGGCAAATCTCAAGACATTTGAATTTGTGTTCTTCGCTGAGTTGTCGTGAAACCCATCGGGAACGAATTTTACGGAAGCCAAGTTCATCACGGATGATGGCCTAGGCAGAATCATGACTGATGTTCGACGCAGATTCTACACCGTTGATAGTAACACGCATATCCGTCAAACGCATCAATTGACCTTGCTCCATTTTGTCGGCCATTGTGGACGTCCACGGGTGGCGTGCTTCGTGTTTGTGCGTCGCATTTGTCTGGCTATTTGAACTTATTGGTCCACTAGAAAATACTTGACTACAGCAGTGTACTGTCCCCTTATTGTGCTAACAGACTATGATGAATTTCAGCTCTTTCACTCCTTCTGATCACAGAAATCGTATCACTGCCCCTTGTTCTTCCTTCGTGCAAACTGCTAGCGGCGCAGACATCTTAATGTTGCCACTACCAGCTCACTTCTCTTGTGATGAAGGCCAAGTTACGAAACCACAGTAGTACCAACAATGAGCACGTGTTTATGGAACGCACTATGACTGCTGTAAAAGTGTCTTTGTCTTTTTTAAGGAAGTCCAGATAATTTTTGACGTACTCTTGTAATAGTGCCTACAGGGTGGTTCTTTTATAGTGGTCTGAACCTATGTAGCCTCTATAGACAGTGATCATATATGCCTCGCTGGAAAAAAATGCAGCACCTTCATGGACCGTGTTCAGTGGCACCAGGGTATAATATGTGCAAACTGAGGGTCGTAATGTTAGTGATTCATTTGTCACAATCATCAGCGATCAAATGGGGCTGAGGAGGTTTGCCTCTGCACCCATTGTTTTGATTCTGCACGCAGTAACTGCTGAGTTTAGAGGTGAATGTAACATTCGTTCTAGAGTGCATACTCCAGCTGAACAGCTTCAGTCAGTCGAACAGAGTCGCATTCTCGGCTTGTGAGAAGCTGGATTGATGTATGGGCAGATTGCTGCACATGTTAGTCACGATGTGTCAGTGGAGTGTCACTGCTTGCAACAGTGCTCTATGGAACATTATTACACTGACTGAACAACTTCTCTATGTCTGCATTGCACAGATGCATGTCACAATCGACGCAGTGTTGACCAGCCGAATGTCGTCCGGGTAAGAAATATGAGTGCATGCTGCAACTGATGTGTCACTGAGGACGATTGGAAACTGCCTGCTTACAGCAGGATTGAGATAACATGTGCCTCTGGCCTGCCCTACCACTGACCCCATGATGCTGCCACGTATGGCTACTGTGGTGTCGCAAAAGAGCTGACTGGGAAGTGGAATGGCACTCTATAATATTCTGTCATGAGAGTATGTTGTGTCTGTATACAAGTGATGGATGTACACGTGTATAGCGTGAACTGGATGAGCTGTCTGTTCCAGAGAGTATTCACCCATGACACACAGGTCCCATCCCAGTCTTGATGGTGTGGTGGATCATCAGTTATGACACATTTACATTTGATGTGTTTGCCAGGAAAAGTAACCAGTTCATGGTGCATTGGACACCCTGTTATCCCCATGCTACTTCCATTTCTTCAACAGGAAGGTCAAGTGCTCTCTTAACAAGACAAATCACATCCACATTCGGCTGCTGTGATGCAACATTCTGTTCATGGTGTACAACAATCCTGCGAACAAGATCACCTCATCTATCGCCAACTAAACAAGTATGGGACATGATCAAGCAGAAACTTACTCGTTCTCCAGCTCCTGCAATAACCATTGCCAAATAGCAACAAAAGGCGCAAGATACTTGGGACAGTCTATTTCAGTATGCCATTTGGTGCCTTTATGATCATTTGCATGTGAGAACACATGCCTGTGTTGCCACAAGAGGGGGATGCACTTTGTACTGATGCTAAAGTTTTGGCACCTATTACTGCAACATGTGTGCTTGATTTAGTCTGAATCTGTTATCATTTACTCATACAATGATATACTATTTGTCACCTCTCTCTCTCTCTCTCTTTCTTTATCCCTGCTCTAAAGGCCTCAGAAGGCCCAGCAGTACCAATCACCTGCCACATCATTCTCAGCTGATAGGTGTCACTGGATGCAGATATGGAGGGGCATGTGGTCAACACACTGCTCTCCCAGCCCATTGTCCTCAATTGGGATCACAAGGACTGAGTGGACCCCACTTGCCATTAGAACTGGGCAGACTCGGACGGCCACCCATCCAAGTGTTAGCACAGGCCAATAGTGCTTAATGTTGATCTGATGGGAACCAGTGTTACCATTGTGGCGAGGCCATTGGCTACCTGTCACCTCATTTGTCAGTAAAGTGCTCTGGTCCTTGAGACTTAAGGAGGTTTGGGTCCACATTGGATAGCCGAAGTAATTAAGGTGACTGCTTGCATGAAGTGGGAAATCTGGTTTGTGTCCTGATCCAGCACAAATTTTCATATATTGCCACTAGATAGTACTGCTGGAGTCTCATCGTTGTTGTGAAAATATTTCTTATATTTGATACAGCTGTTGATCACAGCAGCACTGTCTGTTCCTTCAGACATGCACGCATGTGAGTTGTACTCAAGTGTGGGGGGGGGACTACATACAGCTTACTTACTTACATATTCCCTTCAGTGCTAGGTATCATACTGGACAACACATTTCGTCCCATGAACTCAAACCATGTATTGAATATCCTTCGCAAAAGTTCATTTCCAAGTGTTACGAGGTCTTCGGCTACTTCTGTATCTGTCCATTGATTTCGACAACAATGGTGATTTGGGAATTCTTTTACCTTTCATGAGTAGAAAATACCATGCAGGCTTAAGTCTTCTTTCAGCAACGAGTTTATGCAGGCTGCATAGGTCACTTCTTGTCAGCACTTCACCATATCAGCTGGTCTTCAAAATAAGCTTTAAGCTTGTGTGTTGATTTTGCTTTGTAAGCACAATAGAGAAGCACAGACGAAGCTTTGTGGACATACTTACATAGTCTAATTGCCATATGGATTGCATTCATTGGAAGACTGGAGCAGTTTTCCTAGTTCTCCTGTTGGTGCCTGCATCTACCTCCCCATTATTACAGATACGTCTATAAAGATATCGAAATCAGTCAGCACTGCTTAGTGTCTTCCATTGAACTATATTTTTAATAGATATATCTCCATATTTTAAGGTCATTGCTTTCGTTTTATCACTATTTTTAGCACTAAGTACTGGCCAGTCGGTCCAGGACAGTAGAGATTAGTTGTTCACTTTGTAGTGTTTATGCCAGAAGAATGGTCTCATCAGTTATATACAGATCCATAAGCCTAGATTGCTCATTCCAATGTATGCCCACGCTGGAGTTGTTTATAGCTTTTTATAAACCAAGTCTCGAAACTTTTTGGATTGACAGGTAGTTGCATATCAGTGGACAGAGCACCTCTCCTTGTTTTAAACTCACATGGCATGAGCTCAGTATGAGCACATGTGTGACTTGGATAATGTCAGTACGATAGTCAAGCCCTTACCCAATATGTCACAGTCAGTATCAGCGACCACATTAATTATCTTTCCTAGCAACTTTTACAACTTAAGAAGCACTAGAGGCAGGTTCACATGATCTTTCAAATAACCCCATAAGAAGATACCAGAAACCATACAGAGCAGTGAAGAGTCCACGAAGGCCGCTGAAGAAGATTAGTGCCATGACGGTAGAACTGTTAATTCTGACGCTGAGGCAGTTCAGCATTGAGGTTATCATGAGCATCAGAAAGAAGATATGGTGGAGCACTGTCTTGTTGCAAAATGAAGTCGCCACTGTTTTGCTGTAATTGTTTCACAAGCCACTGCTGTAGCATGTCCACACTAAGCCTGTCACAGTTTTCTCGGCATATAAAATCGATCTGCAAACGTTTGAAGAGGACATGGCACAAAAGACATTAACTTTACGTGAATCAGATATGGGATCCACAGTTTCGTGTGGATGTTATGTACCACAAATGATGATTCGCCTTTCCAGACACCTGAAATATTGATTCATCATTGAAAAACAACTTCTGTGAAAAAGATTGTACAATCTTTGTGAGATGAGGGCAGTTGACCTTACATAACGAACTGATGTTTTTGAGATTGATATGCACCACATGAGATGTACAAGGAAGAGTCTTATATGCCTGAAAATACATGTCTATTGTTTGTTTATTAATTTGGACTGTCCTAGTTTCTAGGCTGTAATTCTTACCTTGTTTGCGTTCCTTATTTCCTTTTCTTACAGATGTTGGTATACTTTTTGGTACTATGTACTTCATATTTCCATTCTGTTTCTTACTCCATAATTTTCACAAATTTTAGTATAAGTTTTGGACATGTTGTATGTCATATCTAGTATGATTATCAAACGTTAGTGTAGCGTGTGAACAAGATGAATTTCATATCTTGTCTGTACTTCATATCTCTCAGTTTTTAAAAATGTTAGCAGTCTTTATTTCTTGTTGGTGATTCTTATCTTCCAATTTTCACAAGCGTTACTGTCGTATTTAGACAACTTTCACTTAATTTCTTGTCTGCAAATATAAGAGGCAGTAACATGAAAACCAAACGTCTGCCACAATGAGACCATGGAATGGTTCCATTCAAGATTAATCACCACATGTTAAAAGCATTTATCACACTGATGCATGAGATGATCAATTCTTGTTTTGTAGTACATGACTGGCCACTGATCGATCACAAGTGCATCTATTCTTGCACTCGCCTCAATGAAACCAACATCCACACATGGTTTTCTTCAGGTGGCCAAAGATGTGAAAATCACACAGTGAAAGGTGAAGGCTGTATAGAGGATATTGCAGTGTTTTCAAACCACATCACTGAAACATAGCCATCATCTGACTGGCAGTGTTCGGGCAGGTGTTATCGTCGTATTCCAGCCGTTCTGACTCAGCTAAGTGTCTTCATAGCACAGCGCATTGAGTGCAGCCGCGTACTCGAAGAACTCGACAAGCAGAGGGGCGCTGCAATAAAAGAAGAAGGTCATCACGACATTACCCAAACTTGTGGGAACAGCATTAGGTTTCTTTGTCGACAGAGATGTGGAATGTTTCCACTCTTGCTTTGCCATCTGCCCTCAGGCTGTTGGAATTCTGTCAGATAGAACAATCCCATCCCACAATACCACCCCCCTTGCCAGTTGGATTCAGGCTCTGTACGGCCCAAATCCTTCACCGTGTGATTTTCACATCTTTGGCGACCTGAAGAAAGATGTTCATGAACATTGGTTTCAGTCAGATGAGGAAGTGCAAGAGTCAGTGCAGTTGTGGATCTGTCAGCAGCTGACAGCATTTTATAAAACTGGAATTGATTGTCTCGTCCCCCAGTGGGATGAATGTCTTAACATGTGTGGTGATAACTATTGAATGGAACCATTCGTGGTCGCCTTGTGGCAGGAGTTTGGATTTCATTTGACTGCCTCTCATATTACTGTATAATTTTCATTATAGTCCGATTTAAATTTACTTGCTAGTTGATGTCTGTCACTTGCCACTACGATGTTTCCACATCCACTGATGGCTACCACTCTGTTACAGATACAAAAACACGGCTCGGCACTTCATAAATGCTCTTAATGTGCAACATCGAGCAATGTTGGAAGCAAATGCTGCAAGGTATGACGGAAATGGGAGATGTTCTGTTGACAGTTGATTTTAAACAACTATTGACTGAATTGTTGCAGATGATGAGTTTTGTATCCCTGAATTTAAACTCATTCCAACCTAAGCACAACCTCATTATGTGCAATGTATCCAAGAAAATGACTATCAACAATCTGTGGCAGAAATAAAATCGCTTTCGCTTTGTCCACAACATTCAAGGATAATCTCTATGAACAAACTGAAGAAGAAAAATTTCATAATATGTTTCTTTCCACAGGAAAATTTGTTTTAGCATTTACCTGAAACTGTCCTCACACTGGGCCACCCAGTTAGACGTGCAGTATAACACGCTGCTTTCTAGGTGGGAAGGGGCGTCGGTTCCCAGTAGGAATCCGCCCGGTGGATTAGTGTCGAGGTCTGGTGTGCCAGCCAGTCTGTGGATGGTTTTTAAGGCGGTTTTCCATCTGCCTCAGCAAATGCGGGGTGGTTCAACTTATTCCACCTAAGTTACACTATGTCTGCAATTGCTGCGCAAACACTTCCCGAGCGGTTCTAGGAGCTTCAGTCCGGGACCACGCGACCGCTACGGTCGCAGGTTCGAATCCTGCCTCGGGCATGGATGTGTGTGAAGTCCTTAGGTTAGTTAGGTTTAAGTAGTTCTACGTTCTAGGGGACTGATGCCCTCAGGTGTTAAGTCCCATAGCGCTCAGAGCCATTTGAACAAACACTTCTTCCACTTACGCATACACCATAATTACTCTACTACGCAAACATTGGGGTTACACTTATCTAGTGTGAGACGTTCCCAGAGGAGTCCACTGGGGGGCCAAACCGCACAGTAATCCTGGGTTCAGTGTGGGGCGGCGGTGGGGTGAGTGGACTGATATAGCCTGTTGTGAGGTTGTGAACCACTGAGGGCTACAGTGGGGACGAAGCCTCTCTGTCGTTTCTAGGCCCCAGTTCCATGCAATACAATACAACCCTCACACTGGCTATGTGGAATGCCACATCACCAACTGATGATCAGTCCTGGTTGGCACTTGGTTTCAGATTGTAGTGGACACAAGCAGTTTCCAAAAGAGCAAAGAATGATGGGTAGAAGAATAAGAACAAATAAAAAATGTCGGTACAATGACTAACGAAAAAAGTTAAATTTAAACCAAGTAACTGAATAAAAATGATAATAAAAGTCTTTGATCAGATTTACAAAAATAAAAATTATGGTTTAGCTGACGAAATTCGAACCTTCAACCTCCTACACTTGAGCTTTATACACTGACCACTATGCTAGACCATTGCACTGGAAAATGTTGTTGTATTTATGAATCTGGTTTCACAGTCACGATGATTAACTGGTAGCCTTAAAAAATTCGACTTCCCACAATGTCGTGTGAAGTTTCTCTAACGTAAGCAGATTTCTGTGATTATAATAACTGTATAAATGACGTTGTATCGTGTCTTGTGTGGAAAGATCCAGAAGTGTTTGGTTAGTGCTGTGTATGCAATGTTGTATGTACGTGTGTGTGTGTGTGTGTGTGTGTGTGTGTGTGTGTGTGTGTGTGTGCGAGCACGCGCACGTTTGTTGTTTCAAGTGTGGTTATCATGTGTGATGAAATACAAAATAAAAGACCCAGACCCAGCAGTTGGGATCCAGTCACATCAAGAAAGAAAGCCAGACAAGGGATTAGAAATGAACTAATAGTTGTGGCAGTCTGGCAATGGCGAACGGTTCCAGAGTAACGTCGAGCACTCTGGAAGAAACCAGCTATAATTCGTGAGCTATGAACTACCAAGTCATTTTAATCAGACTATAATAAAGGTCGCTTTTTGAGACCTCGTTCTTAACATCTCCTCTTTCATACCCCGTAAAATTCACCAATGTTGGTATTATTTTTGGAGAAACAGATGGCTCTGAGCACTATGGGACTTAACTTCTGAGGTCATCAGTCCCCTAGAACTTAGAACTACTGAAACGTAACCAACCTAAGGACATCACACACATCCATGCCCGAGGCAGGATTCGAACCTGCGACCGTAGCGGTCGTGAGGTTCCAGACTGTAGCGCCTAGAACCGCTCGGCCACTTCGGCCGACTTTGGAGAAACTTCTTCATATCTAATCTGTACCTAATTTTCAAAAATCTCAGTACCCTATCTGAACATCTTGTACTCATTGCTAGTCGAAACTTGCCCTCTCGCAACTTTTATAAAGACTGCACGATGTTTGGATACCTTGGACTTCGCACCGTGACGTCGCACCGCTGCCGCGCTTGCTGATCGTGTGAAGCGCTCCCCGGATCGTGTGCGACGGTCTCCCGGCGGGCGCGTGCCGGGCCTGAGGTCACAGCGCGCCGCCTCCCCTACTCTCCCCCTCCCCTCTCCCTCCCCCCTCCGTCCCCTTGCGGCCCGGGCGTCGCGACGCCGCGCGCCGAGCCGCGCCGCGCCGCCCGCTATTTACGCTACAGTGCGGTCCGCAAGTCGCGCTGCGCTGCGCCGGCGCCCAGACATCGGCGCTCCGTCTTTTCGCGGCCTCCTAGCCCCCCCTCTGCCCTCACTCCACGCTCCAGTCCACCCATCGAAGCTCACACGCCGCATCCTCCAATACATTTCACCAATTAACACCTATACGCACTAATCTGTTTCAAGATTTCCGTTTCTACATTTAGATCAGTGGTTCCCAGCTTACTACCAAAGTGTAATGAAATTTTGGTTCGTTACCTTCCCCATCCTCTTTAGTACATCACCAACTTCAGCGCCCAACTAACCTTTAAAATGAGAAAGAATTTTGTTACAAATTTTTGATTTTTAAAATGACGAAAATGCAAGTAGTCATTTGGTTTTCATAGATCTCGAGAAAGCAGATGACACAGTGCCACTAAACGCTTGTTTGAGGTGTTGTGGTCAGGGGAACTGGCAAAACTTTATGTAAGAAGCATCAAAAACCTCTGCAAGTCGGCAGCATGTGTCATTAAAGTAGGAAAAGAAATTTCTAGAGACGGCTTCAGAATAAGTAGAGGATTGAAGAAGCAAGGATTCTGTTTGTCTTTCACACTCTTTAAGATGTATGTGCAGAAGACACTGAATCTGTGGTGTAGAAAGTGCTTTGGCATGGGTATTGAAGTAGGGAACTAGTTTATGTACACACTTTTCTAAGCCAATGATAAGGTCGTTGCAGCAAACCGTGAAGAGAATATACTCGTATGTTAGATGCTCAGGAAGTCGTTGGAAGAGTATAAGAAGTGAGGTCTGAAAATTAATTTTGAGCTGGCGGGTGTGGCCGAGCGGTTCTAGGCGCTTCAGTCTGGAACCGCGCGTCCGCTACGCTCGCAGGTTCGAATCCTGCCTCGGGCATGGATGTGTGTGATGTCCTTAGGTTAGTTAGGTTTAAGTAGTTCTAAGTTCTAGGGGACTGATGACCTCAGATGTTAAGTCCCATAGTGCTCAGAGCCATTTGAACCAATTACTTCTGAGAAGACAGAATATCTAAGTTGCGGAGAAAAGGGAAGTAGCCGGGACACCGATGGACATCTTATTAAGGTGTGTAAAGAGTTTAGGTACCTGAATAGTATCGCATCATGTGTTGGAATATGTAACAAGATGTACCCAACAATGGATCAAGCAGGAAAGGGCTGCTATCCCAAAATTAAATCCTCCACTTTGATCCTCAAAAATGAGTTCGAAGGTTAAAATTCATTTATGCAAATCATCGTGGAACCAGTAACAAACAACCTATCGCAATTAGTGCTGGAAACTCAGAGAAAGAAATGAAAAGATACTTAGAGCTTTAGAAATGAACCACTTCAGAACAGCCTGTAGAATTTCTCGATTTGACTACGTAAGAACTGAGGAAATCAGAGGAAGGAGACAGACTCGTTATACGAAGGGAGGACAATGAAATTTTTTGTGGACATACTTGGAACATTTTGCTCTAAGTGGGCATACAAAAGAATTTGCTTTTAGTTACAGGTGAGCAATAGTGCACCGTGAAGTAGATGTCAGGTTGTGACAACGGTCGGTGATGGAGTTCCTCTTCAGGACCGGCGATGACTCTGCCACATCAATTCATAGGAAGTTGCTCCCTGTTTATGGGGAGGACAGTGGATCGCAGCAGTATCCAGCGGTGGTTGCAGAGGTTTAAAGGAGGTCATTTCTCTCTATGGACCATCGACGGCAGTGAGTGATGTGAATAAGGAGACCTTTGATCAAATCATCCAAAATGACAGATGTGTGACGACACGACAGCTTGCTGAAATGACTCGTTTATCATTGGGTAGTGAGGTATCACTGGTACAGTCACTAGGGAACAGAAAAATCTGTGCACATTGGGTGCCTAGATTATTGGCAAGAGAAATGAAAACGATGAGGAAGAATGTGTGTGAGGGACTCATGAACACCTTTACTGAAGAGTGGAAACAGTGTTTTGACGGCGTCATTACCCAGGATGAAACATGGTTGTTTTTTTTTCCGAACCTGAGAGAAAACCCAATCCAAGGAGTGGCGTCATCCGGGTTCCCCTCGGAAGGAGAAACCAATACTTTCAGGAACAGCAGGCCAAAAGATGATGGCCTCCTTCTTCTGGGATCAGTGTGGTGTCATTTTCATTGCCTTTTTGGAACCTGGCTCCACAATTAACCGGGACCGTTACTGTTTGTCATTGGAGAAGCTGCGACGTGCCATCAAGACCCACAGACCACACCTTCAGGGTTAGCTCATCAGACTACACCATGACAATGCCAAGCCCAATACAGCCCTTATGACGCAGGAGAAAATCAGGAAAATGGGTTGGAAAATTGTTCCTCGTCCTCCCTACCGTCTGGACTTGGCTCCGTCCGATTTTTACCTCTTTGGTCGTCTGAAGGCACATCTGCGCGGTAAAACATTTGATAGTGACAAAGACCTTATTTTCTGTGTCAAGCGATGGTGTAAAAGTCAATCCCCAAAATTTTACCAAAGTGCATTTAGATCATAGAAAGAGCGTTGGGCCAGATGCGTCACAGCTGGTGGAGGCTACATAGAGCAGGCTCAATGTACAGCTGAATGTTCCAAGTATGTTCACAATAAATTTCATTCTCCTCCTGCAAAAAATTAAAAAAAAAAATTAGAGACGACTGTGCAAATCTTCTCGAACGTCCTTTGTAGTATAACAGATAAAATAAGACAACTAGGATAGTTTAGGCATGTCAAAAGAAAGGATGAAGATCGATGGACCAATAGAGCAATTTTATGGCAACCTCCTGGAAGGAGAAGAAGAGGAAAACCACGAAAATGTGGCTAAGTGGTATCCAAGAAGCGATGGACAGAAGAGAAATGGAGAGGATGAGGAAGAATGGTGAGATCGAGGCGTTTGGTAACACAGACGCAGGATGCTGCTGTACGCCCCCGCAACAAGGAAGGAAGGACGAAAGATAATGAAAAAAGTGTTTTCGGGTATTTCATTAAACCATAAACAAATGAGCAAATATGGCATCTGGTACCGCTTATTTATGGAAACCGTTTTTATTAAATGATGAGGCAATTCTCCATACTTATTAATCCTTATCAGAAAAGAAAGCTAAGTACCCACATTGAGTATAGGCAATTGCTAGAAAACATGCTTCTTCCGCGCCAATTCCTCTCCAGTGACACTTGCTACACCCACACCTTGCATTCCCATTTAAAATCGAGAATTTTAATACTACACCTATTACTTGCAAATTACTCGCTTGCTGGACTCCTTATAGCTGAACCGGCAGAAATTGCAAGACTACAGTGTGACTGTGCTTTGCGTCTGACCACGGCCACTAGTAACTAGAACTGGGCGAAGTAACCCCTGACGATACATTGGTGGGTTCTTAGATTTACTCATGGAGGGGCCGGGATGATACTACACTGAAGCGCCAGACAAATTGGTATGGCATGCGTATTCAAATACAGAGATATGTAAACACGCAGAATACGCGCAATACCTATTTAAGAAAACATGTGTCTGGTGCAGCTGTTAGAGCTGTTACTACTGCAACAATGGCAGCTTTTTTTTTTTTTTTGGTCATCAGTCTACTGACTGGTTTGATGCGGCCCGCCACGAATTCCTCTCCTGTGCCAACCTCTTCATCTCAGAGTAGCACTTGCAACCTACGTACTCAATTATTTGCTTGACGTATTCCAATCTCTGTCTTCCTCTACAGTTTTTGCCCTCTACAGCTCCCTCTAGTACCATGGAAGTCATTCCCTCATGTCTTACAAGGGGAGGCCGCCAATTGTGAAATTCAGATTCGACTCATACTGTGCATAATAAAAGCTCATGGCCAGAGGTGTAATGTGGCAAAGCACCAAGATGCACTTCTCAGCCGTTGTCGAGAAAAGCGACAGTTAAAAGACACCGTTGCGGTGAAATACTCTCTACGATTAATAATTCTCTACAGCGTCGTCGCGCAGCGGTAAGCGCTCGGGTTCGTAATCCGAAGGTCGCCGGATCGAATCTCGCGCCATGCAATTTTTTGTAATTCAAATATATATATATATATATATATATATATATATATATAAAGTATTAATGAATTGCTTATGCATGTTGGTGAAGGCGGATCGCTCTCCAATTGTACCGCCTCCATTTTTCCGTTTTTTTAACAGGGTGTACCAAAGCTCTCCCGTCCGCACTGATTTTCGACAATGTTATAAGTTGCGCTAGGGACCGCATCTACCTTCTTTCGAAGTTAGCAGGCAACTACGCTGTTATGCGGCGGCTCGTTTCGGCCCATTCAACATCTGTCATTCAAGTGTAACGAGCGAGTAACGGAGTTTATATTTCATACCTGCCACAGCAAATTTGTGTTCGTGGGGTCTCTATTCTAATTCGAACGTTTGACTTACGCTATACGTATTCGTTTCGGAATATCGTTTCTACGTCTTCCGTTAACTATACGTGGTTACATTATGAAGACAATTAATAACATTTGTGAAATACAACTTTGTTAGTGGAAAACACAATGATGTTCGAAGTCGTCAGTTTTTCCACGACAAACGACTTTCAACAACTTATTATATGCATAGTTGTTGCAACTGATTGCCGGGAATATATATATATATATATATATATATATATATATATATATATATATATATATATATATATGAATTACAAAAAAATACTAAAAAAACGGTTGCATCGCGCGAGATTCGATCCGGCGATCTTCAGATTACGAACCCGAGCGCTTACCGCTGCGCCACGACGCTGTAGAGAATTATTAATCGTAGAGAGTATTTCACCGCAACGGTTACTTTTAACTGTCGCTTTTCTCGACAACGGCTGAGAAGTGCATCTTGGTGCTTTGCCACATTACACCTCTGGCCATGAGCTTTTATTATGCGCAGTATGAATCGAATCTGAATTTCACAATTGGCGGCCTCCCCTTGTTAGCAGATGTCCTATCATCCTGTCCCTTCTCCTTATCAATGTTTTCCACATATGCCTTTCCTCTCCGATTCTGCGTAGAACCTCCTCATTCCTTATCAGTCCACCTAATTTTCAACATTCGTCTATAGCACCACATCTCAAATGCTTCGATTCTCTTCTGTTCCGGTTTTCCCACAGTCCATGTTTCACTACCAGACAATGCTGTACTCCAGACGTACATCCTCAGAAATTTCTTCCTC
Organism: Schistocerca nitens; assembly: GCF_023898315.1. NCBI lineage: Eukaryota > Metazoa > Arthropoda > Insecta > Orthoptera > Acrididae > Schistocerca > Schistocerca nitens. The sequence goes on along the minus strand of NC_064623.1, from coordinate 63,363,322 downwards.
AAATTAAGGCCGGTATATGATATTAGTAGACTTCTTTTGGCCAGAAATGCCTTTTTTGCCATAGCGAGTCTGCTTTTGATGTCCTCCTTGCTCCGTCCGTCATTGGTTATTTTACTGCCTAGGTAGCAGAATCCCTTAACTTCATTGACTTCGTGACCATCAATCCTGATGTTAAGTTCCTCGCTGTTCTCACTTCTACTACTTCTCATTACCTTCGTCTTTCTCCGATTTACCCGCAAACCATACTGTGTACTCATTAGACTGTTCATTCCGTTCAGCAGATCATTCAATTCTTCTTCACTTTCACTCAGGATAGCAATGTCATCAGCGAATCGTATCATTGATATCCTTTCACCTTGTATTTTAATTCCACTCCTGAACCTTTCTTTTATTTCCATCATTGCTTCCTCGATGTACAGATTGAAGAGTAGCGGCGAAAGGCTACAGCCTTGTCTTACACTCTTCTTAATACGAGCACTTCGTTCTTGATCGTCCACTCTTATTATTCCCTCTTGGTTGTTGTACATATTGTATATGACCCGTCTCTCCCTATAGCTTACCCGTACTTTTTTCAGAATCTCGAACAGCTTGCACCATTTTATATTGTCGAACGCTTTTTCCAGGTCGACAAATCCTATGAAAGTGTCTTGATTTTTCTTTAGCCTTGCTCCCATTATTAGCTGTAACGTCAGAATTGCCTCTCTCGTCCCTTTACTCTTCCTAAAGCCAAACTGATCGTCACCTAGCGCATTCTCAATTTTCTTTTCCATTCTTCTGTATATTACTCTTGTAAGCAGCTTCGATGCATGAGCTGTTAAGCTGATAGTGCGATAATTCTCGCACTTGTCAGCTCTTGCCGTCTTCGGAGTTGTGTGGATGATGCTTTTCCGAAAGTTAGATGGTATGTCGCCAGACTCATATATTCTACACACCAGCGTGAATAGTCGTTTTGTTGCCACTTCCCCCAATGATTTTAGAAATTCTGATGGAATAATGGCAGCTTATCAAGATTTAATTCAGTCTGAACGTGGTGTTATAGTCGGCACAAGAGCGATGGGACACAGCATCTCCGAGGTAGCGATGAAGTGGCGACTTTTCTGTATGACCATTTCACGAGTGTACCGTGAATCCGGTAAAACATCAGATCTCCGACATCGCTGCGGCCGGAAAAAGATCCTGCAAGAACGGGGTCAACGATGACTGAAAGCAATCGTTCAACGTGACAGAAGTGCAACCTTTACGCCGACTACTGCAGATGTCAATGCTGGGCCCAGCTAGTGTCAATGTGCAAACCATTCAACGAAACATCATCGATATGGGCTTTTGGAGCCGAAGGTCCACTCGTGTACCCTTGATGACTGCACGACACAAAGTTACACTTCGGCTTGGCCTGTCAACACACACACACAAAAAAAAAAAAAAAAAAACCATTGGACTGTTGATGACTGGAAACGTGTTGCCTGGTTGGACAAGACTCGTTTCAAACTGTGTCGAGCAGATGGATGTGTAGGACTATGGAGACAGTCTCATGAATCCATGGACCCTGCATATCAGCAGGGGACTGTTCAAGCTGGTGGTGGCTCTGTTATGGTTTGGGGCGTGTGCAGTGGGAGTGATATGGGACACCTACACGTCTAAATACGACTCTGACAGGTGACACGTACGTAAGCATCCTGTCTGATCACCTGCATCCATTCATGTCCACTGTGCATTCCGACGGACTTGGGCAATCCCAGCAGGGCAAATCGACACCCCACACGTCCAGAAATGCTATAGAGTGGCTCCAGGAATAATCTGAGTTTAAACACTTCCGCTGACCACCAAACTCCCCAGACATGAGCATATGGGTTCTCAAAACTTACCCAATAAAATCTGCCAGAACTACGTACTTCGTGTTTCTTCCAACGGTTCCCTCTCAAGTTCACCGAACACATCTGCAACACTTCCGTAAGTCGTATACCGTCCTGTTGCGATCCTAACAGCACTTCTGTCAACGCGACCGACGTCTGCTGTTGACGCATATGGGTATCGACTCCAAACAATGTAACAATATTCTAGAGTTGGTCGCATTAGCGTGTTGTATGTGACTTTCTTTAGAGATTAACTTCACTTTCCAAGAGCCTTTCCAAAGTCTCTTAATTCTTTGTTTCCCCCGCGGTTTTTCACGATCGTTTTATCTTATCAGACGTGGATTGTCATGTGCTGTCTGGCCCGTCTTTTGACACAGTTTCTGAGATGTTTTACTGATCATGCACAGTTCGGATCGGATTCCCATCTGCAGGTTCATCCATGGTTTTGCCGAGGAATGACATGTTTTTATGCGCACTTGCACCTTGGAAATCGTGGCACATGAAGTATTAGTCTTGTATAACCTGAAAATATACCTCTAGGGTATGAAACCGGTCGTCACACAGAGGAAAAAAAAACTATAAACAGCTATTGCAGACTTGAACTTTCACTCGGTTTAATATAGACTATTTTATCATCTTTGATTTTAAATAGTTCGACTGTTCTTCACATTATGTACAAGTTCTTTAGCTGTGGTTGCCTGACTTATACGGTTATTTGTACTTTGTGCTAAATTTGCAGACATGGAGCATTTGAAAAAATTGATATTACGAATAGTAAAAGTCCTGAAGTCGCATCCATTACTCCATTTTTAGTTGCAACAGTTCTCAGCGGAAATAAACGATGAGCATGGAGCCTTCATATGTATTGTAGATTATATTGGTTAAGTCAAGGGGCATACCTGGAACGATTTTTCGCCTTAAAACTTACTATTGTTGGATCTATGATGGAAAAACGAGTGCAGGAACGAAAATTAGAACATCCGGAATGGCAGTTTAAATGGACCTAACTGTACACCACACTAAGGCATTGCAAGGTAACTCCTCTCTGATTTGACGGGGATACATTTAAAAAGAAAATTGCGTTGTAGAAGGGACATATTCTGACAAAGACAATTAGCTTGCCTAAGCTCCCTGGCGTTAAAGAAAGCGCGAGGTTTGAAGAATTCATTGTGATCTTGCAATAATTACAACGATAGTTTATAAATCTTACATCCGTTTACGAGTTGTATGTGAGGTCATTTGCCGTTCCAGTTGGAAGTACCCCTGTGCATGTACACATGTAACTGATTGACCCGCAACGTAATTTCAGTTTCAATCACAAATACTCTTACTTTAAAACTCTCCAGGACGTCTACATTGCTTTCTTCAGGTAGATTTACCAAGTCTCCACAATGAGGTTGCAAAAATGCAACATTTCGATCGACCTATCTGTGTGTGAGACGTTTTTTCGATTATGAAACTAAATAAGTCACAGTTCCGTGGTAACTAGTGCGAGAAACTCTGTTAAATTGTCTGCGGCTGTCTGTATGCTAACAGTTTGTACCAGATAAAAATTATATTATGTCCCCAGCGCCCCAAAAATAATTAATACTGAAAACCTGTTTTGTTTCTGATCCATGTTGCTGACAAATGTGAAATATAAAACCAAGCCCGCATCTCGTGGTCGTGCGGTAGCGTTCTCGCTTCCCACGCCCGGGTTCCCGGGTTCGATTCCCGGCGGGGTCAGGGATTTTCTCTGCCTCGTGATGGCTGGGTGTTGTGTGCTGTCCTTAGGTTAGTTAGGTTTAAGTAGTTCTAAGTTCTAGGGGACTGATGACCATAGATGTTAAGTCCCATAGTGCTCAGAGCCATTTGAACCATTTTTATAAAACCAAGTCGTCTGCAATGCGACTCACTGCCATTTAAATGCGGCGTGTTCGCTGTTTTCCCCTCTTTCCTCTCCCCGCGCTCATACAGCGTGGAGTGGCGGTTGGGGAAATGTGAAGCGAGGCTGAGCGCTTCGGCACTTTGGTCCAGGCATCGCCGACGAGCCGACATCTTGGCCACTGCTGCTGTAAGTACGCACATTTGCGTGATTGTTGGCGTCTGTCTTCAGGTGTCTGACAGTTCGAGTTATTAAATTGCTTCTGTGACGCTCACCTAAATTCAAACAAACCTGTGACCACTGTTACTGCCCATCTGTATACACCCAGTACCCGCTGTTCGTCCTGTTAGGTATGGGTCCCGCACACTTGAAAAATATTCTAGGAAGGGATGCGAGTGTGTTGTGTAACCAATCTTCTTTGCAGATTGCCTATGTTTTCCGAGTATTCTAGCAAAGAACTGATGACTCCAACCTGTTACACCTACGACTGAATCTACCTCATGCTTCCATTTCACATCGCCACAAACTGTTTCACCTAGGTATCTGAACGAGTTGAGCAATTAAAACTGTCAGCAGTCTCTTAACCAGAACTATATGACATGCCAGTGCAGCGTAGCTAACACAGTGGGCGCCAGCATGTAGAAAGGAAGGAAGATTGGGTTTAACACAACATTGCCATCGAGGGCATTAGACATGGAGCACAAGCTGGGATTGTGTCGGGGATGGGGAACGAAACTGGCCATGCCCTTTCAAAGGAACCATCTTGGCATTTGAGGTGAGCGATTTAGGAAACCACAGGAAACCTGAATGTGGATTGCCAGGCGTGAGTTTCAACCGTCGTCCTCCCAAATACGAGTCCAGTGTGCTAACCACTGCGCCACTTAGCTTGGTATGTGGGAGCCATACTCAGATCGAAGGCACATGGCGATTGTCTGTGCTAGTCAAGACAGCTGCTGCGACAGTTCTAAGTTTCTAAGGAAATGTACAGCAATGCTGTTGTTATTTCCCTACAGTTTGTTGTGGACTTAGGGCGTTCACTTTGGTGAAAATCTACCTGCCGCTGAAAGATGGTAGATTCAAGGGCAGCACAGACACAATCAAACTAAAATAGAATAGTGAATGGTAAAACATATTCCGTAAAGCGAGGAGACTTTGAACGGCGAAGCGACTTTGAACAGCAGTTTAGCGTCTTTTTAAAATAAATGCCGCACTCTAGTGTTTAAATATGGAACTAAGGCCAGAGTCATTAAATATTGCCAATAATCTATACTTTCAGATGATACGACAGTCGGTATGAAATAACGTTGTACACCAACGCCAGAAAATAAAATTATTTCATGGAAATATAAGTCCCTTCACAACCGCAAAATCATTTTCTTATTATTAGAAGCATTTTTTAGTTCAGAATTTGAAACGAGTTTTTATGGGCAAGGTTCACACTGGAATGAACATTTACAGAAAGCATAACATGTTAAATTTATTCTTTGGTGACGAGAATCAGATGAAGTTTTTTTGTGTGGCCTAATGTTCCCAATATGTCAACTTTGAGAAAGATGACATTTGTAGGATTTAACTTGACTCTAAGATAGTTAGAAGGAGACTTCATTCTGAGTTTAAATTTGATGTCTATGACATCTGCTAGAGTGTAAACTCTTTCGTGGCAACTTCCTTTCCTGTAGAGTGTTTACAGATGTAATTCTTTAAAATGTGATAACTTTTTTGTCATTTTATTTATTAAAGTAATACAGATTGTTTTGAGAAGATCTGTTTTTTGAATAATTTTCTTATATCAGAACTAGCTCAGCACCCATTTCCATTATTAGCAAAATTAAGCTGTAATCGTACGAATACTTTCAAGTGATTAAAGGAAACTCATAAAAATACTCAAATTTTTCTAAATAAGATACTTTCAAAACTATACTTATATACAAAAAAAAAATGCTGTTTCATATGATAGGGGTGTCATTTGACAGTAAATGACATGATTCCAACAAAATGTTTCCATGTTCAATGTGACCCCGACCCATGGGGTGAAATTGAACAGTGAAAAATTAAAAAAAAGAAAAACTAGGTGTGGGGGATAAAAATGTATAATCTACTTTATCATACTCAGCAGCACATCTTGCAACTTCCCAAAAAGTTAATGTCAATATCTTCAGAAGTTCCTGTTTAATTTACAAAAATGAATTTAAAATGTTCAAAGTCAGACCGCTTTACGGTTACTCAACTTTGGCAACGCTGATTACTGCAATTGTAGAATGCAAGTTTAGCCTATCTGTCCTGCGTTGACTACAGTTCCATGAACACAAACTAAACAATGTTCTCTGAACTGAAGCCGGAAGAAAACTAATCTTCTATCTTGATGTTCCAAGCTAACAGTGAATCAGTTACATCTCTAGGCAGGTGGTCTTTGTCCATGCTCGATATTTCTATTCACTGTTCTGATTCGACTGAAAGCTAAGCACCATCTGTCGGCCAGTGTTTCTGTCTCACTCTACGACCTGAAGACTTGAGGAAACGACGAACTTCTGCAGGAACTCCCTATGAAGACTTAGACTGACTTGCAACATCCAACTGACAACTTTCTCTCTTCCTTGTGGCGCTGCCGCCGCGGGATGCGTGATTGGTTTGCCCTCAGCGATGTTCAAAAATGGTTCAAATGGCTCTGAGCACTATGCGACTTAACTTCTAAGGTAATCAGTCGCCTAGAACTTAGAACTACTTAAACCTAACTAACATAAGGACATCACGCACATCCATGCCCGAGGCAGGATTCGAACCTGCGACCGTTGCGGTCGCTCGGCTCCAGACTGTAGCGCCCAGCGATGTTCATGTTGCAGGCGGATGTACACGGTACTTCTGGTACCAACTATCGTATACTCTGCAAAGACATTATGTCTGATAGGATAGCAGCAATCAGTGATTTTACAATGTTATTTATAATCCGTTTTGATTGCAAACTGTTTACTCATATGACCGGTTTCGGTTCCTCTAGAACAATCTTCAGATCTGTAACGATAATGATGTTATGTTAACCGGGGACCTAGAAACGACGGAGAGGCTCCGTCCCCGCCGCAGCCGCAGTGGTCCGCAACCCCACGACGACTACCGCAGTCCACTTCACGCCTCCGCCGCTCCACACCGAACCCAGGGTTACCGATAATGATACCAATTTACTATTTCACGAATGCAAACCTTTTTCATCCTATCTAATCAACATTTAATGTACCAGAAAGTAACTGATATTTCGGTTACAGGAGTAACCCGTCCATATACGGCAACTTTCACATGCTGCGTCACATAAAATTGGTTGGCAGAATGCACGTTGTCTATATTAATTATAACACTATTACCGACAGGTGGCGTCTGGTACATTTGTTACATTACATATGCACATACTGTATTCAGTAGATTTTTGTGATTAAATTTTATCTCCAAAAATACTTAATTAAAATCCGTAGATGTCACGGCTAAAATCTGTACTTATCAAAATTAAAGAACACGATCGACGTCAGACGACTGAGCGGATCGCGGCACAACACCGAAATGGCGGGAACCACGGAAGCAGACCATGGAGAAAAACAAGTCTACACCAGCGCCATAGATATAGAAATCTCTTTATGTTGTTAGATCGTATAAATATGATAATTTCATTGTGTTTTTTTAATTTTGATAAGTACAGATTTTAGCCATGACATCAACAGATTTTAATTAAGTATTTTTGGAGATAAAAGTTAATCACAAAAATCTACTGAATACAGTATGTGCATATGTAATGTAACAAATGTACCAGACGCGACCTGTCAGTAATAGTGTTATAATTAATATAAATGACATGCATACTGCCAACGAATTTTATGTGACGCAGCATGTGAAAGTTGCTGTATTTGGACAGGTTACTCCTGTAACCGAAATATCAGGTACGTTCTGGTACATTTGATGTTGATTAGATAGGATGTGTTGTGTACATAGTTCCGCGTAGTCAGCGCGTACACAACTTTCCCACTATAGCGCGCCCCGCTAAGCACAAGAGCGCAGGCGCAGCGCTCGTCCGTCTCCGCACTACGAGATGGCGCTGCCATAGAGACGGACCAAATTCTGCTTCCACCGATCCGCGTATTAATATGTAACGCAGCTAATGAGATTGCTGCTTACGTAGAACCTTTTCTCCTCGCGGATCACACTCGCGCAGTGATACATGAATGCGCGAGGTATTATAACGAGTGTACAGATCTCCAATTAGTCAGTCTGCATTTGTCTGCACCAGTCTGCATTTGTCTGTACCAGTCTGCATTAGTCTGTACCAATCTGTACGAGTTCTACATTTGTCTGTACCAGTCTATAGTCAAGTTTCAGTCTGCACCTAATAAGATTACCATATTCCTGTACGAAGCCATGAAGATAAATGTATAGACACTTTTGTCAAGTATCAGAGATATATGTGAGAATAAGATTAACGTACCAATACCAAAGGAACTTCAGATTGTCAATTGTAAATAGCACCCAGAACCAAGTTAAGTAATTTTTATGCTTGTTATTATTTTAATAAATGTGTGTGAAAATTAATCAAGTTCTGTTTAAAGTTGGTCACCGTCAATCTGCTACTCTAAGCGTGCAAGTGGCATTTCTATCGTCTGACCTAACGGCAGATGGTAAACACGCCACGATAAGACCACGAGACATATTGCTGACACTCGCCTACTTCGTTAGAGCGACAAGTCAAATAATCTGATGGTGTGTGTACTGAAGGTCTTACAGTACGCGGACCACAGGATGAAAAAGATTTGCATTCGTGAAATAGTAAATTAGTAGCATTATCGTTACAGATCCGAAGATGGTTCTAGAGGAACCGAAACCGGTCATATCAAGACGGATTACAAGTAACATTATCGTAACTCACAAGGGAACCTCCCCATCGCACCCCCCTCAGATTTAGTTACTAGTTGGCACAGTGAATAGGCCTTGAAAAACTGAACACAGATCAATCGAGAAAACAGGAAGAAGTTGTGTGGAACTATGAAAAAAAAATAAGCAAAATATACAAACTAAGTAATCCATGTGCAAGATAGGCAACATCAAGGGCATTCTGAGCTCAGGAGCGCCGTGGTCCCGTGGTTAGCGTGAGCAGCTGCGGAACGTGAGGTCCTTGATTCAAGTCTTTCACGGAGTGAAATGTTTACATCCTTTATTTTCACAAATTTATTATCTGTCCGTTCGGTCATTGACGTCTCTGTTCACTGTAGTAAGTTTAGTGTCTGTGTTTTGCGACCGCACCGCAAAAACCGTGCGATTAGTAGATGAAAGGACGTGCCTTTCCAATGGGAAACGAAAACATTTGATCGCAAGGTCATAGGTCAACCGATTCCTCGACAGGAAAACACGTTTGATATATTCTATACGACACTGGTGAGACATGTGCGTCACACAACAGGAATATGTTGTCGACCCACCTAACTTGTACACTTGGCGAATGGGTAAAGAGATTCCTCTACCTTCCCCGATTTAGGTTTTCGTGTGGATGTGATAATCACTCCCAAAGAAGTGTTTAGGTGTAGCGTCCCCATACTACGGCGCAGTTACCTCGCATCGGACGGACGGACAGATAATAATTGTCTGAAAAAAAATTAAATTTTGTCACTCGAGGGAAGACTTGAACCAAGGACCTCTCGTTCTGCAGTTGCTCACGCTAACCACGGGACCACGGCGCTCCTGAGCTTATACAGTCCTTGATGTTGCCTATGTTGCGCATGGACTACTCAGTTTGTATATTTCGCTTATTTTTTTCATAGTCTCACACAACTTCTTCCTGTTTTCTCTATTGATCTGTGTTTAGTTTTTCAAGGCCTGTCCACTGTGCCAACTTATAACTAAACCCGAGGGGGGTGCGATGGGGAGGTTCCCTTGTCAGTACACCACATCAGAAGTGCCAGCCCGCGAATTAGACCTGGCTCTGAGTCACCTCCCTGTTTCAGCGGCTTGCGCGCAGCGGATTACACTACAGAAGGAGGTTGCTATAGTCACAGGATATATCGCTCGTGAACGTTATGCTCTGAGGGCCCAAGGCGAGTCGCCAATCTTTGCAGCACTTTGGAATCGAGAAGTGACTGCTGCCGAGGGCCTGTAGGTCTGCGAAGGGCTGCTAATAGCGGCAAAGGGCGGCCACAGCCGGATATTAGCGCCTGCGAAGGAAGGGCCGAAGGGACGGCGTGGTGCTTAAAGGGGAGCACGGCCGCGACTGCGTCGATGCGGTGCGTACAGCTGTCCTGAATAAATGCGCGACGCGCACCGACACTCGTCCCGAGCACCGCGTATGCTCACCAGACCAGCTTCTAGTGTGTGGCGGGAGGTATTTGAGAAACCACCATCCCTTCCCCCTTCACTATTCCATTGCCGACCGGAGTGGCCGTGCGGTTCTAGGCGCTACAGTCTGGAACCACGAGACCGCTACGGTCGCAGGTTCGAATCCTGCCTCGGGCATGGATGTGTGTGATGTCCTTAGGTTAGTTAGGTTTAAGTAGTTCTAAGTTATAGGGGACTGATGACCACAGCAGTTGAGTCCCATAGTGCTCAGAGCCATTTGAACCATTTTGAACTTTTCCATTCACGAATGGCACGCGGGAAAAATTATTCTCCACAAAACCTCCGTATCATCTCTAATTACTCTTTCTTGTATAGGTCTACATCTACATCCATAATCCGCAAGCCACCTGACGGTGTGTGGCGGAGGGTACCTTGAGTACCTCTATCGGTTCTCCCTTCTATTCCAGTCTCGTATTGTTCGTGGAAAGAAGGATTGTCGGTATGCCTCTGTGTGGGCTCTAATCTCTCTGATTTTATCCTCATGGTCTCTTCGCGAGATATACGTAGGGGGGAAATGTGAACTAATTTACATGAGTAAATGTCCAACTGTTGCCAGTCATTAGATTACAGTCGTTTTCAACGACAGGAATTCTATACAGGAAAGAAAATAGCTTCATACATCGAAAATACTGCTGAGCTTAAACTTTTTTAAACCTCGGTGAAGCTATGTTCTCGAAACTTCAACAAAAGCGCGTACCGAGCTACTGAGCGTCTCTCCTGCAGAGTCTTCCACTGGAGTTTGTCTATCATCTCCGTAACGCTTTCGCGATTACTAAATGATCCTGTAATGAAGCGCGCTGCTTTCCGTTGGATCTTCTCTATCTCTTCTATCAACCCTGTCTGGTACAGATCCCACACTGCTGAGCAGTATTCAAGCAGTGGGCGAACAAGCATACTGTAACCTACTTCCTTTGTTTTCGGATTGCATTTCCTTGGGATTCTTCCAATGAATCGCAGTCCGGCATCTGCTTTACCGACGATCAACTTTATATGATCATTCCATTTTAAATCACTCCTAATGCGTACTCCCAGATAATTTATGAAATTAACTGCTTCCAGTTGCTGACCTGCTATATTGTAGCTAAATGATAAGTGATCTTTTTCTATGTATTCGCAGCACATTACACTTGTCTACATTGAGATTCAATTGCCATTCCCTGCACCATGCGTCAATTCGCTGCAGATCCTCCTGCATTTCAGTACAACTTTCCATTGTTACAATCTCTCGATATACCACAGCATCATCCGCAAAAAGCCTCAGTGAACTTCCGATGACATCCACAAGGTCATTTATGTATATTGTGTATAGCAACGGTCCTACGACACTCCCCTGCGGCACACCTGAAATCACTCTTACCTGGGAAGACTTCTCTTCATTGAGAATGACATGCTGCGTTCTGTTATCTAGGAACTCTTCAATCCAATCACACAATTGGTCTGATAGTCCATATGCTCTTACTTTGTTCATTAAACGACTGTGGGAAACTGCATCGAACGCCTTGCGGAAGTCAAGAAACACGGCATCTACCTGGGAACCCGTGTCTATGGCCCTCTGAGTAATTTCGCGAGATGTCTGTGGGACGAAGCAATGCGTTACATGACCAACACGGATTCAGAAAATCTCGTTCTCGTGCAACACAGCTAGCTCTTTATTCCCATGAAGTAATGAGTGCTGTCGACAAGGGATCTCAGATCGATTCCACATTCCTAGATTTCCAGAAGGCTTCTGATACCGTTCCTCACAAGCGACTATTAATCAAATTACGTGCATATGGAGTATTGTCTCAGTTGTGATACTGGATTCCAGATTTCCTCTCAAAGAAGTCACAGTTCGTAGTGATAGACGGTAAATCATCGAGTAGAACAGAAGTGATATATGGCGTTCCGCAAGGTAGTGTCATAGGCCCTCTGCTGTTCCTGATTTGCATAAATGATCTAGGTGATAATCTGAGCAGCCCACTTAGACTGTATGCAGATGATGCTGTAATTTACCATCTAGTGAAATCATCAGATGATCTTTGATCCATCTTTGATGCGTAATTTCATCCATACTAATTCATATTCGGAATCCACGATAACCTCGCTAGATATTATAGAATTCTGTACCGCAATAAATACATCACGATATCGTGTCGTCGGCCCGAGAGCGCTCCGGAGATGCCCAACAAACTACGTTGGCGGGCGCTACAAGAGAAGTGTGCTCTTGAGGTTCTGAGTGTGTACGTTGTTCTACATCTACATCTACATGGTTACTCTGCAATTCACACTTAAGTGCCTGGCAGAGGCTTCTTCGAACCATTTTCATACTACTTCTCTAACATTCCACTTTCCGTTTGAGCTCTGATTTCTCCTACTTTATCATGATGATCATTTCCCCCTACGTAGGTGGGTGTCAACAAAATATTGTCGCATTCGGAAGAGAAAGTTGGTGATTGAAATTTCGTAAACAGATCTCGTCGCAAAGAAACCGACTTTGTTTCAGTGACTGGCACCCAACTCGCGTATCATATCAGTGACACTCCCACCGCTATTGCGCGGTAACACGAAAAGGGCTGCCCTTCTTTGCACTTTTTTGATGTCCTCCGTCAATCCTACCTGGTAAGGATCCCACACCGCGCAGCAATATTCCAGCAGAGGACGGACAAGTGTTATGTAGGCTGTCTCTTTAGTGGGTTTGTCGCATCTTCTAAGTGTTCTGCCAACAAAGCGCAGTCTTTGTTTCGCCTTCCCCCACAATATTATCTATGTGGATTTTCCAATCTAAGTTTCTCGTAATTCCAATTCCTAGGTGTTTAGTCGAATTGACAACCATTACATTTGTGCGATTTATCGTATACCCAAAATTCATCGGATTTCTTTTAGTACCCATGTGGATGACCTCGCACTTTTCTTTGTTTAATACCAATTGTCACTTTTCACACCATACAGAAATTCTCTCTAGATCATTTTGTAATTGGAATTGAACGTCTGATGATTTTACTAGACGGTAAATTACAGCATCATCTGCAAACAATGTAAGGTTCAAAATGGTTCAAATGGCTCTGAGCACTATGGGACTTAACATCTGAGGTCATCAGTCCCCTAGAACTTAGAACTACTTAAACCTAAGTAACCTAAGGACATCACACACATCCATGTCCGAGGCAGGATTCGAACCTGCGACCGTAGCGGTGAAACAATCTAAGGGGGCTGCTCAGATTATCACCTAGATTATTTATGTGAATCAGGAACAGCAGAGAGCCTATGACACTACCTTGCGGAACGCCAGATATCAGTTCTGTCCTGCTCGATGATTTACCGTCTAGTTCCCCGACATATCAACATCATCTTCCCCGGACTTTGTATAGGACACGAAGGCCCAGTAGCGTAGCCTGACAGAGTACTGGAATTAGAGCCCCTGAATTTTTACCTCTGGAGGCATCCAAAAAGCTTTGTGTATGCTGAACCAGTTCCTGATGTGCAGACCACTCAACAGCTTGTTCACGACGCCTGGACGCGCGGGATTAGCCGAGCGGTCTCAGGCGCTGCAGTCATGGACTGTGCCGCTGGTCCCAGCGGAGGTTCGAGTCCTCCCTCGGGCATGGATGAGCGTGTTTGTCCTTAGGATAATTTAGATTAAGTAGTGACGCTATTCGGAGAGAGGTTGGAACGTGCGAAAGAGTGCGGCAGTCCATGAAGCGGCATGTGCACGCGTGCATTGCATTCCATGGAGGCCACTTCGAACATGTGCCGTGACGTGCATGCGATGCAGCTCTGTACTGCGTTCCGGGACGATTTGTTGTCGTGGCACGCACACCGTTCATTTCCGGACACATGTTCATAGGACCTTTTTCGCTCCATTTCCAATCATGAAGGCGTCCCTGCAGTTGTTCACCTTGTACAAGCGGAGCAGAGAAGCTTCGGAAACCAGTCTATCGACGACACGGGGTGTAAATAGGTAAAACCAACGCCATAAGCGACTCTTCAGAAAGGGCAGATTGTTACGTCCTGGCACATGGGAACTTGCATCCCGGAAGCGGTGAAGCTGGTCTGCCGCTCGTCTGTTGCTGTGCTGAAGGGCTACATGGAGAGTGGTTGGGGGACGGCGGACGCACGCGTGGGCGGCAACGCGATGGGCGCCCACGCTTCATCACAGAGCGCGCAGGTGGGAGGCTTGCACGCTGGCTGGACCACGCTATGCGGCCGTCTGTGGCACATCTGAGGGCGGAGCACAGTCCCGCTGCAGAGCTCACACGATTCGGTCGGTTGTTTGCGTGCTAGTGATGGAGACAACTTTCTAGAATAGAAGTTTCTAGAATAGGAAAAGAGAAACTGTTAATATAATTAAAGAGTTTACTACATGCCTATGAGGCCTAAGCCTGTGTGACTCCCTTCTCCCAGAAAGAAAACAGTGCCCTCTAAGGCGGTGAAAGAGGTTGACGTCCTATGGAAACTTCACACTAGTATCTCACCGACTGCACAAAAAGCAGTCCAACTGAAGTAAAGCTTAGTAATAATAACAGTAATTACACTAAAACATGGAAAATCTCAATTACATTCATACCTCCGTATGAGTTAAACCAACACCGACTCAAAGGAAGGCCTCGGCGCTTGTTGGTGACGTCACGTCAGCTAGGCACGGCGAACGCCAGATCTATTGCAGGCAGAAACGCCTGGGCGTGCTTATCACTGTAAATCTCTTATTTTTGGACAAAATGTGTGATATTGTTTTTGGTTCTGCAGTTTTATTTAGATGAAAGATTTTCTTACTATCGTAAAGCTACAAATGAAGATCGTAGCTCTGTATTACTGAATCCTGTCGAAACAAACGTAGATCAACATGAGAAGATGCTTTGCCCCATTGCAAGCTTCGGAAATTTTACATTCAAGTAACTATATTTACTTGATCCATTTTGTTATCGAAACTTACCCCAACCCCCTTACAATTAACTCGTTTCTTTTATTTACTTATTTATTTTGGTTTGACATCGTCACTGGAAATGTGAACCAATTTACATGTGTGAATGTCCAACTGTTGCCAGTCATTAGATTACAGTCGTTTTCAACGACAGGAATTCTAAACAGGAAAGAAAATAGCTTCATACATCGAAAATACTGCTGAGCTTAAACTTTTTTAAACATGCACATTAGAAAAGATAAATAGTCCCCTCTTGCAACTGAAAGGAGAAACTTTATAAGATAAAAAAATTTTATTCGATAAAACAAGTATCTCTCTTTTGCCTCTTCTTCTGTCCCCCACCCCCTTCCCCAACGTGTTCAATCGCAAGATATTTCATTAACATTCAGTGCTCCTCACCCCGTAGTCAACCAAGATACCTAAGGAACAGCACCAATATGTTCGCAGCCCAGTGCAAACGTAACTTCCTCAGATTTACAACTAAGGTAAAGAAGCACGAATTCTGTTGCTGCTGGACCATGAAGTTGTTTTTGTACTTCAATCCTTAAAACAGGTGGAAATTTAAGTTCAGGAGTACACTATTTGTTAGGAAGTGTAATGAATTGCACAATTAATTGATTGCAGAAATCTCTCAGAACAATGTGTGTTGCTCAACTACCGCCAATAGTTTCACATTTTCCTGTGTCATAGAGGGAGACACCACCATTGTGAGTATGCCGTGCCTAGCTGACGTGACGTCACGAACAAGCGCCGCGGCCTTCCTTTGAGTCGGGAGGGTTCACGGTGACGTCACAGCGCACAGCCTGTGGACCATGAGATAGACAACGGCGCAGCCGTCACGAAGGTAGGTCTGAGCTCGCTCGCTCACCTCAGCAGACAAACTCCGCTTCTCAGCCTGTTAACTCGTAATTAGCTATTTACGTAGAAAAGAGAATTACATCTTCTACTGGAATGTGCTGTCATGGACTCGTACTTCATCTACACCTACATGGACACTTTGCAAATCACATTCAAGTGCCTGGCTAAGGGTTCATCGAACGACCTTCACATTTCTCTATTATTCCTGTGGTGTCACCGCCAGACACCACACTTGCTAGGTGGTAGCCTTTAAATCGGCCGCGGTCCGCTAGTATACGTCGGACCCGCGTGTCGCCACTGTCAGTGATTGCAGACCGAGCGCCACCGCACGGCAGGTCTAGAGAGACGTACTGGCACTCGCCCCAGTTGTACAGCCGACGTTCATAGCAGTGGTTCACTGACAAATTACGCTCTCATTTGCCGAGACGATAGTTAGCATAGCCTTCAGCTTCGTCATTTGCTACGACCTAGCAAGGCGCCGTATTCAATTAATATTGAAGCATGTACAGTCAAGAGAGATGTACACCAATTATGGATTAAAGTTAAGTATTACATCATCTACGTACTTTATTTGCAATTCTCAAGACATTGTCCTGTTCCAGACCTCACGCCAGTCTGCGTGTAATTAAACGCGTGCATTTCGGCCTCCTCTAGAAAATGGTTCAAATGGCTCTGAGCACTATGGGACTTAACATCTATGGTCATCAGTCCCCTAGAACCTAGAACGACTTAAACCTAACTAACCTAAGGACAGCACACAACACCCAGTCATCACGAGGCAGAGAAAATCCCTGACCCCGCCGAGAATCGAACCCGGGAACCCGAGCGTTGGAAGCGAGAACGCTACCGCGCGACCACGAGCTGCGGACAGCCTCCTCTAGCAACACGGTGTTGGCTCTTCTGCCAACACTTCAATTCCAATCTCGTATAGCGAGCGGAAAAATGAACACCTGTATCTTTCCGTACGAGCTCTTTTTTCCCTTATTTTATCGTGGTGATCGTTCCTCCCTATGTAGGTCGGTGCCAACAAAAATTTTTCGCATTCGGAGGAGAAAGTTGGTGATTGGAATCTCGTGAAAAGATTCCGTCGCAACAAAAAATGCCTTTCTTTTAATGATTTGCAGCCCAAATCCTGTATCATTTCTGTGACACTCTCTCCCATATATCGCGATAATACTGTTTATTAGTCCTGCAACGATCGGAAGTCAAATGGTTCAAATGGCTCTGAGCACTATGGGACTTAACATCTGTGGTCATCAGTCCCCTAGAACTTAGAACTACTTAAACCTAACTAACCTAAGGACATCACACACATCCATGCCCGAGGCAGGATTCGAAGCTGCGACCGTAGCAGTCGCGCGGTTCCGGACTGAGCGCCTAGGATCGGGAGTCCATAGGTCTACAAATAATTTGTCAACGTTGTGCTCGGATACAGTGAAACCTCCACTTAGAAAGATTTATGAATGATTGCGCTGATAAACCTCTTACATTATGTGATTTTCAAACTGAACGTACTCAGACATTTCTTTCTTTACTTATTCTGATCAACACTGAACTGACACACAATTTTTTTAGCGCAACGCAATCTGACTTTCAATAATCCGTACAAAAGAATGGCCCTGACTAACATTAACCTATACCTTTCACAAATCATTTACCTCACAAAAATCTTTGTTACTCGAACTACTGCAATACAGCGAGCGCCAATACTGCCAGCTAAATAAAAGATTCTAACTACTGAAGGCACTAACTACTGATAGGCATAGTTAGCAAATGAAAGATTTTGATAGAGAACAAACAATGTATTTATCTTACTAGTGTTCAAAAGTCATAATATATATATCAGTTCATGACATCCAGTCTTACAAATTTACTGTCTCTGATGGACACACGTCCAGATCATCCGCTCTCAAAACTCCGCCATCTCTCTCCCCACATCCACCACTGCTGGCGGCTCACCTCCAACTGCGCAACGCTACGCGCTGTTCACATCCAACTTCCCAACACTACAATAGCGAATATTTCAACAATGCCAACCAGCCACAGACTGCACACAGCACAGCCAGTGATTTTCATACAGAGCGCTACGTGGCATTACCAATATAAAAACTTAAAACAGCCTACTTACAGCAGTAAAACTAAAATCATGCCAAATTGATTATCGGTTGTATGAGACAGCACATCTCGTATGAAGCAAGGACTGTTAAGCAGAAGAGACTAAATTCTAAAAACAAGCTGTTATACCATTCATGTCGATCATACAGCAAAATTGTGTATGTTGTTGTAGTACTAGTAAGCAGTAAGACTCCATAATAGCAGATTTCAGTAGAACATGTGATTCTCAGCCTAGGCCTACCCTCGTGACGTATGCACCACAGCCTGTCTTCCTAGTGGGCTTCGTTAAGAGTTCACATGTGCATGACCCCTACCGTGTATTCTGGTATCCGTGAGCGGTGCCGACCGGGGTGGCCGAGCGGTTCTAGGCGCTACAGTCTGGAACCGCGCGACCGCAACGGTCGCAGGTTCGAATGCTGCCTCGGGAATGGATGTGTGTGATGTCCTTAGGTTAGTTAGGTTTAAGTAGTTCTAAGTCTAGGGGACTGATGACCTCAGAAGTTGTCCCATAGTGCTCAGTGCCACATGAACCGTGAGCGGTACTAATGGAATGCAGTATGGCAGCTGTGGACTGGATGAAGATAGTTGCGGACCACCTGAATCCCTTCAAGCTCGTTATCTTTGTCGATGGGGATCGCTTCTTTGAGCAGGATAACTGTCCGTGTCACAAGTCCAGAATTGTGCTGCAGTGCTTTGAGATGCATGACAGCAAAGTGATGGTTCAAATGGCTCTGAGCACTATGGGACTTAACTTATGAGGTCATCAGTCCCCTAGAACTTAGAACTACTTAAGGGGCTCCGGAACGCCCTATACTTGCAATGTTAAAATAACGCTTATAAATTACATCTTTCCTCACAAAGTATTTGAGGTAGGAAGTTGAACTTTTTACAGATTATTTATTGGAATATGGGCTACAACTTAACACAGGGATTTTACAAAATTTTAGTTCAGTTATTAAAGATGATTTTTTTCAATTGTAATGAAAATTCACAATTTTTTTTGCAATTTTTTATTTATATATTCAAAACTATACAGTTTTTTGGAAAAAGGCTGTGTTAAATTATGCAGAAGGTAGTGTGTAACATTTACCGAAAGTTTGAAACAAATATGTTTGGAAGATCCTTAGAAAACATGTAATTAGTATGAGAAAATAAAAGTTTTGGGAATCGAGCGACAAAGATTGGATTAACTTTTTAGTGCATTCCAGGTCCACAGGATGGATTATCTTCATCCTCTGCAAACTCCTCCTCCAGCTTCCTCTTGTTCCTCCTCCTGTTTACTCTTGCTTGTATTTCTAGACTCTTTACAGCCCTGTCTGCAGCCCGAAGGCGTTCCTTGTCTAAAGCAAGCATCGCTCGTACCATGTTAGAACCTATCTTCATTCCCATATTTCTAAATACCTTTGGCTTTCCAACATTTCTCCTTTTCTTAAAAGCCTTCAGGGGATTTCTAATAACTTTACTTTTACTCATTATTATACTTCAACAAAACAGAGACTCAAGAAACAGAATTAATTACGAATATTTTCGAGATAACGACAGAGTAAATAAACATGAAACAATCGACAATCACACCAGCGATATATATTGAACCATCACAGGTTAGCCACAACACATACTTTATCTCACATCACTAAAATGTACCTGATGAACACGGACGTTAATAATAACACCACTTGACAGCACTTTAACAGCGCCACAGTGGGTCACGCCCATGTAGCATTTCAAAAAAAAATTAAAAGTAGTTGTAGTCTTCGGAATTGAATAAATTATATATCTATTGAAAGATAATAGTCTGCAGATTCAGAAAATGCAAAAAAGTAAAAATTGAACTTTTCATGATTTTGAGCCTTTCCGGAGCCCCTTAAACCTCACTAACCTAAGGACATCACACACATCCATGCCCGAGGCAGGATTCGAACCTGCGACCGTAGCGGTCACGCGGTTCCAGACTGGAGCGCTTAGAACCGCACAGCCACACCGGCCGGCCCAGCAAAGTGATGTTGATGTCTTGCGCAGCAATTGATCTGAATGCGATGGAATACAGCTGGGACACTCTACGCCCACAAACCACCGGATCACAGTTTGTTGGAACTAAGTGACCTGTGCATAGACACCACCCTGCTTTGTATGCTGTCCTGTTTCATGTATCATCTACACATCTACTTCTACGTGATTACTCTGCTATTCACAATAAAGTGCCTGGCAGAGGGTTCAATGAACCACCTTCAAGCTGTCTCTCTACCGTTCCACTCTTGAACGGCACGCGGGAAGAACGAGCACTTAAATTTTACTGTGCGAGCCCTGATTTCTCTTATTTTATCGACATGATCAAATCCTCCCTATGTAGGTGCGTGCCAACAGAATGTTTTCGCAATCGAAGGATAAAACTGGTGATTGAAATTTCATGAGAAGATCCCGTCGCAACGAAAAACTCCTTTGTTTCAATGATTGCCACTCCAATTCACGTATCATGTCTGTGGCACTATCTCCCCTATTTCGCGATAATACAAAACGAGCTGCCCTTCTTTGTACTTTTTCAATGTCATCCGTCAGTCCCACATGATGTGGATTCCACACCGCACAGCAATACTCCAACTCGATTGGCAGTTGATGGTTGGAGTGCTGACAACTGGTGGGTTATGCATGGAGATCATATCAACCTGTACCGCATCCAAAATAGCCTGAAAATGACGCAATGAAGCGTTGAAATTAGTACCGACAAAATAAAATAAAATCATAAGGCCGGCTGTAGGTGTTTTTATTTTTTGTCGCGGTAGTAAACGGCCGTCGTCCCAGAGACCTCCTGCTAAAAGGATGGACATACAAAGGCAAATTAACCAAAGTTTTAATGTAGGTTGCAGCAATTGGTGGTCCCACGTTCAGCAACGTCCACCAGTAACATACAATAGTTATCCCACAACACTGTCACAAGCACTTTCCTAGCAGACTGAGTTACTCTTAATTGTGTTCGTACTTGGGAACCAGCATGTTCCCACTCCGTAGAGGCACGCTTCGTTTCGGGTGTATACCCACAAAGCATCAATAGTGACTATTACTTTCAGAAAGTCATGCCCTTCTGCGGTGTAATGCGTTAGTGATCAAAACTTTTCACCATTCGCTGGCCCTTGTGGTTATCTGTCAGGTTCTTAAGCACCCAGCAAGTACTAACTTTACGAAATTTCAACGTATCCTGAACAATATCGTACACCAGATCACAGGAAATGATGAACTGTTGCGATGAGGTTCGTAGTTGCACATGTCGGTCGTTCAAAAGTTGCTGCCTCAGTGGCTACAACATCCTGCGGGGTTGGAGCTGCTAAGCTGTTACCGGCCACCCGAAGCGTGGCGAACCACTGAGGCTTTCAGAATGAGATTTTCACTCTGCAGCGGAGTGTGCGCTGATATGAAACTTCCTGGCAGATTAAAACTGTGTGCTGGACAGACTCGAACTCGGGACCTTTGCCTTTCGCGGGCAAGTGCTCTACCATCTGAGCTACCCAAGCACGACTCACGCCCCGTCCTCACAGCTCCTGTACTGGCAGAAATGGAGCTGTGAGGATGGGGCGTGAGTGATGCTTGGGTATCTCTGATGGTAGAGCACTTGCCCGCGAAAGGCAAAGGTCCCGAGTTCGAGTCTCGGTCCGGCACACAGTTTTAATCTGCCAGGAAGTTTCACTGAGGCTTTCTCGGAAGAATGAACACCACCTGCAGATATTGCTACGGTCCACACAGTCATCTCCATATATGCCATTCACGTCCCTGCGGATTTCATTCGATGTATACCCTCTGGCCCACAAATATTGAACTATATTTCGTTGCTCTTCACAAGCTGACGACAATAACATCCACGCCACGTTTATTTCATAGTTCTAGCTTCTCTCGCTAGAGCCGCACATGAAAATAAAAACCTCTGTAGCACAAACCTCAAACTATATCATCGTGAAATTTCAACATACCAGCTGCAACACCAGGGGAGATAAAAATTATTGGGCGTTACTTTCCGATCCTTCTTCGTACCACAAATTATGATATCTACTCGAAACTTTGTGACCTAAAAGACAATCATGGCAGTCATTTGAATAGGCATGAATCTAGGGGCTTCCACAGACAAATATTTATAATAAAATATGGAGTTATTTTAAAATATAGTCTCTGGTTCTTTTCTATCTTAATTCTGCTCCAGTACACATAAATAACGCGGATAAGTTACCCTGAAAAACTTCAGTGTTACCTTTATTGGTTCCATATACAAAGGTAGATAAACTTGTCTTATTTAAGACTAGTTTTGCCCTCGACTTCGTTCGCGTGGATCTCGAACCCACATGAATTTTGAATAATCCTGAAGTTTATTATCTGTGAGACAAACGGATATAAAATAACTGAAGTTGAAGCTATCAAAAGGGCTCAGCGGTGGATAATTGATGTGTTTGTAAGCACAGATCTAGATGGTTCAAATGGCTCTGAGCACTATGGGACTTAACTTCTGAGGTCATCAGTCCCCTAGAACTTAGAACTACTTAAACCTAACTAACCTAAGGACATCACACACATCCATGCCCGAGGCAGGATTCGAACCTGCGACCGTAGCAGTCGCGCGGCTCCGGACTGAGCGCCTAGAACCGCTAGACCACCGCGGCCGGCCACAGATCTAGATATTTGAAGTATAAAATACCAACAGACCTAAATAAGGGAACAGCTTCTTTATATACACAACATTTGATGTTTTGAGCATAGGAGCCATTATAAACAAATTGTCGGAGCTAGTGCGCCCCGAGAAAGCTACGTAGAGTTGCCCACGTGAGAAACCGTTCGCCCTGAGGTCGACGCTGGCGCCTCGAAGCGTCTGACTTTTTGACTTGTTGATGGTCATGGCGAGACTCACGGGAAACTGCTGGCTGCGATGCTAAACTTCTACAGGCTCCGGTTCACTTTCTGTTAACCTTCTCAATCGTGCTTGTTTGCCCTGTGCAGAAACAGAAGAAAGGTTACGCCGTTTTCAGAAAGTCGAGAAATCTGTCTACGATAACAGTTACACCGATTCATGAATGAATTCAAAATGACTATCCTCGTTCATTTAGTTTAGTTTCATAAAACTGCTGCTGTTCCGATTTTTTTCTTCCACTGTAATGGCGTGGGAGTCTGGACAGGTTCCATCAGATCTGACGAAAGCAGTAATCACACCAATCTTTAAACATGGAAACAGAAAATTTTTCTTCCACTGTAATGGCGTGGGAGTCTGGACAGGTTCCATCAGATCTGACGAAAGCAGTAATCACACCAATCTTTAAACATGGAAACAGAAAATATTGTAACAACTATAGAGGTATCTCTTTAATCAGCGTTGTGGGTAAAATCTTCTCAGGTATTGTTGAGAGGAAAGTGCGAGTATTAGTCGAGGACAAATTGGATGAAAATCAGTGTGGGTTTAGGCCTCTTAGAGGTTGTCAGGACCAGATCTTTAGCTTACGCAAATAACGGTGAAGTGTTACGAGTGGAACAGGGAATTGTATCTATGCTTTATAGATCTAGAAAAGCATACGACCGGGTTCCTAGGAGGAAGTTATTGTCTGTTCTACGAGATTATGGAATAGGAGGCAAACTTTTGCAAGCAATTAAAGGTCTTTACATAGATAGGCGGCAGCAGTTAGAGTTGACGGTAAATTGAGTTCATGGTTCAGAGTAGTTTCAGGGGTAAGACAAGGCTGCAACCTGTCTCCACTGTTGTTCATATTATTTATGGTTCAAATGGCTCTGAGCACTATGCGACTTAACTTCAGAGGTCATCAGTCGCCTAGAACTTAGAACTAATTAAACCTAACTAACCTAAGGACATGATACACATCCATGCCCGAGGCAGGATTCGAACCTGCGACTGTAGCGGTCGCTCGGTTCCAGACTGTAGCGCCTAGAACTGCACGGCCACTCCGGCCGGCTTATTATTTATGGATCATATGTTGAAAGCAATAGACTGGCTGGGTGAGATTAAGATATGTGAACACAAAATAAGCAGTCTCGCATATGGCAGATTCGATTGAAAGTTTGCAAAGTAATATTTCAGAGCTAGATCAGAAATGTAAGGACTATGGTATGAATATTAGCATCTCCAAAACGAAATTAATGTCAGTGGGAAAGAGATATAAAGAGATTGAGTGCCAAATAGGAGGAACAAAGTTAGAACAGGTGGACGGTTTCAATTACTTAGGACGCATATTCTCACAGGATGGCAACATAGTGAAAGAACTGGAAGTGAGGTGTAGCAAAGCTAATGCAGTGAGCGCTCAGCTACGATCTACTCTCTTCTGCAAGAAGGAAGTCAGTACCAAGACTAAGTTATCCGTGCACCGTTCAATCTTTCGACCAACTTTGTTGTATGGGAGCGAAAGCTGGGTGGATTCAGGTTACCTTATCAATAAGGTTGAGGTTACGGATATGAAAGTAGCTAGGATGATTGCAGGTACTAGTAGATGGGAACAATGGCAGGAGGGTGTGCGCAATGAGGAAATCAAAGAAAAACTGGGAATGAACTCTTAGATGTAGCAGTCAGGGCGAATAGGCTTAGATGGTGGGGTCATGTTACACGCATGGGTGAAGCAAGGTTACCCAAGAGACTCATGGGTTCAGCAGTAGAGTGTAGGAGGGGTAGACTAAGGAGAAGGTACCTGGATTCCGTTAAGAACGACTTTGAAGTAATAGGCTTAACATCAGAAGAGGCATCAATGTTAGCACTGAATACGGGACATGGAGGAATTTTATACGGGGGACTATGCTCCAGACTGAACGCTGAAAGGCATAAACAGTCTTAAATGATGATGATGATGATGACTGTAATGAAATGATCCTTACACGAAACTGAGTCGATCCAAATAAAAAGAAAAAAAATGCCAATTTTACTCATTTGCGTAGAAAACTCACACTTGGCCAGAAATTTGATTATGGCAAAATTGTTTTCACAAAAAAGCACCTAAAGGTTCCTAAGACAGTCTCCCTGTATCTCCTATGGATTCCGATTTCCCTGTACTGACCCAGTTAAAGAAACATTCTGTATGTGGAGATAACTCGGCTTCCAGGCGGCGTATCAAGAAGAAACATGCACCAGATTTTAAGTTAGATTTCCAACAATACAACTTTGAAAACCGCATCAACATTCGTGCAGTAGTTTTTGCATGATGCCTATACAAAAATAAGGACGGACAGAGAGATAAACACAAACAAACGAAAATTCTAAAAATAATTGATTTGGCTTCTATTGCTATTGTAAAGAGCCCTCATATTAAGTTTTCTTAAATATGAGGGCTGTTCGGAAAGCAAGTTCCGATCGGTCGCGAAATGGAAACCACTGTGAAAATGTAAAATTTTTTATTTGCAATAGCTAACTACATCTTCCAGCTACTTCTCCACATAGTAGCCGCTCCGACTTAAGACATCTGTGATAGAATTGTGCCAACTTTCCAGTACTCTCGTCAAAGAAGGCAGCTGCCTGTCTTTTCGCTAATTACGCTGGTATACAGCTCGTTGTCTGTGCCAAAATGTTGTCTTCAAATCCAGCGATTCAAGTAAGCAGAGATGACACTCACGGGCAGCCAGTTACGGACTGTATTGTGGATGATCGAACACTTCCCATCGAAAACGCTGCAGGAGCATTGAGCCGTGCTGCGGCTCGCGTTGATGCTGTTTGTACGTTCCTGTCCTCTGTTGGAGGCCAGACTGTATGGTTTAGTTGGCATGGTTGCAGTTGTTAGTCTTCTTCTCGTGTTGACTGGCGCCACTTGGTTTCGCAAGCATTGCCTGTCCGCTAGTGGCAGCAGCGGCGGTTATCTATATGTAGTAACTGCTGCCCTATCTTTGGGGCGACGTCGTTGTTCTTCCGTGTCGTGTCGGTGTGCAGTTCGGTTAAGGACTCAGGAGGAGCCAGGTCCACGCAGTGCGAGAACACGCCGGGACCGCTGGCGGCACGCATGGACCGCAGGATGGAAGGGCCGTGGTCAGGCGGGTGTACGACCTCGTCGTAAACCGGATCCTGCAAGCTTTGTGGAGTGCATTTGGATTCAAGTAGAGAAACCTCCACCATTGCGAGATCTTGTGAGTCTCCAGTGACTCGGGTTCGTGTTGCTGCTCGTAGTGTTGCCGAGGCGAAGAGCAGTGAGTGCAGTGCTTGCGGAAGGCGGATGTGATTAGTTTTCCTGGACTTGTAATTACTATTTATTGCGTTCAGTTTGTTACTATTTGTTAACTTCAACCAGCGGTATTTTTCCTGCCTCGTGGCCACTAACACACCAGTTACCTGCCCTGGCGTTAGTGTATGTAATGGCAGTGTACATTTCCTCGCCTTGCCGCTGTTGTCCGGTGAGGCGTGTTGTTTTGACAGCTTTCTTGATGACATCTTGGGTTGTCGGGTGTTCTGCCGGATATCAGCGTCCTACTTGCACGATATTTCGGTCACGTAGCTCGTAACCTTCATCAGGTGCGACCTGAGACTCAGGTCGCACCTGATGAAGGTTACGAGCTACGTGACCGAAATATCGTGCAAGTACGACGCTGATATCCGGCAGAACACCCGACAACCCAAGATGTCATTAGATCGCCGGGAAAGCCTGAAGAGTTACAGCTTTCTTGATTGTAGGTTGGTTGGCGATTCTTCTACTGTGGTGGTATTGATTCTTCTTTTGTTCCAGGCGCTCTAAACACAGTATTCTGCGGGCGGAGTCCAACCGCCAGTTCCGGCTTTGGCGTATTTTTTCATCTTTGAATTTGGTTTATTGGATGTCAGGTAGCCTCAGAAAGATTATCATTAGTCATTCGTTAGACTGCCACTAGTCTGAGTTACCATCTTGTTAAGTGAATTCAACTGTTGGCTGCCTATCTCATCGCTCGCGAAAGTTTTTTTTTTTTTGCCGGACCTACTCAGAGGTCGATTCCTGGTGCACCATCTGTGACTGGCCCTTGTGTTGTATTATTGTATTTGGCGCCGGTGGCGACACCTACAACGTGCTGATATGAGGAAAGTTTCCCACCGATTTCTCATACACAAACAGCACTTGACCGGCATTGCCTGGTGAAACGTTGTTGTGATGCCTCGTGTAAAGAGGAGAAATGAGTACCATCGCGTTTCCGACTTCGATAAAGGTCGGATTGTAGCCTTCCGCGATTGCGGGTTATCGCATCGCGACACTGCTGCTCGCGTTGGTCGAGATCCAATGACTGTTAGCAGAATATGGAATCGGTGGGTTCAGGAGGGTAATACGGAACGCCCTGCTGGATCCCAACGGCCTCGTATCACTAACAGTCGAGATGACAGGCATCTTATCCACACGGCTGTAACGGATTGTGCAGCCACGTCTCGATCCCTGAGTCAACAGATGCGGACGTTTGCAAGACAACAACCATCTGCACGAACAGTTCGACAACGTTTGCAGCAGCATGGACTATCAGCTCGGCGACCGTGGCTGCGGTTACCCTTGACACTGCATCACAGACAGGAGCGCCTGCGATAGTATACTCAACGACGAACCTGGGTGCACGAATGGCAAAACGTCATTTTTTCGGATGAAGCCAGGTTCTGTTTACAGCATCATGAGGGTCGCATCCGTGTTTGGCCACATCGCGGTGAACCCAGATTGGAATCATGTATTTGTCATCGCCATACTGGCGTATCACCCGGCGTGATGGTATGGGGTGCCATTGGTTACACGTCTCGCTCACCTGTTGTTCGCATTGACGGCACTTTGAACAGCGGACGTTACATTTCAGATGTGTTACTATCCTTCATTCGATCCCTGCGAAACCCTATATTTAGCCGACTGGCCGAGCGGTTCTAGGCTCTACAGTCTGGAACCGCGCGACCGCTATCGTCGCAAGTTCGAATCCTGCCTCTGGCATTGATTTTTGTGATGTCTTTAGGTTAGTTAGGTTTAAGTAGTTCTAAGTTCTAGGGGACTGATGACCTCAGAAGTTAACTCCCATACTGCTCAGAGCCATTTCACCATTTTCAAACCTTACATTTCAGCAGGATAATGCACGACCGCATGTTGTAGGTCCTGTACGGGCCTTTCTGGATACAGAACATGTTCGACTGCTGCCCTGGCCAGCACATTCTCAAGATCTCTCACCAACTGAAAACGTCTGGTCAATGGTGGCCGAGCAACTGGCTCGTCACAATACGCCAGCCACTACTCTTGATGAATTGTGGTATCGTGTTGAAGCTGCACGGGCAGCTGTGCCTGTACACGCCATCCAAGCTCTGTTTGACTCAATGCCCAGGCGTATCAAGGACGTTATTACGGCCAGAGGAGGTTGTTCTGGGTACTGATTTCTCAGGATCTATGCACCCAAATTGCGTGATAATGTAATCACATGTCGGTTCTTGTATAATGTATTTTACCAATGAATACCCGTTTATCATCTGCATTTCTTCTTGGTGTAGCAATTTTAATGGCCAGTAGCGTAGTTTAGATTTAAGACTGACTGCATAGTTCCTCAACTCAACAGCAACTAAACAAAGTTCAGCTACGATTCTACGCACTTCACTGATGCGGGTTCCGTCTGTCCCATAGCGGGTGTCGTATCGTCCCAGTGAGACCTGCGCGCAACTAGGACTCTCACGCAAACGAGACCCAGTGACACAGAAATTCTCCCCAAGCTTCCTACTCCGAGTGGCAGATAATGCGAGTTGTACACATACACACACTTCTTCTCTCTTTTACATCTCCCCGTTTAAACGCTTTGCAGTCATCTCATTGGCGGCGGCGGCGTCATTCATTACGAGTTAATGAGGGAGCCTGCATTCAGCTGGCAGGCCAGCCACGCGCGTACCAACACACACGCACGCACGCACGCGCCAGAGTCCGCTAAGCCCCAGCACTCCGGCTCTGTCAGGAACCTGTTCTCCCACCCCCTCCCTGTTCACATCGCCGCCCAAATCTCGCAAATTAAACCACCGACACTCTCAGCTTTATTGGTCGGCGTATTTAGACCGGGAGATGGCGTTGGAAATATTTGGAGAGAACAGTTTCCAATCAATGCCGAACATTAAACTCTTTGGTAGACGCAAACGACGCGTCGTGCTGACGACTTGGCTCAGATGTCGGCGCGTTTCGTAGGTTTTTGTATAGTATTGAAAGTGGAGGGGGGGGGGGTTATCTGACGCAGCGGGGGATGCCTCTCGTCATTCCCTAAACAGCTCCTGAAGGGTTCGCAGACCGAAAGTCGGCGAGTAAAATAGAACTGATTGCTGGCATTCCCCAAGGTAGTGTTATAGGCCATCTGCTGTTCGTTATCTACATAAACGATTTAGGAGATAATCTGAGCAGACATATTAGGTTGCCTGTAGATGACGCTGTCGTTTATCGTATAGTAAAGTCATCAGAAGAACAAAACAAATTTAAAACGATTGCCGGCCGGAGTGGCCGAGCGGTTCTAGGCGCTACAGTCTGGAACCGCGCGACTGCTACGGTCGCAGGCTCGAATCCTGCCTCGGGCATGGATGTGTGTGCTGTCCTTAGGTTAGTTAGGTTTAAGTAGTTCTAAGTTCTAGGGGACTGATGACCTCAGAAGTTAAGTCCCATAGTGCTCAGAGCCATTTGAACCATTTTTTAAAACGATTTAGATGAAACATCAGTGTGGTGCGAAAATAAGCAAAAAATGGTTCAAATGGCTCTGAGCACTATGGGACTTAACATCTGAGGTCATGAGTGCCCTAGAACTTAGAACTACTTAAACCTAACCAACCTAAGGACTTCACACGCATCCATGCCCGAAGCAGGATTCGAACCTGCGACCGTAGCAGTCGCGCGGTTCCGAACTGAAGCACTTAGAACCGCTCGGCCACCTCGGCCGGCGAAAACAGGCAACTGACCCTGAGTGATGAAAACTGTAAGGTCATCCACATGAGTGCTAAAACGAATTCGTTAAATCTTCAGCACTTTAACGAACTAAATCCGGAAAAAATATAAACAAAGCGTTTTGGAAAGATCTTCGGTGGGTGGCAACATTTACCTGCCTATTTTTGTACTGCGGAAATATAAACAAGAATTCTACCGAATACAGTAACGTAGCTTCCGAAGGAGTGAGATCGAGCTTGCTATGCGCTTTTGTCGTCATTGTCACGTGATCTCGCCAGTGAATGACAGCAGATATGCAGAGCATAGGACACGTAATGTAGTCATCCAATAGCAACATCACTGTTAATTACTGCGGACACACGACCAGGGCAAGTTGATGCTTTAAACTAGCTACAAGAAAAGCTAACCTTCCACATATAATATGGATTGTTAATTTTTTTCCCTAGCGTGTGGATAAGCAGGATCCTAAGAGCCCAGTTGAATATTTCTGACAAACACGATTTCCAATTTATTTGCCTTGCACCGAACAATTTGAGTGTTATCTGGCTGGATACAGGTTCTCCCAGCACTGTTTCCACAAAAATCCAGTCATGAGTGAAATTGTTCAAGACCTCACTTTGTACCGTTTTTAAAGGCGAATTGTAATTTTTGCCACCGTTGTTCCATAAGAAAGAAAATAAGCATGGAAATACTAACCTTGAACTTGTCTGTTTTATTGTGGCAGAAAAATGTTAATTAATGGCGTAACTGGCTGGTCTTCTGGGCCTGAAGTGGCTGGTCTAACGCTCCGTGATTTAAGAATTTTCTCGCACGTAACGTAATTAATCTTGAGTAAAAGAAAATTTACTTTGAAAGTAATGGTTCTTAAACCACCATTCGTAATATTTTTCTGCAACCTGATAGAAACATAGCCGTCAATGCGAACAAGAGGTGACCGAGACGTGTAACCAATAGCACCCCATACCATCACGCCGGGTGATACGCCAGTATGGCGATGACGAATACACGCTTCCAATGTGCGTTCACCGCGATGTCGCCAAACACGGATGTGACCATTATGATGCTGTAAACAGAACCTGGATTGATCCGAAATAATGACGTTTTGCCATTCGTGCACCCAGGTTCGTCGTTGAGTACACCATCGCTGGCGCTACTGTCTGTGATGCAGCGTCAAGGGTAACCGCAGCCATGGTCTCCGAGCTGATAGTCCGTGCTGCTGCAAACGTCGTCGAACTGTTCGTGCAGACAGTTATTGTCTTGCAAACGTCCCCAACTGTTGACTCAGGGATCGAGACGTGGCTGCACGATCCGTTACAGCCATGCCGGTAAGATGCCCGTCATCTCGACTGCTAGTGATACGAGGCCGTTGGGATGCAGCACGGCGTTCCGTATTACCCTCCTGAACCCACCGATTCCATATTCTGCTAACAGTCATTGGATCTCGACCAACGCGAGCAGCAATGTCGCGATACGATAAACCGCAATCGCGATAGGCCTTTATTAAAGTCGGAAACGTGATTATACGCATTTCTCCTCCTTACACGAGGCATCACAACAACGTTTCACCACGCAACGCCGGTCAACTGCTGTTTGTGTATGAGAAATCGGTTGGAAACTATCCTCATGTCAGCACGTTGTAGGTGTCACCACCGGCGCCAACCTTGTGTGAATGCTCTGAAAAGCTAATCATTTGCATATCACCGCATTTTCTTCCTGTTGGTTAAATTTCGCGTCTGTAGCACGTCATCTTTGTGGTGTAGCAATTTTAATTGCCAGTAGTGTAGTAAATGAGGACCCAATAAAAAATTTTCCACATATTTGGTCACTTTTGTGTATGTCCCCCGTTAAAGATAATTGCAGCTGGCGATGTACGGGATTTAAGTGGACGGCGACGTCTCCACACGGTGGACGCGTGTGGCGGAGTGTACGCCTGCAGCGCGCGGCGCAGCAGGCGGGCTGCGGCCAGACAGAGACGGAGAGCGTGCCATCGTGGCAGCTCCCCTTTAAAGGCCGCTGAGCGATGGGCCACCGGCGGGCGCGCCCGGCTAACCGCGCCAATTATTCTGCGTCGCCTGCGCTGCCCGCCGCACGGCGCGGCGCCGCCCCCACCCCGGCGCCCGCCCCCGCCGCCCACCCCACCCCCGCCCCCGACGGCCGCCCCTCGCCGCCGCTGCCGCCGCGCCAGGCAGGGCGCCGCCGCCCCCCGCCCCCGGCGCCCGCCGCCCGCCGCCCGCGCACGTCCGCTCTGCCTGGGTCGGCCGCGCGCGCCGAGGCGAGCAGGCTGGCAGCGCTGCAGACGGCGGGGAGAGGCGAGGCGAGGCTGCGCGCCGAAAGGAGAAGCGCCGCTCCTTCGTCGCCTGCCTGCTGCCTCTCCCCACACCGCGCAAACACCTGCGCCCGGCGAAATATCTCCTCACACGCACACACACACACACACACACACACACACGCTACATTCCATTTTGAATTTTCCATTCCGTTATCAAAACTGGACGTTCCTGTCGGCAAGGAGTCTCTGCAATCTCTTATTGTAGAAAATACACTATTTTCCATCAGTCGATCGCCTTTTTTTATTACTTAAAACGGCCCAGGTTTGGACTGTTTTACCCACATTCGTATATGTCGAGAAAAATAAGAATACAACCGATATTACGAGAGTGAGGTAAATGAAAACCAATTTTTTATGCTATTACAATACAAAAAATGCTATCGTCATTACAGATTAACTGGTCATTATGGAACACAATAAAATTAACTGTCATATACTACAGCCAAACCTCTGTGTTAGTACTTCATATCAAAAATTAAAGGTACTTTGATTAGATCGTCATTACAGAATAACTGATCATTTTGGTACTTCATATCAAAAATTAAAGGTACTTTGATTAGTACAAAAAGGGCGTAGTGTTAACAAGTGTCCTCTCTGCTAAGAACCAGATTTAAAAAAACAATCTCATAATAATTTACTCATAAAACATTCCAAAGCATGAAACATGAAACTTTACACACCGTTTGCAAGACTAACAAACATATTTTATTAAAGGGAGACAGTTAAAAGTTCTCAGCGGTGTGTTGTTGATAATTCTTCCGGGTTATATGGCCGTGGTCCATGGAATTCTTCTATTCCTAACGTTTCGTCCAATACTACGTTGGACATCCTCCGAGGGATGGCTGGTCCTGCTGAGTCCTGCCGACTGGCAGGAGTCAGCAGGACCAGCCATACCTCAGAAGATGTCCAGCGTAGTATTGGACGAAACGTTAGGAATAGAAGAATTCCATGGACCACGGCCATATAGCCAGGAAGAATTATCAACAACAGAACCATCCTGTCGTGAAAGCCTACATTGTACGATTTTCAGCGGCGTGTTTGCTCTTCTGTTTTCATTGAAACGTCGCAGAGGAACTGCTTTGGGTGTCGAGTTAAGAATAGCGCCGCTGTGAGGTTCCTTCGGCTAGCTCTGCGCTGGTAAATGATAAGATTTGCCTTATAGGACACAGCTTCCCTTTTGTAAACACACTGTTCTTCTTTTTACCCAAACATGTTTTAGAACCTCTGTGTCGTCATCAGTGGGTTTTCGTTTATTGGAAACTGTAAAAAGTGAGCATATCTTAGCTTATAACTGATCTAAAAAAGTGAGGCCTAAAGAAAGGTTTTGTTCGTTTTGGTTCTTATTGTGATTTTACATTGAATGTTTCCGCAGGACTAACAGTATGGTGTCCTGCACAAGGGGTAAAAATGGTTCAAATGGCTCTGAGCACTATGGGACTCAACTGCTGTGGTTATCAGTCCCCTAGAACTTAGAACTACTTAAACCTAACTAACCTAAGGACATCACACACATCCATGCCCGAGGCAGGATTCGAACCTGCGACCGTAGCAGTCGCACGGCTCCGGACTGCGCGCCTAGAACCGCGAGACCACCGCGGCCGGCCACAAGGGGTACAAAGCTGTACCACTTTTCAACATAATCTCCCTCACGCTCAATTCAAGTCCTCTAGCGCTCACAAAGTGCATAAATTCCTCTAGAAAAAAATTCTTTTGGTAGTCTGCGCAACCATTCATGTACCGCATGGCGTACCTCTTCATCAGAACGGAACTTCTTTCATCCCATTGCGTCTTTGAGTGGTCCAAACATATGGAAATCACTTGGGGTGAGGTCTGGTGAGTATGGTGGATGAGGAAGACACTCAAAATGCAGGTCTGTGATAGTTGCAACTGTTGTACGGGCAGTGTGGGGCCTTGCATTGTCATGTCGCAAAAGGACACCTGCGGACAGCAATCCACCTCGCTTTGATTTGTTTGCCGGCTGCAGATGATTGTTTAAGAGATCTGTGTATGATGCACTGGTGACAGTTATCCCTCTAGGCATGTAATGCTCCAAAATGACGCCTTTTTCGTCCCAAAAGAAAGTCAGCATAAACTTCACTGTTGATGGTTCTGTTCGAAACTTCTTTGGTTTTGGTGATGATGAGTGGCGCCATTCCTTTGCTCGCTCTCTTCGTTTCCGGTTGGTGTAAGTGAACCCAGGTTTCATCCACAGTAACGATGCTTGCAAGGAAGCAATCGCCTTTTCGTTCAAAGCGCCGAAGAAGTTCTTCACACGCATCAACACGTCGTTCTCCAATTTCAGGAGTCAGCTGCCGTGGCACCCATCTTGCACACACTTTGTGAAACTGGAGCACATCATGCACAATGTGGTGTGCTGACCCATGACTAATCTGTAAACATGCTGCAATGTAATTCAGTGTCACTCGGCGGTTTTCCTTCACTGTAGCTTAAACTGCTGCAATGTTCTGTGGAGTCACAACTCGTTGTGCCTGATCTGGATGAGAAGCATCTTCCACTGAAGTCACACCATTTGCGAACTTCCTACTCCATTCGTAGACTTGCTGCTGTGACAAACATGCATCACCGTACTGAACCTCCATTCGTTGATGAATTTCAATAGGTTTCACACCTTCACTACACAAAAACCGAATAACAGAACGCTGTTGTTCCCTGGTGCAAGTCGCAAGTTGGGCGGCCATCTTTATACTGATACTGCGATGGTATGTGTGCATTTGCACTATGCTGACACCTACATGCCATTCTGCACGCTGTTTGTAGCACGCTTACCAACTTACAGGATAACGGCGCGAAATTTCGATTTGATATTAGAAATTTAAGATTTTCATTTGACTAACCCTCGTACTAACAAGGTAAACTCCCCATCCACTCCCCTCAGATTTAGGGGTAAGATTGTCCAGTGGATAGCCCATCACAACCTGAACACAGATCAAACATGAAGACAGGAAGAAGGTGTACTGAACTGTGAAAGAAGAAGCAAAGTACAAGAAGTGAGAGGTGCAAGCTCAAGATCTGCAACATCGAACGACATGGCACAGCCATGCCATTGTGGTTCAGGGGTCACAGTGTTGGACTGCGAAGTGTGAGATCCGTGTTCAAATGGCTCTGAGCACTATGGGACTCAACTGCTGTGGTCATAAGTCCCCTAGAACTTAGAACTACTTAAACCTAACTAACCTAAGGACATCACACACATCCATGCCCGAGGCAGGATTCGAACCTGCGACCGTAGCGGTCGTGCGGTTCCAGACTGTAGCGCCTTTAACCGCTCGGCCACTCCGGCCGGCGATCCGTGTTCAAATCTGTCTTGTGCCCCTTTTTTTTCAGAAAATTATGAACTGTCAGTCCTGCCACTGAAGCGTCTGTTCTCTTTCTGTAGTCCAGGGAATTGTCACAGTATAATTGGTTTAAAATACGTCATAGATACGTCAATACATACCACGTAGACCTCTCACAGAAATGAAAACAACAGATAAACGGATATGAACTATGTTACAACAAAGGAATTCCAGAGTGATAACTTCCAAAACGGAACTTCAAAAACGTTAAAAACGTATGTATTGACACAGCACAGAGAAACTGTTGCGTTCATTTGTAGCAGCTTATGAAACAAACTAGGGGACTCAACATCTGAGGTCATCAGTCCCCTAGACTTAGAACTACTTAAACTTAACTAACCTAGGGACATCACACACATCCATGCCCGAGGCAGGATTCGAACCTGCGACCGTAGCAGCAGCAAGGTTCTGGACAAAAGCGCCTAGAACCGCTTGGCCACAGCGACCGGCTGATCACATTCACATTCATACTAACACCTAAATTGGAGGAGGCATATCTCACTCACTTAGCAGGTGTACAAGTTATTTGCGTCGATAAGGTTTTCCAACCATATGACACAAATACTGTCACAAATGTCGTGCGTGACACACCAGACATGTTTTCCGTTGGATGATTGGGCTGACTTGTCACCTTCTCATTAAAAGTTTGTGGTTCCCATTCGAGAGCTACTTCCTTTCAGCTACTAATAGAGTAGTTTTCGGAACGAGCTTCATTATACGTCCTGTCCTCACATATCACTGTTCTAAAAGGACGTTACACCACGACACAGACACAGATCAGGATACGGCGAACAGACATGTCAATGACGAGAAGGACAGTTTATAATTTCGTGAAAAAAAAAGATGATAAGGGAAATTTGAACACGGATGTTCCGCTTTGCAGTACAACACCGTGACCACATAACCACGCCACCCTGGTTCTTCTACTTTGCTTGATATTGCACATCTTGAGCTTGGACCGTTCACTTTCTATTTTGCTTCTTTTTTCACAGTTCAGTACACCTTCTTCCTGTTTCGTGCTTGATCTGTATTCAGTTTCATGTTACCACTAAATCTCCAAACAGAAGGATGGACATAACAATGATCTAAAGGGGGGGGGGGGGGGCGCAATGGGGAGTTTCCGTTGTAAGCAACTATCCCGGTACGGGTTACCAGTTGTAGGTTGCCTGTCTAAAATCTGTCAGGGGCAACAAAAATTTTATTTTCAATGTTTTTCATAATTATTAACCAAAATTAAACGCTCGAAATGCTCTCACTATCTACTCATTAACAAGGGGAGGCCGCCAATTGTGAAATTCAGATTCGATTCATACTGCGCATAATAAAAGCTCATGGCCAGAGGTGTAATGTGGCAAAGCACCAAGATGCACTTCTCAGCCGTTGTCGAGAAAATCGACAGTTAAAAGAAACCGTTGCGGTGAAATACTCCCTACGATTAACAGCTTTCTACAGCGTCGTGGCGCAGCGGTAAGCGCTCGGGTTCGTAATCCGAAGGTCGCCGCATCGAATCTCGCGCTGAGTAATTTTTTTATTATTAGTTTTTTGTAATCCATATATATATATAAACTATTAATGAATTGCTTATGCATGTTGGTGAAAGCGGATCGCTCTCCAATTGTACCGACTTTCAACAACTTACTATATGCATAATTGTTGCAACTGATATATATATATATATGTATATATATATTACAAGAAACAAATACTAAAAAAAAAGCTGTACGGTGCCAGATTCGATCCGGCGACCTCCGGATTACAAACCCGAGCGCTTACCGCTGCGCCACGACGCTGTGTAAAGTTATTAATCCTAGAGACTATTTCACCGCAACGGTTTCTTTTAACTGTCGATTTTCTCGACAACGGCTGAGAAGTGCATCTTGGTACTTTGCCACATTAGACCTCTGGCCATGAGCTTTTATTATGCGCAGTATGAATCGAATCTGAATTTCACAATTGGCGGCCTCCCCTTGTAAGAGGTGTAATTTTACGGAAAATTTTAACACACAAGTGTCACAGTTGGAAATTGTGTGTTTCTCTTGAGTCAGCGTAAGTGATGGCGCGCAAATACTTGGATTTTATTCACCCAGTATTTCAGAATGAGTCCACTTAGCGACTTCCAGTAAAGTTGACACATAGTATTAAATCTTCATGAAAATTTTTATCGCCTACACTCCTTCCAAAATTCCGAAAGAAAAATGATTTATCACTTACTACATTTTCTACAGCTACATCTACATGGCTAATTTACAAATCACACTTCATTGTCTGGCTGAGGGTTCATTGAACCCCCTTCACACTAATTCTCTCTTATTCCACTCTCGGAAGTAACGAACACCTATACCTTTACGTGCGAGCTGTGATTTTCCCTATGTATGATCGGTTCTCCCTATGTATGTCGGAGTCACAAGATATTGTCGCATTCAGAGGAGGAAGTTGGTGATTGAAATTTCGTGAGAAGATGACACTGCAACGGAAAACGCCTTTGTTTCAATGATGTTCACCCGAAATCCTGTATCATGTCAGTAACGCTCTCTCCCCTCGATAATACAAAACGTTTTGGTCTTCTTTGAACTTTCTCGATGTACATCGTTAATTCTATCTGGTAAGGATCCGACAGCGAGCAGGACGGAAAAGCGTAGTGTAGGCAGTCTCTTTATTCTGTTACATTTTCTAAGTGTCCGGCCAATAAAACGCAGTCTTTGGTTAGCCCTCCCCACATTTTCCATGTGTACTTTTCAATGTAAGCTGTTCATACTAGTAATTCCTAGGTATTCAGTTGGAGTTAGGGCCTTTAGATTTGATTGACTTAGCATATAACCAAAGTTTAATTTCTTTTAGCACTCACATGGATGACTTCACACTTTTCATTATTTATAGTGAATTACCAATATCTCAAAAAAATGGCTCTGAGCACTATGGGACTTAACAGCTGCGGTCATCAGTCCCCTAGAACTTAGAACTACTTAAACCTAACTAACCTAAGGACATCACACACACCCGTGCCCGAGGCAGAATTCGAACCTGCGACCGTAGCGGTCGCGCGGTTCCGGACTGAGCGCCTAGAACCGCGAGACACCGCGGCCGGCACCAATATCTCAGTCGTTTTCTCTAGTCATGTAGTAAAACTTTACCATCACATATGACATTTTAAGTTATTACTTCTTTACTTCCGATTCTATCACAACACAGTTTGCGGGCAGTATCCATATATACCACTGAACTTAACTGCAAAATTATATCACTGCAAGACACATATTTCAGGGGATATCACCTGCTTGAAATACTAACTTTCGTTTAAACTGTAGAGCAAATTACTCAGACTACATTCATCCAGTGTTTTATAGCGAGGTCATTTAATGACTTCAACTATAATTTCGAACTTTTTCTCGCTTACATGCCTAACGTCAAATATTTAATAAAGTAACTCATTTGAAAGTAATCGGATGTTTCAAACTGTTTTATACATGGAAGCATGGAAGTTCGCTTTTTTAAGGAATCGGGAATTTACTGGCTGAGTTTCAAATCCAGGGTTTTTAATATTAGAGAGCTACAATTTTTTATGCAGTTACAATACAAATAATACCATCGCCATTACAGAATAACTAGTCATCATGCAACACTATCAAATTTACTATCATAAACTAAAGCCAAACCTCTGTGTTGGTACTTCATATCAAAGATTAAAGGTACTTTGATTAGTACGAAGAGAGCGTAGTGTCGTAGTGTTAACAAGTGCCCTACGCGCGAAGAACCAGATTTTAAAAAAACAATATCAAAATAATTTACTCATAAAACATTCCAAAGCATGAAACATGAAACTTTACACACCGTTTGCTCGACTGACGAACATATTTTATTATTGGGAGACAGTTAAAAAATTTTCAGCGGTGTGTTCGCTCTTCTGTTTTCATTGAAACGTCACAGAGGAACCGCTTTGGGTAACGCCGTTGTGAGGTTCCTTCGGCAAGCTCTGCGCTGGTAAATGATAAGATTTGCTTTATAGGAAACAGGTTCCACGTTTTTGCAAACACACTGTTCTTCTTTTTACCCAAACATGTCTCAACGTTTCTGTGCCATTGTAAGTGGGTTTTGGTCTGTTGAAAACGGTAAAAAGTGAACTGATGTAAAAAAGTGGGGCGTAAGGAAAGGTTTTGTTCGTTTTGGTTCTTACAGTGATTTTACACTGAATGTTTTCGCAGAACTAACAGCATGGTGTCCTGCACTGATGACTTGTCATCCGCAAACCGAACGATATAAAACTGAATTTCATCGGCGAGTGAATACATCCTTTGATTTTTAAAAACCGTGATTTTGACTTGTCAAAATATTTTGGGTATATATTTGTTACTTCTCACGTTTCACTGTAACTGATCCTTCCTCTTTTTCGTCCTTAGGACACTGCACACATATTAATGCACTTCGTGTAACTTCGTTCTTTATAAACGCCTTATCACTTTAGCGAAGTAAACTTTTATTTTTTTAACTGCTTAACGGATCTGAAAATGGTCAACACTGCTCGAGGCTTGACAGCGATCGGGAGACTAAAAATAAGTGTATTTATATTTTCTTGTGGCATACAACACTGTTAATTCCTTGATGAAGAAAAGACATTTACAGAACATAGTCACTGATGTCTGTCCGCTGCAGGATCCTAGAACCTGTTTTGGGACGCATCGAAGTTATTTGACTCTGTCAACATAGCGTCGTCCTAGATAAACTGAGATTTTATACAACCGATGATATAGCCAGCCAGTGGATGATGTCACAGTTATCCATAATAATGCAGAAAGCTCTACTTGTTCAAATGGCCCTGAGCATCATGCGACTTAACTTCTGAGGTCATCAGTCGCCTAGAACTTAGAACTACACTCCTGGAAATTGAAATAAGAACACCGTGAATTCATTGTCCCAGGAAGGGGAAACTTTATTGACACATTCCTAGGGTCAGATACATCACATGATCACACTGACAGAACCACAGGCACATAGACACAGGCAACAGAGCATGCACAATGTCGGCACTAGTACAGTGTATATCCACCTTTCGCAACAATGCAGGCTGCTATTCTCCCGTGGAGACGGTCGTAGAGATGCTGGATGTAGTCCTGTGGAACGGCTTGCCATGCCATTT
This sequence comes from Schistocerca nitens, assembly GCF_023898315.1. Classification (NCBI taxonomy): domain Eukaryota; kingdom Metazoa; phylum Arthropoda; class Insecta; order Orthoptera; family Acrididae; genus Schistocerca; species Schistocerca nitens. Next base: position 63,322,722 of record NC_064623.1, on the reverse strand, counting down.
CCACCTGGCGCCTCAGTTGGACCAGCGTTCCTGCTGGACGTGCAGACCGCGTGAGACGACGCTTCATCCAGTCCCAAACATGCTCAATGGGGGACAGATCCGGAGATCTTGCTGGCCAGGGTAGTTGACTTACACCTTCTAGAGCACGTTGGGTGGCACGGGATACATGCGGACGTGCATTGTCCTGTTGGAACAGCACGTTCCCTTGCCGGTCTAGGAATGGTAGAACGATGGGTTCGATGACGGTTTGGATGTACCGTGCACTATTCAGTGTCCCCTCGACGATCACCAGTGGTGTACGGCCAGTGTAGGAGATCGCTCCCCACACCATGATGCCGGTTGTTGGCCCTGTGTGCCTCGGTCGTATGCAGTCCTGATTGTGGCGCTCACCTGCACGGCGCCAAACACGCATACGACCATCATTGGCACCAAGGCAGAAGCGACTCTCATCGCTGAAGACGAGACGTCTCCATTCGTCCCTCCATTCACGCCTGTCGCGACACCACTGGAGGCGGGCTGCACGATGTTGGGGCGTGAGCGGAAGACGGCCTAACGGTGTGCGGGACCGTAGCCCAGCTTCATGGAGACGGTTGCGAATGGTCCTCGCCGATACCCCAGGAGCAACAGTGTCCCTAATTTGCTGGGAAGTGGCGGTGCGGTCCCCTACGGCACTGCGTAGGATCCTACGGTCTTGGCGTGCATCCGTGCGTCGCTGCGGTCCGGTCCCAGGTCGACGGGCACGTTCCCCCTCCCGCCGACCACTGGCGACAACATCGATGTACTGTGGAGACCTCACGCCCCACGTGTTGAGCAATTCGGCGGTACGTCCACCCGGCCTCCCGCATGCCCACTATACGCCCTCGCTCAAAGTCCGTCAACTGCACATACGGTTCACGTCCACGCTGTCGCGGCATGCTAACAGTGTTAAAGACTGCGATGGAGCTCCGTATGCCACGGCAAACTGGCTGACACTAACGGCGGCGGTGCACAAATGCTGCGCAGGTAGCGCCATTCGACGGCCAACACCGCGGTTCCTGGTATGTCCGCTGTGCCGTGCGTGTGATCATTGCTTGTACAGCCCTCTCGCAGTGTCCGGAGCAAGTATGGTGGGTCTGACACACCGATGTCAATGTGTTCTATTTTCCATTTCCAGGAGTGTAATTAAACCTAACTAACCTAAGGACATCACACACATCCATGCCTGAGGCAGGATTCGAACCTGCGACCGTAGCGGTCGCTCGGCTCCAGACTGTAGCGCCTAGAACCGCACGGCCACTCCGGCCGGCCTCTACTTGTTAATTCAGCCAATGTAAGCAGGGGAGCTACTACTGACTGTGTGGAATTCTACATGGTTCAATCACAGGTTCCTCACAGACGCGGGGTGTTCAAAAAGTTATCGTAATTTCGTAATTTTTCGTATTGTACTAGCCAAATGGTTCAAATGGCTCTGAGCACTATGGGACTTAACATCTGTGGTCATCAGTCCCCTAGAACTTAGAACTACTTAAACCTAACTAACCTAGGGACATCACACACATCCATGCCCGAGGCAGGATTCGAACCTGCGACCGTAGCAGTCGCGCGGTTCCGGACTGAGCGCCTTAACCGCGAGACCACCGCGGCCGGCTTGTACTAGCCCAGTGCTCGTGAATTTTTCGTTGTTTTGCTGACAAAAATGTCTGAAAAGTATCTTGTACATTTTTAAACATATCGGCTGCTTTGTTTGATGCCAGCCACCAAAAAGGTTACATGTATTTTTGTAGTATCGGCGATTATTTAGTCTGTACATCTACATCTGCATCTACATAGATGCTACTCAAGCCACCATCCGGTGCGTGGCGGAGGCTAACCTGTACCACAACTAGTCACTTCCCTTCCTGTCCCACTCGCAAACAGAGCGAAGGAAAAACGATTGTCTATATGCCTCCGCATGAACCCTAATTTCTCGTATCTTTTCTTCGTGATGCTTATGCGCAAGTTATGTTGGCGGCAGTAGAATGGTTTAGCAGTCAGCTTCAAACGCCGGTTATCTGAATTTTCTCGATAGTGTTCCTTGAAAAGAACGCCGCGTTCCCTCCAGGGATTCTCATTTGACTCACGAAGCATACGAGGTCTGGCTAGAAAAAAAACCGGACTAGTACTGGTGAAACAATAAAACGAATGCAATAAGGCTGAAAGTCGCGTGGCCTGTCACGTGACTCTCGCTCCGCCTACTGCTCGAGTTTCATCTGCCTCCTGCACTCAGTCTGCCCGTGGCGTCTGTTTTAAGTAGTTGACGTTTTGTCTGTGCGTCGGAAAATGTTGAGTGTACAAAAAGAACAGCGTGTTAACATCAAATTTTGTTTCAAACTAGGAAAATCTGCAAGTGAAACGTTTGTAATGTTACAACAAGTGTACGGCGATGATTGTTTATCGCGAACACAAGTGTTTGAGTGGTTTAAACGATTTAAAGATGGCCGCGAAGACACCAGTGATGACACTCGCACTGGCAGACCATTGTCAGCAAAAACTGATGCAAACATTGAAAAAATCGGTAAACTTGTTCGACACTTTCCTTGTCAACTCCTGTTAACTCAGACACTGCTCTGATTGTTAAACGGCGATCTTGTCGAACAAGTTTACCGATTTTTTCAATGTTCGCATCAGTTTTTGCTGACAATGGTCTGCCAGTGCGAGTGTCATCACTGGTGTCTTCGCGGCCATCTTTAAATCGTTTAAACCACTCAAACACTTGTGTTCGCGATAAACAATCATCGCCGTACACTTGTTGTAACATTACAAACGTTTCACTTGCAGATTTTCCTAGTTTGAAACAAAATTTGATGTTAACAACGCTGTTCTTTCTGTACACTCAACATTTTCCGACGCACAGACAAAACGTCAACTACTTAAAACAGACGCCACGGGCAGACTGAGTGCAGGAGGCAGATGAAACTCGAGCAGTAGGCGGAGCGAGAGTCACGTGACAGGCCACGCGACTTTCAGCCTTATTGCATTCGTTTTATTGTTTCACCAGTACTAGTCCGGTTTTTTTCTAGCCACACCTCGTATCCGCAACACTTACGTGTTGTTCGAAGCTACCGATAAGAAATCTAGCAGTCCGCCTCTGAATTGCTTCCATCCTGCTTGACACAGTCAAATCATTTAAGTAGCTGGGCGTAACATCATAAAGCGACATGAAATGCAACGAGCATAAGAGAACCGTGGCAGGGAAAGCGAATGGTCGACTTCCGTTTAGTGGGAGAATTCCAGCAAAGTGTGCTTCATCTCTAAAGGAAACCGCATATAAGTCGCTAGTGCGACCTATTCTTGGGTACTGCCCTAGTGTTTGACATCCGTACTAAGTCGAATTGAAGGAAGAACACACAGTTTTAATCTGCCAGGAAGTTTCATATCAGCGCACACTCCGCTGCAGAGTGAAATTCTCATTCTGGAAACATCCCCCAGGCTGTGGCTAAGCCATGTGCGCGCAATATCCTTTCTTTCAGGAGTGCTAGTTCTGCAAGGTTCGCAGGAGAGCTTCTGTAAAGTTTGGAAGGTAGGAGACGAGGTACTGGCAGAAGTAAAGCTGTGAGTACCGGGCGTGAGACATGATTGGGTAGCTCAGTTGGTGCCGGCACGGTAGCTCAGCGTGTTCGGTCAGAGGGTTAGCTGCCCTCTGTAATAAAAAAACTGAGTTAATGGATCAACGACGAACTGAAACAGGTGTCTTGCGGCATCCGCCCTGAACAGATGCAACGAAAGAAGAAGAAAAAAAAAAGCCGGCATGGTAACTCAGTGTGTTCGGTCAGAGGGTTCGCTGCCCTCTGTAATAAAAAAAACTGAGTTATTGGATCAACGACGAACTGAAACGGGTGTCCTGCGAAGACCACCCCGAGCAGATACTACGATAAAGAACGAACAAAATGACATTTTTTAAAAAAAGTTGGTAGAGCACATGCCCGCGAAAGGCAAAGGTCCCTAGTTCGCGTCTCGGTCCGGCACACAGTTTTAATCTGCCAGGAAGTTTCATATCAGCGCACACTCCGCTGCAGAGTGAAAATCTCATTCTTGAACTCATCCCTTGACTTTTAAAAACGTTATTTTGGTGTGGCAGTGTTTTGTGTATGTGTTTGTTGCTACTCACTTTTTTTGTGACTGATCTTTCTTCATTTCCGTTCTGAGGGCACGGCACACACATATTGAATGTACTTTGCGTATTTTTGGTTTTGCAAACGCCTTTTCAATCGCAAAACGCGGTGTTCACGATGTTGTGGGTCCTAAATGTTTAAAAAATTGCAGGAAAATTACAGAAAAGCCAACGCAAACAGGTAAAGGAGTTTACACAATTACACACACACGCAAGCGCGCGCGCGCGCGCGCGTGGAGGTTAGAAAACACAATAATATCGCGTACAGCACATTTTGCGATGCCGAAAAGTATTAAGCCAAGAAAATTATGCGTCAAGACTTCATTATTGCTTTTCTTCTGTTCACTTTTAAGAAAATACTTTTGAGCTTATGAAATTTGTTCATTTGTATTTTATTATTCCAAAATGAAATTTTCACTCTGCAGCGGAGTGTGCGCTGATGTGAAACTTCCTGGCATATTAAAATTGCGTGCCGGATCGAGACTCGAACTCGGCACCTTTGCCTGTCGCAGGCAAGTGCTCTACCATCTAAGCTACCCAAACACGACACACGGCCCATGCTCACAGCTTTACTTCTGCCAGTACCTCGTCACCTACCTTCCAAACTGCGAATTTGCAGAACTGTTGTTGTTGTGGCCTTCAGTCCTGAGACTGGTTTGATGCAGCTCTCCATGCTACTCTATCCTGTGCAAGCTTCTTCATCTCCCAGTACCTACTGCAGCCTACATCCTTCTGAATCTGCTTAGTGTATTCATCTCTTGGTCTCCCTCTACGATTTTTACAATCCACGCTGCCCTCCAATACCAAATTGGTGATCCCTCGATGTCTCAGAACATGTCCTGCCAACCGATCCCTTCTTCTAGTCAAGTTGTGCCACAGCTCCTCATAAGTTATGTGATATACCCATCTAATCTTCAGTATTCTTCTGTAGCACCACATTTCGAAAGTTTCTATTCTCTTCTTGTCTAAACTATTTATCGTTCACGTTTCACTTCCATACATGGCTACACTCCATACAAATACTTTCAGATACGACTTTCTGGCATTTAAATCTATACTCGGTGTTAACAGATTTCTCTTCTTCAGAAACGCTTTCCTTGCCATTGCCAGTCTACATTTTATATCCCCTCTACTTCGACCATCATCAGTTATTTTGCTCCCCAAATAGCAAAACTCCTTTACTACTTTAAGCATCTCATTTCCTAATCTAATTCCCTCAGCATCACCCGACTTAATTAGACTACATTTCATTAGTATTATCATCTTATACCCTCCTTTCAAGGCACTGTCCATTCCGTTGAACTGCTCTTCCAAGTCATTTGCTGTCTCTGACAGAATTACAATGTCATCGGCGAACCTCAAAGTTTTTATTTCTTCTCCATGGATTTTATTGCCTACTCCGATCTTTTCTTTTGTTTCCTTTATTGCTTGATCAATATACAGATTGAATAACATCGGGGATAGGCTACAACCCTGTCTCACTCCCTTCCCAGCCACTGCTTCCCTTTCATGTCCCTCGACTGTTATAACTGCCATCTGCTTTCTGTACAAATTGTAAATAGCCTTTCGCTCCCCCGCCATCTTCAGAATTTGAAAGAGAGGATTCCAATCAACATTGTCAAAAGCTTTCTCTAAGTCTACAAATGCTAGAAACGTAGGTTTGCCTTTTCTTAATCTTTCTTCTAAGATAAGTTGTAGGGTCAGTATTGCCTCACGTGTTCCATCACTTCTACGGAATCCAAACTGATCTTCCCCGAGGTCGGCTTCTACCAGTTTTTCCATTCGTCTGTAAAGAATTCGCGTTAGTATTTTGCAGTTGTGACTTATTATACTGATAGGTCGGTAATTTTCACACCTTCGACACTTGCTTTCTTTGGGATTGGAATTATTATATTCTTGTGGAAGTCTGAGGGAATTTCACCTGTCTCATACATCTTCCTCACTAGATGGTAGAGTTTTGTCAGGACTGGCTCTCCCAAGGCTGTCAGTAGTTCTAATGGAATGTTGCAGAACTAGCACTCCTGAAAGAAAGGAATTGCGGAGACATGGCTTAGCCACAGCCTGGAGGATGTTTCCAGAATGAGATTTTCACTCTGCAGCGGAGTGTGCGCTGATATGAAACTTCCTGGCAGATTAAAACTGTGTACCGAACCGAAACTCGAACTCGGGACCTTTACATTCCCGGGCAAGTGGTCTACCAACGGAGCTACCCAGGCACGACTCACGCCCCGTCCTCACAGCTTTACTTCTGGCAGTACCGAGTTCGAGTCTCGGTCCGGCACACAGTTTTAATCTGCCAGGAAGTTTCTGTATTTTATTATTGGTGCACAGATTAGAATTGTATAATATCTGTAAGGAAATCGAGTGATCATTATAAAGATTTGGTAATTAAGTTATTTCCTTTAAATTTGCATACTGTTTTCTGATTTTTTCCCATTCCATATACTTTTGAGCGATAGTGGTAGACTTCTGTAACCGAGGTCATCCTCCGCCAAATGATCCGCCGTTGGGAAACATTGTGTCGCATTGAAGGGCGAATAGGCATAGAAGTACTAACACTAGCATGAAGTCTGACGGTGGCAACTTGGTGTTCTGCGGGGTGCTGTGCTCCTCGCCAGCTGGTCGGCTGCCGTGCCACCCCCGCGACACGCACCACGCACTGCCGTGACAGACACGCACGTGCGGGGGCGTCGCACGCCCGTGCCACACGCGGCGCATAGGCTGCACAGAGCGGCTGTGACTTTCCTGTGCGGCGTCCGTGAGCGTGGAATGAAACGGAGAGAAGCGGGCACGAGTTTTAGAGTCATCTTCACGAGATATCTGTAGGTGCAAGAAGTGGCGACTGACCCTAATCGTCGAAATGTCGCAGCTAAAACCAAAACTCGGAACAGTTTACTCAAGGAGGTACACTCCTGCCATTAAAATTGCTACACCACGAAGATGACGTGCTACAGACGCGAAATTTAACCGACAGGAAGAAGGTGCTATGATATGCAAATGATTAGCTTTTCAGAGCATTCACACAAGGTTGGCGCCGGTGGCGAAACCTACAACGTACTGACATGAGGAAAGTGTCCAACCGATTTCTCATACACAAACAGCATTTAACAGGCGTTGCCTGGTGAAACGTTGTTGTGATACCTCGTGTAAGGAGGAGAAATGCGTACCATCACGATTCCGACTTTGATAAAGGTCGGATTGTAGCCTTTCGCGATTGCGGTTTATCGTATCGCGACATTGCTGCTCGCTTTGGTCTACATCCAATGACTGTTAGCAGAATATGGAATGGGTAGGTTCAGGAGGGTAATACGGAACGCCGTGCTGCATCCCAACGGCCTCGTATCACTAGCAATCGAGATGACAGGCGTGTTATCCGCATGGCTGTAACGGATCGTGCAGCCACGTCTCGATCCCTGAGCCAACGGATGGGGACGTTTGCAAGAAAACAACCATCTGCACGAACAGTTCGACGACGTTTGCAGCAGCATGGACTATCAAATCGGAGACCGTGGCTGCGGTTACCCTTGACGCTGTATCAAAGACAGGAGCGCCTGCGATGGTGTACTCAACGACGAACCTGGGTGCACGAATGGCAAAACGTTTTTTCTGATGAATCCAGGTTCTGTTTACAGCATCATGATGGTCGCATCCGTGTTTGGCGACATCGCGGTGAATGCACATTGGAAGCGTGTATTCGTCGTCGCCATACTGGCGTATCACCCGGCGTGATGCTATGGGGTGCCATTGGTTACACGTCTCGGTCACCTCTTGTTCCCAATGACGGCACTTTGAACAGTGGACGTTACATTTCAGATGTGTTACGACCCGTGGCTCTACCCTTCACTCGATCCCTGCGAAACCCTACATTTCAGCAGGATAATGCACGACCGCATGTTGTAGATCCTGTACGGGCCTTTTTGGATACAGAAAATGTTCGACTGCTGCCCTGGCCAGCACATTCTCCAGATCTCTCACCAATTGAAAACGTCTGGTCAATGGTGGCCGAGCAACTGGCTCGTCACAATACGCCAGTCACTACTCTTGATGAACTGTAGTATCGTGTTGAAGCTGTATGGGCAGCTGTACCTGTACACGCCATCCAAGCTCTGTTTGACTCAATCCCAAGGCGTATCAAGGCCGTTATTACGGCCAGAGGTGGTTGTTCTGGGTACTGATTTCTCAGGATCTATGCACCCAAATTGCGTGAAAATGTAATCACATATCAGTCCAATGAATACCCGTTTATCATCTGCATTTCTTCTTGGTGTAGCAATTTTAATGGCCAGTAGTGTAACAGGAACTGTCTGGGATGTCAATGCAACATCTCCAGCTGTATCTCTTCCATAGTCACAAGGGGCACTCTCCACCACACACCCCTCACACGGCCCCGTGGACTGGCCGTCAGAAAACTGATGACAAGAACATCAAAGGTATTGCTAAATGTGTGGACAACAACAACAAAAAATTCACTCAGAAACTTCATTAATAGAACCCCAGCGACTAAGATCTAGAAAACAATTGTGCCGCACAGCAGTCAGCATGCAGGACAGTCATTTCAACATCCAGGATGTCTGGAACAATCAGTGGTAGGAACAGTCTTTCTTGATGCATCACCAGTTAACTAAATTTCTGCGGGAACCATAGTCAAGTTTTCATGTACACCGACGACACTTGTGCACACAAAATCGGACCATAAGTGGCCCAGAGCAAATGTGAACCATTGCTACACTCGTGTGTGAAAGCCCTCCCCTGAATGCACTGCAGCGAAGAGCAGCAAATCAGCACACCACGTAACATCTGAATGTTCCCTCAGACCGTTCCAAGGGACAGTTGAAGGCATTCAAAATTTGTCTGCAGAAGCTTCTGAATAGATTTAAAACCTGGACATACACCTGTGAACCCAGTACAAGCTCAACATTGTGTGTATCTGTATAGAAATGCATACAGCGTGATTCAAGAGGAATGACATATAATGTATGAGGTGGTTCTACATGTGAAAATAAACCGAAAGAGTCCTATGAACATATGTCCGATTTTCGTCGTTATGGAACTGGAGCTGGTTGGAGACTACACACCATGAATGGATATGAAGACAAGTGTAAATATTACTTACCAAAATGTCGTGTAGGCATTACTGTTGACAGAATAATGGCGAGACAGGTGACTGATCCATCCTACGAGAGGTGTGGGGCTTCTCTAAGAGATGGCAGCACTGTGACGTCGCACTGAGGCAGCAGTCGTGAGGCTGTGTGCGTGTCGTGCTTCGAGTGTTGTTTAATTGGGCAAATCCATTGTGTCAGTGAATACCAACATACAGCATACATTCACTCGTGCAGAACATTCAGACATGTTGTTTGTGTACGGATACTGTAACGGCAGCGCCCGTGCGGCCGTGACACAATACCAGAGTCGTTTTCCTGATCGACGAGCCCCTTGTGCCAGGGTATTTCTCATGGTTTTTGAAACCTTACATGAATCCTGAACACTATTCCGTGTACACCTAACATCAGAATGTGAGGTCACCCAGTCAGTTACGGAAAAGGACGACATTATTGCTATACTACAACTCAGTCCCACCAGCAGTAACGTGGCGCATTAGCAATCTGCTCAATATTCCACAAATGCGAGAGTGGTGTACATTACATCCTGAGTGCTTGTACCCATTCCATTGCAACATCAACACCCAGGTGACTCAGTAAGTAGACACCAATGCTACATACTTCCATGAACTTACCAACAAACTATTGGATCTCTGCTACTGGCATTTTCTGTGACCTATCAAAAGCCTTTGACTGTGTGAATCACAGCATTCTCTTAAGTAAATTAGAATATTATGGTGTCACTGGCAATGCTGCGAAATGATTTGAGTCTTATCTATCTAACAAGAAACAAAGGGTGTCATTGCGAAATACCTGTGCAGTGAGCAGTCAGTCTACATCTGACTGGGAATTAATTACATTTGGTGTTCCTCGAGGTTCCATCTTGGGTCCATTGCTTTTTCTTGTGTACATTAATGACCTGTCAACTGTTACGTTGCCAGATGCTACGTTTGTTTTGTTTGCAGATGATACAAACATTGCAATAAGTAGCTAGTCAAGTACAGATTTAGAAATAGCGGCTAATCAAATTTTCACTGACATTAATACGTGGTTTAAAGCAAATTAACTGTCATTAGACTTTGAGAAGACCCACAATATGCAGTGCAGAACCTGTAAGAGATTTCCTTCCAGAATATGTATAACAGATGAAGACATGGAGATCTAAGAGGTTGACAACGTTAAATTTCTGGGATTACAACTCGATAATAAATTCAGTTGGGAAGGTCATACCACAGTATTCCTTAAGCGCCTAACCAATTCTGTATTTGCCGTGAGAATGATGTCCGATGTAGGAGGTATAAATATAAAAAAAACTTGCATACTTTGCTTTCTTTCATGCTGTTATGTCGTATGGGATCATATACTGGGGCAATCCATCAAATCTACAAAAGTTTTTAGGGTGCAAAGCGTGTGATAAGAATAATTTGTGGTGTAAATTCAAGAACATCATGTAGAAAACTGTCCAAGGAACTTTGTATTCTAACCACTGCTTCTCAGTATATTCATTCCTTAATTAAATTTGTTGGAAGTAATACATCTCTATTTCCAGCCAATAGCTCAACACACAGTATCAATACTAGGAATAAGAACAATCTACATAAAGACGTAAAATCACTTACCTTGGTCCAAAAAGGGGTCCAGAATTCAGTAACACACATTTTCAGTAAATTGCCGGCAACCATTAAAAACCTGGTTTCAGATAAAGCACAGTTTAAACAGAGTTTGAAAGACTTTTTGGTAGGTAACTCCTTCTACTACTTAGATGAATATCTTAACAGAGACTGTTAAGCCAGCTTAAGTAAAAATATCTGTTACATTTCAGTTTTGACAGCACTTGGTCACAACAATCAAGATTAGGTATTTTGTGTATGATAAATTTATTAATAGTGCATAACAGTGTTTCATTCTGACAGCGTTTTAATTCTGTAAATATTAGCTGTTCCAGTTTACCGCACTGTATTCATCTATTTTTTGACAATCTCCTGACAAATAATCAGGGTAGTAAGTATTATATTCAAATGTTTTATGTTTTTATTTTATATTTTCTGACATGTTCCACGCGCACGAGAATCATCTCATTTTTTGGGTCTATGGAACTAAAACAGAATCTAATGTAATCTCATACTCACTGATGTATTTCGTTCCAAAGACGGACAAACAAGCAATTACGCAGGCGTTCATAATTTTTCAGCTGGTCAATGTAAGTTCGACAACAATTTTGTGAATGGTTAGCTGTACGTAGAAATGTCTTGCAATACACTTTATTCACAGCTGAGGCTATATTTACATGCAATGGCATCATGGACACCTGTAATTTCAAAAAAATGGTTCAAATGGCTCTGAGCATTATGGGACTTAACATCTGTGGTCATCCGTCCCCGAGAACTTAGAACTACTTAAACCTAACTAAGGACACCACACACATCCATGCCCAAGGCAGGATTCGAACCTTCGACCGTAGCAGTCGCGCGGTTCCGGACTGAGCGCCTTAACCGCGAGACCACCGCGGCCGGCACCTGTAATTTCCATCCATGGTCGATGGAGAACCCACTTGACACTAGGGAAACATGATTCCAAGTTAGGTTCTCAGTGAATGTGTGTGATTGATGACCAGCGATACACAAGCTTATTTTCTGACGGAAAGCTGTGATATTGTTATAGCACATTGGTCGTTGTGAGGGAACCTTCACAAGTAACATAACTTTCAAGGAATAAAGTTTACATCACAACTAAACAAAAAACACCTGTCATAAAGTGCAAAAATCAATGCTGGTTAAATTATAGATGAAACTATAAATAAAAATTTGTTTCACTACAACATGAAACTATACTTTTCAACCCTCTGTACATTAAAAATGCTGCATTTGTTAAAGTGCCCATTTATGATTAAAAATAAACACTACTTTTACAAGTGCTTATACATGGGCAGAAGTTAATAAATAGGCACTGGTTGTTATTGTATAACACTGATATTTGAAGTCATTAGTTCGGAGTTCTTAACACATTAATTTTAATATTTTGAAAACTAGCATGGAAGTTCCAAGCCTACATTTCTAGAGCAGTGTAAATTTAACATTTATATTTTTCTGTTATATGAGAAGAGCATTCTAAATATTTCTATACACAGTAATTACTATTCTGTTCACTTCATACATGCAGTATCAAATATTTTATAAGAAATATTGTAAAAAGTTCCTTGAATGGGTTAAACATCCACAAGGTAAACGTTGCCGAATCCTCAGAGTTGGGAAAAACATGGCGGACGATTCTGCCTATTATGTAGGAGCTCTAGCGCGGGTTGTGACGTCAGCGTCTCAGATTGCTACTGCGCGCACACACACACACACACACACACACACACACACACACACACCCTACTGTGACTTCTACGAACCCTAGTAGTACGTAAACAAACAAAAAAAAATCCCAGAAGTAGCTGTACACGGGCGAATCGGGTTTCACAAGGTCTTTGTTTGAGAAATCCACGTTCGTGTCTAGAGGAGATTTACCATCTCAAAAAATATCATAAATGATTGTAGAAAGTGTTCCACAATCCCAATACATAACAGCACCGGCGACATGGGCCTATAATCTGAGCCTTGTGTCTGGATGCTTCGGGTCAGCTTAGAATTCGCTCATGGTCTCGGTGCGCTATTCGACGGTTTCAGGCGAGACTCCACTTTCTGTTGCGTGCAGAAGGGACCAGTTCATTTCAAGCGCCCGAAAATAAAAACGTGTTGTAGCAACGTTTTGCAGGTGCACTTAATGCAACACCGACACTAGCTTGCGTGCGGCACGGCGGAGTCCAATCTGACTTCGCTTTCTGATATTTCGACGCATTTTAAATGTTTTCCGCTAGATCTTGCAGCGCTGTTGACAGTATCAGGCGACCGTATGCAGACTTTTAAATGGAATACTAGGTGCCTGACAATTAGATCGTGAGGTTGGAAACGCTTTATGACATTAATTGATGTGGCGAATGTAACTGTAATGGTGCAAACTCACAAATTCCTTTCTGTGTGTAATTTCTGGATACTAGCGACCATTTTATTGGATACAAAGGTATCTACTTCGCAGACATCTGAATGGGCAAGTGTACCTCTGAGGACGTACATCTTCCTCAGTAATTTACATCTACATACTCCCTTTGTCCGAAAAGTTCCAAGAGATATTTTTTAATTAATTTCTGAGTTTGCAAAGCTAAAATGAAAGAAATGTTATTTCTATGTTACCTAGTATGTGTGCGTCCTTGAAATGACCTCGACCATACTTCCACACAAACTCACATGGTGGTTCTTACAAGGGAACCTCCCCATCGCACCCCCCTCAGATTTAGTTATAATTTGGCACAGTGGATAGGCCTTGAAAAACTGAACACAGATCAGTCGAGAAAACAGGAAGAAGTTGTGTGGAACTATGAAAAAATAAGCAAAATATACAAACTGAGTACTGCATGGGCAACATCAAGGATCTTCTGGGCAAAGGAGCGCCGTGGTCCCGTGGTTAGCGTGAGCAGCTTCGGAGCGAGAGGTCCTTGGTTCAAGTCTACCCTCGAGCGAAAAGTTTACTTACTTTATTTTTGCAAAGTTACGATCTGTCCGTTCGTTCATTGACGTCTCTGTTCACTGCAATAAGTTTAGTGTCTGTGTTTTGCGACCGCACCGCAAAACCGTGCGATTAGTAGGCGAAAGGACGTGCCTCTCCAATGGGAACCGAAAACATTTGATCCAGGAAAACACGTCTGATATATTCTATACGACACTGGTGACGGCATGTGCGTCACATGACAGGAATATGTTGTCGACCCACCTAACTTGCACACTTGGCGAATGGGTAAAAAGAGTCTTCTACCTTGCCCGATTTAGGTTTTCTTGTGGATGTGATAATCACTCCCAAAAAAGTGTGTCACATAAACTGCAACAAATGAATGCAATAGTTTCACAGTCGTACAGTTTTCTCTGTGCTCTGTCAAAACATATGTTTTTAACGTTTTCAAATTTTTCCTTGTGTAGACCGTCAAATCCCGCATATGTCCAAGCAAATCTGAACATGTCCTGGAATTTTGGAGAGCGAAATTGATTATGTGTGAGTGCCTGAACTCTGATAATTGTCTGAAAATAAAAATTTAAACTTTTTACTGGAGGGAAGAATTGAACCAAGGACCTCTTGTCCCGCAGCCGCTCACGCTAACCACGGGACCACGGCGCTCCTATGCGGACAGCATCATTGATGTTGCATATGTTGCCCATGGACTACTCAGTTTGTATATTTTGCTTATTTTTTCATAGTTCCACACAACTTCTTCCTGTTTTCTCGATTGATCTGTGTTCAGTTTTTCAAGGCCTATCCACTGTGCCAAATTATAACTAAATCTGAGGGGGGTGCGATGGGGAGGTTCCCTTGTTAGCAGCACACTTCTTTGGTTCTTGACGCATTAGTTATGGTGCCACAATGGATGGTGATTGTGAGCAAAGACTGATCACTAAGTTCTGCCTTAAGCTCGAGAAAACCCTTAGTGAAATGTGGACAATGATTAAGCAAGCATATGCAGGCGAGCGTGTCTTCGAGTAGCACGAAGAATTTCGTGAAGGCCAAGATTCCGTGGAAACCGAACCCAGAAGTAGTCGCCCGCCTAAAGCACCTACCGATGCAAACGTGGAGTGTGTAAGGCAGTTAGAACAGGAAGATCGTCATGCAGCTGTGCGTGTAATACGAGAACTTAATTTGAATCGTGGTGTGAGTCAGTAAGGGAAAGGGGGACTTAGTATATAACTTGTCCCTCGCGCACTAACAGACGAACAGAAAGAGGAGAGGAATTTCTGCTGTATTACTGGAAACAGCCAGACGAGATTCCACATTTCCATCGTAGGTTATTGCTGAGGATGAAAGTTTGTGCTACCAGTATGATCGCTACACGAAACGTGCGGAGTGGCGGAATCCCGAATCACCAGCCTTAGAAAAAGTCAAACGGTAATGCTCGAGAACATACGAGGTGTGGCTAGAAAAAAACCGGACTAGTACTGGTGAAACAATAAAACGAATGCAATAAGGCTGAAAGTCGCGTGGCCTGTCACGTGACTCTCGCTCCGCCTACTGCTCGAGTTTCATCTGCCTCCTGCACTCAGTCTGCCCGTGGCGTCTGTTTTAAGTAGTTGACGTTTTGTCTGTGCGTCGGAAAATGTTGAGTGAACAGCGTGTTAACATCAAATTTTGTTTCAAACTAGGAAAATCTGCAAGTGAAACGTTTGTAATGTTACAACAAGTGTACGGCGATGATTGTTTATCGCGAACACAAGTGTTTGAGTGGTTTAAACGATTTAAAGATGGCCGCGAAGACACCAGTGATGACACTCGCACTGGCAGACCATTGTCAGCAAAAACTGATGCGAACATTGAAAAAATCGGTAAACTTGTTCGACACTTTCCTTGTCAACTCCTGTTAACTCAGACACTGCTCTGATTGTTAAACGGTGATCTTGTCGAACAAGTTTACCGATTTTTTCAATGTTTACATCAGTTTTTGCTGACAATGGTCTGCCAGTGCGAGTGTCATCACTGGTGTCTTCGCGGCCATCTTTAAATCGTTTAAACCACTCAAACACTTGTGTTCGCGATAAACAATCATCGCCGTACACTTGTTGTAACATTACAAACGTTTCACTTGCAGATTTTCCTAGTTTGAAACAAAATTTGATGTTAACACGCTGTTCACTCAACATTTTCCGACGCACAGACAAAACGTCAACTACTTAAAACAGACGCCACGGGCAGACTGAGTGCAGGAGGCAGATGAAACTCGAGCAGTAGGCGGAGCGAGAGTCACGTGACAGGCCACGCGACTTTCAGCCTTATTGCATTCGTTTTATTGTTTCACCAGTACTAGTCCGGTTTTTTTCTAGCAACACCTCGTAGATAATATTCATCGCTTTCTTTGATAGTAAAGGATTAGTTCACTATGAGTGTGTTCCTCCAAGTCAAACAGTTAACCAAATTCTTTACATCGAAGTCTTGAAACGTTTGCGACTGTGACTAGCAGTTTAACGTCACCGCCCTTATTTGTGGCATTATCAGGACTGGTTCTCACTGCACGAAAATGCAAGACCCCATACTGCTCTTTATGTTAGCGAGTATGTGGCCAGACATTCTGTTATCATTATCCGCCATATTCGCCCGACCTATCACCTTGAGATTTTTTCTTGTTTCCGCCAGTGAAAAGGCGACTAAAAGGAGAGCTTCATCACGATATCACAGACATCGAATGGGCTGTGTCACTGAGTTTACACGCTTTGCAGCTGAAAATTTCCCTGCTTGCTTCAAGACCTCCAGAAAGGTTGGCACCTGTGTACAGACTGCCAAGGGCACTACCTCAACAGGAGCTATGATCATTACTTGGTAACTGTAATTTTCTATTTAGATAAAATAAAAATAAAATAAAAAATAAAAAGAAACTGTCCTGGAACTTCCCTGACAAGGGGAATACGTACTTCGCAACGCACCGTATGGTGCATGGTGAAGGGTGCCTTGTACCACTACTAGAGATTTTCTTTCCTGTTACATTCGCAAATACACTCCTGGAAATGGAAAAAAGAACACATTGACACCGGTGTGTCAGACCCACCATACTTGCTCCGGACACTGCGAGAGGGCTGTACAAACAATGATCACACGCACGGCACAGCGGACACACCAGGAACCGCGGTGTTAGCCGTCGAATGGCGCTAGCTGCGCAGCATTTGTGCACCGCCGCCGTCAGTGTCAGCCAGTTTGCCGTGGCATACGGAGCTCCATCGCAGTCTTTAACACTGGTAGCATGCCGCGACAGCGTGGACGTGAACCGTATGTGCAGTTGACGGACTTTGAGCGAGGGCGTATAGTGGGCATGCGGGAGGCCGGGTGGACGTACCGCCGAATTGCTCAACACGTGGGGCGTGAGGTCTCCACAGTACATCGATGTTGTCGCCAGTGGTCGGCGGAAGGTGCGCGTGCCCGTCGACCTGGGACCGGACCGCAGCGACGCACGGATGCACGCCAAGACCGTAGGATCCTACGCAGTGCCGTAGGGGACCGCACCGCCACTTCCCAGCAAATTAGGGACACTGTTGCTCCTGGGGTATCGGCGAGGACCATTCGCAACCGTCTCCATGAAGCTGGGCTACGGTGCCGCACACCGTTAGGCCGTCTTCCGCTCACGCCCCAACATCGTGCAGCCCGCCTCCAGTGGTGTCGCGACAGGCGTGAATGGAGGGACGAATGGAGACGTGTCGTCTTCAGCGATGAGAGTCGCTTCTGCCTTGGTGCCAATGATGGTCGTATGCGTGTTTGGCGCCGTGCAGGTGAGCGCCACAATCAGGACTGCATACGACCGAGGCACACAGGGCCAACACCCGGCATCATGGTGTGGGGAGCGATCTCCTACACTGGCCGTACACCACTGGTGATCGTCGAGGGGACACTGAATAGTGCACGGTACATCCAAACCGTCATCGAACCCATCGTTCTACCATTCCTAGACCGGCAAGGGAACTTGCTGTTCCAACAGGGACCTCGGATGTTAAGTCCCACAGTGCTCAGAGCCAAATTTCGCCAGAAGTGTTCCGTGAAAGCAACGTTGCCTTCGCTCCAGGGATTCCCATTTGAGTTCTCCAAGCATCACTGTAACCATGAGAGGACATTGCAGTTTAATTTTTGTCTTTGAATAAAAGTATCATTTGTTTTCGTCCCATTGGTTATTTCTTTCAGTTAGCTTCAGTACTACACTCTAGCAGTTACTTCTATGTACAGTCCGACTTTCCTCGCATCATGTTCCTTGGCAGTGAAACGTGATGTGAAGTTTAGTTTCGTTCTTATAGCACACCAGTGCACTTTGCCTGAACAAAATTAAACTTTAATTTCCTAACGCTTTGACGAAACGGAATTGTTTAATACGTAATACTAATAAAAATAAATACAATAAAATCATCTCTGGATTTTTTTGTCATTTTTAAGTGATTGTTTGGTATGTTTTTAATCTTTTCAACCTGTTTCAGTAACCAGAAATCGGCCAGCTGGGGTATGGAAACTAACCAATACGTCTCAAGGATCACATGTATAACAGCGCTGGAAATCGTAAGTAACACAGAACGATAAGTTCACATTATGAAATTTGTGCTACAAAAGTTGATTCTAACCTACAAAAAAAAAAAAAAACGAGAGAAAAACAAGACAAAATGTAATATAGCAGCAATTATATCTACCACATGTATGTATAAAAGGAAAAATGCCTTACAGGCCACTGGTGATGTTTCCCAAATAAAAGAAGCAAAACGCGTATGGCAATAAACAAACTGCCTTCAGTTAGTTGCATAGACGGTACATATCTTCACAAATTTAAAGCAACTAAGGGGCAGATGGAAAACAGAAAAAATGACGATGTTGCAGAAGGGTTTAATCAATATGGTATGAACACGATTCTGATGCGAGCAGAAACACAGAACCAGCAGCAGGACTCCGAGAGTCATGTAGGACTCCGACTGTCATTTAGATGCTCTTAATCAGCGATATAATTGGCCATCAGAATAAGTAACAAATTTATGAAAGTTAAACTGCCGGCCGCTGTGGGTCAAATGGCTCTGAGCGCTATGGAACTTCTGAAGTCATCAGTCCCCTGGAACTTAGAACTACTTAAACCTAACTAACCTAAGGACATCACACACATCCATGGCCGAGGCAGGATTCGAATCTGCAACCGCAGCGGTCGCGCGGTTCCGGACTGAAGCGCCTAGAACCGCTCATCCACAGCAGCCGGCCGCCCGTTGTGGCCGAGCGGTTCTAGGCGCTTTAGTCCGGAACCGCGAGCCTGCTACGAGTTCGAATCCTGCTTCGGGCATGGATGTGTGTGATGTCTTTAGGTTAGTTAGGTTTAAGTAGTTCTAAGACCCATAGTGCTTGGAGCCATTTGAGGCATACCTTAGACTTGTGGCCTGTTGCATCATCTTGCTGTAAGAAGCGGTATTGTGTTCCATATTCTGTGAGTTGAGCACGAAATGTTCAAATTTTTTCCGTATATGTAGCCATGTTGAGGGTAGTATCAAAAAATGTAGGTCCAATGATGTCCGTTCCTGTTACGATGCACCAAACGCCGGTTTTTTCCGTCACGAAGTGATTGCTGATACACAATGTTAGGGTTCTCCGTTGTCCGGTACCTCGCGTTCTCTCAATTCACATCACTGGAAAGATGAAACCATGCTTGATCGATCATGATGTAATGAAAAGAGTCTAATAAACCATCGTTCATGTTATTCAAAAGCCACGTGCAGTAATCTTTACGTTTCTGACTGTCATCTTCCCGTGATTGCAACAGAACCGTCAAACGATACAGCATCAATCAGACTTTTCAAAATCCGCAACCCTACTCATACTTACACGCACATGTTGGACCATTTCACATGTACTCTTCTCGGGGCTCTGAATAATTCTTCGGCGAGTGTCTGTAATAGCTTCTGGTGTGCGAACTGAAGGAATTCTTCGTCGTTTTAGATTTTCCACAGATACATAGGTTCGCCAATTTTTATACAGACTCTGTATTGCTGTCTTTGCTGGTAGTTCTCTATCCGGATACTTGACCCGAAAATTTCGCGAGTTTCCTTAATCGAACCTGTTTTCACACATGCTATCACACTTTCAATTCTTTCTTCTACCGCCGGCCGCTATGGCCGAGCGGTTCTAAGCGCTTCAGTCCGGAACCGCGCGACTGCTACGGTCGCAGGTTCGAATCCTTCCTCGGGCATGGTTGTGTGTGATGTCCTTAGGTTAGTTAGGTTTAAGTAGTTCTAAGTCTACGGGACTGAGCCCGCATCTCGTGGTCGTGCGGTAGCGTTCTCGCTTCCCACGCCCGGGTTCCCGGGTTCCCGGGTTCGATTCCCGGCGGGGTCAGGGATTTTCTCTGCCTCGTGATGGCTGGGTGTTGTGTGCTGTCCTTATGTTAGTTAGTTTTAAGTAGTTCTAAGTTCTAGGGGACTTATGACCACAGCAGTTGAGTCCCATAGTGCTCAGAGCCATTCTACGGGACTGATGACCTCAGATGTTAAGTCCCATAGTGGTCAGAGCAATTGTTTTCTTTCTTCTACTGAGAAAGTCATATTGCAGACACGTCGTAACTTCAGTGAGGAAATAAACTGAAATGCTGACAGAAGAATGCTAACAATCAATTATTGCATAAAACTGTCCATTGTTGTAGGTGTTTACTTCAGAAGTCGAAATATTGCATTTGCTGTCAAAGGGGCGGTGAGGTACTTTTAAATGCGCCACCTTGTAGAAGAGTTGGCCCCAGCTGAAGTAGCAGCTGTCGTGGCCAAATATCGACACTTGGACAGTTGCAGACGTGCAATCTTCAAGATGACGGTGTGTAGATTTTGCCTGGTGTGAAGGTGACAATACTGATGCAACGAGATATCTTAGTGCATCACACTTGTGCTATTGTTTTTGTACCGAACCATAATAATAGACAAAAATTACTAAAAGTTTTTGTTTGTAGTTTGTAAAGTTAAGATCACGGCAGACAAAAAATTGATAAGAGGACCTGCAACCCTAGATAACAACGGAGCGCAAGATAAATCTATCCGAGAGAGTTGTGGTTTTGGCGTCCTACGCAGCCAACCGCACGTTTACGCGGCACATAATTTTCCTTCTAGTAGTGGCTTTTGACAGAATTTCTGAACGTCGTTTAAAAATACGAGGGTTGTCCAGAAAGTAAGTTCCGATCGGTCGCTAAATGGAAACCACAGTGAAAATCAGAAACATTTTATTTGCAAAAGTTACCTACACTTTCCAGATACTTCTCTACATATTCGCCGCTCTGACTTAGACATTTGTCGCAGCGTTATACCAAATTTTCAACACCATCGTCATAGAAGGCAGCCGCCTGTGCTTTCCGATGACTCTCTACGCCGGTCTATAGCGCGTAGTCTGCGCCCAAGTGTTGTCTTCGTATCCAGCGATTCATGTGAACAGAGATGATACTCAGGACGAGCCAATTAGGGCTGGTTGTGAATGATCGAATACTTCCCATAAATACTTCCCATCGAAAAGGCTGCAGGAGCGTCTTCACTGCTCCTGCAGAGACCGGCTGAGAATGGCCATGTAGAAGGAAGTGCGTGGCACCAGTGTTAGGTGGGCTGCATTCTTTAAGGCGAAGCCTCTCGGCGGGCCCTCCTACTTGGCCGGAGACATCGTGCTTCTAGGCACCTTAACTCGCTCACAGTGCGCTCACAACTGAAAAGAGCCTCTTGACACGATCGACAGTCATACTAGAGACACTACCCAACACATCTGGTTTTCACTGTGGTGTCCATTTTACGACCGATCGGAACTTACTTTCTGGACAACCCTCATATAAAGCCTGTAACCGTCTGAATGTTTCTTACAGCAGGTCTATTGTGGAAAAATTAATAGTAAGTCAGTCTAGAAAGTTTCGAGATTTTTGCCAATAACTTTTCCATATTATACAGGATACTTCCGTAAGAGTGTGCAAAGATGCAACAGGACACTGAGAACGTTCCGTTGAACAATTTGAGATAGCGAACTTGGAGTCGGAAAAGCCAGCTTATGGAGATATGGAAGTAAGATTTTCTGCCACTTTGTCTGGCATTACTGTTTTTAAGCTTATTTACAACTAACATGCATACAAGTTTACACATACTGCGCTGTTTATTTAAATGTACGTTCTCAACCAGCATCATATGCGATAATCTCATTGGGCCATGTATTCTACCTGGCCATCTCAATGGCCAAAGGCTTGAGGTTCGTGCAAAGAGTTCTACCTGAGTTGTTGCAGAATGTACCCTTGGCTTTTCGTGAGGGGATGTGGATACAGCATGATGGTGCACCACCTCATCTCAGTGTGGATGTCCACAACCATCTCAATGCTGTATTTCCTGATCGCTGGATTGGAAGAGGAGGCCCTATTCCAAGGCCTGTGATGTTACATGACCCGAATGCCCTTGCTTATTTCCTATGGGGATGTCTTAAGTTATTTGTGTATGAGACCCCAGTGGATACGAAGATGGAATTAATTGTCAGAATTGTAGCTGCCTGTGATGTGATTCGAAACTCATCGGGGATATTTGTCAGCGTGCGTGAGAATCTTGTTCGCCGATATCATGCTTACGTTTAGGTTGAAGGCCATGTTTCAGCACATGGTAAGTTACAGTACAAATGGTACGTTCATTGTGCCAGTGACGGAATTTGCAGCTAACTGTAACTAATGTAAATAAAAAAATACAAAGTAATGTGATTTTGTCGGCCGCTGTGGCCGTGCGGTTCTAGGCGCTTCCGTCTGGAACCGCGCTGCTGCTACGGTCGCAGGTTCGAATCCTGCCTCGGGCATGGATGAGTATGATGTCCTTAGGTTTAAGTAATTCTAAGTCTAGGGGACTGATGACCTCAGATGTTAATTCCCATAGTGCTTAGAGCCATTTGAACCATTGAAGTAATGTGATTTTATTCCTATTATCTCCTTAAGCTGGCTTCTCCAACCGCAGGTTCCCTACACCAAATTGTTCAATGGAGCATCCTCTATATCCTGTTAAATTTTTGCACGCTCTTAGTGAAACACCCTGTATATACAGGGCGTTCGGAAATTCCCGTGACATTCTTCTAGGACTTGTGGAGGGGAGTGAGCATATAATGTTCTGAATAGCAACACATGTCCTGAAACTTACCTTTTCCATTCTCCGACGGCTTCAGTTCAGATGTTTGAGTCATCCACTTCTGCTTAGGGTAAGAGAAAAGTGTCAGAGTTGATTGTCCAGAGCAGACAGGATGAAGTGTGCTGTGTCAGACGCCATTAACATCTGCCTTGCTGCGAGACCTATCCAATGCCTGTGCGTCTCCGATGCAGTAAAGATGGTTCGGTGAACCGTGGCGAGCAAGCGCCAGTCTTATTTTGTTCATGTATCGTTGAGATCGATTGTGGTTGAGCTAACATATCTTCGCTTTTCGCGTGTCTATCTTCCGGGTTGACGGGCGAAGCGAGTTGGTTGTTAGCCTTAGACGGGTAATCCTCGAGATCTCGTGACATTCGCTGGGAGACGAGTGTCAACGGCTGCCGAGCGAGCGTGATGACCATTTATGTTGTGGAGTGAAGTTGGTTGGGCGGTTTGGCGACATGGGCAGCTTGGAGATACACAAGTTCTGTGACTTCGCTGGGAACAAAATTTGAAGTGAAGCTGTGGAACCCGCTCCTTCGTATTGCGTACGTCATATGAGTAAGTGGTCGTAATTGTGTTTTGTTGACCGACACACTCAGAGGCATTTAAATTTTATTATTATGGTGAGACTTTCATAGTCGAACTTTAAGATGGTGTGGAAGAGTTCATTTGGCCTAGTTAAACGGTGGCCGTTATTTGAAAGGTTTCTCACAAGGGAACCTCCCCATCGCACCCCCCTCAGATTTAGTTATAAGTTGGCACAGTGGATAGGCCTTGAAAAACTGAACACAGATCAATCGAGAAAACAGGAAGAAGTTGTGTGGAACTATGAAAAAACTAAGCAAAATATACAAACTGAGTAGTCCATGTGCAAGATAGGCAACATGAAGGAGAGCGTGAGCTCAGGAGCGCCGTGGTCCCGTGGTTAGCGTGAGCAACTGCGCAGCGAGAGGTTCTTGGTTCAAATCTTCCCTAGAGTGAGAAGTTTACTTTCTTTATTTTTGCAAAGTTATGATCTGTCCGTTCGTTCATTGACGTCTCTGTTCACTGTAATAAGTTTAGTGTCTGTGTTTTGCGATCGCACCGCAAAACCGTACGATTAGTCGACGAAAGAACGTGCCTCTCCAATGGGAACCGAAAACACTTGACCGCAAGGTCATAGGTCAACCGATTCCTCCACAGGAAAACACGTCTGATATATTCTATACGACACTGGTCCCGTTCTTGTAGAATCTTTTTCCGACCGCAGCAACGTCGGAGATTTGATGTTTTACCGGATTCCTGATATTCACGGTACACTAATAAAGTGAAATAAAAGATATATCTGAGGAAAAGGGCGTATATGCTATCCTGTGCAGAACGTACTTAGATCGACTGTCTCAACATTTATGAAGTATTCATTAATCATGATATGAGGAAGACATCATGTGCTTATAAGGTATGGCCTATCTAGGAAAATTTTTGTGCTTAAGCACGAAGTTTAATCATCTAAAAAGAACTTAGGAGTGGGAAGGATAATATAAAACCAACATAGTCATTATTATGACGTAACTGTTAAGCACTTGCTTAGCTATACCTTAGTAGTAAATTCAAGGTCGGGAGTTAAGTTCATTCTTGTCCCAAAAAACCAACTATCATACAGTTTACGTGCAAGCGCAAGGTATTGTGTCCGCATAGACGGGCCTCATGACGCTACGGTGAGTTCCAGTACAGCACTCGTGGCTGCAGCACCGCGGTCGCGAAGGGGGGCCGCGGCAGTTTCAGATAAGTTTTTTACACTCTGACGATAATTTATGTATTTGTAGTGTGGTGTCACCGCCAGACACCACACTTGCTAGGTTGTTGTTGTTGTTGTTGTGGTCTTCAGTCCTGAGACTGGTTTGATGCAGCTCTCCATGCTACTCTATCCTGTGCAAGCTTCTTCATCTCCCAGTACCTACTGCAACCTACATCCTTCTGAATCTGCTTAGTGTATTCATCTCTTGGTCTCCCTCTACGATTTTTACCCTCCACGCTGCCCTCCAATGCTAAATTTGTGATCCCTTGAAGCCTCAAAACATATCCTACCAACCGATCCCTTCTTCTAGTCAAGTTGTGGCACAAACTTCTCTTCTCCCCAATCCTATTCAATACCTCCTCATTAGTTACGTGATCTACCCACCTTATCTTCAGCATTCTTCTGTAGCACCACATTTCGAAAGCTTCTATTCTCTTCTTGTCCACACTAGTTATCGTCCATGTTTCACTTCCATACATGGCTACACTCCATACAAATACTTTCAGAAATGACTTCCTGACACTTAAATCTATACTCGATGTTAACAAATTTCTCTTCTTCAGAAACGATTTCCTTGCCATTGCCAGTCTACATTTTATATCCTCTCTACTTCGACCATCATAAGTTATTTTACTCCCTAAATAGCAAAACTCCTTTACTACTTTAAGTGTCTCATTTCCTAATCTAATTCCCTCAGCATCACCCGATTGAATTTGACTACATTCCATTATCCTCGGTTTGCTTTTGTTGATGTTCATCTTATATCCTCCTTTCAAGACACTGTCCATTCCGTTCAACTGCTCTTCCAAGTCCTTTGCTGTCTCTGACAGAATTACAATGTCATCGGCGAACCTCAAAGTTTTTACTTCTTCTCCATGAATTTTAATGCCTACTCCGAATTTTTCTTTTGTTTCCTTTACTGCTTGCTCAATATACAGATTGAATAACATCGGGGAGAGGCTACAACCCTGTCTCACTCCTTTCCCAACCACTGCTTCCATTTCATGGCCCTCGACTCTTACAACTGCCATCTGGTTTCTGTACAAATTGTAAATAGCCTTTCGCTCCCTGTATTTTACCCCTGCCACCTTCAGAATTTGAAAGAGAGTATTCCAATTAACATTGTCAAAAGCTTTCTCTAAGTCTACAAATGCTAGAAACGTAGGTTTGCCTTTTCTTAAACTATCTTCTAAGATAAGTCGTAAGGTTAGTATTGCCTCACGTGTTCCAACATTTCTACGGAATCCAAACTGATCTTCCCCTAGGTCCGCTTCTACCAGTTTTTCCATTCGTCTGTAAAGAATTCGCGTTAGTATTTTGCAGCTGTGACTTATTAAGCTGATAGTTCGGTAATTTTCACATCTGTCAACACCTGCTTTCTTTGGGATTGGAATTATTATATTCTTCTTGAAGTCTGAGGGTATTTCGCCTGTCTCATACATCTTGCTCACCAGATGGTAGAGTTTTGTCATGAATGGCTCTCCCAAGGCCATCAGTAATTCTAATGGAATGTTGTCTACTCCCGGGGCGTTGTTTCGACTCGGGTCTTTCAGTGCTCTGTCAAACTCTTCACGCAGTATCTTATCTCCCATTTCGTCTTCATCTACATCCTCTTCCATTTCCATAATATTGTCCTCAAGTACTTCGCCCTTGTATAAACCCTCTATATACTCCTTCCACCTTTCTGCCTTCCCTTCTTTGCTTAGAACTGGGTTGCCATCTGAGCTCTTGATATTCATACAAGTGGTTCTCTTCTCTCCAAAGGTCTCTATAATTTTCCTGTAGGCAGTATCTATCTTACCCCTAGTGAGACAAGCCTCTACATCCTTACATTTGTCCTCTAGCCATCCCTGCTTAGCCATTTTGCACTTCCTGTCGATTTCATTTTTGAGACGTTTGTATTCCTTTTTGCCTGCTTCATTTACTGCATTTTTATATTTTCTCCTTTCATCAATTAAATTCAATATTTCTTCTGTTACCCAAGGATTTCTACTAGCCCTCGTCTTTTTACCTATTTGATCCTCTGCTGCCTTCACTACTTCATCCCTCAGAGCTACCCATTCTTCTTCTACTGTATTTCTTTCCCCCATTCCTGTCAATTGTTCCCTTATGCTCTCCCTGAAACTCTCTACAACCTCTCGTTCTTTCAGTTTATCCAGGTCCCATATCCTTAAATTCCCACCTTTTTGCAGTTTCTTCAGTTTCAATCTGCAGATCATAACCAATAGATTGTGGTCAGAATCCACATCTGCCCCTGGAAATGTCTTACAATTTAAAACCTGGTTCCTAAATCTCTGTCTTACCATTATATAATCTATCTTGATACCTTTTAGTATCTCCATGGTTCTTCCATGTATACAACCTTCTTTCATGATTCTTAAACCAAGTGTTAGCTACGATTATGTTGTGCTCTGTGCAAAATTCTATCAGGCGGCTTCCTCTTTCATTTCTTAGCCCCAATCCATATTCACCTACTATGTTTCCTTCTCTCCCTTTTCCTACACTCGAATTCCAGTCACCCATGACTATTAAATTTTCGTCTCCCTTCACAATCTGAATAATTTCTTTTACTTCATCATACATTTCTTCAATTTCTTCGTCATGTGCAGAGCTAGTTGGCATATAAATTTGTAATAATGTAGTAGGTGTGGGCTTCGTATCTATCTTGGCCACAATAATGCGTTCACTATGCTGTTTGTAGTAGCTTACCCGCATTCCTATTTTCCTATTCATTATTAAACCTACTCCTGCATTACCCCTATTTGATTTTGTGTTTATAACCCTGTAGTCACCTGACCAGAAGTCTTGTTCCTCCTGGCACCGAACTTCACAAATTCCCACTATATCTAACTTTAACCTATCCATTTCCCTTTTTAAATTTTCTAACCTACCTGCCCGATTAAGGGATCTGACATTCCACGCTCCGATCCGTAGAACGCCAGTTTTCTTTCTCCTGATAACGACGTCCTCTTGAGTAGTCCCCGCCCGGAGATCCGAATGGGGGACTATTTTACCTCCGGAATATTTTACCCAAGAGGACGCCATCATCATTTAATCATACAGTAAAGCTGCATGTCCTCGGGAAAAATTACGGCTGTAGTTTCCCCTTGCTTTCAGCCGTTCGCAGTACCAGCACAGCAAGGCCGTTTTGGTTAATGTTACAAGGCCAGATCAGTCAATCATCCAGACTGTTGCCCCTGCAACTACTGAAAAGGCTGCTGCCCCTCTTCAGGAACCACATGTTTGTCTAGCCTCTCAACAGATACCCCTCCGTTGTGGTTGCACCTACGGTACGGCTATCTGTATCGCTGAGGCACGCAAGCCTCCCCACCAACGGCAAGGTCCATGGTTCATGGGGGCGACTTGCTAGGTGGTAGCCTTTAAATCGGCCGCGGTCCGTTAGTATACGTCGGACCCGTGTGTCGCCACTATCAGTGATTGCAGACCGAGCGCCGCCACACGGCAGGTCTAGAGAGACTTCCTAGCACTCACCCCAGTTGTACAACCGACTTTGCTAGCGATGGTTCACTGATGAAATACGCTCTCATTTGCCGAGACGATAGTTTAGCATAGCCTTCAGCTACGTCATTTGCTACTACCTAGCAAGGCGCCATTATCAGTTACTATTGATATTGAATCATGTACCGTCAAGACCGACGTTCGTCATTAACGGATTAAAGTTAAGTATTCAACCAGCTACGTCCGTTTTTCTAAATTCTAATTTCCTTGTCCTGTTCCAGACCTCACGCCAGCCTGCGTGAGCTAAAACGCGTGCCTTTCGGCCTCCTCTAGTAACACGGTGTTGGCTCTCCTGCCAACCAAAACATGTAGTTTTAGCTTGACGATGTCCACTATGGACAAACGGTAGTTACTGTTATTCTGAAGAAGGTTGGTTTATCCCGACTGAAACCTAGGTAAATTCTAGGTAAACGGTGCAACTGAGGTTGTTGATTATTAAAATTAAATCTTGATAACCTGGCATTGTAGCAGCAGTAACCGATCTAACAACTGCGCCAGACACTTGTTGTCTTATATACGAGTTGCCGACAGCAGCGCCATATTCTGCCTGTTTACATATCTTTGTATTTGAAGACGCATGGCTATACCAGTTTCTTTGGTACTTCAGTGTAAGGGCGGACCTTTTTCTCGGTTAACTAACAGTGGTATACAAATCGATGTTTCGACATGACAGATCTGACCATTCCGTAGGAGTGGGTAAGGACTAGTTGACGTCGGCTGGGTGAAGACCGGAGCGCGCAGCGATTAGCTTGGCAGGCGGCGGTCGCTTACGGCGCTCCGTGCCGCGAGGCGGCTGAGGCGTCGCGGCGCCGGGCGTCCGTGTGGCGGCGGCGGCGGCGGCGGCCCCTAATTCGATAAGTGCCGGCGGCGTTGTTGTCGCGCGTTAATATCTAAACAGCCGGCGTCGGCGCCTGCTGCCGCGGCCGCGGTCGATACAGCTCGCCGCCCGGCGCGCAAAACCCCACGACTGCCGTCCGCACCCTCCGCCACACACCTCAGCCCGCCCGCACCCTCCCGGCCTTCAGCCGCTGACTCCTCCGCCACGCACCTCGGGGCTGCTTGCGGAGAATTGATTTTGATCTACAGGGTGGGCCGCAATTCGTGTTACACTTTTCTAGTGGTTATAGAGGGGACTTAGTAGATCACGCTTTACATAAGAACCCATCTCCGGAAACGTCACCCCAACGGCGCCATAGAGATTCAAAGTTATAGGTTCTACCGCCTGTAAATGTATGTATGTACAGAGTGATTCCGCGATGATGTTATAAACTTTCAGATTAGATTAGATTAGATTTACTTTCATTCCAATTGATCCGTAGTGAGGAGATCCTCCAGGATGTAGACCATGTCAGAAAAACAATAATAAATGACAAATATTTACAACTGAAACAAATAAGCTAATGTACCTTCCACAGGTCCCAAGTGGAATGATCGTAATTTTTTTTAATGAACACTACATGAAAGAATCATTTTACAAACACTAAAGCACTGAATCTAAAATAAAAAAAAATTACTTATAAGGTAATAAACATATAATAGAACTACTATAATACTTATGTCCAAAAAAATGTATCCACTGTTTAAAAGTCCATAATTGGAAACTTATTGACGGAGTTGTCTCATCTTTGGTAGTGTAATAGTTTGTAGTTCCGACAATCGCCACAGAAGCGTTGTATTGTGTTGTTTTCTTTTGTCAGATGACAGTCGCCAGATAGTCAGTGTTTTGTTCTCAGTTGCACCTAGTTACTCGAGTAAACATAGCTGGCGCAAGGCTTACATTCGATGAAAGGAAGTCAGTTTTGAATTGGTATTTTAAGTACGAAAACATTGATGAGGTTCAACGGCAATGGCGAGCCACCGACACGTTTAACGATTCGTCGCATTCGAGACAAATTTGAAGCCGAAGGCTGTGTTAAAGATGTACACAAACAACAATCTGGACGACCTGTAACAGTAACAAGTCCAGCTAATTCCCGTCGTGTGTTACAATAATTCACTCGCTCACCACAGAAGTCTGTGAGACGGTGTGCCCGTGAAACTGGAGTGAGTCGCTCAAGTGGGTTGGTTGGTTGGTTTGGGGAAGGAGACCAGACAGCGTGGTGATCGGTCTCATCGGATTAGGGAAGGATTGGGAAGGAAGGCGGCCGTGCCCTTTCAGAGGAACCATCCCGGCATTTGCCTGGAGTGATTTAGGGAAATCACGGAAAACCTAAATCAGGATGGCCGGACGCGGGATTGAACCGTCGTCCTTCCGAATGCGAGTCCAGTGTAGTCGCTCAAGTGTTCGGCGAATTTTGAAGACAGCAAAGTGCAAGTGCTACATCCCACGATTGCTATACGCAATGAACGAGGACGACCCAGATCGTAGAATGGAGTACTGCGAGTGGTTTACTAACATGGTGCGCAACGATGAAGAGTTTGCAGAGATGATTCTGTGGTCTGATGAGGCACAGTTCAAATGGTACAGTAAGTCGCCACAATTGCTTCTACTGGGCCTCCGAAAATCCGAACGTCGATGTAGACAAAGCCGTGAATTTGCCAGGAGTAAATGTGTGGTGTGTGTTGTCTTACCGGAGCTTGATCGGGCCATTCTTCTTTGATGGCACAGTTACCGGTGAGGTGTACCTTCAAAAGCTTCAGATATCCATTTCACGTGCCATCCGAGACTTGTATGGAGACGGAAGAGTTTACTTTCAACAAGATGGTGCCCCAGCCCACTACCAAAATCGTGTTAGGGTGTATCTTGATGAAAATATACGAGGAAGATGGATAGGCCGTAGAGGTGCCGTGGAGTATCCACCACGTTCCCCAGACCTAATTCCTCTGGACTGTTACCTGTGGGGAACACTAAAGGACATCGTTTATCGACAAGAGCCACGCACATTGGATGAACTTCGAGAATCCATCGTACATTCATGTGCAAATATCCAACTGAACACGTTGCAGTCAGTAGTTCATGCTGCAGTTGGGCGGCATCGTTTGTGTGTGGATGTTAATGGTGACCATTTCGAACACCTACAGTGATATCTTTAAGTTGGACTTCAAGCTACACTTTCACCAAAAATGAGACTACTCCGTAATTAGTTGGCCACCAACAAATCCTTTAGCCTTCTCTTAAACTGAATTTCATTGGTTGTTAAGCTTTTTATGGCTGCCGGAAAGTTATTGAAAATGTGTGTTCCTGAATAATGCACACCTTTTTGTACAAGAGTAAGTGAATTTAAGTCCTTGTGAAGATTATTCTTATTTCTAGTACTGATTCCAGGAACTGAGCCTCTGCAGGACGTTCACACCACATACCTTACTGCACGTTTTTGTGCCCAGAAAACTTTAGTTTGGCTTGATGAATTACCCCAAAAAATAATCCCATCTGACATTATGGAATGAAAGTAAGCATAGTATGCCAGCTTTTTCATTTTTATATCCCCTATGACTGACAACTCGCATTGCAAACAGCGATTTGTTAAGACGCTTCAGCAGTGTGGTGTGCTCCTCCCAGTTGAATTTCTAGGATGATGGAGAAGGATAAATGTATCAACTTGAGGTAAGGGTCCCTGTACCGGAAACGAACGAGTCGAAAGTGACAAGGGAAAATCATTCTGATACCTATGACAGTGGAATACACGTGCCGGTACTGTTGTTGCTTAGACTGAAGTATAGGCAACTTTCAGAGGTGGCAGTGTGGGACAAAAGAAGGAAAAAATGTCTAGCAAGCACGGGCTCTAAAATGCATACCTGTGGAGCCATGAGCACTTGTTCATCTTCGCTATTGTGAAACACATCTTCTCTACTGAACAACAGCCCATAATTCCATAGGTATGCATTGTAAAGTCCATGTTTACTGGACATTTTTTCTTGTTTTGCTGCACACTGTACTTGTTGTTGTTGTGGTCTTCAGTCCAGAGCCTGGTTTTATGCACCTCTCCATGCTTCCTGTGCAAGCTTCATCTCCCAGCATCTACTACAACCGACATCCTCCTGAATCTGCTTAGTGTATTCATCTCTTGGTCTCCCTCTACGATTTTTACCCTCCACGCTGCCCTCATTAGTTATATGATCTACCCATCTAATCTTCAGCATTGTTCTGTAGCACCACATTTCGAAAGCTTCTATTCTCTTATTGCCCAAACTATTTACCGTCCACGTTTCACTTCCATACCTGACTACACTCCATACAAATACTTTCAGAAACGACTTCCTGACACTTAAATCTATACTCGATGTTAACAAATTTCTCTTCTTCAGAAACGCTTTCCTTGCCATTGCCAGTCTACATTTTATATCCTCTCTACTTCGACCATCATCAGTTATTTTGCTCCCCAAATAGCAAAACTCCTTTACTAGTTTAAGTGTCTCATTTTCTAAACTAATTCACTCAGCATCACCAGACTGCATTCCATTATCCTCGTTTTGCTTTTGTTGATGTTCATCTTATATCCTCCTGTCAAGACACTGTCCATTCCGTTCAACTGCTCTTCAAAGTCCTTTGCCCTCTCTGACAGAATTACAATGTCATCGGCGAACCTCAAAGTTTTTGTTTCTTCTCCATGGATTTTAATACCTACTCCGAATTTTTCTTTTGATTCCTTTACTGCTTGCTCAATATACAGATTGAATAACATCGGGGATAGGCTACAACCCTGTCTCACTCCCTTCCCAACCACTGCTTCCCTTTCATGCCCCTCGACTCTTATAACTGCCATCTGGTTTCTGTACAAATTGTAAATAGCCTTTCGTTCCTTGTATTTTACCCCTGGTACCATGATGATGTTATAAACATTCAGATTTGATTACATTAAATTAAATTTACTTTCACTGCAAGTGATCCATAGTGAGGAGGTCGTCCAGGATGTCGAACATGTCAGAAAAACAACAATACATGACAAATATTTACAACTGAAACAAATAAGCTAATGTACCTTCCACAGGTCCCAAGTGGAATGATCATCATTTTTTTAAATTGACACTACATGAAAGAATCATTTTACAAACACTAATGCACTGAATATCCGCGGAAATCAGACTCAAAATGGAAAGGTTTGCTGGACATGTAGTTAGGATGAGTATGGATAGAATGACGAAGAGAGTGTGGGAAACAACAGGGGAAAGACAGGAACCAAGTGGGTTGTTGAACTTCGGAGGACTGGTTCGAATTGGGGATCAAGAGCGAAGGAAAGGAAAATTGGAGGAACAAATATACACCGACAAATATGCCGGAGATCAATGACAGAGAAGAATACAGGAAAAGATTAGAGTGTCACCAGTGCAGCCGACAGTAGAAACAGGAACTGAAGATCTCGGAAGAAGAGCGGGAGAGAAGAAGAAAAAGAATGAAGAGGTTCTGGGAGAAGAAGAGGAAAATGCACTCCATGAAGGGGCTACCCGTGGTCCTACAGAGACCGTAACGCAAGAAGAAGAAGACTAATGCACTGAATTTAAAATAAAAAGTTTTTTTATTTATAAGGTAATAAACATGTAATAGAACTACTATAATACTTATTTACAATAAACACATTACTGCACTGAAATTGTGCAGAAGTATATATATATATATATATATATATATATATATATATATATATATATATATATAAAAATTGGTTCTACTGAGAAATTCATCAATGGAGTAGAAGGAGTTGGCCACCAATAAATCCGTTAGGCTTCTCTTAAACTGAATTTCACTGGTTGTTAAGCTTTTTATGGCTGCTGGCAAGTTATTGAAAATGTGTGTTCCCGAATAATGCACACCTTTTTGTACAACAGTAAGTGACTTTATATCCTTGTGAAGATTATTCTTATTTCTAGTACTGATTCCATGAATTGACCTGTTGGTTTGAAAAAGTAATATATTTTCAATGACAAATTTCATTAAGGAATAAATATATTAGGAAGCAGTAGTTGGTATCCCTGGTTCCCTAAACAGGCTTCTGCAGGACGTTCTTGAGTTCACACCACATATAACTCTTACTGCACGTTTTTGTGCCCGGGAAATTTTAGCTTGGCTTGATGAATTACCCCAAGAAATAATCCCGTATGACGTTATGGAATGAAAGTAAGCATAGTATGCCAGCTTTTTCATTTTTATATCCCCTATGTCTGACACAATTCGCATTGCAAATAGAGATTTGTTAAGACGCTTCAGCAGTTCTGTGATGTGCTCCACCAAGTTGAATTTCAAGGATGATGGAGATGTAAAAACGTATCAATTTGAGGTAAGGGTCCCTGTACCGGAAACGAACGAGTCGAAAGTTACAAGAGAAATCATTATGATACCTCTGATAGTGGAATACACGTGCCGGTACTGTTGTTGTTTGGACTGTAGGATATGCAACTTTCAGAGGTGGTAGTATGGACCAAAACAATGTGTTGCAAGCACGGGCTTTAAAATGCATACCTGTGGAGCCATGAGCAATTGTTCATCTAAGCTATTGTCAAACACATCTTCTCTACTGAACAACTGCTCCTAGATCCTTAGGTAAGCATATTAAAGCCCATGTTTACTGGACAGTTTTTCTTGTCTTGGTCCACACTGTTGTTATTGTTGTTGTTGTGAACTTAAATCCAGAGACTGGTTTGATGCAGCTCTCAATGATACTCTATCCTCTGCAAGGCTCTTCATCTCCCAGTACCTACTACAACATACATCCTTCTGAATCTGCTTAGTGTATTCAACTCATGGTCTCCCTCTACGATTTTTACCCTCCACGCTGCCCTCCAATACTAAATTGGTGATGCCTTGATGCCTCAGAACATGTAGTACCAGCTGATCCCTTCTTCTAGTCAAGTTGTGCCACAAATTTCTCTTCTCCCTAGTTCTATTCAATATCTCTTCATTAGTTATGTGATCTACCCACCTAATCTTCAGCATTCTTCTGTAGCACCACATTTCGAAAGCTTCTATTCACTTTTTGTCTAAGCTATTTATCGTCCACGTTTCACTTCCATACATGGCTACATTCCATACACATATTTTCAGAAAAGACTTCCTGACACTTAATCTATACTCGATGTTAACAAATTTCTCTTCTTGAGAAACGCTTTCCTTGCCATTGACAGTCTACATTTTATATCCTCTCTACTTCGACCATCATCAGTTATTTTGCTCCCCAAATAGCAAAACTCATTTACCACTTTAAGTGTCTCATTTCCTAACCTAATTCGTTCAGCATCCCCGATTCAATTCTTCTACATTCCATTATCCTTGTTTTGCTTTTGTTGACGTTCATCTTATATCCTCCTTTCAATTCCATTCCGTTCAACTGCTCTTGCAGGTCCTTTTCTGTCTCTGACAGAATTACAATGTCATCGGCAAACCTCAAAGTTTTTATTTCCTCTCCAGGGCTTTTAATTACTACTCCCAATTTTTCTTTTGTTTCCTTTACTGCTTGCTCAATATGTTGTTGTTGTGGTCTTCAGTCCTGAGACTGGTTTGATGCAGCTCTCCATGCTACTCTATCCTGTGCAAGCTTCATCTCCCAGTACCTACTGCAGCCTACATCCTTCTGAACCTGCTTAGTGTATTCATCTCTTGGTCTCCCTCTACGATTTTTACCCTCCACGCTGCCCTCCAGTACTAAATTGGTGATCCCTTGATGCCTCACAACATGTCCTACCAACCGATCCCTTCTTCTAGTCAAGTTGTGCCACATACTACTCTTCTGCCCAATTCTATTCAATACCTCCTCATTAGTTATGTGATCTACCCATCTAATCTTCAGGATTCTTCTGTAGCACAACATTTCGAAAGCTTCTATTCTCTTCTTGTCTAAATTATTTATCGTCCATGTTTCACTCCTATACATGGCTACACTCCATACAAATATTTTCAGAAAAGACTTCCTGACACTTAAATCTATACTCGATGTTAACAAATTTCTCTTCTTCAGAAACGATTTCCTTGCCATTGCCAGTCTACATTTTATATCCTCTCTACTTCGACCATCATAAGTTATTTTACTCCCTAAATAGCAAAACTCCTTTACTACTTTAAGTGTCTCATTTCCTAATCTAATTCCCTCAGCATCACCCGATTGAATTTGACTACATTCCATTATCCTCGGTTTGCTTTTGTTGATGTTCATCTTATATCCTCCTTTCAAGACACTGTCCATTCCGTTCAACTGCTCTTCCAAGTCCTTTGCTGTCTCTGACAGAATTACAATGTCATCGGCGAACCTCAAAGTTTTTACTTCTTCTCCATGAATTTTAATGCCTACTCCGAATTTTTCTTTTGTTTCCTTTACTGCTTGCTCAATATACAGATTGAATAACATCGGGGAGAGGCTACAACCCTGTCTCACTCCCTTCCCAACCGCTGCTTCCCTTTCATGCCCCTCAACTCTTATAACTGCCATCTGGTTTCTGTACAAATTGTAAATAGCCTTTCGCTCCCTGTATTTTACCCCTGCCACCTTTAGAATTTGAAAGAGAGTATTCCAGTCAACATTGTCAAAAGCTTTCTCTAAGTCTACAAATGCTAGAAACGTAGGTTTGCCTTTCCTTAATCTTTCTTCTAAGATAAGTCGTAGGGTCAGTATTGCCTCACGTGTTCCAACATTTCTGCGGAATCCAAACTGATCTTCCCCGAGGTCGGCTTCTACCAGTTTTCCATTCGTCTGTAAAGAATTCATGTTAGTATTTAGCAGCCGTGACTTATTAAACTGATAGTTCGGCATGTGACACTATTGAGGACGATCTGCCCGTCGGATTTGGACATTACGCTCGTCGGCCTCCTCGTTTATGTTCACGGGTAGCAGACTGTGTGACGGCACAAGCTTTCACCCTCTTCCTTCTCTCATCACCTCCAACACGAACATGTCACTACACTACACACACACCCAGTACAGACGTCTACATTTAACAGATACACTCAAACACACAACAGGGAAAGGTGCCGCCGTCGCGGCCAGTTAATGCCTTTCCAATCAGATAGCTCAAACTGCCCTTCGGAGTCTCCCAACGATGTGACTTTATTTGTACTTGGTCCAATCATCTCTTCCTTGGTCTTCTTGCCAGTCTTGTATCAATCACATCTCTCTACGTCCAATCGTTTGACGAGGCCAGACTATCTCAGGGACTCCAGTTTCTTCCTTTACTTTTTAATTTCTTACGCTATCCGTCCTAGTTTTATGGACAATTGCTCATGAGAACTTCATTTCTGCGCTTTGCAGTGTGTTGTCGACCTGTTTGTTTGTTGCGCAGGTTTCTACGTCATATGTTGTTATCGGGGTAAAGTATGACTGAAAGAGCGTCTGTTTGCATCTTAAGGGGCTCCGGAACGCCCTATACTTGCAATGTTAAAATAACGCTTATAAATTACATCTTTCCTCACAAAGTATTTGAGGTAGGAAGTTGAACTTTTTACAGATTATTTATTGGAATATGGGCTAAAACTTAACACAGGGATTTTACAAAATTTTAGTTCAGTTATTAAAGATGATTTTTTTTCAATTGTAATGAAAATTCACAACATTTTTCTGCAATTTTTTATTTATATATTCCAAAATATACAGTTTTTTGGAAAAAGGCAGTGTTAAATTATGCAGAAGGTACTGTGTAACATTTACTGAAAGTTTGAAACAAATATGTTTGGAAGATCCTTAGAAAACATGTAATTAGTATGAGAAAATAAAAGTTTTGGGAATCGAGCGACAAAGATTGGATTAACTTTTTAGTGCATTCCAGGTCCATAGGATGGATTATCTTCATCCTCTGCAAACTCCTCCTCCAGCTTCCTATTGTTCCTCCTCCTGTTTACTCTTGCTTGTATTTCTAGACTCTTTACAGCCCTGTCTACAGCCCGAAGGCGTTCCTTGTCTAAAGCAAGCATCGCTCGTACCATGTTAGAACCTATCTTCATTCCCATATTTCTAAATACCTTGCACCTTACAATGTTGCCATCATTGAAAGTCGCAACAGCATCATACACACCAAAGTGAAGTGTTTCTATTTCAACACAGTCTTGGGGATTCTCGACCATATAACACTATTTACACTTTCATTGGGGTTTTGAGTTTTTCTGTGAATACACTTTTTCATCAGTCCAGGTGCTGCTAAGTCTCTGAAAATAGGTTTTATCACCTCCATTATTGCATGAGGCAGACTATGCTTATGAGTGTACACTTCACCAGTTAGCAATCCTTTGTTATATTTACACCAACTGTCTTCTTCTTTGGGACACAAGCTATGTTGGGGATTTTCATCGTCTTTATTGTTTACAGTAATAACACATACCTTTGGCTTTCCAACATTTCTCCTTTTCTTAAAAGCCTTCAGAGGATTTCTAATAACTTTACTTTTACTCATTATTATACTTCAACAAAACAGAGACTCAAGAAACAGAATTAATTACGAATATTTTCGAGATAACAACAGAGTAAATAAACATGAAACAATCGACAATCACACCAGCGATATATAATTAAACCATCACAGGTTAGCCACAACACGTACTTTATCTCACATCACTAAAATGTACCTGATGAACACGGACGTTAATAATAACACCATTTGACAGCAGTTTAACAGCGCCACAGTGGGTCACGCCCATGTAGAACACATTTAAAAAATTTTTAAAAATAGTTGTAGTCTTCGGAATTGAATAAATTATATATCTATTAAAAGGTAATAGTCTGCAGATTCAGAAAACGCAAAAAAGTAAAAATTGAACTTTTCATGATTTTGAGCCTTTCCGGAGCCCCTTAAGGTGTCCAAGATGCTACTTCAGGCGGGTGTAAAATGAACGTGTGCAACGGAAAATAATAAACGCTAAAATGATAATTTGGCCCTGTCTGACTACCCCCTGAAACAGATCTTAGGATCTCTTCATTCTCTCATTGTATATAAATTACAATCTAAACATAAATGTATGATGAATACTAATACTACTAAATGATAAACAAGACACTACTTTTAAAGATGATCTACGGTGGTGTGGAACCTCAGAGGAAATAAGCTAACGTGATCACAGCTGTTTAGCTTTATAGCCCTAATAAGCCGAAGCAATTTGCGATATCACCGGATGTACTGTGTCCGGTGCGTCGAAGTGATGGTTCTCGTACTCGTCTGCGACGATGGAAGAACTCCAGCCACAAATAAACGCTTTCAGACAATAGGACGGCAGAAGGCGGTCCTCTGACTAATATACTCTAACATAGTCTTTTCCTCTCTGAGTTCTACAGACGAGAAACGCGAACTCCCAATCACAAGTATGGATTTCAGATAACGTCTCAAAGTAAGTACACGCAGAAGAAGTGCTCTCAATTACTCAACGACGACTTCCAACCCAGAGGTGACGTCCAGAATCGTATATGTTCTCAACAGTACAGTGCCTA
Source organism: Schistocerca nitens (assembly GCF_023898315.1). Classification (NCBI taxonomy): domain Eukaryota; kingdom Metazoa; phylum Arthropoda; class Insecta; order Orthoptera; family Acrididae; genus Schistocerca; species Schistocerca nitens. Next base: position 63,283,180 of record NC_064623.1, on the reverse strand, counting down.
ACTGTTGTAACTATAAACTCTCCTGAGAGCAAAGACAGCAAGTTAGTCTGTACCATCAAAGCTGACACCGAGCGACCGTCACACACGGGCGCTCACAACGGAAGACCTCGTCTCTCCAACACTGGCTTCCCAGCAAGGCTCGGCTCCCCAACCTCGTAATTCCGATAACGAATCATATTCTCGAAACCACAGAATATTCTCCCTCTCTAAAGATTCTTCCAAACGCCGACCAACCATATTTTAGTCTTTGGTCACCGAGGGCGGAAAGTTTGTGAGCAAAACCTATACTCGTACAATGGTACGCTTCTGAGTAAAAATCCGAGGAAATAACCCAGCCTGCGTGATTTCCAAGATGACGTTTCCTCGTTCCTCTCAGCTGCGTCCAAGATTTTCGTAGTTTCTGAAGTATAATCCTTCCCATCCGGCTACAACACCGGCCGGTCGCAACTCTATTGTGCCCCTGCGCTCAGGTATCCCAACGTCCATCTTGCTTTTTTTTTTTTTTTTGGTCATCAGTCTACTGACTGGTTTGATGCGGCCCGCCACGAATTCCTTTTTCTGTGCTAACCTCTTCATCTCAGAGTAGCACTTGCAACCTACATCCTCAATTATTTGCTTGACGTATTCCAATCTCTGTCTTCCTATACAGTTTTTGCCCTCTACGGCTCCCTCTAGTACCATGGAAGTCATTCCCTCATGTCTTAGCAGATGTCCTATCATCCTGTCCCTTCTCCTTATCAGTGTTTTCCACATATTCGATTCTGCGTAGAACCTCCTCATTCCTTACCTTATCAGTCCACCTAATTTTCAACATTCGTCTATAGCACCACATCTCAAATGCTTCGATTCTCTTCTGTTCCGGTTTTCCCACAGTCCATGTTTCACTACCATACAATGCTGTACTCCAGACGTACATCCTCAGAAATTTCTTCCACAAATTAAGGCCGGTATTTGATATTAGTAGACTTCTCTTTGCCAGAAATGCCTTTTTTGCCATAGCGAGTCTGCTTTTGATGTCCTCCTTGCTCCGTCCGTCATTGGTTATTTTACCGCCTAGGTAGCAGAATTCCTTAACTTCATTGACTTCGTGACGATCCATCCTGATGTTAAGTTTCTCTCTGTTCTCATTTCTATTACTTCTCATTACCTTCGTCTTTCTCCGATTTACTCTCAAACCATACTGTGTACTCATTAGACTGTTCATTCCGTTCAGCAGATCATTTAATTCTTCTTCACTTTCACTCAGGATAGCAATGTCATCACCGAATCGTATCATTGATATCCCTTCACCTTGTATTTTAATTCCACTCCTGAACCTTTCTTTTATTTCCATCATTGCTTCCTCGATGTACAGATTGAAGAGTAGGGGCGAAAGGCTACAGCCCTGTCTTATACCCTTCTTAATACGAGCACTTCGTTCTTGATCGTCCACTCTTATTATTCCCTCTTGGTTGTTGTACATATTGTATATGACCCGTCTCTCCCTATAGCTTACCCCTACTTTTTTCAGAATCTCGAACAGCTTGCACCATTTTATATTGTCGAACGCTTTTTCCAGGTCGACAAATCCTATGAAAGTGTCTTGATTTTTCTTTAGCCTTGCTTCCATTATTAGCCGTAACGTCAGAATTGCCTCTCTCGTCCATCTTGCTACTTCCTGTGTTTAAGCACGACCAACACACCTGTGCGGGCCTTCCACCCAGGGCTTGAGTTCCGCCAGCCATTTCATTTCCACTGTCGTTCCAACCTCTACTACTATAAGCAATCATTCATTACTCTGTTTTGATAATAAAGACACTCCGTCACCTTTCATGCAATAAGGTTAACAGTTATTTACAAGGCATACGTGACAATGTCAGTCTCCTTTAAATATTCATATACACGATGTACATACAACCTATAAAATGATATCTAATTGTGGCTGTAGTTCACGGCAAAGTAGGACGATGAGTGCTTGTAACGTGCGAAATTATAGCCACCTTACAGGGGTCTTGCTCGCTTCAGAGTAGATTCCAAACTTGATGGTAAAACTAAGCTGATTTTTCTGATCGGTGACTGACTTCATGCTGTATCCTGTCATCGCTTGAAATGATACATTCAAGATACTTGTACCAATCTACTGTTTTCAGCTGTGTATCTCCCAGCCTTGTTTTCCCTTTCTTTTCCAGCCTGCTGACAGACATTACAACCGTTCTTGATATTTTAATTGTTAATGCGCGTGATTTTAGACGGTCATTCCAGCCGGCTTCTCCTGGGTTTCTCTCTGCTAATACTTTGATGACTGTGAATCACAGAATGCTCGTCGACAAACATCAAAATGACTTGTGGATTATGGATGTATAATGCAGAACGTATGCACTGTGCTTCATGTGGATAACCTCACCACAAAAAGAAGCAGTAAACCCCAGGGAATATCAAGCCAGTACACTATCGTGCAGTGGTTCCCAACTTTTGTTAGACCATTGCCCCTGAGTGTCAAATAGACATTAGCTAGTACCCCTCGGCCTCCCTCCCCCTTCCGTCTGTTGCCTCCCCCTACCCCACAATATCACCAACTTTAGCACCTAACTAACCTGTACAATGGAAGACTTTTCTTGGAACACTTTTGTTTTTAAGATGATGAAATATTAATGATATTCAGTTCGTGTGTGCGTGTTTGCGTGCGCGTGTGTGTGTGTGTGTGTGTGTGTGTGTGTGTGTGTGTGTGTGTGTGTGTGTGCTAAAACTAATGACGAAGGAATTCGTAGTGCATCGCAAGTGCTACCCACAACTCCTTCTCAGAAAAGAAAGCTAACTGTCCACAGTGAAGATAGACACTTGTTACAAAACATGCTTCCAGTGCATTACTCCTCTCCAATGCGGCACTTGCTAGACCTGCACACTGCAACCCTATTCAAAATCAAACAATTTCAGAAGTGTGCACTATACTTACCGTTAGTAAATCTCTTGATTGCTGTACTCCGTACTGCCGGCCGAAGTGGCCGTGCGGTTAAAGGCGCTGCAGTCTGGAACCGCAAGACCGCTACGGTCGCAGGTTCGAATCCTGCCTCGGGCATGGATGTTTGTGATGTCCTTAGGTTAGTTAGGTTTAACTAGTTCTAAGTTCTAGGGGACTAATGACCTCAGCAGTTGAGTCCCATAGTGCTCAGAGCCATTTTGTACTCCGTACTTCTGAATTAGCACAGACAGAACGACTTCACCCTGTTAACGCTTTGTGTCTGACCACAGCCACTAGTAATACTGTGTAAAACTATAGTAGCCATTATGTAGTCACTGCTACGTCATTTTGTCAATTAATTCATTTATCTCTATCGAAGCGAGTAATGAAGCAATTTATGGACTACTGCAGGTACTTTCTACAACTTACTGAGATATTTAGCATTTGCTACGTATATATCTCACTTTTATCATCAGCAATGGACGGGACAAAGCGCATCATATGTCTGTAGTGTGTGGACTATGTGAGGAATCTGTAACCTCCACAGCAGTAATGCTACTAACTGAGAAAAAGTAGTTATTGAGAACTTAAATGAACAGTATTAGAGTCTTAGAAAATTGTGATAATAGTAATGATCTTTTGAAAATAATTTGGTTTCGTGACTGAAACAGAGGGTAATTACCCCCAGATTGGGAACCACTGCTATAGTGTAATACTTACACACATGTCTGAGAGAACTGACCCTGTTGGTACTCCACAGCTGTACGACTGCGAATTGTTTGGCATAACTGTATTAGGCATATATTTACCATCCAATGATGACATATGACAATTTGTGGCGGACCAGGATTTCCCGCTTGTTGCGAGCGGCTGCCGTGACTACGAGTCAGCTGTCCGTGTTGGGAGCGTGTACGGATAGCCGAAGCCTCTTGAACGAATAACTTTTAATTGATGCCGGTTCGTCTTGACTATTACATAGTTGCCAATACATCCAAGTTTTGTCTCGTGTTTGCCTCTTGTGTAAGGACTTAGCAAGTCTTTTAGGATCAGTTTAATTTGACGTGAGCCTGTTTTTGAAGTTTGATCAATCTGTGCGGAATCCAACGGGAACAAATCTCTTTTCATAGCTAATTGTTCGCGCCGAATATAATGCACTGCAATCTTCGACATTCCTGAGGATGCCTCTGTGTCATTTGCCGAGCTTCTTCAATCACCCCCGCACATCACATATTTGTTTGAAACATCAACCGATTTTGTTCGGACTTCACGAACTTCATCATTGACGAAAGCACGACAGTGACGTTTTAGTACTTCGCTTATCACATGCTCCGTACGTAAACTGCAGCAGTTTTAGTTTGATAATATTTACGAGGGTAATCCCAAAAGTAAGGTCTCCTATTTTTTTTATAAGTACATAGATCTGTTTATTTCTACAATGGGTTACATCAGTTTACAGCTTGATCATTTAGCTATTTTTCGACATAATCATAATTTCTGTCGATGCATTTTTGTAGATGCTGTGGCAGTTTTTGTGTGCCCATGTCATACCAGCTCGCCACCACGCTGTTCAGGAAGTTATGAACCTCTTCTTTCACCTCGCCGTCGGAGCTGAATCGTTAGGACCACAGCCGCACGGGATTAGCCGAGCGGTCTAGGGCGCTGGTCATGGACTGTGCGGCTGATCCCGGCGGAGGTTCGAGTCCTCCCTCGGGCTTGTGTGTGTGTGTGTGTGTGTGTGTTTGTCCTTAGGATAATTTAGGTTAAGTTGTGTGTAAGCTTAGGGACTGATGACCTTAGCAGTTAAGTCCCTTAACATTTCACACACATTTTTGCTGGGACCACAGTTAACGCTGACAGGTACTGTGAGACACTGAAAAAAACTCAAACGGGCAATTCAGAACCGGAGGAGAATGTTGACCACGGACGTACACATTCTCCATAACAACGCTCGCCCACACATCGCTCAGCAAACCGTTGCTCTCCTGCAACAGTTTCAGTGGAACACAATCACCCAACCACCATATAGTCCTGACTTGGCGCCCAGTGACTATCACCAGTTCCCTAGGTTAAAAGAATATTTGGCCGGAAAGCGATTCAGCTCCGACGATGACGTGAAAGAAGAGGTTCATAACTTTCTGAACAGCACGGCGACGAGCTGGTATGACATGGGCATACAAAAACTGCCACAGCGTCTACAAAATGGTGGTTATGTCAAAAAATAGCTAAATGTTCAAGCTGTAAACTGATGTAACCCATTGTAGAAATAAACAGGCCTATGTACATATAATAAAATTGGAGACCTTACTTTTGGGATTACCGTCGTATGCATGATCAGCGTTAAGAGTCATTACAAATAGTTTGATTACTGCATTTGTGCACAGATGTGATAAGAAATGTATTTCCTGTACTAATGGACCAGAATCGTGCGCTGTGGCGCAGAAATCGATAGCATTGTAAACAGCTTCCATTCGTCTCAGAATGGGTAAACACAGGTCCTGTATAGTCTGGAAGAGAATCTTACGCTTTTCTTCCTGCGAAACAGGGGGAAGTTCAGATAACTACGATAGGGGTAGATAGCGATGACGCATCATTCTCTCCAAATTAGACCACAAGGGCTCGACGATACTGAGATCTGGTAGCTGCAGTGGCCAGCGGAGATGCGACGTTTAACCCTCGCACTCAAGAAACCCGTCCGGGACGATACGAGTTGTGTGAACAGGAGCCCTGCCCTCTTGGAACACAGCATCATCAGCACTGGGGAAGAAACAATGTACCATGCGGTCGACGTGATCATCCAAAATGGCCACATAATCCTCAGCGATAATGCGAACTAGCAGATTAACAATGGGGCCCACGGAATACCAGGATATGGCTGCCCAGTCCATAATTGTTAAAGGTTTGCCGGTCCAGGATTTTGTGCACATACTGACCTCTCCGTTATGCCCTATAAATGATTGATAGGACTCGTGTTGGGCAATTTGGGTGGCGGATCATTTGGTTTAATTGTTCAACAAACCAGTCGCGAACAGTTGTGGCATGGTGACAAGCCAGATTGTCATGCATAAAAACTGAAGTTAAGGGGCTCCGGAACGCCCTATACTTGCAATGTTAAAATAACGCTTATAAATTACATCTTTCCTCACAAAGTATTTGAGGTAGGAAGTTGAACTTTTTACAGATTATTTATTGGAATATGAGCTACAACTTAACACAGGGATTTTACAAAATTTTAGTTCACTTATTAAAGATGATTTTTTTTCAATTGTAATGAAAATTCACAACATTTTTTTGCAATTTTTTATTTATATATTCAAAAATATACAGTTTTTTGGAAAAAGGCTGTGTTAAATTATGCAGAAGGTACTGTGTAACATTTACTGAAACTTTGAAACAAATATGTTTGGAAGATCCTTAGAAAACATGTAATTAGTATGAGAAAATAAAAGTTTTGGGAATCGAGCGACAAAGATTGGATTAACTTTTTAGTGCATTCCAGGTCCATAGGATGGATTATCTTCATCCTCTGCAAACTCCTCCTCTAGCTTCCTCTTGTTCCTCCTCCTGTTTACTCTTGCTTGTATTTCTAGACTCTTTACAGCCCTGTCTGCAGCCCGAAGGCGTTCCTTGTCTAAAGCAAGCATCGCTCGTACCATGTTAGAACCTATCTTCATTCCCATATTTCTAAATACCTTGCACCTTACAATGTTGCCATCATTGAAAGTCGCAACAGTATCATACACACCAAAGTGAAGTGTTTCTATTCCAACAAATACAGTCTTGGGGATTCTCGACCATAAAACACTATTTACACTTTCATTGGGGTTTTGAGTTTTTCCGTGAATACACTTTTTCAACAGTTCAGGTGCTGCTAAGTCTCTGAAAATAGGTTTTATCACCTCCATTATTGCATGAGGCAGACTATGCTTATGAGTGTACACTTCACCAGTTAGCAATTCTTTGTTATATTTACACCAACTGTCTTCTTCTTTGGGACACAAGCTATGTTGGGGATTTTGGCTCTGAGCACTATGGGACTCAACTGCTGAGGTCATTAGTCCCCTAGAACTTAGAACTAGTTAAACCTAACTAACCTAAGGACATCACAAACATCCATGCCCGAGGCAGGATTCGAACCTGCGACCGTAGCGGTCTTGCGGTTCCAGACTGCAGCGCCTTTAACCGCACGGCCACTTCGGCCGGCGTTGGGGATTTTCATCGTCTTTATTGTTTACAGTAATAACACATACCTTTGGCTTTCCAACATTTCTCCTTTTCTTAAAAGCCTTCAGAGGATTTCTAATAACTTTACTTTTACTCATTATTATACTTCAACAAAACAGAGACTCAAGTAACAGAATTAATTACGAATATTTTCGAGATAACTACAGAGTAAATAAACATGAAACAATCGACAATCACAGCAGCGATATATATTGAACCATCACAGGTTAGCCACAACACATACTTTATCTCACATCACTAAAATGTACCTGATGAACACGGACGTTAATAATAACACCATTTGACAGCAGTTTAACAGCGCCACAGTGGGTCACGCCCATGTAGAACACATTTCAAAAAAAATTTAAAAATAGTTGTAGTCTTCGGAATTGAATAAATTATATATCTATTAAAAGGTAATAGTCTGCAGATTCAGAAAACGCAAAAAAGTAAAAATTGAACTTTTCATGATTTTGAGCCTTTCCGGAGCCCCTTAATGAATGTCTTCAAATGTTCTCCAAGTTGCCGAACATAACAATTTTCAGTCAATGATCGGTTTAGTTGGACCAGGCGATCCAGTCCATTCCATGTAAACACAGCCCACACCATTATGGAGCCACCACCAACTTGCACAGTGCTTTGTTGATAACTTGCGTCCATGACTTGGTGAAATTGTGCCGCACTCGATCCCTACCGTCAGCTCTTACCAGCTGAAATCAGGACACATCTGACCAGGCCACGGTTTTCCAGTCGTCTAGGGTCCAACCGACATGGCCACGAGTCCAGGATTGGAGCTGCAGGCGATGTCGTGCCGTTAGCAAAGGCACTGGCGTCGAATGCCTGCTGCCGTAGCCCATTAACGCGACATTTCGCCCCACTGTCCTAACGCATACGTTCGTCGTACGCCCCACATTCATTTCTGTGGTTACTTCACGCAGTGTTGCTTCTCTTTTAGCACTGAATACTCTATGCGAACCCGCTGCTTTCGGTCGTTAAGCGAAGGCCGTCAGCCACTGCGTTGTCCGAAGTGCGAGATAATGCCTGACATTTGGTATTCTCGGCACACTCTTCAAACTGTGGATCGCGGAATATTGAATTCCATAACGATTTCCGAAATGGAATGTCCCACGCGTGTAGCTCGAACTACCATTCCGCGTTCAGGGTCTGTTACTTCCCGTCTTGCGGCCTACTCACATCGGGAAACTGTCCACATGAAGCACCTGTGTGCAAATCACAGCTCTACGAACGCACTGTCTCTTTTATGAATAATGTGGTATGTTTTGTCAGAATCGTGCTGAAATAGCCTCTTCTTAGTGAAGTCACTATTAAATGGTTCAAATGGCTCTGAGCACTATGGGACTTAACATCTGAGGTCATCAGTCCCCTAGAACTTAGAACTACTTAAACCTAACTACACTAAGGACATCACACACATCCATGCCCGAGGCAGGATTCAAACCTTCGACCGTAGTGGTCGCGCCGTTCCAGACTGAAGCTCCTAGAACCGCTCGGCCAAACCGGCCGGCGCAGGATTCGAACCTGCGACCGTAGCAGCAGCGCGGTTCTGGACTGAAGCGCCTACAACCGTTCGACCTCAGCGGCCGACTCTCTTTTTAGTGAAGTCACTATTAAAGAGAAGACTCATGCAATTTAGCGTTCCACTCCACTCCGTCTACAGGCCACATGTGGCCCATCGGGACCATCCAACCGCCGCGTCATCCTCAGTGGAGGATGCGGATAGGAGGGGCGTGTGGTCAGCACACCGCTCTCCCGGCCGTTATGATGGTTTTCTTTGACCGGAGCCGCTACTATTCGATCGAGCAGCTCCTCAATTGGCATCACGAGGCTGAGTGCACGCCGAAAAAGTGGCAACAGCGCATGGCGGCCCAGACGGCCACCCATCCAAGTACCAGCCACGCCAGGCGCGCTTAACTTTGGTGATCTGACGGGAACTGGTGTATCTACTGCGGCTAGGCTGCTGCCGTCAATTTGGCGTTCCACCAGGTTTTACTGATTTAAGCCTGTTTTGAGAACTCTAAGTAATTAACAAAATTTGAAAAAGACGTAGTTCGGAAGATTTACGAGGTGCATTCAAGTTCTAGGGCCTCCGATTTTTTTTCCTCCGGATTGGAAAGAGATAGAAACATGCGCATTGTTTTAAAATGAGGCCGCATTCATTGTCAATACGTCCCAGAGATGGCAGCACCGTACGGCAGATGAAATTTTACCGCCAGCAGCGAGAATGAGAACTGTTTTAAATACTTAAAATGGCGATGTTTTCCTTACTTGAACAGCATTCAATCATTCGTTTTCTGAATTTGCGTGGTGTGAAACCAATTGAAATTCATCGACAGTTGAAGGAGACATGTGGTGATGGAGTTATGGATGTGTCGAAAGTGCGTTCACGGGTGCGACAGTTTAATGAAGGCAGAACATCGTGTGACAACAAACCGAAACAACCTCGGGCTCGCACAAGCCGGTCTGACGACATGATCGAGAAAGTGGAGAGAAGTGTTTTGGGAGATCGCCGAACGACTTTTGAACAGATCGCCTCCAGAGTTGGCATTTCTGTGGGTTCTGTGCACACAATCCTGCATGACGACCTGAAAATGCGAAAAGTGACATCCAGGTGGGTGCCACGAATGCTGACGGACGACCACACGGCTGCCCGTGTGGCATGTTGTCAAGCAATGTCGACGCGCAACGACAGCATGAATGGGACTTTCTTTTCGTCGGTTGTGACAGTGCATGAGATGTGGATGCCATTTTTCAATTCAGAAACAAAGCGCCAGTCAGCTCAATGGAAGCATACAGATTCACCGCCACCAAAAAAATTTCGGGTAACCGCCAGTGCTGAAAAAATGATGGTGTCCATGTTCTGGGACAGTGAGGGCGTAATCCTTACCCATTGCGTTCCAAAGGGCACTACGGTAACATGTGCATCCTACGAAAATGTTTTGAAGAACAAATTCCTTCCTGCACTGCAACAAAAACGTCCGGGAAGGGCTGCGCGTGTGCTGTTTCACCAAGACAACGCACCCGCACATCGAGCTAACGTTACGCAACAGTTTCTTCGTGATAACAACTTTGAAGTGATTCCTCATGCTCCCTACTCACCTGACCTGGCTCCTAGTGACTTTTGGCTTTTTCCAACAATGAAAGACACTCTCCGTGGCCGCACATTCACCAGTCGTGCTGCTATTGCCTCAGCGATTTTCCAGTGGTCAAAACAGACTCCTAAAGAAGCCTTCGCCGCTGCCATGGAATCATGGCGTCAGCGTTGTGAAAAATGTGTACGTCTGCAGGGCGATTACGTCGAGAAGTAACGCCAGTTTCATCGAATTCGGGTGAGTAGTTAATTAGAAAAAAAATCGGAGGCCTTAGAACTTGAATGCTCCTCGTATACTAACATTTCACCAGCCACAGAAAAAATAGTGTAATATAAATATTAATATTAATAACAGTGAGAATAATACCGTAAAACCGGGAAAATCTCGATTACATTCATACCTGCGTATGAGTTAGATATGTGTGAGTCATGTGCTTATAAGCTTGAATGCAGTGCGGCGTGGAAAGAGGCTTCACGGTGACGTCACAGCTCAGTATCCGTGGTTACTACGTTCTGTCGTGATTACTGAAACGACGTAGCCAAATATTGTGTGGAACACTGCAGCAACATCGGTAAGTCAGCCACGGAGGCGAGGCGAAGACATGGACCAGAAGTACGGCGGGGTCGGAGTGGATGCCGGGGCATCGGCAGCAGACGGGGCGGCGGCGGCAGGCCTCAAACCGCGGACCGCCGTCCCAGCGGCCGGTGGCGGCGGCGGCGGCGGCGACGGCGGCGGCAGCGGGCGCGCTAACCTCATTAGCGGCCGGCGCCGCCCCCGCCGCCCCTGCCGCCCCCGCCACCGCTGGCCCGCGATCGATGGGCGCCGGGCGCGCCAAGCTCACGCACGCGGAGCAGTCGGCCAGCGCTTAACCACCCTCCGCCACGCGCCCCGCTATCTAATTAGCGCGCTGCGCGTCTACGTATAAGCGGAGTCGTCCGACCGGATTCCGTGGCAAGAAAACCGTTCTCAGCAGCCCTACACTAATTTGTTTTCGCGGTAGTCATCATTCCGAATACTACGAGGATCACTCCAAAAGACACGCACACTACTTTAGTAAAAATACAGTTCTCATTCTGCATGTGTGAAAGTTTTACAGTGAGATACATCCCTCCCGCTTGTTTTCAAACTTAGTTCAGCCTGTTCCAGTGAGTGGCGCCGTCACAGCATGTCTTCAAGATGGCTGCTACACTTGACGTTCGTCAGAAGCAACGTGCTGTCATAGAATTCCTGTGATGTGAAAATGATACAGTGGGAAACATCCACAAGAGATTGAAAAAGGTGTATGGAGATGCTGCTGTCGATCGCAGTACAGTCGGTGGGCAAGCAGGTTACGTGATGAAAGTGGGCACGGCAATATTGAAGATTGTCCTCGCAGCGGTAGGCCTCGTACTGCACACACAATGTGCAGAGAGTTAACGAATGGGTGACTGCTGACAGACACATCACAGTGAACGAATTGTCACGCTACGTTGGGATAGGGGAAGGAAGTGTTTCCAGAATACTGAAAGTGCTGACGTTAAAAGAGGTTTGTGCCGGGTGGGTTCCCAGGATGTTGACAGTTGCTCACAAAGAAACAAGAAAAACGGTGGAACTTCCTGGCAGATTAAAACTGTGTGCCGGACCGAGACTCGAACTCGGGATCTTTGTCTTTCGCGGGCAAGTGCTCTACCAACTGCGCTACCCAAGCACGACTCACGCCCCATCCTCACAGCTTTACTTCTGCCAGTATCTCGTCTCCTACATTCCACTCTTCACAGAAACTCTCCTGCGAACCTTGCAGAACTAGCACTCCTGGAAGAAAGGATATTGCGGAGACAAGGCTCAGCCACAGCCTGGGGGATGTTTCATATCAGTGGACACTCCGCTGCAGAGTGAAAATCTCATTCTGGAAACATCCCCCAGGCTGTAGCTAAGCCATGTCTCCGCAATATCCTTTCTTCCAGGAGTGCTAGTTCTGCAAGGTTCGCAGGAGAGCTTCTGTAAAGTTTGGAAGGTAGGAGACGAGGTACTGGCAGAAGTACAACCGTGAGGACGGGGCGTGAGTCGAGCTTGGGCAGCTCGGTTGGTAGATCACTTGCCCGCGAAAGGCAAAGGTCCCGAGTTCGAGTCTCGGTCCGGAACACAGTTTTAATCTGCCAGGAAGTTTCATATCAGCGCACACTCCGCTGCAGAGTGAAAATCTCATTCTGGAAACATCCCCCAGGCTGTGGCTAAGCCATGTCTCCGCAATATCCTTTCTTTCAGGAGTGCTAGTTCTGCAAGGTTCGCAGGGGAGCTTCTGTAAAGTTTGGAAGGTAGGAGACGAGATACTGGCAGAAGTAAAGCTGTGAGGACGGGGCGTGAGTCGCCTTTGGCAGCTCAGTTGGTAGAGCACTTGCTCGCGAAAGGCAAAGGTCCCGAGTTCGAGTCTCGGTCCGGCACACAGTTTTAATCTTCCAGGAAGTTTCATATCAGTGCACACTTCGCTGCAGAGTGAAAATCTCATTCTGAAGAAAAACGGTATGCAATGAACTTTTGGAACAGTATGCGAATGGTGAAGATGAATTTCTTGGAAGAATTGTGACAGGTGATGAAACATGGCTCCATCATTTTTCACAAGAGACGAAGAGGCAATCAGTGGATTGGCATCGTGCAAATTCACCCAAGAAAATAAAAAATCAAAACCACACCTTCTCCCGGAAAAGTTATGCTACGGTGTTTTTCGATTTCGATTCCGAAGGACTCTTGCTTGTGGACATCGTGCCGAGTGGAACCACCATAAATTCTGATGTATATGTGACGGCACTGAGTCCTTTTCGACCACATCAGCAAAAGCAGGATGTTTTGTTGTTGCACGACAATGCACGGCCACATGTCAGTCAAAAAACCATGCAAGCGATCACGACACTCGGATGGACAACACTGAAACACTCGCCTTACCGTCCTGTCCTGACTCCATGTGACTATCATCTCTTTGGGAAACTGAAAGACTCTCTTCGTGGAACAAGGTTTGAAGATGATGACACTCTCGTCCACGCTGCCAAACAGTGGCTCCAATAGTATCATCCAGAATTTTACCGTGCGGGTATACAGGCGCTGGTTCCAAGATGGTGTATGGCAGTTGAGAGGGTTCAGACATGTAGAATAAAGATGGATTTTAAAAAAAAATTGTGTGCATTTCTTTTGGAGTGAACCTTGTATCCAGTCTTTCTAAAATTTCTTTGTAGTACTATTGGTTAACTGTTTGTCCAGGAGGCACCCAACTTCATGAACAATTCCCTTGGAATCAAAGAAGCACACAAGCATGCATTTCACTTTTGACTTTGACATGCGAGCTTTCTTTGGTCTGGGTTATCCCTTTGAGCACCATTGCGAACTTTGGCGTTTTGTCTCTGGATCGTACTGAAAAAACCAACTTCCATCACCAGTTATATCACGGCTCAACAATCCTGGATTGATTTCCATTTGCTCTAACAGATCAGCTGCCACATTTTTCCGTGTTTCTGGTTGGTTTGGTGTGAGATTTTTGGGGACCATTTTTGCACAAATCTTTCTCATACCAAGATCTTCAGTTATTATTAGGCGAATCGTTTCTCGATTGATATTCAGTTCTTCTGCAATCATTTTCGCAGATAATGTTCGATCAGATCGTACGAGTTCACGCACCCTGGCCAAGTTGACATCCATCTGTGAGGTTGATGGTTGACCATTGCTGTCTTCATCTTATGGCAATGTAAAACTTGAGCTCTTGACATAACCTCCTCTCCAAAAGCCTTCTGAAGCTTACCGTAGGTTGTCGTCGCGTTTTTCCACAGTTTAACGCAAAAAGAAGTAGCATACGTAGTGCAATATTATGGAGTTCCATTTCCGTAACGAGAGACACAAATACGTGTTAACTTATTACAGCACAACTCACGACTGAGCAGTTGCATCGATTTGCCGCTTCGACTAGAAGCAGCTTATAGAGCAAGGTCAAAGATATTGTGCCTACGCAAGCCTGCAGGGTTGCCACATCTTGCAAAGAAAATCAGTCTCATTACTTCATTGTCGCACCTCGTAAATCACGGTGGCTTCAGTGTATTTATAGACGTTGAATAAAAGCGTCATTTCTGTGCATTGCATTGTGCATTTCTACAATTACCTTCTGTGCAATACTGTACCAGTTCTTTCTATGCATGGACTGAGTTTCATCCAGCTATGTTACTTGTCAGTAACACACTATATAAAAGATGCTTTCGTCCTTAAGTTTGCTGGATCAGTGAAGTTGCAGATAAACTTTCGCTGCACGAAAGATCCGTACCCAACGAATGGAAAGTTGCAGAAAGAAAATGGTTCAAATGGCTCTAAGCACTATGGGACTTAACATCTGAGGTCATCAGTCCCCTAGACTTAGAACTACTTAAACCTAACTAACCTAAGAACATCACATACATCCATGCCCGAGGCAGGATTCGAACCTGCGACCGCAGCAGCAGCGCGGTTCCGGACTGAAGCGCCTAGAACCGCTCGGCCACCGCTGCCGGCTAAAAGTTGCAGAAGTCACAATAATATTCAAGAAAGGCTATATGAGTAATCCAGTAAATTACAAGTCCATACTATTAACGTCAGTATGCAGCAGGATTTCGAACGTATATTGTGTTCGAACATTATGAATCAACTCGAAGAGAATGCTCTATTGGCACTTGGTCAACACAGATTTAGAAAAAATCGTTCTTGTGAAACACAACTAGCTCTTTACTCACATGAAATGTTGAGTGCTATCGACAAGAGATTTCAATTGATTCTGTGCTCTAGCTGGAAGGCTTTTGACACCATACCTCACAAGCGGCTTGTAATCAAAAACTGTGCTAATGGAATATCATCTCAGTTGTGCGACTGGAGTCTTGATTTACTGTAAGAAAGGTTACAGTTCGTGGTAATTGACGGAAAGTCATCCAGTAAAACATAAGTGATTTCTGGTGTTACACAAGGCCCTCTGCTGTCCCTTATCTATATAAACTATTTAGGCTGTTTGCAGATGATGCTGTCATTCACAGTCTAGTAAGGTCATCAGAAGACGAAACCATTTGCAAATTACGTATCTTTATGGTACGAAAGTTGGTAGTTGACAGTAAGTAATAATGTGAGGTCACCCACATGGCTGCTAAAAGGAATCCCTTAACCTTCGGTTACAGGATAAATCAGTCAACTCTAACGGCCGTAAATTCAACTGAATACCTAGGAAACACAATCACGGACGCATTGAAAATGGTGTGGGAAGGTGAAATAAAGACTGTATTTCATTGGCAGAACACTTAGAAGACGTGCTAAAGCGACCGCCTACACTACACTTTTCCATCTTTTTGGAGTGCTGCTGCGCGGTGTGGGGTGCTTACCAGATAGAATTAACGAAGTACATCGAGAAAGTTCAAAGAAGGGTAGCACATTTTGTACCATCGAGAAACGAAAGACGGAGTGTCACGGACATGATACAGTATTTACTATGGAAATCATTAGAACGAAGGCGTTCTTCGTTGCGGCGGGATCTTCTCACGAAATTTCGATCTCAAACTTTCTCCTCCTAATGCGAGAATAATTTATTTACGCCGACCTACATAGGGAGAAACGATCATCATAATAAAATACGGGAAACCAGAGACCGCATGGAAAGATATGGTGTTCACTTTTTCCGCGCGCTGTTCGAGAGTGGAATATTAGACAATTGTTGTGAGGGTCGTTCGATCAAGCCTCTCATTGTGCAATTCTTTCAATTACCTTCTGTACAATACTGTACCACTCCTTTTTATGCATGGTCTGAGTTTCATCCAGCTATGTTACTTAAGAGTGATTCTCAGAGTAGCCATTTAGATGTAGATGTAGATATACTTTATCTCTAATAACTTCATAATTCCAAAGAGTTAACATTTTCACAGGTTTTTTTCTAAAACTGCTACAGAAGAGAATTTACCTTAAACTGGTAAAAGAAAGATTAAATTCTTGTCATTAGATTACGTTTACAACTCAAATGTTTCCAAGATACAGCCGTTTTGAATATACAACTCTAATTAATGTTACAAACACAAAGATCATTTATGGCCAACAAACCTAAAAGAAAACTGAATAGTTCAACAATACAGCCCAAGTTCAAGAAGACGAATTCTTGCATTAACAGAAGCTCAACATAAAGAATGGAAAGACCGCAAAGGAAATTAACAGAAGAGTAAAAATTGCTTGGCTGCTTACGATAAACTAAACAGCGGTTTCAACACGAAGACCGCGTTTCCTTACGGTAAGAAAACGAAGACGGGATATGCATTAATCCGACTTATGTTGACGGGTTGCCGATGGCATTCTGCAGTTTATCTTCCTTTCCATAGATTACACTCATTTTTACTTTTATAGACACAGACACACAATATGATCATAGGTTTGTTTTGTCAGAATGTAACTGCTTTTGTATTTTCTCATGGAGTTCTACGGGGTGTTCAAAAAGTCTCTCCACAGTGCCGTATGGTTGTTAGCCGCGCGTGCCGTACGATTGTTCGCCTGACTGGGTTTTTCAACGAAACAATAAACGCACAACGATACTGCAGTAATATTCTGTACCCATTCATTGGAGAACTTGCGTTAAGTGAAATACTGAACGGTTATTTTCGCCAAGATGGTGCAACCGCGCATACAGCTCGCGTTTGAATGTCACTGCTTGCTGATGTTTTTGGTGATCGCATAATTTCACACGGACTTTGGCCTCCACCATCGCCTGACCTAACACCACCTGACTTTTTCTTCTCGGGTGCAGCGAAAGTAACTGTCTATAAAAGCCGTCCAAAATCCATCGATGAATTGAAAACTGCAATATCCACTTTCACTGTTTCTGTTACAGAAGAAATGTAACAGCTTGTGTCTGGAAACATGATTAGACGAATTGACTTGTGTATTCAACAACAGGGGGGACGCTTTCACCATTTAAACCGGCCTCTGTGGCCGTGCGGTTCTAGGCACTTCAGTCTGGAACCGCGTGACCGCTACGGTTGCAGGTTCGCATCCTGCCTCGGGCATGGATGTGTGTGATGTCCTTAGGTTAGTTAGGTTTAAGTAGTTCTAAGTTCTGGAGGACTGATGACCACAGATGTTAAGTCCCATAGTGCTTAGAGCCATTTGAACCATTTTTGAACCCAATGCATCCCACACATGCCCGATGGGATTTGAGTCGGGATAACGTGTAGACCAGTCCATTCGGATATTATCCTTTCGTTCCGAGAGCTCCTTCTCCTTTGCTGTTCGATGCAATTGCACACTGTCATCCATAAAAATGAAATCCGGGTAGAATGCAGCCCTAAAGCCCTAAAACATGCCCGTGCCGAACGAGTACATTGTCACAACAGTGGGGACAGATGGGTGTACCGTGTTTAAAGATGTGGACATCAGTACGTTCATGCAACATTATGCCTCCCCAAACCATCGGGTACAACAGTGTTTCTAGGTGCATTATGTGTTCGCATGTTTCGCCAGCGTTGTCGAGTGTGATCGTTCTGTGGTCCACATATTATGGTGTGAGGAGCCATAATGTTGCGTTGGTGTATTGGCTTCCAAATCTTTGAACACAGTGCAATCACTACTTGTTATTGTCCTCCTTCCACATGTGCATCTTTTCAGGAGCACATTCGGCCCTTCCTTCATTTTTAAGAATGACGATGCACGATTGCATCAAATAGCGCAGATAAAGGAGCTCTTGCCATGACAGGCTATTCGGTGAATGGACGGCCTACCTCCCATAGTGCTCAGAGCCATTTTTTTCAGCATGTAATGTGAAAATTTGTAAGTAAAAATGAATATTCAATAAATTAATAACTTGTATTTCACCGAGTTTCATTTCGGTATATTCACTGCGGCATACGGCACGCACGGCTAAAAATCATAAGGCACTGCGGAGAGACTTTTTGAACACCTCATACATTTACATTTTTTACTTTGCACCCTTTAGTGTGTTTTGTGCATTACAATTGTGCACAGTGTATGTCTGCACAAAAACCTTCTCTGTGGGCTTTCCATGCTGAAAAACCCGGAAACACATAAAATTAGGTCGCGCTGCACACTACAGCCTGAAATTGATGCAAAGTACGCTGAGCAAATTAAGTGCGTGTGTCACGGGTTTAGGCCTAAAATAGAAAAGAACGAGAAGTATGTATAATACTTTGCAGAGATAGGTAACGAGATCAACGAAAGACGACACATAGGTTTCGGAAAATGTGTGGCAAAAAAAGAAGAAAGAATAACATCGTGTTTTGCTGACAGCAGAGTTTTTCTGACACTCAAATGGTAAAGGATGTTTTCAGAAGAATTCAAATGGTTCAAATGGCACTATAGGACCTAACATCTGAGGTCATCAGTCCCCTGGACTCAGAACTACTTAAACCTAACTAACCTAAGGACATCACATACATCCATGTCCGAGGCAGGATTCGAACCTGCGACCGTAGCAGCAGCGCGGTTCCGGACTGAAGCTCCTAGAACCGCTCGGCCACAGATGCCGGTCAGAAGAATTATTGGGAGCCTTTGATAAATAATTTCCGCTAGAAAGTGGAAAAAAATTGATTTCCAGCGTTCAGATCAGCATTGTAGGAAGCGCATTAACATAGGTACCATATTTCGGTATTATATCCGTGAAACGTCTGCAAGATTACAAAATCAGTAAAACCTGAGCTGTCACTTTTAGTTCACTTCTTTTTTTATTTTGGTTATTCCATTCTATTTCAGTTTTGTCCACACCTTCGACAGCTATCGGGGATTTCAATTCATCTGTTACACACTGGTCGCAAGAAAACTTTGAGTGAGTACAAGGTGATCTCTCATAAACGTTTCTGTAATAGTGCGCACGAGCGGGTTTCTACAACCTCGGAAGGCTGATCAGCACTAAATAAATGTTAACACAGTTACAAAGGAAACAAACCTTTTTTCTCTTTTTTTACAATCGTTTCCACTTTTTTGTTTTTTTAACTGCTATACCGCAAAAAGCATGCTTCACCCCAATCGTAAGACAGCACACATCGCCGACACAAGGTAAAATCTGAAAGCTTTCAGCATCTGACAGAAAACAAGACTCGCTTCTCAAAAGCATCGTGCTACTTTTCGCCTACTGCTCTCAGTAAACAGAATTATTTTTTTAAAAAAATCAGCAATAATAGAAGTTATTATTCTGCGCGAGAAAAATATTTATAATTAGAAATTTCGCTATTAGCATTTGTGAAAATGAACGGTGCGGCGCCATTTCCACAAATCTGAGCGCGCTCAGTCAAAAGCAGTTGATGAATTTCAGTGACGCAAATCGAGTTTTCCCCACCTGCCATGCGGAAGAAATATATATATATATATATATATATATATATATATATATATATATATATATACAGCGTTTATTTGAAAGTAACGCATTTCAGTTCACGGCGACTCCACTTAGCGTACAATCATCGCATTAATTGAAACATTTGTGCAGGCACGATATGATTTCGGAGCAATTTTCTCTCGGACTAATACTTCGTTACAGCAACGACGTTACCAGCAGCACGCCTGTAACAAAGTTGCCGTTATTATTCGCTGTCTCATTACTCAGACTGAGAAGCCGAGTCCTCAGTCACCTTTATGAAGATGTCACAGACACTGCCTGCAGTTCTGCAGGTGTGACTAGTCGACAGCGACAGGTGCAATATTATTACTTTTTTTTTTAGTTGTTTATGCATGTAACTTCCCAGGTAAGATTTGATCTAATCAAGCGTTCTTTGAGATTCGATTTAACGTTAACATTACTGCGTGGAAGGATTGCACAAGGCTTAAAGACTTCCTATAAAAAGAAAGAGCTAGTAACATCCACGAGTACAGGGAGCAGCAGCGTTCATAGCGTAATTTGACTTGCGTAGTACAATGACGTAATGCACGAATGCACGCCAGCTGGTGCCGCTTTCGTGTACTGATGAGCCGCCATTTAGAGTGTGACAGTGATATGGAGCGGTGGGCTGCACAGCATCGTGCCTTTGCTGTTGAAAGTTATTTCAAGAATGACGACTCTGAAAATGCTACTCAGCGTCTATTTCGACAACATTTCAGCTTGGGACGTCGTGGGAAGGTTCCAGATGGACGGACCATGGTGAGGTGGGTACGTGCATTTCGAACAACCGGTTCTGTTTGCAATGGCAAACCGGGAAGAAGTGAAAGAACTGTGCGGACACCAGAAGCCGTGCAAAATGTTCGTGCTGCACTATTGCGTAGTCCAAAAAGATCTGCTCGTCACCATGTGCAGACTGTGCATACGTCCGATCGCTCATTCAGGAGAATATTGCACGACGATCTCCATTATCACCCACATAAGCTGCAGATTTTTCAGGAAATTAGGCCCCGCGATTGGGTTTCACGCGAAACATTCTGCTTAAGCTTGTGAGATCCCCTTCGGCAAAATCCACAAATGTTGCACACCATCCTGATTTCAGATGAAGCTCATTTCGAGTTATGTGGTTCAGTGAATAAACAGAATATGCGTTATTGGAGTGATGTAAACCCACATGAACTGCACATCAAGCCCTTGCACAGTTCTTGTGTCACAGTGTGGTGTGGAGTGGTTTCCTTTGGGATTATTGGGCCTTACTTCTTTGAGGATGACAGTGGTGTGGCTGTAACTGTCACCAGTGAACGCTACCTAAATATGATGCAAGATTTCGATCTTCCCCAATTAGGTATGGTCGATGTGGATGTGGCAATATTATGATTTCAACAAGACGGAGCGACCTCGCATACACCCAGAATTCGCATGGATTTCTTGCGACAGACATTTCCCAGCAGAATAATTTCCCGTTTTGGTGTCATTTCCTGGCCGCCTCGCTCACCTGATCTTTCATTTGCAGACTTCTTCCTTTGGGGCTACCTGAAGTAAGAAGTGTTCCGAACACGTTGTGCCATCATTCCTGAATTGAACGATCGCATCAGAACTGCCGTCGGCAGTGTCCCAGGGAAAACGTTACACCGAGTTACGGAAAGCTTCCAACGCCGCCTAGACGAATGTGTTGTGCAGAGGGGGCATCATTTGGCAGGAGTCATATTCAAAAAGTAAGCCATGCAATGGACAATGAGTTACACATTAGTAAATGGCATACCTTTAACTATTAATTGACGTAAGAGGTAATAAATAAATTACAGTTACTGCCTGATGGTGTGTTTTTAATATCCTACTATGAACGCTGCCGCACCCTGTATAAACTTTCAGACTGGAATAAAGTTCAGGAAAAACCTCTCAGTGGATCACACGTACTGCTGAGAGACATGGATATTGGGGAAGACACGAATTAAACGTGAGACACTATTTTTATCGTCTGGAGAAGACTGATTTCTGGTGGTTCACTGATCGTGACCGGGCCAAATATCTCACGAAATAAGCGTCAAACGAAAAAACTACAGAGAACGAAACTTGTCTAACCAGATGGCGCTATGGTTGGCCCGCTAGATGGCGCTGCCATAGGTCAAACGGATATCAACTGCGTTTTTTAAAATAGGAACCCCATTTTTATTACATATTCGTATAGTACGTAAAGAAATACGAATGTTTTAGTTGGACCACTTTTTTCGCTTTGTGATGGATGGCGCTGTAATAGTCACAAACGTCTAAGTACGTGGTATCACGTAACATTCCGCCAGTGCGGACGGTATTTGCGTCGTGATACACTACCCGTGTTAAAATGGACCGTTTACCAATTGCGGAAAAGGTCGATATTGTGTTGATGTATGACTGTTGTGATCAAAATGCCCAACGGGAGTGTGCTATGTATGCTCCTCGGTATCCTGGACGACATCATCCAAGTGTCCGGACCGTTCGCCGGATAATTACGTTATGTAAGGAAACAGTAAGTGTTCAGCCACATGTGAAACGTCAGCCACGACCTGCAACCAATGACGATGCCCAAGTAGGTGTTTTAGCTGCTTTCGCGGCTAATCCGCACATCAGTAGCAGACAAATTGCGCAAGAATCGGGAATCTCAAAAACGTCGGTGTTGAGAATGCTACATCGATATCGATTGCGCCCGTACCATATTTCTGTGCACCAGGAATTGCGTGGCTACGACTTTGAACGTCGTGTACAGTTCTGCCGCCGGCCGCAGTGGCCAAGCGGTTCTAGGCGCTACAGTCTGGAACCGCGCGACCGCTACGGTCGCAGGTCCGAATCCTGCCTCGGGCATGGATGTGTGGGATTTCCTTAGGTTAGTTATAAGTTCTAGGGGACTGATAACCTCAGCAGTTGAGTCCCATGGTGCTCAGAGCCACAGTTCTGCCACTGGGCACAAGAGAAATTACGGGACGATGACAGATTTTTTTGCACGCGTTCTATTTAGAGCGAAGCGTCATTCACCAACAGCGGTAACGTAAACCGGCATAATATGCACTATTGGGCAACGGAAAATCCACGATGGCTGCGACAAGTGGAACATCAGCGACCTTGGCGGGTTAACGTATGGTGCGGCATTATGGGAGGAACGATAATTGGCCCCCATTATATCGACGGCAATATAAATGATGCAATGTATGCTGATTTCCTACGTCATGTTCTACGAATGTTACTACAAGATGTTTCAGTGCATGACAGAATGGCGATGTACTTACAACATGATGGATGTCCGGCACATGGCTCGCGTGCGGTTGAAGCGGCATTGAATAGCATATTTCATGACAGGTGGATTGGTCGTCGAAGCACCATACCATGGCCCGCACGTTCACCGGATCTGACGTCCCCGGATTTCTTTCTGTGCGGAAAGTTGAGTATCTGCACCGACAACGCCTGACAACATGCGTCAGCGCATTGTCAATGCATGTGCGAACATTACGGAAGTTAGTTAGAGAGGAATGTCGTTAGACGTATTGACAAATGCATTGAGGTTGACGGACATCATTTTGAGCATTTATTGCAGGAATGTGGTATTTACAGGTAATCACGCTGTAACAGCATGCATTCTCAGAAATGATAAGTTCACAAAGGTACATGTATCACGTTGGAACACCCGAAATACAGTAAATTGATCAAACGTACCTACGTTCTGTATTTTAATTTAAAAAACCTACCTGTTACCAACTGTTCGTCTAAAATTGTGAAACATATGTTTGTCACTATTACAGCGCCATATATCACAAAGCGAAAAAAGTGGTCCAACTAAAACATTCATATTTCTTTACGTACTACACGAATATGTAATAAAAAATGGGCGTTCCTATTTTAAAAAACGCAGTTGATATCCGTTTGACCTACGGCAGCGCCATCTAGAGGGGCAACAATAGCGCCATCAGGTTTCCCCCTTAAAGCTAGACAAGTTTCGTTCTTTGTAGTTTTTTCGTTTGACGCTTATTTCGTGAGATATTTGGTCCGGTCACGATCAGTGGACCACCCTAATATATATATATATATATATATATATATATATATATATATATATATATATGTGTGTGTGTGTGTGTGTGTGTGTGTGTGTGTGTGTGTGTGTGTGTGTAGGGTGCTTATATAAGAGTGTGCAAAAATGTAACAGGACGCAGAGAATGTTCCACCAACCATTTGAGGCAGGGAACCTGGGGTCGGAGAAGCCAACTTCAGGAGAGATGGGACTAACTTGTCTACCGCTTTGTCTAGCATTACTGTATTCAGCTTATTTACAAGTAAGATGCGTACAAGTTTACATGTACTGTGTTGTTTCTTTACAGGTACGTTCTTTATTCTCTGCAATGAAACAAAGAGGACGAGCCTGATTACCAGTAAGTCATGGTGCAGGTTTTGTTTACTTTACTTGTCCGTAAGCTGGCTCTGTTATATCATATTTACATTGTCCCATGACAGAACGAGCTATGAATCAACGACAGACCCATGCATTACTCAGTCCTATTCAGGGACGTACAGTACAACACTATGGAGCAGTACCGGTGCAGTTTCGCAGAACTCACTGAGATGCACCTTGTGTATGGAAAAATACGTTGCAATGCTCTGGATGCTGAAAGGCTGTACAGGGAACGATTTGCTAATAGCCGTCATCCCTCATGACGAGTATTTATTTCCCTCCATTGACGAATGCGGGAGACTGGTTCATTGGAAAGAAGGAAAGAGGTACCTGGCGACATAAGGACTACCCGCACACCCAATTTTGAAGAGGAGGTTTTTGCAACGTATTGCAGCGGGCCCCACTACAAGTATTTGTCGTATTGACATTTTTTAAGATACAGTACAAATGGTACGTTCATTGTGTCAGTGATGGCATTTGCAGTTACCTTTAACTAATGTAAATAAAAAAGTAAACAGTAATGTGATTTTATTCCTATTTTCTCCTTAAGCTTGCTTCTCCGATCCCAGGTTCCCTACCTCAATGGAGCATCCTGTATGTCCCGTTAAATTTTTGCACGCTCTTACGGAAACATCACACGTACACAAAAGCGCCAAAGAAGGTAGGCATGCGTATTCAAATACAGAGCTACGTACACAGACAGAAAACGTAGCTGCCGTTGGGAACGCCTATATATGGCAACAAGTGTCTGGCACAGTTGTAGGATCGGTTATTGTTGCTATAATGGCAGCTTATCAAGATTAAAGTGAGTTTGAATGTGGTGTTATAGTCGGCGCACGAGCGATAGGACACTGTATTTCAGTCAGCCGGTGTGGCCGAGAAGTTCTAGGCGCTTCAGTCTGGGACCGCGGGACCGCTACGGTCGCAGATTCGAATCCTGCCTCGGGCATCGATGTGTGTGGTGTACTTAGGTTAATTAGGTTTAAGTAGTTCTAAGTCTAGGGGACTGATGACCTCAGATATTAAGTCCCATAGTGCTTAGAGCCATTTCAACCATTAGAATACACACACACACACACACACACACACACACACACACACACACACACACATATGTGTGTGTGTGTGTGTGTGTGAACAGCCAAAGAAACTGGTACACATGTCTAATATCTTATAGGCTCCACGCAAGCACGCACAGAAGTGCCTGAGCATGACGTCACATGACTAATTTCTGAAGCAGTGCTGGAGGGAACTGACGGCATGAATCCTGCAGGGCTCCCCATAAATCCGTAAGAATACGAGAAAGGTGGAAACACATTCTGAACAGCACGCTGCAAGGCAGCCCAGATATGGTCAATAATGCTTATGTCCGGGGAGTATGGTGACCAGCAGTAGTATTTAAACTCGGAAGAGTATTCCTGGAGCACTTTGTAGAAATTCAGGACGTGTGGAGTGTCATTGTCCTGCTGAAATTGCCCAAGTCCGTCGGAATGAACAATGGACATGAATGGATGCAGGTGATCAGACAGGTTTTTAACGTCATGTCACCTGTCAGAGTCGCCGGCCACGGTGGCCGTGCGGTTCTGCCGCTGCAGTCCGGAACCGCGGGACTGCTACGGTCGCAGGTTCGAATCCTGCCTCGGGCATGGGTGTATGTGATGTCCTTAGGTTAGTTAGATTTAAGTAGTTCAAAGTTCTAGGGGACTTATGACTAAAGATGTTGAGTCCCATAGTGCTCAGAGCCATTTGAACCATTTTTGAACCTGTCAGAGTCAAATATAGACGTATCAGGGGTCCCATATCCCTTCAACTGTACACGCCCCACAACACTAACAGCTTGACAAGCAGGGTCCATGGATTCATCAGGTTGTTTCCATACCCGTACACGTAATCCGCTCGATACAATTTAAAACGAGATTCGATCGACCAGGCAATATGGTTCCAGTCATCAACAGTCCAATGGCGTTGAGGGGCCGAGACGAGGAGCAGTCATCGTGCAGTCATCAAGGGTACACGAGTGGGCCTTCGGCTCCGAAAGCGCATATCGATGATGTTTCGTTGAATGGCTCTCACGCTGACAGTTGTTGAGGGCCTTGTATTGATATCTGCAGCAGTTTGTGGAAAGTTTGCGCTTATGTCACGTTGAACTATTCTCTTCAGTCGTCGTTGGTCTCTTTCTTGCAGGATCTTTTTCCGACCGCAGCGATGTCGGATTCTTGATATTACGTCGTGAAATGGTCGTGCGGGAGAATCCCCACTTCTTCGCTACCTCGGAAATACTGTGTTCAAATGACTCTGAGCACTATGGTACTTAACATCTGAGGTGATCAGTCCCCTAGACTCAGAACTACTTAAACCTAACTAATCTAAGTACACCACACACATCGATGCCCGAGGCAGGATTCGAATCTGCGACCGTAGCGGTCCCGCGGTCCCAGACTGAAGCGCCTAGAACTTCTCGGCCACACCGGCTGACTGAAATACAGTGTCCTATCGCTCGTGCGCCGACTATAACACCACATTCAAACTCACTTTAATCTTGATAAGCTGCCATTATAGCAACAATAACCGATCCTACAACTGTGCCAGACACTTGTTGCCATATATAGGCGTTCCCAACGGCAGCTACGTTTTCTGTCTGTGTACGTAGCTCTGTATTTGAATACGCATGCCTACCTTCTTTGGCGCTTTTGTGTACGTGTGATGTTTCCGTAAGAGCGTGCAAAAATTTAACGGGACATACAGGATGCTCCATTGAGGTAGGGAACCTGGGATCGGAGAAGCAAGCTTAAGGAGAAAATAGGAATAAAATCACATTACTGTTTACTTTTTTATTTACATTAGTTAAAGGTAACTGCAAATGCCATCACTGACACAATGAACGTACCATTTGTACTGTATCTTAAAAAATGTCAATACGACAAATACTTGTAGTGGGGCCCGCTGCAATACGTTGCAAAAACCTCCTCTTCAAAATTGGGTGTGCGGGTAGTCCTTATGTCGCCAGGTACCTCTTTCCTTCTTTCCAATGAACCAGTCTCCCGCATTCGTCAATGGAGGGAAATAAATACTCGTCATGAGGGATGACGGCTATTAGCAAATCGTTCCCTGTACAGCCTTTCAGCATCCAGAGCATTGCAACGTATTTTTCCATACACAAGGTGCATCTCAGTGAGTTCTGCGAAACTGCACCGGTACTGCTCCATAGTGTTGTACTGTACGTCCCTGAATAGGACTGAGTAATGCATGGGTCTGTCGTTGATTCATAGCTCGTTCTGTCTTGTGGCAATGTAAATATGATGCAACAGAGCCACCTTACGGGCAAGTTAAGTAAACAAAACCAGCATCATGACTTCCTGGTAATCAGGCTCGTCCTCTTTGTTTCCTTGCAGGGAATAAAGAACGTACCTGTAAATAAACAACACAGTACATGTAAACTTGTACGCATCTTACTTGTAAATAAGCTGGAATACAGTAATGCTAGACAAAGCGGTGGACAAGTTAGTCCCATCTCTCCTTAAGTTGGCTTCTCCGACCCCAGGTTCCCTGCCTCAAATGGTTGGTGGGGTATTCTCTGTGTCCTGTTACATTTTTGCATGCTCTTGTTTAAACACCCTACACACACACACACACACACACACACACACACACACACACACAATGGTTGGCCGTGGAAGATTTTGTGAACAAACCAATCCCACTTCCATCTGACAGGATATGTCAATACACAGATTTGTCGAATATGGGCAACGGAAAATCCACACGCAAATCAGGCAGTAAGCGTTTCATCCTGAAAAGGTCACTGTGTGGGGCGGGTTTACGGTATCATTTATCATAGGACCATATATTTTCGAAGAGAGAGCTGCTTCCGGTCCTGTTACCTGTACCGTCACTGGTAAGCACCATGTCTTTTGAGCAACCACGTCATTCCAGCTCTCCCACAGCGCAGATGTATGGATGGGATCATTTTTATGCAAGATGGCGCACCTTCGCACACTGCAAATCCAGTTAAGTAGCTGCTGAAGCGCCATTTGGAAAATGCTAGTCGTATCAGCCGCCATTTCCCTACAGTCTGGGCGTCCCGATCATCTGATCTTAAGGGGCTCCTGAACGCCCTATGCTTGCAATGTTAAAATAACGCTTATAAATTACATCTTTCCTCACAAAGTATTTGAGGTAGGAAGTTGAACTTTTTACAGATTATTTATTGGAATATGGGCTACAACTTAACACAGGGATTTTACAAAATTTTAGTTCAGTTATTAAAGATGATTTTTTTTCAATTGTAATGAAAATTCACAACATTTTTTTGCAATTTTTTATTTATATATTCAAAAATATACAGTTTTTTGGAAAAAGGCTGTGTTAAATTATGAAGAAGGTACTGTGTAACATTTACTGTAAGTTTCAAACAAATATGTTTGGAAGATCCTTAGAAAAATTAGTATGAGAAAATAAAAGTTTTGGGAATCGAGCGACAAAGATTGGATTAACTTTTTAGTGCATTCCAGGTCCATAGGATGGATTATCTTCATCCTCTGCAAACTCCTCCTCCAGCTTCCTCTTGTTCCTCCTCCTGTTTACTCTTGCTTGTATTTCTAGACTCTTTACAGCCCTGTCTGCAGCCCGAAGGCGTTCCTTGTCTAAAGCAAGCATCGCTCGTACCATGTTAGAACCTATCTTCATTCCCATATTTCTAAATACCTTGCACCTTACAATGTTGCCATCATTGAAAGTCGCAACAGCATCATACACACCAAAGTGAAGTGTTTCTATTCCAACAAATACAGTCTTGGGGATTCTCGACCATATAACACTATTTACACTTTCATTGGGGTTTTGAGTTTTTCCGTGAATACACTTTTTCAACAGTTCAGGTGCTGCTAAGTCTCTGAAAATAGGTTTTATCACCTCCATTATTGCATGAGGCAGACTATGCTTATGAGTGTACACTTCACCAGTTAGCAATCCTTTGTTATATTTACACCAACTGTCTTCTTCTTTGGGACACAAGCTATGTTGGGGATTTTCATCGTCTTTATTGTTTACAGTAATAACACATACCTTTGGCTCTCCAACATTTCTCCATTTCTTAAAAGCCTTCAGAGGATTTCTAATAACTTTACTTTTACTCATTATTATCCTTCAACAAAACAGAGACTCAAGAAACAGAATTAATTACGAATATTTTCGAGATAACGACAGAGTAAATAAACATGAAACAATCGACAATCACACCAGAGATATATATTGAACCATCACAGGTTAGCCACAACACATACTTTATCTCACATCACTAAAATGTACCTGATGAACACGGACGTTAATAATAACACCATTTGACAGCAGTTTAACAGCGCCACAGTGGGTCACGCCCATGTAGAACACATTTCAAAAAAAATTTAAAAATAGTTGTAGTCTTCGGAATTGAATAAATTATATATCTATTAAAAGGTAATAGTCTGCAGATTCAGAAAACGCAAGAAAGTAAAAATTGAAATTTTCATGAGTTTGAGCCTTTCCGGAGCCCCTTAATCCGTGTGACTTCTGGCTGTGGAGCTATCTGAAAAATGTTGTGTCCAGTGTTCAGACTGCAAAATTTGCTGCATTGAAGGCACGCAACACATTGAAGGCGCAACACATTCTGAACGTAACCTCGGAAACACTTCGATCAGTTGTGGAACTTGCTGTTTCTCGATTTCAGTTTATTGCAGAAAACAGTGTATAGCATATTGAACATGTTCTGCGCCCGTCACACGAAAATTAATAATCTGAGATGATTCATGTTCTTGAATGGTTTGTGACAATGACACCATTGACCAATGCAACATAGTGTGATATTACTTGCCAACTTAAAAACAAAAACCACTTGCAACAAAAAAAGGGCAACAGGTTGCTGCAACGTAGCCTGTTAGTTCATTCCGCTCCAAGTTTGCCATCATTTTCAGGTAATGTAAGCGCACATTGTAAATCAAACTTGGTTTTCTGCATGCTTGAAAACATGCTCATTCCAATTGTGATTAGTTTGAAATCACTTATGGAAAACAGGTTTTCTAAAAGCAAATTGAATGTAATCTATTTTTGTAGCTTTTACGAAAATCAAGTTTGAAGTGATTTTGTAGAAATTTAGAAAACAGAACATGAATGAGATTGTGTATTGGAAAACCTTATTGTACTAAGTTATTGTGTCCACAGTTTCACGTTTATCATACATTTAATCAACGAGATATAAGAAGCCGATGTAAAAGTTTTATTCAGAGTGTGATTTTTCTGGCTAGTTTGCTTCAGTTTACATATCGTTATTAGCACTTGTTGGAAATTAAACCGACTGTTCAGGGGGTGGGGTTAAAACATGTTGTTTTGGATGAACTTTTATAGAAAATAGTATTTGTAAAAGAAGTGTTAAATATACCCTATTTTCACCTTTTCATGAGAACTGTCGTCTGTTTGATGAATTTCTAGGTTGTTGGAAAATAGTAGGTCAATGAAATTTTACATTCCACATCCTTGGGTTACCGACCTATCGCGTATTAAGTTTCATGTTTAGCATGCGTTTACCCTCAAATACACTTTTTTGGCAGTTAAAACCATGGTATTTGTAACTAGCCCAATTTGGAAATTTTTATAGAATAATAGTTTTTTTGCAAAAAGGGTAAAAAATACCGTGTTCTTTTTATCTTTTTACAAAATCATCAACTGTGTACTTCATTTATTCAGTATTGGAAAGAGGTACGTAAATAATACTTTATAGCTGAGATTTTTATGCGGTTTTTGGCCTCAAGACAATTAAAAACCGATTTGTCCCATTCGATGTGATATGACCTTGCCGTGGCGGATGGGCATACGTAACTAACAGTATCACACCTGTACACCCATGCACACTGAGTATTACAGTTTGTTTAACATCAAACGTATTGTTGTATGATTCATTTGTCATTTGTAGTCGACCACTATTAAATTATGATGCTTACAGCGCCATCTATTGCTACATTTTGTAACTATCTATTTCTCTTCTCTCATGCGTTGTCCCCTTCTCCGATAATATTCCGTTGAAATTCGACGTCATTCTGACCAGTGGTGTTATTTCTACGGCGATTTGAAAGTTTAGGTTTAACTACACTCCTGGAAATTGAAATAAGAACACCGTGAATTCATTGTGCCAGGAAGGGGAAACTTTATTGACACATTCCTGGGGTCAGATACATCACATGATCACACTGACAGAACCACAGGCACATAGACACAGGCAACAGAGCATGCACAATGTCGGCACTAGTACAGTGTATATCCACCTTTCGCAGCAATGCAGGCTGCTATTCTCCCATGGAGACGATCGTAGAGATGCTGGATGTAGTCCTGTGGAACGGCTTGCCATGCCATTTCCACCTGGCGCCTCAGTTGGACCAGCGTTCGTGCTGGACGTGCAGACCGCGTGAGACGACGCTTCATCCAGTCCCAAACATGCTCAATGGGGGACAGATCCGGAGATCTTGCTGGCCAGGGTAGTTGACTTACACCTTCTAGAGCACGTTGGGTGGCACGGGATACATGCGGACGTGCATTGTCCTGTTGGAACAGCACGTTCCCTTGCCGGTCTAGGAATGGTAGAACGACGGGTACGATGACGGTTTGGATGTACTGTGCACTATTCAGTGTCCCCTCGACGATCACCAGTGGTGTACGGCCAGTGTAGGAAATCGCTCCTCACACCATGATGCCGGGTGTTGGCCCTGTGTGCCTCGGTCGTATGCAGTCCTGATTGTGGCGCTCACCTGCACGGCGCCAAACACGCATACGACCATCATTGGCACCAAGGCAGAAGCGACTCTCATCGCTGAAGACGACACGTCTCCATTCGTCCCTCCATTCACGCCTGTCGCGACACCACTGGAGGCGGGCTGCACGATGTTGGGGCGTGAGCGGAAGACGGCCTAACGGTGTGCGGGACCGTAGCCCAGCTTCATGGAGACGGTTGCGAATGGTCCTCGCCGATACCCCAGGAGCAACAGTGTCCCTAATTTGCTGGGAAGTGGCGGTGCGGTCCCCTACGGCACTGCGTAGGATCCTACGGTCTTGGCGTGCATCCGTGCGTCGCTGCGGTCCGGTCCCAGGTCGACGGGCACGTGCACCTTCCGCCGACCACTGGCGACAACATCGATGTACTGTGGAGACCTCACGCCCCACGTGTTGAGCAATTCGGCGGTACGTCCACCCGGCCTCCCGCATGCCCACTATACGCCCTCGCTCAAAGTCCGTCAACTGCACATACGGTTCACGTCCACGCTGTCGCGGCATGCTACCAGTGTTAAAGACTGCGATGGAGCTCCGTATGCCACGGCAAACTGGCTGACACTGACGGCGGCGGTGCACAAATGCTGCGCAGCTCGCGCCATTCGACGGCCAACACCGCGGTTCCTGGTGTGTCCGCTGTGCCGTGCGTGTGATCATTGCTTGTACAGCCCTCTCGCAGTGTCCGGAGCAAGTATGGTGGGTCTGACACACCGGTGTCAATGTGTTCTTTTTTCCATTTCCAGGAGTGTATAATCATCCTGTGTGTAGAGAACAACAGGGGTCCTATCACACTTTCCTGGGCACTTCTGACGATACCCTTGTCTATGATGAACACTCGCTGTCGAGGGCAGCATTCTACGTTCTATAGCTTAAAAAGTCTTCCAGCCACTCCCATATCTGGGAACTTATGCCAGAAATCTAGAAATATGGAACCTCCCTGTTGCCCTTGATTCATAGTTCGTAGTATGTCGTGTGACAGAAAAGGACAAGCTGAGTTTCCCACGAGCGATGCTGTCTAAATCCATGCTGATTCGTGGACATAAGCTTCTCAGTCTCGAGAAAGTTTATTATATTCCAACTGAGAACCAAGGATTCTGCAGCAAACCCAATTTAGCGATATTGTCTGTGATTTTGTGATTCCCTTCGTTTACCCTTATTATATACACACAACTAGCTCTTTATTCACATGAAGTGTTGAGTGCTATTGACAAGGGATTTCAGATCGATTCTGTGTTTCTGGATTTCCAGAAGGCTTTTGACACGGTACCACACAAGCGGCTCGTAGTGAAATCGCGTGCTTATGGAATATCGTCTCAGTTATGTGACTGGATTTGTGATTTCCTGTCAGAGAGGTCAGAGTTCGTAGTAATTGACGGAAGGTCATCGAGTAAAACAGAAGTGATTTCTGGCGTTCCCCAAGGCAGCGTACAGGCCCTTTGCCGTTTCTTATCTATATAAACGATTTGGGAAACAATTTGAGCAGCCGTCTTCCGTTGTTTGTAGATGACGCTGTCGTTTATCGACTAATAAAGTCATCAGAAAATCAAAACAAACTACAAAACGATTTAGAAAAGATATCTGACTAGTGCGAAAAGTGGCAGTTGATCCTAAATAACGAAAAGTGTGAGGTCTTCCACAAGAGTGCTAAAAGGAACTCGTTAAGCTTCGGTTACACGATAAATCAGTCTAATCTAAAAGCCGTAAATTCAACTAAATACCTAGGTATTACAATTACGAACAACTTAAATTGGAAAGAACACATCGAAAATGTTGTGGGGAAGGATAACCAAAGACTGCGTTTTATTGGCAGGACACATGGAAAATGTAATAGACCCACAAAGTAGACTGCCTACACTACGCTTGTCCGTCCTCTTTTAGAATACTGCTGCGTGGTGTGGGATCCTTACCAGATAGGACTGACGGAGTACATCGAAAAAGTTCAAAGAAAGGCAGCACGTTTTGTACTATCGCGAAATATGAGAGAGGGTCACAGAAATGATACAGGATTTGGGCTGGACATCATCAAAAGAAAGGCATTTTTCGTTGCGACGAAATCTTCTCAAGAAATAACAAACACCAACTTTCTCCTCCGAATGCGAAAATATTTTGTTGACACCGACCTACATAGGGAGGAACGATCACCACGATAAAATAAGGGAACCAGAGCTCGTACGGAAAGATATAGGTGCTTATTCTTTCCGCGCGCTATACGTGATATAATATAGAATTGTGAAGGTGGTTTAATGAACCCTCTGCCAGGCACTTAAATGTGGTTTGCAGAATATCCATATCGATGTAGATGTAGGAGTCACTTGCGCTTTTTTCCAGTCGCTTGGAACTTTGTGCTGGGCTAGAGATTCACGATAAATACAAGGTAGGTAAGGGGCCAATGACGTAAAGTACTTCTTGCAAAATAAAACTGGGATTCCATCCGGATCTGGTGATTTATTTGCTTTCAAATGTTTCGGCGAACTGTGATCCATCGCTGAATGAAGTGTGATGCCATTCATGAGCAGTCCATGCTTCGAGGTCACAGCACCATTCCAAACGCTGTCATTTGTGTTGCTATGGCAACGGCTGCCTACGCATGGGACGGTAATTCCGTAGTCTGCCCACACAATGTTGCGGAGAGAATTACGCGTTCGCCTATGGCAGCCGCAGACGTGAAGGGATTACGACGAGGTTGGTGCACAATACGGATTGTCCCTTGTGGTGGTCAGGCTTGATCGACTGAAACTGTGACGAGAAGCAGGGGAGAGTGGGGGAATTTGGTGCCGCGCGTAGAATGACTGACGTCAGTGAGTCTTTAACGGTGAGTGCCAGTCCCACCTGATCAATGCTGCCATCTGGTGCTCAGTTATACAAATGAGCATACAGAATGCAGGAACCGTTACTTGCCGGTTATCAACACAAGAAGCAACGGTGTGTTTTCTCTTTGTTTCTTCTAACATTTGGTCTCTAGGTTCTAAGCGGTAAGCCATTTCCCGTTACATTAAAATAAAAGTTTTTGTTGTTATGCCTATCTTTGCGCATTAACACTCACGATTAAATAAGTGTTATTTCTCTTAAGCAAAGCGGCATTGTGGAACTGTAGTTTTATATAGGTCATGCTTGTTGGGGTAATTTGACGAACATTGGCCTAGTGCGTCATTCAACTAGGGCTGTTTCTAAAATATTTGATACATTGATAATTTTTTCCAGAAGATACCTACATATATCTGTCATATTTTTTCCCTCAATATATCGATACCAGAATGGGAACATCGAGTGCCGATATTTTTATATTAGATTACATTTTTTTTCATAATTTTCGGAAAATATTTGAAGTTGTTCTTTTGAATTTGTGGTAGCACATAATTTTAATTTCACTGTGTGAAGGAGTCTTACTACTTTTTTATCACGTCCAATCTTTCTCTTTGATTGTGTGAAGCAAGTATGTGTGGCACTAAAGAAAAAGCCCAATTGCATTGGGGGGGGGGAGGGGGAGGGGGTGGTTAGCTTCATCACGTAAATTGACACAACAACCAGCGTTGGCAGAAATGGAAAAAAAAAAAAAACGGGGAAGTCGAAATGAATTCCAATATACAGCTCTAAAACAGGTGTTATATTTACACTGTTCAGCTGATATTTTTATAGGCAAGTACATCGATATTTTCTTTGCCGTTAGTACGGTACAGCGATAGTTTTTTCGTTATAACGTGACCCGAGAGTGATACATTTTTAATTTTCGATATATCGAATTTCTGCTATTTTAAAAAATATCAACGGTCCTACATTTAACACCACTTCAGTTTCACAGTAGTGAAAGTACACTACTGGCCATTAAAATTACTACACCACGAAGATGACGTGCTACACACGCGAAATTTAACCGACAGGAAGAAGATGCTGTGATATGCAAATGATTAGCTTTTCAGAGCATTCAAACAAGGTTGGTGCCGGTGGCGACACCTACAACGTGTTTACATGAGGAAAGATTCCA
This sequence comes from Schistocerca nitens, assembly GCF_023898315.1. Taxonomy (NCBI): domain Eukaryota; kingdom Metazoa; phylum Arthropoda; class Insecta; order Orthoptera; family Acrididae; genus Schistocerca; species Schistocerca nitens. Next base: position 63,247,384 of record NC_064623.1, on the reverse strand, counting down.
ACCGATTTCTCATACACAAACTGCAGTTGACCGGCATTGCCTGGTGAAACGTTGTTGTGATGCCTCGTGTAAGGAGGAGAAATGCGTACCATCACGTTTCCGAATTTGATAAAGGTCGGATTGTAGCCTATCGCGATTGTGGTTTATCGTGTCGCGAAATTGCCGCTCGCGTTGGTCGAGATCTAATGACTGTTAACAGAATATGGAATCGGAGGGTTCAGGAGGGTAATACGGAACGCCGTGCTGTATCCCAACGGCCTCGTATCACTAGCAGTCGAGATGACAGGCATCTTATCCGCATGGCTGTAACGGATCGTTCAGCCGCGTCTCGATCTCTGAGTCAACACATGGGGACGTTTACAAGACAACAACCATCTGCACGAACAGTTCGACGACGTTTGCAGCAGCATGGACTATCAAATCAGAGACCATGGCTGTGGTTACCCTTGACGCTGCATCACAGACAGGAGCGCCTGCGATGGTGTACTCAACGACGAACCTGGGTGCACAAATGGCAAAATGTCATTTTTTTCGGATGAATACAGGTTCTGTTTATAGCATCACGATGGTCGCATCCGTGTTTGGCGACATCGCGGTGAACGCACATTGGAAGCGTGTATTCGTCATCGCCATACTGGCGTATCACCCGGCGTGATGGTATGGGGTGCCATTGGTTACACATCTCGGGCACCTCTTGTTCGCATTGACGGGACTTTGAACAGTGGACGTTACATTTCAGATGTGTTACGACTCGTGGCTCTACCCTTCATTCGATCCCTGCGAAACCCAATATTTCAGCAGGATAATGCACGACTGCATGTTGCAGGTTCTGTACGGGCCTTTCTGGATACAGAAAATGTTCGACTGCTGCTCTGGCCAGCACATTCTCCAGATCTCTCACCAATTGAAAACTTCTGGTCAATGGTGGCCGAGCAACTGGCTCGTCACAATACGCCAGTCACTTGATGAACTATGGTATCGTGTTGAAGCTGCATGGGCAGATGTACTTGTACACGCCATCCAAGCTCTGTTTGACTGAATGCCCAGGCGTATCAAGGCCGTTATTACGGCCAGAGGGTCGGCCGGAGTGGCCGGAGTGGCCGAGCGGTTCTAGGCGCTACAGTCTGGAACCGCGCGTCCGCTACGGTCGCAGGTGCGAATCCTGCCTCGGGCATGGATGTGTGTGATGTCCTTAGGTTAGTTAGGTTTAAGTAGTTCTAAGTTCTAGGGGACTAATGACCTCAGCAGTTGAGTTCCATAGTGCTCAGAGCCATTTGAACCATTTTTGAACGGCCAGAGGTGGTTGTTCTGGGTACTGATTTCTCAGGATCTATGTACCCAAACTGCGTAGTATAATATATGTCCAATGGATACCCTTCTATCATCTGCATTTCTTCTTGGTGTAGCAATTTTAACGGCCAGTAGTGTAGGTAGCTAAATGAGATACCTTAATGTGTATTTAATGGAAGCCAAAATAATATAGAGCATTACTTTGATAAGAATGGATTATTCTGTTCCGATTCAGAGGACTCACAGTAAAACAATAAGAACTGTTATACTAGGGGAGAAAAAAAATTATTGTGCGTTACTTCTCGATCCTTCCTCTTACACTGACATCTGGCCACGTGTCCTGGATGCTTGACTTCTTTTGTCAGGCAGATTAGTTTATTTCCCAGCACAACCGAGCACAATTTCGACAGTAAATTATCGGTCTCGGCGTAACTGGCCACCATCGCAGCCAGTGACGGATGCACAGTGGTTCACTGCGACCAAGGAGAAAGACACACACTCACAAACGGAAGGCGGACTGGACATCGAATTTGACACTGGATCAGAAAGTGATCTGTGCTCATGACTCAGTTCTATTGTATAACGCTAAAGTTGATCCATCTGAGCAGCTCTAGATTTGATTTTAGGTAGCAAATAACATGCTTGGGAATACGGCTAAAATCGGCTATCGACACGATTATTGTGCTTCGAACGCAGATACTTATCGTACATCGTAGGTATGCAGTATTTATTATCGAAGGTGTCGTGGTATAACCGTGGGAGCAAGTAAACAGAAAAATCAGCGATCGTCAAACTTTTCTCAATACGAGAAAGATTTGCTGCTGGAAATTTTGTACGGCCGATTAACGAAGTAATTGAGTGCAAATGAAAAGAAAAAAAAAGAGAAAGAAAGAAAAAAACAAAAAGTCACTGTGGGTCACAAGATACAATACTGGTCATTAAAGTTGCTACACCAAGAAGAAATGCAGATGATAAACGGGTGTTCAGTGGACAAATATATTATACTAGAACTGACATGTGATTACATTTTCACGCAATTTGGGTGCATAGATCCTGAGAAATCAGTACCCAGAACAATCACCTCTGGCCGTAATAACGGCCTTGATACGCCTTAGCATTGAGGCAAACAGAGCTTTGATGGCGTGTACAGGTACAGCTGCCCATGCGGCTTCAACACGGCACCAGTCGGCCCTAAGTCTCCCAGAGGTGCCGCCTTCGGCTGGCCGCTCTCTGACTGAGCTGCGGGCGTGCGTGAGTCACGACTCAGACACTGCCGCAGCCGGCAGCCACAGCACGGCGTGTGTGGGTGGGCGGGTGGGTTCCGTCCGCGCGGCCAGCCGTGGGGGAAGTCGGGACGCGTTCCCACCGGCACGCCGGCGGCTGAGTCACGTGCAGCGAGCGCACCGGCGCCACCGCCTCTTAAGACGCGCAGTGGCCGAAAGTCACAGTCAGGTAATGCTTGCAGTGGCGTGCTTTGGCAGCCGGGACGTGTCAGCAACACAGGTGTACAAATCCTTCCAACCTACCCGCCCCTATCTCCGCATCAACCATTAAACCAGCTCAATCTGCCGCAAAGGAGACACAAGAGTACATGTGTACTGAAGCGCAGTTGTTAAATCGGGCCAGGTTGGGTTTCAGCAGGCCTGGCAAGCTTCACGGGATCCGTTCAGTCAGCTGCGTCTGTCAGCAGGTTGCGTTGTAAGTCCAACGTGACTACAGAACAGCCAGGTATATGTTTACGTTGGCAGTTTCACTGCAACTCGTTTATCATAACGTTGGAAGCAGCAAACCTTACAGGCAACTGAGGAGAAATTAAAAACGGGGTATGTATACATATCCGAAACTGAAGCATGGCAAGTATTTTCGTGGGCATGTGAGAAGTCATACCATGCCCTCTGCCTCGCTTCTCGCATCCATTTGTCTTCTCCCACAAGGATCGTTTACCAACTCCTCAAATTCCTACCCTCCTCACTCACATTGAACACCTCCGAACAATTCACACCATCTGCAAGCTCAGCTCCAACAGCCTTATCGTTTCCCCTCTACTTTCAAATCCTCATACGCTGCTCCACTTTTGCCAACACATCTCACCAACCCTCCGCCTACATGAAGTCTACAGGCTCTCCAAAGAAACTTCAACCATCTCCCTTCCCAGATCAACTCCACCCCAAGATTTACCCATCCTACCGGCTGTAGGGCCACCCTATCAGGGCTTCCTTTCTCTCCCCACATTTCATTACCACTTTTTTCCCCTTTTACTTTTTTCCTCGCCTCCACCCATTTTCTAACAACTATTAGTGTCACCAGTTCCCTCCCCCCTCTACTCCATCCCTCTTCTGTCTCAACGGCGACTCCTACCCCACTGCTGCAAGGCACCAGTCCTGCATCCTTATAGCACCACATTCTTAGTCTCTTCACTGGTCAACCTTTTCCCCCTCAACAACTGAGTCCCTATTCCAGGGCAGTTCCCTCCAGTTTCTAGCGACAGCAAAGTGCTTTGACATATCAGTGTTTCGCCAAAACATTTTAAATGTTTTAACTGCTCGCTTATTGTATTTAATTTTACCTTTTATTATTACTGTTTTTAACCGCCAATGCAAAAACTCTTCCATCGCACATCTGAAAATTTCTATTTTATTTTTCATGTTTAAAAATTTTATATTCAGTCTATTTATCTCTACATCTACATCTACATCTAGATCTACATCCATACTCCGCAAGCCACCTGACGGTGTGTGGCGGAGGGTACCTTGAGTACCTCTATCAGTTCTCGCTTCTATTCCAGTCTTGTATTGTTCGTGGAAAGAAGGATTGTCGGTATGCTTCTGTGTGGGCTCTAATCTCTCTGATTTTATCCTCATGGTCTCTTCGCGAGATATACGTAGCAGGGAGCAAAATACTGCTGGACTCTTCGGTGAAGGTATGTTCTCGAAACTTCAACAAAAGCCCGTACCGAGCTGCTGAGCGTCTCTCCTGCACAGTCTCCCACTGGAGTTTATCGATCATCTCCGTAACGCTTTCGCGATTACTAAATAATCCTGTAACGAAGCGTGCTGCTCTCCGTTGGATCTTCTCTATCTCTTCTATCAACCCTATCTGGTACGGATCCCACACCGCTGAGCAGTATTCAAGCAGTGGGCGAACAAGCGTACTGTAACCTACTTCCTTTGTTTTCGGATTGCATTTCCTTAGGATTCTTCCAATGAATCTCAGTCTGGCATCTGCTTTACCGACGATCAACTTTATATGATCATTCCATTTTAAATCACTCCTAATGCGTACTCCCAGATAATTTATGGAATTAACTGCTTCCAGTTGCTGACCTGCTATTTTGTAGCTAAATGATAAGGGATCTATCGTTCTATGTATTCGCAGCACATTACACTTGTCTACATTGAGATTCAATTGCCATTCCCTGCACCATGCGTCAGTATATGTTTCCTGATTTTCCATATACGAGGGTAATCCCAAAAGTAAGGTCTCCTATTTTTTTATAAGTATAGAACTCTGTTTGTGTGGCAGTTGGTCACACTGTTATGAAGAGTGCTTCACGCGCTCAGTCTTGGCTTGGCAGCCGTTGAGAACGGGGCTCCCGTTGGGTGTTACGGCCAAGTGCGAATTGCGCGCAGTTATTCGGTTTTTGAACGCAAAGGGCACTGCGCCGAGTGAAATCCATCGCCAATTGACGGAAGTGTATGGTAGGTTGTGCATGGATGTCAAAAATGTTCGTAAGTGGTGTAGAGAGTTTGCAGCTCGTCGGACCGAAATTCACGACGAACAAAGGAGCGGGAGACCGTCAGTTTCTGAGGAGACTGTGTTGAAGGTTGAGCAAAGCATGCGTGAAGATCGGCGGATCAACCTGGATGATCTCTGCACGTTGGTTCCTGAGGTTTCCCGAAGCACCGCCCACAGAATTTAAACGGAAACATTGAACTACCGGAAGGTGTGCGCAAGATGGGTGTCACGCATGCTGACTGAGCACCACATGCGGCAACGAGTTGATGCTTCCCGCGCATTTCTTCACCGCCTTGTAGCCGAACAAGACAACTTTATGGACTCAATTGTCACGGGTGACGAAACCTTGGCACCAGAGATCAAGCAACAATCACACCAGTGGCGGCACCCTTCTTCGCCAAAGCCGCGGAAATTCAAACAAAGACAGTCTGCCGGTAAAGTCATCGGAAAGGGTTATTGTTGGTCGACTTTATTCCCACTGGGACCACAATTAACGCTGACAGGTACGGTGAGACTCTGAAAAAACTCAAACGGGAAATTCAGAACAGGAGAAGAGAAATGTTGAGCAAGGGCGTACACATTCTCCATGACAACGCTCGCCCACACATCGCTCGGTAAACCGTTGCTCTCCTGCAACAGTTTCAGTGGAACATAATCACCCACCCACCCTATAGTCCTGACTTGGCGCCCAGTTCCCTAAGTTAAAAGAACATTTAGCCGGAAAGCGATTCACCTCCGACGACGAGGTGGAAGAAGAGGTTCATAACTTTCTGAACAGCATGGAGGCGAACTGGTACGACATGGCCATACAAAAACTGCCACAGTGTCTACAAAAATACATCGACAGAAATTGTGATTATCTCGAAAAATAGTTAAATGTTCAAGCTGTAAACTGATGTAAACCATTGCAGAAATAAACAGGTCTATATACTTATAAAAAAATAGGAGACCTTACTTTTGGGATTACCCTCGTACTTTACTATTTTACTGTCCATTGGCTGAAGAGCGGGTTGCCTGCTGTATCCCAAACAGTCCGACCCCCCCCCCCCCCCCTCCGGCCATATTGATTGTGGGGGGATGCAATAACAGTAAAGCAAGGAAAAAATCGGAAGGTATTTCGCAATGCAAACTGCATAAAAAGTTACTAAGCACTCATTCGGCAACCTCGAGTATATTACGACTTGTCTGAAAATTTGGCCAGAAGTCTCCTCATTCCAGACATATTTTGAAAGAGGGCAAAGAGTTAGTGGCGGACGAGTGTATGGAAATGCGTTCTAAGGACTTGAGGAGATTTAGCAATACATAGGCTTCCTAAATTTAAGGCAAACATGGACTGAAATAGAAAAAAATATGATTTTGTGGATATTAAAAACCAGATTCTGAGAGTAAGTAACGTAGTGTGAAGGAAACTTAGTACGAAAGTAAAGCTTCTTATTTCAGACATGTACTTTTTATATCAACATTATACGAAAAATTAACTTCGTGTCTGCTAAAATGCATATGGAGAAGTTTAGCCACCTAGAACGAATTCAGTGAACTCGCAATACACATCCTGAAAAAAGTAATTAAAATTGGTATAACTGGGATCATATCTGGATGGAACACACTAATGTTACAGAAACCAGACCTCCAAAACCTACCTTTAGTTGGCTTCTCGATGTTCTTAGGTGCAAAGGATCCCGACCTTTGAGGTGGTTCTCATTACTGCAGGAAGCGTGCATTAGAAGTGACGCGATAAATGTAAATGTCGTGTGACTAGCGCCTCCCCTCGGGTAGACCGTTCGCCGGGTTCAAGTCCTTCGATTTGACGCCACTTCGGCGACTTACGCGTCCACAGGGATGAAATGACGATGATTAGGACAACACAACTCCCAGTCCCTGAGCGGAGAAAATCTCCGACCCAGCCGGTAATACACTCCTGGAAATGGAAAAAAGAACACATTGACACCGGTGTGTCAGACCCACCATACTTGCTCCGGACACTGCGAGAGGGCTGTACAAGCAATGATCACACGCACGGCACAGCGGACACACCAGGAACCGCGGTGTTGGCCGTCGAATGGCGCTAGCTGCGCAGCATTTGTGCACCGCCGCCGTCAGTGTCAGCCAGTTTGCCGTGGCATACGGAGCTCCATCGCAGTCTTTAACACTGGTAGCATGCCGCGACAGCGTGGACGTGAACCGTATGTGCAGTTGACGGACTTTGAGCGAGGGCGTATAGTGGGCATGCGGGAGGCCGGGTGGACGTACCGCCGAATTGCTCAACACGTGGGGCGTGAGGTCTCCACAGTACATCGATGTTGTCGCCAGTGGTCGGCGGAAGGTGCACGTGCCCGTCGACCTGGGACCGGACCGCAGCGACGCACGGATGCACGCCAAGACCGTAGGATCCTACGCAGTGCCGTAGGGGACCGCACCACCACTTCCCAGCAAATTAGGGACACTGTTGTTCCTGGGGTATCGGCGAGGACCATTCGCAACCGTCTCCATGAAGCTGGGCTACGGTCCTGCACACCGTTAGGCCGTCTTCCGCTCACGCCCCAACATCGTGCAGCCCGGCTCCAGTGGTGTCGCGACAGGCGTGAATGGAGGGACGAATGGAGACGTGTCGTCTTCAGCGATGAGAGTCGCTTCTGCCTTGGTGCCAATGATGGTCGTATGCGTGTTTGGCGCCGTGCAGGTGAGCGCCACAATCAGGACTGCATACCACCGAGGCACACAGGGCCAACACCCGGCATCATGGTGTGGGGAGCGATCTCCTACACTGGCCGTACACCACTGGTGATCGTCGAGGGGACACTGAATAGTGCACGGTACATCCAAACCGTCATCGAACCCATCGTTCTACCATTCCTAGACCGGCAAGGGAACTTGCTGTTCCAACAGGACAATGCACGTCCGCATGTATCCCGTGCCACCCAACGTGCTCTAGAAGGTGTAAGTCAACTACCCTGGCCAGCAAGATCTCCGGATCTGTCCCCCATTGAGCATGTGAGCATGTTTGGGACTGGATGAAGCGTCGTCTCACGCGGTCTGCACGTCCAGCACGAACGCTGGTCCAACTGAGGCGCCAGGTGGAAATGGCATGGCAAGCCGTTCCACAGGACTACATCCAGCATCTCTACGATCGTCTCCATGGGAGAATAGCAGCCTGCATTGCTGCGAAAGGTGGACATACACTGTACTAGTGCCGACATTGTGCATGCTCTGTTGCCTGTGTCTATGTGCCTGTGGTTCTGTCAGTGTGATCATGTGATGTATCTGACCCCAGGAATGTGTCAATAAAGTTTCCCCTTCCTGGGACAATGAATTCACGGTGTTCTTATTTCAATTTCCAGGAGTGTAGAACCCGGGTCCTTAGGACTGACATTCTGACGCGCTGACCACTTAGCTACTGGGGACGGACGGTGACCCGATGATTGAGAATAGCCAGTACTAGTCAAAAGAGGTGCGAAGCTGCAGAGAAAACCGTTCACATCGAAATAAATAAATTGGCCCGATGTACACTTCTGGTCAGCTGGGCGGCGGCGTTGTCGTGAAAAAAGCAGTTTTGTGACACTGGAGAAAAACAAGCAAGGGCAGAGGAAATGATTTTGTTAAACACATCTTTTTGTTAATTGAAAGGTCTCTTCCATTTTCTTTGTTCCTGTTATTTACGATTCTTTGTCCAAACCACTCGATTCTCTTGTTTCACCTAATTTTTTATATATTGTAGTCTTTTTATTTTTGTTCTAGCACAATTAATTTCGATGCCTCCTTCGCGTCTCTCTTATACTCTATCTTGTGCAAACATATACATATCCTCGCATCGGGAGCTGTTCTTGTTCTAGATTTATCTCCATTGTTGCGTTTTCCTCTTGCTATCACGCCCCCACTTTGTTTGCTATAGTTCTTCGCGATTTCATGTGGCGAAGTGCGCTGAGCTTGAAAGGTCTCTGTTGGATTCCTTTCATGTTTGATTTCTTAAATCTGTTGTCATTTATGGAATAAATTCCTCTTCTAAATTTACTGTGGCGTTTCTGACTATCTGGGAGGAGACTGAGTAGTGGAACGTGTTACTTTTACACGTAAACAAGAACGATCTGACACACTACTACACTTTAAAACACAGTTTATATGTAATTCATGTCACACAGTCTCATACGGAACATACATCCGCTTTCTTTTATATACTGTATATGATAAGATACTGTCATCCCCCTTCCCTTCTGTGTGAGAGGATGAATGATCAAATGTGTTTGTAGTTGCATGCTTGAGGGTAGCAGACAAGGCTGTCTGCTAGAGAACAGTAGGACCAACGTCGGAACAGGTAGCTACGCTTTCTTAAAGCAGAGAGGTTTCTATCCTTGTATGGTCCTGTCCGTCCGTTGTCATGTTGGTATAGGAAGCTGCCCCTCTGGCCCCTTCCGTTTGTCTTTGTGAGCCACCCTCAGGAAGCACGCTCGGTAGTAGGGAGTTGCAGTCTGGCGGTGGCGAGCGTCTGAAATGGTAAGATCTCCGGCTAAGCGCGTGTCTGCTAAGTCCGTAGGACAATGGATTTGTTAAGTTCAGCCTAACTGAGAATTTAATCACCTTTATTTTGGGTTAGCTCTAAGATATCTAAGGTTATCTTAAATTGCAGCGTAGTGTAATTCTCGTGTGAAGTTCATATTATTTTCCGGTAGTTGCTTTGTCACTACTTTATGAGTAAAGTGGAACCACGTGTTGGTCAGTAACTCTGACTAAGATCAATCTTAAATGCGAATGCTTGTGTGATTATAACGTCTCGTCTTGACAATAATTTCAATATAGCAACTTTTCTTTATGTTCAACCCACGTGGGGTGTACTTTGTGAGACCAGTACCACGTGCTTATATAACTGTTTGACCCGTCAGGTTAACAGTAAGACGTTAGTAACCAGTTCGAGGTTTTTCTTTTGTAATTTGCTTTTCGATCTAATTTATTTTAATTATCAAAATTATTGTGGAGTGATACGCTTTGTGTAAACCAAGTTGACCACGTGAAGCATGTGGTGTAATCATCAAAGTAGCCCTCAGCTATTCTTTTCGCGAAGATTTCACAAAGAGTTAATATGAATTTAGTATACCAGTGTGTGGTAATTACATGACGGACAGGATTGTGCTTCGAACATAATTTCTTTGGGTAAAAATTTGAATCTGTTTGTAGTGGTTAACTTTCTCTTGCATGCGTTTCAACGTTCTTTGTGTGTTGTTTTATGAATGCAGTGTTGTATGCAGACTCCCAATCTTGGCTCCATATTTGATGTGTTCCGTAAGATTTTCACCATCCTAAATAAGGCACCAGCTTGTTACGAATAAAATTTAATATGCTGAAATTTCATGACCAATCTTAAAAATAAATTTCCAAATATAAACTGATTTCTTTCTTTTTATTTAAATTACCGGTTGTTGTATGACTATTAAAAGATTATCATTAATGTTAGTCTGTTTGGGAATTTGGTAAACCTGGGCTAGATACCTGATGAAACAGTTGCCCAGTAATCCACGGTTAAAATCCCCAGACAGCTCACAGCTTGCAACCCGCTTTTATTATCCATCAGTACCGCTTTCATCATACCAAATTAAAGCTAAAAACGTTACAAGCTTTGCGGAAATGGCGCCACTTCGTACATTTTCACAAATGCTAATTGCCAAATTTCCAAGTACAAATTTTCTCAGAGTGAGCCCTTTCCCTCCCATCTGACCATTTAACTGTTGTTGTCTCTCTGACTCTATTATCTGCATGAAACACTTTTAATTTCTTGATTTCTAGTCTTTGTTGAGTAATTTTCCCTGGTCAGTCTCCATTCCTTCTAAGAAGGGGACCGCGCCTACTCGTCATCACGAATTTCGTCCACATTTATGGTATATGCAGGTTGTAGCCAAAAGTAAAAGTGAAGTTGGAACTCCAGATGGCCAAGCGTTTAGACGAAATAGCATTTTATTATGAGGGAGGATCGGACAGTACCACACAATAATTTTTTTCTCCCCTGGTACCGCAGCTGGAAGGCTGAAATTTCACGACGATATAGTTTGAAGTTTGCGCTACAGACGGTACTTTGTTTTCGTGTGCAGCTTGTAATGGTACTTGAATTACGTGACCATTACGGCACCTCAACTCAACCTCTCGATGCCAGCAATATTCTACTGTGTTTCTGTAAAGTAGTTGACATATTTCTGAGACAACATTCAGATTTGATTTCATTAATGTAGAGGTACTTTGATACATCGATATGTTTATATTATTCTTATGTGAAATCTCTCTTTTGTCACTATGATCTCTGACGTTCTTTTAACTCTTGTAACTAAGCGATTATTAGTTAGTTAGAGTCGGACCTAGAGAAAGTCAAGTCTTGGACGTCATGTTGGAAAGACGCATATTGTAATCAGCTTATAAAATGTGAACTTTAACAGTGAGGAAGATGTTTTTAAGTATGTTTTGTATTGTGAAGTGATGTTTTGTGTGTTACGTGATATTGCAACAAAAGCAATCAAAAGGAAGTGTAACTTAAATTCGGAGTGCTGATTATTTTTTTTTACATCACCATTGTGCTAACTTTCAAAGGTTTAATCTTCAAGAATGGTTTGTGAAACACATCTATAAAACTTTTGAATATAGCAGAATAAAACCTAGGCCTCTTTGTATCCGAGCTTGGAATCATCACCACCTAGATTTTCGACAATTGAGCCGTTCACAACGAGACCAGCGTGGGAAACACGAAAAGATGAGTGCCTAGTTTATTCATTATTACATGAAATGACGTGCTCTAATGACACCTGCCACATAATAACTTTGTTGTTGCCCGAAAATGCAGTATTTATCAGCGTGAGCAACACCAAAATCATTATTAAATGTTGACCTTTGTTGTGGTAGGGTTGTTAGAAGCTCTAGCGAGAGAAGCCTGAACTACGAAACAAACATGGCGCACTTATTACTGTTGTCAATTAGTGCAGAGCAGCGAAGTTTAGTTCTATGTTTGTGTGCCAGAAACCCAGCGAAAATCGCAGGGACATGGGTGGCGTGTATGGGGAAGACTGTATGAACCGTAGAAATAGGTGGTGTGCATTCTTCCGAGAGGGTCGCGTCAACATCAGGGCGGCAAGTAACAGCTGCAACCCCCAGAACGTCGGAGTCACTGACGCAGCACTTTTGAACGGCTAGCGTGTGCAACTGCGGACCCCTATGGAGTGGAAACATGCAAGTTCCCCAGTATGACAAAAAATTCAGAGTGACTCAGACTGCTAGGACAGTGTTCTGGGACATGCATGGTGTGCTACTGGTGGACTTTGCTGAACACGGAACCACTGAGAATGCTGCAGCCTACATTAAAACTTTGTTTAAGGGGCTCCGGAACGCCCTATACTTGCAATGTTAAAATAACGCTTATAAATTACATCTTTCCTCACAAAGTATTTGAGATAGGAAGTTGAACTTTTTACAGATTATTTATTGGAATATGGGCTACAACTTAACACAGGGATTTTACAAAATTTTAGTTCAGTTATTAAAGATGATTTTTTTTCAATTGTAATGAAAATTCACAACATTTTTTGCAATTTTTTATTTATATATTCAAAAATATACAGTTTTTTGGAAAAAGGCTGTGTTAAATTATGCAGAAGGTACTGTGTAACATTTACTGAAAGTTTGAAACAAATATGTTTGGAAGATCCTTAGAAAACATGTAATTAGTATGAGAAAATAAAAGTTTTGGGAATCGAGCGACAAAGATTGGATTAACTTTTTAGTGCATTCCAGGTCCATAGGATGGATTATCTTCATCCTCTGCAAACTCCTCCTCCAGCTTCCTCTTGTTCCTCCTCCTGTTTACTCTTGCTTGTATTTCTAGACTCTTTACAGCCCTGTCTGCATCCCGAAGGCGTTCCTTGTCTAAAGCAAGCATCGCTCGAACAATGTTAGAACCTATCTTCATTCCCACATTTCTAAATACCTTGCACCTTACAATGTTGCCATCATTGAAAGTCGCAACAGAATCATACACACCAAAGTGAAGTGTTTCTATTCCAACAAATACAGTCTTGGGGATTCTCGACCATATAACACTATTTACACTTTCATTGGGGTTTTTGAGTTTTTCCGTGAATACACTTTTTCAACAGTTCAGGTGCTGCTAAGTCTCTGAAAATAGGTTTTATCACCTCCATTATTGCATGAGGCAGACTATGCTTATGAGTGTACACTTCACCAGTTAGCAATCCTTTGTTATATTTACACCAACTGTCTTCTTCTTTGGGACACAAGCTATGCTGGGGATTTTCATCGTCTTTATTGTTTACAGTAATAACACATACCTTTGGCTTTCCAACATTTCTCCTTTTCTTAAAAGCCTTCACAGGATTTCTAATAACTTTACTTTTACTCATTATTATACTTCAACAAAACAGAGACTCAAGAAACAGAATTAATTACGAATATTTTCGAGATAACGACAGAGTAAATAAACATGAAACAATCGACAATCACACCAGAGATATATATTGAACCATCACAGATTAGCCACAGCACACACTTTATCTCACATCACTAAAATGTACCTGATGAACACGGACGTTAATAATAACACCATTTGACAGCAGTTTAACAGCACCACAGTGGGTCACGCCTATGTAGAACACATTTAAAAAAAAATTTAAAAATAGTTGTAGTCTTCGGAATTGAATAAATTATATATCTATTAAAAGGTAATAGTCTGCAGATTCAGAAAACGCAAAAAAAGTAAAAATTGAACTTTTCATGATTTTGAGCCTTTCCGGAGCCCCTTAAGTTGCGTCGTGCCCTTTATTATAACGCCACAACAAATGGGTCAAATGGTGCAAATGGCTCTGAGCACTATGGGACTTAACATCTGAGGTCATCAGTCCCCTAGAACTTAGAACTACTTAAACCTAACTAACCTAAAGACATCACACACATCTATGCCCGAGGCAGGATTCGAACCTGCGACCGTAGCGGCCGCGCGGTTCCAGACTGAAGCGCCTAGAACCGCTCGGCCACCACGGCTGGCTAACGCCACAACATTAATGCTTACTGTGTCAAACTTCTTCATGAGAATGCTTGTCGCCATATTGCTGCTCCTTTTCGTGAGAAAACAGCCAAATTTGGGTGGGAGACGGACCTTGAACCGCCGGACTTTCATCTGTTTGGCCCCGTGAAGAAATTTCTGGCCAGTGAACGCTTTGTGACAGATGTGAAAGTTAAATCACCACTCCGCAGATGGCTGTACTTCAACCACGATAGGTGAAATTTGTTGCGAACCTTGATGACTATGTAGGAAATAGATAAAAGATGTAAGTTAATTTTTTTTGTTTTGTTGCATATTAAACTTCTTGGTAATAAAATTACTGGGCGTCACTTTCCGATCGTCCCCGAAAAATAGTTCTAATGGCTTTGCCCATTGCCGCGCGGGGGAGCCGCGTGATCTTAGGCGCCTTGTAACGGTCCGTGCGGTTCCTCCCGTCGGAGGTTCGAGTCCTCCCTCGGGCATGGGTGTGTGTATTGTTCATAGCGTAAGTTAGTTTCAGTTAGATTTAGTACTGTGTAGGCTTAGGGACCGATGACCTCAGCAGTTTGGTCCCATAAGACCTTACCACAAATTTCCAAAAAATTTCTTTGCCCATTTTCCTTAATAGTCCAGTATTCCAAAACAACGGAGATTTTAGGAATAGACATTACTCGTTTTTAATTTTAAAAAAATCTTTTAGCATTATGGCAAATTGATGTGCTGGGTTTTTTACCCAGCTTTTAGCAAAAAATAAAAAATCTGTCATAAGCGAGACTAAATAAATACCGAAAAGTAATGGTTATTCAGAACTAAAATAGCAGCAGGTTTTTCCCGTTGCTACCACACTGCCCACTTGGACCGGCGCCTTCTGCCATGGATTAGGGATGGCTGTTAACACTAGAAAGCGGGTTTTCAATGATACCGAGTTTTTCCACGCCAGATTAACCTACCTATCAAAAACGCTCAAAGTAACCGGTTTCTGAAATAACCGATTTTCGTTTCTTTATTCTTATTATTTCCTGTAATAAAAGCAGAAATCGGACGAAGATTGAAAAATTTTGTCTCTCTCACTTTCAAGGTATATAGAATCAGAGTAGTAAATTAAATAGGCAAATAAAAGAAAACTTAGTCCGTCCACCGTTCGCCGCTTTCCTCGAAAAGTGGTAAGTAGTTGAATACTACAAAAAATCAACAGTATTCTACCACTGATTCTAATTTTTTACAACTCTACTCAATAATTATGTTGTAATGGAGGATTATACCACTAATTGAGCATTACGAGTTGTCAGTGCTGAAGGGTGAAAACAGGCTGAAGAACTCTTGTCTTTCGTGTTAATTTGTCCGTCGTCGAGAGCTACAAGCAGATAACGGCATATTATATAAACACAGGCACCAGATCAGCTGCTTTCTGTTTTCGTTGTATATCACGAATGAATTGGTAACTTTTTCATTTTTTAATGTTACTATAATTTCGTTCCTATTTCATTAGTTCTCAGAAATAGTAGACAAATCTTTAATCTTGTAAAGTAAATAAAGCATTGTACTTCATTGCTACGTCACTTCGTAAAAATATCTCCAGACTAGAGTTGGTGCCATTCTGCAATGCAACGGATGTCCGACGACGACAGCGAGAAACCATCGTATAGACCATTTGGGGGAAGTTTTGCACACCGCATGTACACCCGTACATTAAGCCATGACACAGACATGGTAACAGGTACATTATTCACTCAATAATGCTATACCAATTCTTATGCCATGGGTAAGTTGCTCGTTTCTGTCGGCGCTGTTATTAAAAATGACACTGATTGCTTTTTCCCATTTCCTGTAATAACAAAATATTTTTAACCAGCGCAAATCTTACGAATAAAAGTTACTACTTCTTTAAAAGAGGTTAATTTAGAAACGAAAAATGTTAGCGCTGCTGCCATGGCCAATTGATATTTTGGTTTTTTACTCGGTTATTGGTAAAAAAATTAAAAAAGCTCTATTACAACCGAGGCCAAACAAATATCGCGAAATACCGGTTCCTCAGAACTAAAACATCAGTATTTTGTTTAAATGGTCGGTGAAATGTTATTTTATAAATGTATAAAGAAGTAGCTCCAATTTTTATAAAACCTGAAAATATTATAAATAATTTTACACATATAAATAAATTTTTATATTAACTGAAAGAAACGATGTACTGATGAGATGATGTATTTTTAATTATTCATAAATTGCTTTGTAAGAAGTATCTTTGACTTAAAATGTGTAAAGGAAACTCTGTGAAACAAAACGTAATAGGTACATTCGTTTGTATAAGGACATAAGAAAACGGAACGCGACTTGTTCTCTCTCTCTCTCTCTCTCTTTTGTCCTCCGCTACAGAGATGTGTCAGCGTCACTTGTACGCTTTTGTTGAATAATTCTGTAAATTTGATGTTAAGTAACCGTGTTTCATATAAAGATCCCTTTTCTTGCTATTCATGTTATATGTGATTTTACTGTGCATTTTTTAAGTCCAGATTCTGGCCGCATCTTCGAGAAGTTGCTGGCGCATTGTTTGGTGGTCACGGCTGAACATTGTTAGTGTTCATTCGCCATTTAATATATCTGATTATAATTCATAAGCACCTGAGATCGTTTTTACCGATCTTTTTCTCTCAAAATACGGGCAGCGTTATTACGTGAACCGCATAATAGTCAAATGGCTCACTGGCCTCCAAACAATGCCGCCTGCCAACACACTCGCCGGCCCGATGTAATGACGATGCCGGAAGGCAGATTTCAGCTTAATTAGAAAAGGGAGTATAGTTTTTCTGTGCTGTGTTTTATCATGTCGATAGTATTACCTACAGCAAAGCAAGAAATATTCATGTAGTAGTGTTCTCAGCCAGTACTTACCGATTATTCAATGCCTTCTTAAAATGGCTCAAATGTCTCTGAGCACTATGGGACTTAACATCTGAGGTCATCACTCCCCTAGACTTAGAACTACTTTAACCTAACGAACCTAAGGACATCACACACACCCATGCCCGAGACAAGATTCGAACCTGCGACCGTAGCAGCAGCGCGGTTCCGGACTGGAGCGCCTAGAACCGCTCGGCCACAAATGCCTTCTTAAAAGTCATGTTTACTAGCAGAGATAAAATCTATTAACATTCCATTATTAATTCATATCTGTCTAACCATCTACAGCTACATACTCTGCAAATCACATTTAAGTGCCTGGCAGAGGGTTCATTGAACCACCTTCACAATTCTATATTATTCCAATCTCGTATAGCGCGCGGAAAGAATGAACACCTATATCTTTCCGTGCGAGCTCTGATTTCCCTGATTTTATCGTTCCGCCCTATGTAGGTCGGTGTCAACAAAATATTTTCGCATTCGGAGGAGAAAGTTGGTGACTGGAATTTCGTGAGAAGATTTCGTCGCAACGAAAAACGCCTTTCTTTTAATGAAGTCCCGCCCAAATCCTGTATCATTTCTGCGACACTCTCTCCCATATTTCGCGATAATACAAAACGTGCTGCCTTTCTTTGAACTTTTTCGATGTACTTCGTCAGTCCTATCTGGTAAGGATCCCACACCGTACAGCAGTATTCTAAAAGAGGACGGAGAAGCGTAGTGTAGGCAGTCTCCTCAGTAGGTCTGTTACATTTTCTAAGTGTCCTGCCAATAAAACGCAGCCTTTGGTTAGCCTTTTCCACAACATTTTCTATGTATTCTTTCCAATTTAAGTTGTTCGTAATCGTAATACCTAAGTATTTACAGGGCTATTACAAATGATTGAAGGGATTTCATAAATTCACTGTAGCTCCATTCATTGACATATGGTCACGACACACTACAGATACGTAGAAAAACTCATAAAGTTTTGTTCGGCTGAAGCCGCACTTCAGGTTTCTGCCGCCAGAGCGCTCGAGAGCGCAGTGAGACAAAATGGCGACAGGAGCCGAGAAAGCGTATGTCGTGCTTGAAATGCACTCACATCAGTCAGTCATAACAGTGCAACGACACTTCAGGACGAAGTTCAACAAAGATCCACCAACTGCTAACTCCATTCGGCGATGGTATGCGCAGTTTAAAGCTTCTGGATGCCTCTATAAGGGGAAATCAACGGGTCGGCCTGCAGTGAGCGAAGAAACGGTTGAAGGCGTGCGGGCAAGTTTCACGCGTAGCCCGCGGAAGTCGACGAATAAAGCAAGCAGAGAGCTAAACGTATCACAGCCGAAAGTTTGGAAAATCTTACGGAAAAGGCTAAAGCAGAAGCCTTACCGTTTACAATTGCTACAAGCCCTGACACCCGATGACAAAGTCAAACGCTTTGAATTTTCGGCGCGGTTGCAACAGCTCATGGAAGAGGATGCGTTCAGCGCGAAACTTGTTTTCAGTGATGAAGCAACATTTTTTCTTAATGGTGAAGTGAACAGACACAATGTGCGAATCTGGGCGGTAGAGAATCCTCACGCATTCGTGCAGCAAATTCGCAATTCACCAAAAGTTAACGTCTTTTGTACAATCTCACGGTTTAAAGTTTACGGCCCCTTTTTCTTCTGCGAAAAAAACGTTACAGGACACGTGTATCTGGACATGCTGGAAAATTGGCTCATGCCACAACTGGAGACCGATAGCGCCGACTTCATCTTTCAACAGGATGGTGCTCCACTGCACTTCCATCATGATGTTCGGCATTTCTTAAACAGGAGATTGGAAAACCGATGGATCGGTCGTGGTGGAGATCACGATCAGCAATTCATGTCATGGCCTCCACGCTCTCCCGACTTAACACCGTGCGATTTCTTTCTGTGGGGTTATGTGAAAGATTCAGTGTTTAAACCTCCTCTACCGAACTCGCATCAACGATCCTTTCGAACTCATTGATGGGGACATGCTGCGCCGAGTGTGGGAGGAACTTGATTATCGGCTTGATGTCTGCCGAATCACTAAAGGGGCACATATCGAACGTTTGTGAATGCCTAAAAAAACTTTTTGAGTTTTTGTATGTGTGTGCAAAGCATTGTGAAAATATCTCAAATAATAAAGTTATTGTAGAGCTGTGAAATCGCTTCAATCATTTGTAATAACCCTGTAGTTGAATTTACTGCTTTTAGATTAGACTGATTTATCGTGTAACCGAAGTTTAACGAGTTCCTTTTAGCACTCATACGGATGACCTCACACTTTTCGTTATTTAGGGCCAACTGCTAACCAATAACAATATAAAATACACTGATGTCCAAAATTAAAGCAACAAGCCACTATTTCCCCGTGTTGTGTCTAATTCACAGTATAATCACACAAAATGACAACAGATGTCCGTACAGTGGTGTTCCGCATGGAAGGTGGCATTCCGGTCAATGGACAACCACTCAGTGGTTACGTCAGGGCACCTATCAAACGGGGTAGTGTTTGCCAGGTAGTCCCACATTCACAATCGCTGTGTACACAGTCACAGACAGTGCACTATGGCACAGAGAAGATGCCTCTGCAGCGGAGGGCCATAGGTAGAATGGAAGCAGGGCAATGGCAAATCGATGTGGCCTGATGGCTTAACGTGAATCGTTCTGTTGTTTCTCGGATGTGGCGACAATTTATACAAACAGAAACAGCATCCCGAAGACCAGGGCATGGCCGATCACGTGCGATATCAAAGGGAGAGAACCGTTGTTTGGCCGTAAGGCTCAAATGGCCGTAGCGGTCGCGCGGCTCCAGACTGTAGCGCCTAGAACCGCTCGGCCACCCCGGTCGGCTCGCCGTAAGGGCACGACGGTACCGCCTTAGTATTGCACGGCAACTGGTATCTGACCTCGCAGCTGGACGTGTTATATCCAAACAGTGTACACAAGGATTTGGCAGAGTAGCCTTTGCTGTCGGAGACCTTCTGTATGTGATGGGTCTTCACAAAAGAGAACGTCTAGAGTGTAGACAACAACATGCCATCTGGACAGTCCGACAGTGGGCCAATGTTCCATTTGGTCTGGTGAGTGATTCTCAACGCATTTAGGAATCCAAAAACTGTGGAAAGAGACGGACATCTAGGAGGATCCCTAATGGTGTGGGCAGGGACTATGTTGATCACTTGAACGCCTCATCATGGAACTGTACGGCAAGGTGTAACTGCTGACAGGTGTCGCGACGAGATCTTGGGAGCTCATGTGCAGTTGTTGTGGGGTAGTGTGGGCGCAGATTTTATATTGATGGATGATAATGTTCGATGTCATAGGGGATGGTCGGTTGATGTTTTCTTGCAGGCAGAAGATGTTGTACGCATGGCGTGGCCTGCTCGCTCTCCCGATTTGAATCCCACAGAGCATATCAGGAATGCGCCAGAGGGATGGGTTGCATCATGTCAACTCTAAATGATTCAAATGGCTCTAGGCATTATGGGACTTAGCATCTGAGGTCATCAGTCCTTTAGACATAGAAACTACTTACACATTCCTAACTCAAGGATATCATACACATCCATGCCCGAGGCAGGATTCGAACGTGCGAACGTAACAGCATCGCGGTTCCGGACTGAAGCGCCTAGAACCGCTCTGCATGATGTCAGCATCCACCAACCAGTCTCCAAGACTTGCGGGCACCTCTGCAGCAAGAATGGGCGTTCTTGCCTCAACATGGCATTGATGACATCACTCACAGCATGTCCCGTCGTTGTTAGGCCTGTACTGCTGCCAGAGGTGATCACACCCCATGCTGAGCTCGTTAACCGGTTGCCAGAATGTGTGTGCGAATCCGTTAAGTTGGAGAAAACGAAGAACATTTTTCTCTAGCAAGTTGCAGTTGTTTACGTTCTGTGTTCTTATATTGTTTCTACTTTACTATCAGCTGTTTACACTGTTTTGTGGCAAAATAAACGCAACCTTGCAAAACTTCCGTTCCTTGGTTTAATTTTGGACACCAGTGTATCATTTGTTAATTGAGAAACTGTTGTTGTTGTGGTCTTCAGTCCAGAGACTGGTTTGATGCAGCTCTCCATGCTACTCTGCAAGGTTCTTCATCACACAGTACCTACTGCAACCTACATCCTTCTGAATCTGTTTAGTATATTCATCTCTTGGTCTCTACGATTTTTACCCTCCACGCTGCCCTCCAATACTAAATTGGTGATCCCTCGATGCATCAGAATTGCCGTACCAACCGATCCCTTCTTCTAGTCAAATTGTGGTACAAATTTCTCTTCTCTCCAATTCTATTCACTACCTCCTCATTAGTTATGTGATCTACCCATCTAATTTTCAGCATTCTTCTGAAGCACCACATTTGAAAAGCTTCTATTCTCTTCTTGTCTTAACTATTTATCGTCCACGTTTCACTTCCATACATGGCTACACTCCATACAAATACTTTCAGAAACGACTTCCTGGCACTTAAATCTATTCTCGATGTTAACAAATTTCTCTTCTTCAGAAACGCTTTCCTTGCCATTGCCAGTGTACATTTTATATCCTCTCTACTTCGACCATCATCAGTTATTTTGCTCCCCAAATAGCAAAACTCGTTTATTACTTTAAGTGTCTCATTTCCTAATCTAATTCCCGTCTCATTTACTAATCTAATTCCCGCAGCATCCAAATGTTCAAATGTGTGTGAAATCTTATGGGACTTAGCTGCTAAGATCATCAGTCCCCAAGCTTACACACTGCTTAACCTAAATTATCCTAAGGACAAACACACACACACACCCATGCCCGAGGGAGGACTCGAACCTCCGCCGGGACCAGCCGCACAGTCCATGACTGCAGCGCCTTAGACCGCTCGGCTAATCCCGCGCGGGCCGGCAGCATCACCCGATTTAATTCGACTACATTCCATTATCCTCGTTTTGCTTTTGTTCAAATGGTTCAAATGGCTCTGAGCACTATGGGACTTAACATCTATGGTCATCATTCCCCTTGAACTTAGAACTACTTAAACCTAACTAACGTAAGGACATCACACAACACCCAGTCATCACGAGGCAGAGAAAATCCCTGACCCCGCCGTTGCTTTTGTTGATGTTCATCTTATACCCTCCTTTCAAGACACTGTCCATTCCGTTCAACATCTCTTCCAAGTCCTTTGCTGTCTCTGACAGAATTACAATGTCATCGGCAAACCTCAAAGTTTTTATTTCTTCTCCATGGATTTTAATTACAATTCTACATTTTTCTTTTGTTTCCTTTACTGCTTGCTCAATATACAGATTGAATAACATCGGGGACAGGCTACAACCGTGTCTCAGTCCCTTCCCAACCACTGCTTCCCTTTCATGTCCCTCGACTCTTATAACTGCCATCTGGTTTCTGAATAATTTGTAAATAGCCTTTCGCTCCCTGTATTTTACCCCTGCCACCTTCAGAATTGAGAAACTGTACATCGGTTTTTCCCAGCGTCGCCGTGGTGCAGCGAGTCCGGCAGCGCCCCGTGTGGTCCTCGCAGTAGTGGGCGATGCCCCAGCGCCAGCCAGCCAGATAGGCTACCTAGCCAGCCTCTGGCCGCTGCCCGCCTCCAGATTTAGCGCGGCGCGGCTCCCGCGCCTTCCGTTGCGTTGCTCTCCGTTCCGTTCGGGCTGACCCTCGCCGCGCCGCTCCGCCGCCCACGCTTCGCCGCCCCCCTCCCCCTCCCCTCCCGCAGATATCGACCGCCAGGCGGCAGGCCAGGCGCGGCGCCGCGACGCTGCCGTGCGGGGGCGTCGCGCCCCGACGCGCTCGCTAATGCCGCCGCGTCTCACCACCCCCGCCACCCACACCACGGCTCACGCCACGCCACCCGCGTCTCTCCTGGCGTAAACTACTTCGACTGTCTGCGGTAGGGATGGCACTTATCGCCGAAACAACCTGTTTCAAGCTTAACTTGTTATTTTTTTTTACCTCAAATTTAACCTGACTATTAAAATTGCTCAAAATAACCGGTATCTGAAATACCCGTCTTTCGATTCTTTGGACAAAACTCTCCCATCGGTGTGCAATATGTAAGAGACAGGCAGTATACTCTCAAAGTAGAATATACACTCAACAGCCAATGAAACTGGTACAACTGCCTAATATTGTCACCAACTGCGACATAATCGCGTATACAAACAGTGATCCAATACTGTAAAATGCTTTTTTATTCCAGTCTCTGATTACCCCTTAAGTTTCCTTCCAGTACTAAACTGGCGATCTATTGATGTGTCAGAACTTGTCCTACCAGCCTATCACTTCCTCTAGTCAGGTTATACAACAAATTTCTTTTCTCTCCAATTCTATTCAGTACCTCCTCATTAGTTGTGTGATCTACGCATCTAATCTTTAGCAATCTTCTGCAGCATTACCTTTCATTGTTATACGTGTTTCACTTCTATACATGGCTGCACTCCGTGCAAATACTTACAGAATAGACTTCTTGACATTTAAATCTATATTCGATGTTAACAAACTTCTCTTCTTCAAGAATGCTTTTCTTACCATTGCCAGTCTACATTTTAATTCCTCTCTATTTTGACCATCATCCGTTATTTTACTGTACAAATAGCAAAAGTCATCTACTGCTTTATGTGTCTCGTTTCCTAATCTGATTCCCTCGAATTTAATTCGAGTACATTCCATTATCCTTTTTTTTGCTGTTGTTGATGTTCATCTTATATCCATTCCAATCAACTGCTCTTCAACGTCCTTTGCTGTCTCTGACAGAATTGCAGTGTCATAGTCAAACCTCAAAATGTTTATTTCTTCTCCCTGGACTTTAATTCTTACTACAAATTTTCGTGTGGTTTTCTTTACTGCTTGTTCAGTGTACAAATTGTATAATATCGGGGATACGCTACAACTCTGCCTCAATCCCTTCTTAACCACTGCTTCCCTTTCTTGCCCTTCGACTCTTATAACTGCCGTCTGACTTCTGTACAAATTGTAGATAGCCTTTCGCTCCCTGTATTATACCCCTGCTACATTCAAGACTTCAAAGAGAGAATTCTAGTCAACATTGTGAAAAGCTTTCTCTAAGTCTACAAATGTTATAAACGTAGTTTTGCTTCTCCTTAACATATCTTCTACCACCCAAATCTCCAGATCTCAGACCTGTTGTATGACGATAAAGTATCAACTAAAACTCCGATTTAGTTCATACAGTGTGTTATCGTCTAGCAGAATGGCTGTAAACGTTAATTAAAAGCAACACTAGAATTACAGAGCACATCAAAAGCATAGCTGTGAGTAAGTGATACATGTTCCGTGGTGAACCTGGTACATCCTCGTATCAAGGGTCCTGGATTGAAACCACAATGAGAACAAATTTGTTTACTGTATTATGCGTGGAAGTGTTGTATGGGACAACATGCTTATGACATGTAAAAGGTCTGTTTGGAGTTTACAGGAATGTTTCCTCGGCAGTCTGCTTTCGATTCGTTTCTTTGAAAGTAGTAAACCTATAGAGTACGATTCTAGAGTCACAGGATACACAAGCAAAACAGAAAAATGAAGAATCAACTGCATCACTCGTGCGGAAGTAATAGTAATAATAATAATTAATAATAAACAAAATAATAAGGTCAATAATAAGTACATAATGTTCTACTAACGAAGCGAAATCAGACTGCCAAAAGAACGTTGCTACAAGGTCCGAAAACTTTTACATGTCAGGAAAATGGTCTCCAATATAACAGAGTCACATGTAAACAGTTCAAAAATATTATCAGTGAGATTTCAACGCGGGACTTATGCTACGACAGCAGAAACCTGTAGCATCTCACCCACGTGAGATATACAATACAATTACTCACAGATACGCTTTTCCTGTTCTCCGTAGCTCTGGCGATACTTTTAATAACCGTTTACGTATGTTCTATTGGACGACAGCACGAACGAAATAAGTGTTTTGGTTCGTACTCTATCGACATACAACGTTTGGTACACAGTCTGAGTTTCTAACATCTGGAGGTAGGGTCAGTATTGCCTCGCGTGTTCCTACATTTGTACGAAATCCCAACCGATCTCCCGTGAGGACAGCTTCTACCAGTTTTTCAAAAAAATGGTTCAAATGGCTCCAAGCATTATCTGAAGTCATCAGTCCCCTAGACTCAGAACTACTTAAACCTAGCTAACCTAAGGACATCACACACATCCAGGCCCGAGGCAGGATTCGAACCTGCGACCGTAGCAGTAGCGCGGTTCCGGACTGAAGCGCCTAGAACCGCACGGCCACAGCGGTCCGCACCAGTTTTTCCATTTTTCTGTAAAGAATTCGTGTTACTATTTGGCGACTATGACTTATTAAACTGATATTTCCGTAATTTTCAGAATTGTTAGCACTTGCTTTCTTTGAAAGTGCAGTTATTGCACTGAAGCCCCAAAGAAATTGGCATAGGCATGCATATTCAAATACAGAGATATGTAAACAGGCAGAAAACGGAGTTGTGGTCGGCAACGCCTATATAAAACAACATGTGTCCGGCGCCGTTGTTAGATCGGTTTACTGCTGCTACAATGGCATGTTATCAAGATTTAAGTGAGTTTGAACGTGGTGTTATAGTCGGCGCACGAGAGACGGGACACAGCATCTCCGAGGCAGCGATGAAATGGGGATTTTCCCGTACGACCATTTCACGAGTGTACCGTGAACATCAGGAATCCAGTAAAACATCAAACCTCCGACATCGCTGCGGCCGGAAAAAGATCCTGCAAGAACGGGACCAACGACGATTAAAGGGAATTGCTGCAAATTTCAAAAAAATGGTTCAAATGGCTCTGAGGACTATGGGACTTAACATCTTAGGTCATCAGTCCCCTAGAACTTAGAACTACTTAAACCTAACTAACCTAAGGACATCACACATATCCATGCCCGAGGCAGGATTCGAACCTGCGACCGTAGCAGTCCCGCGGTTCCAGACTGCAGCGCCTAGAACCGCATGACCACCGCGGCCGGCTGCAAATTTCAATGCTGGGCCATCAACAAGTGTCAGCGTGCGAACCATTCAACGAAACATCATTTATATGGGCTTTCGGAGCCGAAGGACTACTCGTGTACCCTTGATGACTGCACGACAAAAAGCTTTACACCTTGTCCTAGCGTCGGCCGGTGTGGCCGTGCGGTTCTAGGCGCTTCAGTCTGGAACCGCGTGACCGCTACGGTCGCAGGTTCGAATCCTGCCTCGGGCATGGATGTGTGTGATGTCATTAGATTAGTTAGGTTTAATTAGTTCTAAGTTCTAGGCGACTGATGACCTCAGAAGTTAAGTCGCATAGTGCTCAGAGCCATTTGAACCATTTTTGAACCTTGTCCTAGCCCGTCAACACCGGCATTTGACTTTCGGACGAGTCTCGTTTCAGTTGTATCGAGCAGATGGACGTGTACGAGTATGCAGACAACTTCATGAATCCAAGGACCCTGCATATCGGCAGGAGACTCTTCAAGCTGGAGGAGGCTCAGTAATGGTGAGGAGCGTGTGCAGTTGGAGTGATATGGGACCCCTGGTACGTCTATATACAGGTGACAAGTTCGTAAGCATCCTGTCCAATCACTTGCATCCACTGATGTCAATTGTGCATTCCGACGGACTTGGGCAATTCCAGCAGGACAATGCGACACCCCACACGTCCATAATTGCTACAGACTGGCTCCAGGAACACTCTTCTGAGTGCAAACACTTCCGCTGGCCACCAAATTCCCCAGAAATGAACATTTTTCAACATATATGGGATGCCTTAGACTGTTTGCCGATGATGCTGTAGTCTTCAGGAAAGTAGTATCACACGGAAGTTGTGAACAAATCAACGAGGATTTGCAGAAAATAAATGCGTGGTGTAATGACTGGCAGTTATCTCTCTATATTAGTAAGTGTAACCTACAGCGTATAACAAGGCAAAAATCCCCATTATTGTATGAGTACAAAATAAATGATCAGTCTTTGGAAGCGGTAACAGCCTTCAAGTATCTGGGTGTGACTATTCGAAATGATCTCAAATGGAATGATCGTATTACGCAAGTAACGGGCAAGGCGAACTCTAGATTGCGGTTTATTGGTAGAATCCTGAAGCGGTGCAGTCCTTCAACAAAGGAAATAGCTTACAATGCGTTAGTTCCTCCAGTCGTGGAGTACTGTTCGACTGTATGGGACCCTTACCAGTTGGGTCTGATTCAAGAGATCGAGGAGGTCCAAAGAAGAGAGGCAAAATTCGTGACTGGTACATTTAGCCATCGCGAGAGCGTTACAAATCTGATAGTTTGAAGTGGGACACACTTGCAGATAGACGACGCGCTAAACAAAAGGGGCTGCTCACTAAATTCCGAAATCCAATCTTGGCCGAGGATGTAGAGCATATATTATTACCACCAACTTTCAAATCGCGTAATGATCAACATTCAAAGATAAGGGAAATAAGAGCTCGTACTGAGGCGTTCACACAGTCGTTTTACCCTCGCGCGATCCGCGAATGGAACAGAGAGGGGGGGAAATGACTTTGGAGCGAATTGTGCCGTCTGCCACATACCGCTTGGTGGCTAGTGGAGTATATATGTAGATGTAGATGTGCTGTTCAGAAGAGATCGGCACCGTGTCGTAAAGTTACGGATTTACGGACAGCCTTGCAGTATTCGTGGTGTGAATTCCCTCCAGCACTTGGTCAGGCATCAGTCGAGTTCACGCCATGTCATGTTGCGGCACTTCCGCGTGCTCGCGGGGGCGATTTTTTATTCCAGTCTCTGATCACAAATGAATTCTTTACACCATGACCGGTTTCAGTCTGTAATGACCATCCTCAGATCTTTTTTACACCACATCCTAAAGTGATACGGCCATAATGGCATCGTCAAACATATACAGACTGAAACCGGTCATCGTCTAAAGAATTTAAAAAAAAAGCTTCAAATGGCTCTGAGCACTATGGGACTTAAACATCTGATCACAAATAAATTCTAGAGTTTCAAACACCTACAAGTACGCTCAGTATTCACAGGAAAATCCATCGAAGGATCTCTCTTACCTATGAAGAAAAGTGTACCTTCGTCAACAGGTGCATCCAAAAGCTAGCGAAAACATTAAGAGATGTTACACGTAAAAAAAAAATATTGTTGTGTTAGCTTTTGGAACTTCCACGATTATGAGCGTGAATCCTGAATCATTCCTGGTCAGGCTGAAAAAGTTTTATTAATTTATTTGGAAAGGTATTGACAGTGAAGATTAAAATGTCCTGTGACGCTACTCCTGCTCCCAGTTGACCGTTTTGGCGTATTACCCCCGCTTAATAAAGTTACCCCCCCCCCCATGAACCATGGACCTTGCCGTTGGTGGGGAGGCTTGCGTGCCTCAGCGATACAGTTAGCCGTACCGTAGGTGCAACCACAACGGAGGGGTATCTGTTGAGAGGCCAGACAAACGTGTGGTTCCTGAATAGGGGCAGCAGCCTTTTCAGTAGTTGCAAGGGCAACAGTCTGGATGATTGACTGATGTGGCCTTGTAACAATAACCAAAACGGCCTTGCTGTGCTGGTACTGCGAACGGCTGAAAGCAAGGGGAAACTACAGCCGTAATTTTTCCCGAGGGCATGCAGCTTTACTGTATGATTAAATGATGATGGCGTCCTCTTGGGTAAAATATTCCGGAGGTAAAATAGTCCCACCCTTCGGATCTCCGGGCGGGGACTACTCAAGAGGATGTCGTTATCAGGAGAAAGAAAACTGGCATTCTACGGATCGGAGCGTGGAATGTCACATCCCTTCATCGGGCAGGTAGGTTAGAAAATTTAAAAAGGAAATGGATAGGTTGAAGTTAGATATAGTGGGAATTAGCGAAGTTCGGTGGCAGGAGGAACAAGACTTTTGGTCAGGTGAATACAGGGTTATAAATACAAAATCAAATAGGGGTAATGCAGGAGTAGGTTTAATAATGAATAAAAAAATAGGAGTTCGGGTAAGCTACTACAAACAATATAGCGAACGCATTATTGTGGCCAAGATAGACACAAAGCCCATGCCTACTACAGTAGTACAAGTTTATATGCCAACTAGCTCTGCAGATGATGAAGAAATTGATGAAATGTATGACAAGATAAAAGAAATTATTCAGGTAGTGAAAGGAGACGAAAATTTAATAGCAATGGGTGACTGGAATTCGATAGTAGGAAAAGGTAGAGAAGGAAATGTAGTAGGTGAATATGGATTTGGGGGAAGAAATGAAAGAGGAAGCCGCCTGGTAGAATTTTGCACAGAGCATAACTTAATCATAGCTAACACTTGGTTCAAGAATCTTAAAAGGAGGTTGTATACATGGAAGAAGCCTGGAGGTACTGGCAGGTTTCAGATAGATTATATAATGGTAAGACAGAGATTTAGGAACCAGGTTTTAAATTGTAAGACATTTCCAGGAGCAGATGTGGACTCTGACCACAATCTATTGGTTATGACCTGTAGATTAAAACTGAAGAAACTGCAAAAAGGTGGGAATTTAAGGAGATGGGACCTGTTTAAACTGAAAGAACCAGAGGTTGTACAGAGTTTCAGGGAGAGCATAAGGGAACAATTGACAGGAATGGGGGAAAGAAATACAGTAGAAGAAGAATGGGTAGCTCTGAGGGATGAAGTAGTGAAGGCAGCAGACGATGAAGTAGGTAAAAAGACGAGGGCTAGTAGAAATCCTTGGGTAACAGAAGAAATATTGAATTTAAGTGATGCAAGGAGAAAATATAAAAATGCAGTAAATGAAGCAGGCAAAAAGGAATACAAACGTGTCAAAAATGAGATCGACAGGAAGTGCAAAATGGCTAAGCAGGGATGGCTAGAGGACAAATGTAAGGATGTAGAGGCTTATCTCACTAGGGGTAAGATAGATACTGCCTACAGGAAAATTAAAGAAACCTTTTGAGAAAGGAGAACCACTTGCATGAATATCAAGAGCTTTGATGGAAATCCAGTTCTAAGCAAAGAAGGGAAAGCAGAAAGGTGGAAGGAGTATATTGGAATATCTCTTTATATTCGATGAATTATTCTGATACAATTCTACCCTTGAATGACGTTTACTAATTTTCTATCTTCATACTCGCAGAGTCCATGCGCAAAGTAGTTTCATACAATAGCTATGTCATGAGCGCATAATTATTCTTTGTGGTGCTCTCTCTGGTGGTTGTT
Source organism: Schistocerca nitens (assembly GCF_023898315.1). Lineage (NCBI taxonomy): Eukaryota > Metazoa > Arthropoda > Insecta > Orthoptera > Acrididae > Schistocerca > Schistocerca nitens. The sequence continues at coordinate 63,217,257 of NC_064623.1, read as the reverse complement.
AGAAAAAAAGCTTCCGAGATTGTCTTCGTGCCGATTAGCCTGAGCATTGTTTGAAGAATTGTAATCTGAATATTGAGATTTATGGCAAAAGATAACTGATACGAAATTATACGATTAAAAGGAAAAAAAAATATATTGCTCCTTCATACAAAAGGTGTGTAACAATTTACATTATTTGACATTTGAGAATTAGTGATATTCATCGATATATTGCGTAGTTGTTAATCAGAAGGGAACTTCCGAAAGACTGGATACGAACCTGCATTTAATAATCCAAGAGCTCCATTACTTCTTCGGACTTCATCAAAGCCAAACATCCGCTTGATCTGACGTTTCCCGACTTATTATACAACGCTCCCAAAAATACGAGGCATTTTATTTGTACAGATTAGCAGACTGCCGCAAAGCACGAGCCTGCAGAGAAGAAGAATAATCGCCTGATTTCATTCTAACAAGTAAAATTTCTGAATCATTTTGAGTGACTGAGTTATGATTGTATTTCCTATTATGAACGATTGATTGTTCGAACGAATTGAGAACTACATAACTACATAATTACATAGATAGGAGGAAAAATTACAATATAGAGGGGTCTATACAAGGACAATATTATGGAAATGGAAGAGGATGTAGATGAAGATGAAATGGGAGATACGATACTGCGTGAAGAGTTTGACAGAGCACTGAAAGACCTGAGTCGAAACAAGGCCCCCACAGTAGACAACATTCCATTAGAACTACTGACAGCCTTGGGAGAGCCAGTCCTGACAAAACTCTACCATCTGGTGAGCAAGATGTATGTGACAGGCGAAATACCCTCAGACTTCAAGAAGAATATAATAATTCCAATCCCAAAGAAAGCAGGTATTGACAGATGTGAAAATTACCGAACTATCAGTTTAATAACTCACAGCTGCAAAATACTAACGCGAATTCTTTACAGACGAATGAAAAAACTGGTAGAAGCCGACCTCGGGGAAGATCAGTTTGGATTCCGTATAAATGTTGGAACACGTGAGGCAATACTAACCCTACGACTTACCTTAGAAAATAGATGAAGGAAAGGCAAATCTACGTTTCTAGCATTTGTAGACTTCGAGAAAGCTTTTGACAACGTTGATTGGAATACTCTCTTTGAAATTCTGAAGGTGGCAGGGGTAAAATACAGTGAGCGAAAGGCTATTTATAATTTCTACAGAAACCAGATGGCAGTTATAAGAGTCCAGGGGTATGAAAGGGAAGCAGTGGTTGGGAAGGGAGTGAGACAGGGTTGTAGCCTATCCCCGATGCTATTCAATCTGTATATTGAGCAAGCAATAAAGGATACAAAAGAAAAGTTCGGAGTAGGTATTAAAATCCATGGAGAAGAAATAAAAACTTTGAGGTTCGCCGATGACATTGTAATTCTGTCAGAGACAGCAAAGGACTTGGAAGAACAGTTGAACGGAATGGACAGTGTCTTGAAAGGAGGGTATAAGATGAACACCAACAAAAGCAAAACGAGGATAATGGAATGTAGTCGAATTAAGTCGGGTGATGCTGCGGGAATTAAATTAGGAAATGAGACACTTAAAGTAGTAAAGGCTTTTTGCTATTTGGGGAGCAAAATAACTGATGATGGTCGAAATAGAGAGGATATAAAATGTTGACTGGCAATGGCAAGAAAAGTGTTTCTGAAGAAGAAAAATTTGTTAACATCGAGTATAGATTTAAATGTCAGGAAGTCGTTTCTGAAAGTATTTGTATGGAGTGTAGCCATTTATGGAAGTGAAACGTGGACGATAAATAGTTTAGACAAGAAAATAATAGAAGCTTTTGAGATGTGGTGCTAAAGAAGAATGGTGAAGATTAGATGGGTAGATCACATAACTAATGAGGAGGTATTGAATAGAATTGGGGAGAAGTGGAGCATGTGGCACAACTTGACTAGAAGAAGGGATCGGTTGGTAGCACATGTTCTGAGACATCGAGGGAGATGAAGGAGCTTGCACAGGATAGAGTAGCATGGAGAGCTGCATCAAACCAGTCTCAGGACTGAAGACCACAACAACAGCAACAATGATCACCTACGTTGAATAGCACTGGTTTACATATTTTGGGTGTAACTAAAAATGTCTGAATTGTATACTCAATCTTCTGTTAGCGTTCTGTTTCACGCCGAGGAAAGGCGCCATAACTTGCAGTTGGCAGCATCTTCGAAGCCGCGCGGTGTGGCCGCGCGGTTTCAGGCGCCATGTCACGGACTGCGCGGCCCCTCCCGCCGGAGGTTCGAGTCCTCCCTCGGCATGGGTGTGTGTGTTGTTCTTAGCGTAAGTTAGTTTAAGTAGTGTGTAAGTCTAGCGACACATGATCTCATCAGTTTGGTCATTTAGCAATTCATACACATTTGAACATTTTTGAACATCTTCAATGCGGTCCCCAATTACCGTGAGCTGTCCGCTACTGCTCTCAGTGCGAGAGGAGTTCCCATCAGCGCGTGTTGTCGCCTTGCACTTAAATCAAGTTAATGAGCGGAAATAATTGTCGAAATGTTTTGTACTGATGGACAGCTATGTTGGACATGAAAAATGCCATCTTTAACATCGGCTCTTATTTAACGTTGATACTAAGAACATCATTCTTAGTGTGTGACTTCTAATGTGAAAACATACATCGACGACTATGAAAATTGCTGCATTTCTCAATCAATAAAACTGATGTATCGAAATGTGATAAAGATCTGTATGAAATTTTTTTTAGTCTGTCGTCGTCATCTGATGATTAATTTGAAGCCGAATTTAGCCGATGGAATTTTGGAAGGTCATTGAATATTAAAGTGAGGCGCCGATCAATATATTGAGAGCTGCCAACACAGATATTAAGCAATTGCAATTTGGAAAAAGCCATATGGTTTTATGAATGTTGGGTACAAAACTGAATCTTCGTCTCTCCCAACTTCCAAACTTGCAGAAAGTTAATCAAAACAATTGTTTCAGTTCTAATTTTTCTTGTGGCGCCCCTCTGGAAAAGAAGTCCATTGAGCGAACATTTGCAATACGGTACACATATTGGTGTGTAACTTATTTAAACCCTGCTATACATGCTTATATTATGTAACAGTAACATGCCTACTTGTCTGCTGCAGCAAACTTGCAGGGACAACAAACTCAGTAGGTGTTATAAAATGGTTTAAGAAAAAAATTCTGAGTCTCCTTACATTGTGGCTTTTGCCAGTGCAGATATAAAACTGTGTACTTGACATATTTGCAATTACATCCACGTTCACTCCTACCCACAAAAACACGGAGAGACGAAACAAATTAAAGAGAGAGCCTTCAAACCCATAGAAAACTTCTTCAAAACCAACACAGAGAATACTTCCCAAAATGACTGGGACAGCTTGGCAGACAAGCCTACAAATCAGCCTTACATTAACTAAGATTAACATGCTTTTGGATTCCGTAGAAATGTTGGAACACGTGAGGAAATTCTGATCTTACGACTTATCTTAGAAGATACATCAAGGAAAGGCAAACCTACGTTTCTAGCATTTGTAGACTTAGAGAAAAAATGGCTCTGAGCACTATGGGACTCAACTGCTGAGGTCATTAGTCCCCTTGAACTTAGAACTAGTTAAACCTAACTAACCTAAGGACATCACAAACATCCATGCCCGAGGCAGGATTCGAACCTGCGACCGTAGCGGTCTTGCGGTGCCAGACTGCAGCGCCTTTAACCGCACGGCCACTTTGACAATGTTGACTGGAATGCTCTCTTTCAAATTCTGGAGGTGGGAGGGATAAAATACAGGGAGCGAAAGGCTATTTACAATTTGTACAGAAACCAGATGGCAGTTATAAGAGTCGAAGGACATGAAAGGGAAGCAGTGGTTGGGAAGGGAGTGAGACAGGGTTGTAGCCTCTCCCCGATGTTATTCAATTTGTATATTGAGCAAGCATAAAGGAAACAAAAGAAAAGTTCGGAGTAGGCGTTAAAATCCATGGAGAAGAAATAAAAACAATAAAAACTTTGAGGTTCGCCGATGACATTGTAATTCTGTCAGAGACAGCAAAGGACTTGCAAGAGCAGTTGAACGGAATGGAGGGTACACGATGAACATCAACAAAAGCAAAACGAGGATAATGGATTGTAGTCGAATTAAATCATACAAGCAGAAACACATATACCTACCCAGCCTGCCCTGCGTTATGTTATCTGGAAATTTATCCAGTGGCGTAACTGTCTTTCGATTTGCTGTGTCACGACGCAGTGATTGGAGCCGCCGGTTGTCATGTCATCTATACATTCTATCGCATTGATACACCTATCCTGCGACTAGGCGGCAGCCCGACCGCCAGCTGCGCAGAAAATTCGAGCGGCCAGCGGCAGCGGCGAAAGGCAGCCGCGCCACCGCGCTAGCCCAGAGGCGCACACAGAACTGTGCGATAGAGAGAGAGAGAGAGAGAGAGAGAGAGAGAGAGAGAGAGAGCGGTAGAATGGGGCACCGCGAGGCGCGCTGCTGGGTAGGCGGTGCGGGGGGGGGCGGGGGACGGGACGGGACAATTTAGGCGCGGCGGCGGCGGCACGCGCCACGGCGCGCTCACACGCACACACGCACACACGCACGCACGGCGGCAGCCCGCGCCGCCCTCCCTCCCCCCCCCCCCCCCCCAGCGCGCCGGGCCATCGATCTGCGTCGGCCGCGCGCGGCGCCTATCTGCCTCCCTGGCTGCCTGCCTGCCTGCTCTCCCCCTCCCCCCCCCGTCATCTCGCCGCTCTCGCTTCCTCTTCTTCCGTCACCGTCTCGCCGTCTCTCTCTTTCCGGCCGCGCGCCCCGTTTTTCCGTCTCTGTCCGCCGCCGCCGCCGCTGCCGGCTGTTTCCGGCGGCGCGCCGGGCGCTAACGCGGCAGATTTAATCCGCTGCCGCCGCCGCCGCCGCCACCCCCGACGCCGCCCCCGTCTTCGCACGGCGACCTGCCTTTCCCCGCGCCGCCCCCCCGCCATCCCACCTCGCGAATAGCCGCCGGGTGTTAAGGAGGCGGACGCGGCTGCCGGCTGATTAAATGCGCGGGGGCAGCGGCAGCGGCGTCGCCGGGGACAAAGACGCCGCCCCCGACCCTCGCAAATTTGGCCGGCGGTGCGTCCATAACCGCAGCCGCCGGCCTCCGCTCGCGAAAGAGACGGCCCTTCCTCACCTCCTGCTACACATTGTTTTGTCTTCGACTATCCCGAGTTTGTTGTTGTGACACTTTAGTGTAACTGTTTGTAGTATTCCACAGCTGGGTTCTGTTGCTTGCTACTAGGTTACCCGCGTCGGCGACAATTCCATCTGACCCAGGGCCGGCGCAAGGCACGTGCGAAACGTCCGACCGCACGGGGCGGCACTTTCCGAGAGTCGGCAATTTTGCCGCCCCCCATCCCCCCCTTTTTTTATTTGGGACAAACTCAACATTCATGCACAAGAGGGGATTCGAAACCAAACCTCTGAGGGAGCGGCTTCGGAAACTGGCATGGCGCCTCGACTACCTGCCGGCCGCCCCTGTTGAACAAGGGGAGGGAGCTGGACTAATTTCTTCCTCGCCACTGTGGCAGCACCGTCGTGCTTACGCCGGAGGAACAGAGAGGGGGAAGCAGTCTGGCGTACAGCCGTACACGCCAGTATTCTTATGAGTACAGCCTGTTACGCGCCGTGCGTTTACTCACAACTAATTTTGCAGAAGACAAAATCTAATTTGGAAATTTGAATGCAATGTTCGATACTGCGGTTACATGTTAAGCCTGAAGCAATTTTGTTAAGCCCTTCAATGACAGTTCTCGAGTGTTTTATTCTTCCCGCATTATGGAAAGAAAATGGTTGAACATTACTACAGCCAAACATGTCCAACACTTACAATGACTAGAAGTATTCCGAATGGGTAAATACGCTGCGAGTAATTACAAGGGATAAAGACATTGCTAATAAGCCTGGCATGTTGGGTTTCGATGTATTTTTGAAAATTTTTGCTATCCATTTCAGAGTGATAGTCGGACGCTTTGGTTTTTGAGCCATGAAATACCTGTCTCCGCCTGCATGAGCAACTTTTGTTTGACAATACTACTCGCACACAAGATGTAAGCACATATTAAAAGCTTTGAGACTGGCCACTCAGTGGCCGAAACCTAGGTAGATCTTAAAAGTAAAAACAAAAATTGCGATTGACAGCTGACATTTCCTACAGATTTCTTTAAATAAAATTCCACAAACGTTTTGTAAAAAAAAGGAGGGGGGGGCGCCAATTTAGCAGCTCGCACGGGGCGGCACTTGGCCTTGCGCCGGCCCTGATCTGACCTGTCATCCACATCTGGAAGTTGTAGGAAGGGCTCGATTGTTATGTTCCAGAAGATGGGGCCGTAGATTGACCGTTGAGGGCAGCCTTGGGAATTCTTTTAATTACTTTCCGGCTGCTGATCTGCCATTCGACTACTCGGTCTTTATTGTGTATATATAGAAATATTGAGGTGTCAGAAGTCATGTGATACCTCCTAATATGGAGTCGGACCTTTTCCCGGCATAGTGCAGCAACTCGACGTGGCTTGGCCAAGTACTGTACTGCGAAGTACTTGGTCAAGCTCCCCGCTCCACATGTGGTTCACTACGAACATCATATAAAAAAACTCAGCAGAATTTATCAGCAGAATCAACCGTCTACGCCTTGGTGAGGACGATATTATGGTCAGTTTCGATGTAGTGGCGCTGTTTACGAATGTGCCTATCAAAGACGCTTTGGAACTAATTTCCCAGAACTTTGTAACTGACGTGGTCGAGCTATTTAGGCACACTCTTACGTCATCCTGTTTCGTGTACAACGGCCAGTATTACGATCAGACAGACGGCGTAGCAATGGGTGGCCAGTCGGCTCCAGCTGTTGCAAACCTCTTCATGCAGAATGTTGCGGATATTGCCATAGATACTGCGCCATTGAAGACAAAGCGTTTCTTTCGACACGTTTACGACACGTTCGTCATTTGGCCACACGGACGCGAGAAACTAGAGTTTTTGGAACACCTCAATGGCATCAACAGTAATATCCAGTTCACCATGGAGGTGGAAATAGATAATGCATTGCACTTCCTCGACGTCCTTGTCCACCGTAAACGAAATGGGTGCCTTGGCCACAGCGTCTACAGAAAGCCCACCCACACAGACCTGTACCTGCACGCCACCAGCCATCATCCAGCACAGAAGGGTACATTATTACAAACATTGGTGCATCGTGCAAGAGTAATATCAGACGACGATAACCTGCCCCACGAACCTGCTCAAGGTTTTCAGGAATAACGGCTACAGCGCCCATCAAGTGAAAGAAGTGATTTCTGGGAAATATCAGAATAAGACCACAGACGAAGAGCAGGAAAAGAAACTTGCTTTGCTGCCATTCTGTGGCTCTGTGTCGGGCAAGATAAGCCGCCTGTTGAAAAAACACAAGATCAAATCAATCTTCAGGCCTCCAACGAAAATCCGTCAATTACTGAGGCCAGTTAAAGACGCAGTAGCTCCCTGAACACCTGAGTCTACGAAATGTGAGTGTGGCCAGAAGTACATCGGACAAACAGTGCGCACTGTGGAACAACGCAGGAAAGAACATGAGAGGTATTATCGCCTACGCTATCCAGAGAAATCTGCGTTAGCTGAGCATGCGTTAGAAAACGGTCCACACATAAAATTTGACGATACCTCTGTCGTGGCTCGCTCTAACGGCTTCTGGGACAGTTTAATAAAGGAAGCTATTCAAAAATTACCGCAAACACCGTGAATAGAGACGGTGGCTTGCACCTCACCGCTGCGTGGGATCCAGCGATCGCGCGGTTGAAGAGGGCACATCGAACGCCGACTCAAAACATGCCCATATATGGCAATGTCACGGGCACCAGTGACGTCACTGCCGGTAGCTAGCGAATATAAGGGCGTACCAACAGCTCAATGGCAGTCATAACACTTGACAATGCCCTAGGAGTGCTTGGACGAAAGCTCGTGTAGTTATAAGCAATTGACGCGGTTGGAAACCCGAGAACATTTTATTCAAGGTCTAATGAACTTGTTCGGAAAAGCGTGGTTTTCATGCTAGAGAAACCATACGGACTAATACGCGCTGTACCATGCAGCCACAGTTACAATAAGTGCTGAAAATGATTTGCAACTGCCTCAACGCATGCGTATGCGCGCAGTGACATGTTCTGTCTCACACGTTCACATCGGCCAGGCTGCATCCGAACAGTGTCAAAGGCAGCATGAATACGCTGCTCCAGTGTCTCACGTACGGGTTCTGCATGCACGATACGTTGAGATGCCCCCATAACCAGAAATCACACGGGTTGAGGTCCGGTGAACGAGCAGGCCATGCAAATGGACCCCTTCGTCCGATCCATCAACCTAGGAGGACACGATTGAGAAACATCCGTTCGTTAACGACTAAGTGGGCTGGAACAACATCACGTAGCAGCCAATAATCCTTCGATTCACCAATGGATTTCTTCCAGCAGGGGAGGCATCCGAACAGTGTCAAAGGCAGCATGAATACGCTGCTCCAGTGTCTCACGTACGGGTTCTGCATGCACGATACGTTGAGATGCCCCCATAACCAGAAATCACACAGGTTGAGGTCTGGTGAACGAGCAGGCCATGCAAATGGACCCCTTCGTCCGATCCATCAACCTAGGAGGACACGATTGAGCAACATCCGTTCGTTAACGACTAAGTGGGCTGGAACACCATCACGTAGCAGCCACATAATCCTTACAATCACCAATGGATTTCTTCCAGCAGGGGAGGCATCCGAACAGTGTCAAAGGCAGCATGAATACGCTGCTCCAGTGTCTCATGTACGGGTTCTGCATGCACGATACGTTGAGATGCCCCCATAACCAGAAATCACACGGGTTGAGGTCCGGTGAACGACAGGCCATGCAAATGGACCCCTTCGTCCGATGCATCAACCAAGGAGGACACGATTGAGAAACATCCGGTCGTCAACGACTAAGTGGGCTGGAACACCATCACGTAGCAGCCACATAATCCTTAGAATCACCAATGGATTTCTTCCAGCCGGGGAGGCATCCGAACAGTGTCAAAGGCACCATGAATACGCTGCTCCAGTGTCTCACGTACGGGTTCTGCATGCACGATACGTTGAGATGCCCCCATAACCAGAAATCACGCGGGTTGAGGTCCGGTGAACGAGCAGGCCATGCAAATGGACCCCTTCGTCCGATCCATCAACCAAGGAGGACACGATTGAGAAACATCCGGTCGTCAACGACTAAGTGGGCTGGAACACCATCACGTAGCAGCCACATAATCCTTAGAATCACCAATGGATTTCTTCCAGTAGGGGAGGCATCCGAACAGTGTCAAAGGCAGCATGAATACGCTGCTCCAGTGTCTGACGTACGGATTCTGCATGCACGATACGTTGAGATGACCCCATAACGAGAAATCACACGGGTTGAGGTCTGGTGAACGAGCAGGCCTTGCAAATGGACCCCTTCGTCCGATCCATCAACCTAGGAGGACACGATTGAGCAACATCCGTTCGTTACCGACTAAGTGGGCTGGAACACCATCACGTAGCAGCCACATAATCCTTCGAATCACCAATGGATTTCTTCCAGCAGGGGAGGCATCCGAACAGTGTCAAAGGCAGCATGAATACGCTGCTCCAGTGTCTCACGTACGGGTTCTGCATGCACGATACGTTGAGATGCCCCCATAACCAGAAATCACACGGGTTGAGGTCCGGTGAACGAGCAGGCCATGCAAATGGACCCCTTCGTCCGATCCATCAACCTAGGAGGACACGATTGAGAAACATCCGTTCGTTAACGACTAAGTGGGCTGGAACAACATCACGTAGCAGCCAATAATCCTTCGATTCACCAATGGATTTCTTCCAGCAGGGGAGGCATCCGAACAGTGTCAAAGGCAGCATGAATACGCTGCTCCAGTGTCTCACGTACGTGTTCTGCATGCACGATACGTTGAGATGCCCCCATAACCAGAAATCACACAGGTTGAGGTCTGGTGAACGAGCAGGCCATGCAAATGGACCCCTTCGTCCGATCCATCAACCTAGGAGGACACGATTGAGCAACATCCGTTCGTTAACGACTAAGTGGGCTGGAACACCATCACGTAGCAGCCACATAATCCTTACAATCACCAATGGATTTCTTCCAGCAGGGGAGGCATCCGAACAGTGTCAAAGGCAGCATGAATACGCTGCTCCAGTGTCTCATGTACGGGTTCTGCATGCACGATACGTTGAGATGCCCCCATAACCAGAAATCACACGGGTTGAGGTCCGGTGAACGACAGGCCATGCAAATGGACCCCTTCGTCCGATGCATCAACCAAGGAGGACACGATTGAGAAACATCCGGTCGTCAACGACTAAGTGGGCTGGAACACCATCACGTAGCAGCCACATAATCCTTAGAATCACCAATGGATTTCTTCCAGCCGGGGAGGCATCCGAACAGTGTCAAAGGCACCATGAATACGCTGCTCCAGTGTCTCACGTACGGGTTCTGCATGCACGATACGTTGAGATGCCCCCATAACCAGAAATCACGCGGGTTGAGGTCCGGTGAACGAGCAGGCCATGCAAATGGACCCCTTCGTCCGATCCATCAACCAAGGAGGACACGATTGAGAAACATCCGGTCGTCAACGACTAAGTGGGCTGGAACACCATCACGTAGCAGCCACATAATCCTTAGAATCACCAATGGATTTCTTCCAGTAGGGGAGGCATCCGAACAGTGTCAAAGGCAGCATGAATACGCTGCTCCAGTGTCTGACGTACGGATTCTGCATGCACGATACGTTGAGATGACCCCATAACGAGAAATCACACGGGTTGAGGTCTGGTGAACGAGCAGGCCTTGCAAATGGACCCCTTCGTCCGATCCATCAACCTAGGAGGACACGATTGAGCAACATCCGTTCGTTAACGACTAAGTGGGCTGGAACACCATCACGTAGCAGCCACATAATCCTTCGAATCACCAATGGATTTCTTCCAGCAGGGGAGGCATCCGAACAGTGTCAAAGGCAGTATGAATACGCTGCTCCAGTGTCTCATGTACGGGTTCGGCATGCACGATATGTTGAGATGCCCCCATAACCAGAAATCACACGGCTTGAGGTCCGGAGAACGAGCAGGCCATGCAAATGGACCCCTTCGTCCGATCCATCAACCTAGGAGGACACGATTGAGAAACATCCGGTCGTCAACGACTAAGTGGGCTGGAACACCATCACGTAGCAGCCACATAATCCTTCGAATCACCAATGGATTTCTTCCAGCAGGGGAGGCATCCGAACAATGTCAAAGGCAGCATGAATACGCTGCTCCAGTGTCTCACGTACGGGTTCTGCATGCACGATACGTTGAGATGCCCCCATATCCAGAAATCACACGGGTTGAGGTCCGGTGAACGAGCAGGCCATACAAATGGACCCCTTCGTCCGATCCATCAACCTAGGAGGACACGATTGAGAAACATCCGTTCGTTAACGACTACGTGGGCTGGAACACCATCATGTAGCAGCCACATAATCCTTAGAATCACCAATGGATTTCTTCCAGCAGGGGAAGCACTCAAGAAGCGCCGGTAGTTCCGGTCTGTTAGGCGACGTGGGAGGAAGACTGGTCACCAATTATCTCAGTCTACAAATTCCGGTTACACCGATGCTGATGATTCGCTGTCACCATACCATGGGGGTTCTGCATACTATCCCACAGATGACTGTTACGAAAGCTGAAGATCCTACTCCGCGGAAAAGGTGGTCTCGTCTGTGAATGGGATGGATGACAGAAATCCCGGAATCGTGGTTACCTGGTGAAGAAACCAGTAACAAAACTGCTCCCGATGTGGAAAGTCTGTCGCTAGAATTTCCCGTACCCAGTGTAAGTGATGTAACAACTGTCATGAAGAATGTTCCACACGATCGTCTGGCTTACCCTGTACTGGCAGACCAACTGCCTGGTACTGGCACAGCTGTCGGCTTCCACAGTGTCAAACACATTCTTCTCCAAGTCTGGTGTCCGAACAATTCGCGTACGTCCTTCACGATTTTCTGCTTCCTGCACGACCCTGCTTCAGAGAAACGGCGAAAAACTGTTGCAAACATTGAATGCTGTGATTGTTGTCGGCGGGGAAAGGTCTCCTGATACAACCTCGCTACCCGCCGCCCGTTGCCATTTGCCTTTCCGTAAGTAAAAACGATGTCGGCAAGCTCTCGATTCAAATACGGAACCATTGTGTACAACGCTGTATCACATCCACTACATCTACATCTACATCTACATTTATACTCCGCAAGCCACCCAACGGTGTGTGGCGGAGGGCACTTTACGTGCCACTGTCATTACCTCCCTTTCCTGTTCCAGTCGCGTATGGTTCGCGGGAAGAACGACTGTCTGAAAGCCTCCGTGCGCGCTCTAATCTCTCTAATTTTACATTCGTGATCTCCTCGGGAGGTATAAGTAGGGGGAACCAATATATTTGATACCTCATCCAGAAACGCACCCTCTCGAAACTTGGCGAGCAAGCTACACCGCGATGCAGAGCGCCTCTCTTGCAGAGTCTGCCACTTGAGTGTATTAAACATCTCCGTAACGCTATCACGGTTACCAAATAACCCTGTGACGAAACGCGCCGCTCTTCTTTGGATCTTCTCTATCTCATCCGTCAACCCGATCTGGTACGGATCCCACACTGATGAGCAATACTCAAGTATAGGTCGAACGAGTGTTTTCTAAGCCACCTCCTTTGTTGATGGACTACATTTTCTAATCACTCTCCCAATGAATCTCAACCTGGTACCCGCCTTACCAACAATTAATTTTATATGATCATCCCACTTCAAATCGTTCCGCACGCATACTCCCCGATATTTTACAGAAGTAACTGCTACCAGTGTTTGTTCCGCTATCATATAATCATACAATAAAGGATCCTTCTTTCTATGTATTCGCAGTACATTACATTTGTCTATGTTAAGGGTCAGTTGCCACTCCCTGCACCAAGTGCCTATCCGCTGCAGATCTTCCTGCACTTCGCTACAATTTTCTAATGCTGCAACTTCTCTGTATACTACAGCATCATACGCGAAAAGCCGCATGGAACTTCCGACACTATCTACTAGGTCATTTATATATATTGTGAAAAGCAATGGTCCCATAACACTCCCCTGTGGCACGCCAGAGGTTACTTTAACGTCTGTAGACGTCTCTCCATTGATAACAAAATGCTGTGTTCTGTTTGCTAAAAACTCTTCAATCCAGCCACACAGCTGGTCTGATATTCCGTAGGCTCTTACTTTGTTTATCAGGCGACAGTGCGGAACTGTATCGAACGCCTTCCGGAAGTGAAGGAAAATAGCATCTACCTGGGAGCCTGTATCTAATATTTTCTGGGTCTCATGAACAAATAAAGCGAGTTGGGTCTCACACGATCGCTGTTTCCGGAATCCATGTTGATTCCTACAGAGTAGATTCTGGGTTTCCAAAAACGACACGATACGCGAGCAAAAAACATGTTCTAAAATTCTACTACAGATCGACGTCAGAGATATAGGTCTATAGTTTTGCGCATCTGCTCGACGACCCTTCTTGAAGACTGGGACTACCTGTGCTCTTTTCCAATCATTTGGAACCTTCCGTTCCTCTAGAGACTTGCGGTACACGGCTGTCAGAAGCGGGGCAAGTTCTTTCGCGTACTCTGTGTAGAAACGAATTGGTATCCCGTCAGGTCCAGTGGACTTTCCTCTGTTGAGTGATTCTGTTTCTTTTCTATTCCTTGGACACTTATTTCGATGTCAGCCATTTTTTCGTTTGTGCGAGGATTTAGAGAAGGAACTGCAGTGCGGTCTTCCTCTGTGAAGACACCGCAGTGTCTAACAGTGTATGACTGAATAAAAGGTCTCTAGCATGGAAACCATGCATATTGTAACTGTGGCTGCACGGTAGAGAACGTATTAGAATGCAGTCTCTGTAGCAAAATATGATTGAATAAATGGTCACTAGTATGGAAACCATGCATTTCCAGACTTAAGTTCATCAGACCTTTCTTGTTCCGTATCCTCTGATCGATCGCTCCCTAGAGTCTGTACACGGTGGAAAAATCACCCTGTGCATATATACACTCCTGGAAATTGAAATAAGAACACCGTGAATTCATTGTCCCAGGAAGGTGAAACTTTATTGACACATTCCTGGGGTCAGATACATCACATGATCACACTGACAGAACCACAGGCACATAGACACAGGCAACACAGCATGCACAATGTCGGCACTAGTACAGTGTATATCCACCTTTCGCAGCAATGCAGGCTGCTATTCTCCAATGGAGACGATCGTAGAGATGCTGGATGTAGTCCTGTGGAACGGCTTGCCATGCCATTTCCACCTGGCGCCTCAGTTGGACCAGCGTTCGTGCTGGACGTGCAGACCACGTGAGACGACGCTTCATCCAGTCCTAAACATGCTCAATGGGGGACAGATCCGGAGATCTTGCTGGCCAGGGTAGTTGACTTACACCTTCTAGAGCACGTTGGGTGGCACGGGATACATGCGGACGTGCATTGTCCTGTTGGAACAGCAAGTTCCCTTGCCGGTCTAGGAATGGTAGAACGATGGGTTCGATGACGGTTCGGATGTACCGTGCACTATTCAGTGTCCCCTCGACGATCACCAGTGGTGTACGGCCAGTGTAGGAGATCGCTCCCCACACCATGATGCCGGGTGTTGGCCCTGTGTGCCTCGGTCGTATGCAGTCCTGATTGTGGCGCTCACCTGCACGGCGCCAAACACGCATACGACCATCATTGGCACCAAGGCAGAAGCGACTCTCATCGCTGAAGACGACACGTCTCCATTCGTCCCTCCATTCACGCCTGTCGCGACACCACTGGAGGCGGGCTGCACGATGTTGGGGCGTGAGCGGAAGACGGCCTAACGGTGTGCGGGACCGTAGCCCAGCTTCATGGAGACGGTTGCGAATGGTCCTCGCCGATACCCCAGGAGCAACAGTGTCCCTAATTTGCTGGGAAGTGGCGGTGCGGTCCCCTACGGCACTGCGTAGGATCCTACGGTCTTGGCGTACATCCGTGCGTCGCTGCGGTCCGGTCCCAGGTCGACGGGCACGTGCACCTTCCGCCGACCACTGGCGACAACATCGATGTACTGTGGAGACCTCACGCCCCACGTGTTGAGCAATTCGGCGGTACGTCCACCCGGCCTCCCGCATGCCCACTATACGCCCTCGCTCAAAGTCCGTCAACTGCACATACGGTTCACGTCCACGCTGTCGCGGCATGCTACCAGTGTTAAAGACTGCGATGGAGCTCCGTATGCCACGGCAAACTGGCTGACTCTGACGGCGGCGGTGCACAAATGCTGCGCAGCTAGCGCCATTCGACGGCCAACACCGCGGTTCCTGGTGTGTCCGCTGTGCCGTGCGTGTGATCATTGCTTGTAGAGCCCTCTCGCAGTGTCCGGAGCAAGTATGGTGGGTCTGACACACCGGTGTCAATGTGTTCTTTTTTCCATTTCCAGGAGTGTATAAAGAAGTAAAGTAAGCTGGAGAGATGAAAAGCCCAACGAGTGGGTCCTCAAGGAAGTAGATGAAACAAGGGAATTGATCCCTACCATAGAAAAGAGGAAAACAGAATTCGTTGCCCACCTCACGATGTGTCAAAGCGAATTCTTGACCATCATACTGGAAGGAAAGGTTTGAGGGAAGAAAGGAAAATGTAGTGGAAGAGTCACCTGGATTCTGTGAGAGGTGGAGTTAAATTCACACTGTGTTATCTGAGACGCTCAGCAGAGGACATACAAAGATAGTTCCAACTTATCTTCGTCTTTTAGTTGCGCCTTCGTCCCGCATCTAAGCAGGGTGGACATGGTTACTTACGGAAGTGGTATGGTTAGCAGAATGTGGGTACCCTGGTATTCATGTGCAAGTATGCGAAAGTTTTCTAAATGTTTGCGAATGAGGCGCGTCGTGGGTACCAGCCCGGTATTCACCAAGTGCAGGGGTGCTCAACCCATCGATCGCGAGCGAGTGGTCCACCGCCATGGCTTTATCAGTAGATCTTACAACATCTTTGTCCGAAATGAGTTTAAATAAAGTATTTGTGAACAATAAGTGCAGATAACCACAGGAAAACATACCATTTACATATGGATGGGATGGACAGTTTTTTGTTTCATTACATAAAGAAATACATATGGATTGGAAGAATTTCTATAAAGAAATGTGTATATATTTCATATGTAACGCTACTTTAGCCATACCTAAAAAAGGAAAAACACAACAGTCACAAAGACTTCGAATCGGAAGCAGCTGTTGGTAACTTCCTAATCTTAAAATTAAATTGCAGTCAAAGCAGGCGTTTCTTGTAAAGCCTGTAGAAAGAAGTCTTTCATCAAACATAGCCTCATTTCGTGTATCAGGAGTACTGGTGAAATATGCAAAACGATCTGACGATGGCAGAGTTGTTAAGTACTGGCTTCTGGCAGTTAATGAGGCCCTGTTTTCCACCTCAGGTTATAATTTGTGTAAGACTGATATTTTCGAATTTCGATGTAAAAGAAGACATGGCTACAATTTTCACTTTGGAAGATACTACACGAGGACAAGATTTTTACAATGCATTAAGTACCTTCTTTTCTATAAATATCATTGAATCAAGCGTTAGCAAGTGCTTTGTGGACATATTTTTGGCACATGCTATGAGTATTGTGACGAAAATTGTGAATTCCATTCGCTCACAATCACTGCGGAGAAGAAAGTTTAAAGTACTATTAGAGGAACTGCATAGCCAGTATGGAGACCTGCTGTTGCACACCAAAGATCAACGGCTGAACAGAGGTGCGGTTCTAAGCGCATCTAGAGAACCTGTGCCAGTGACAAAATCTTTTGTGTCTGAAGGAGAGGAAGATTACTCACAATTGTATGACTTGAGCTGGTTTCTGGAGCTGACATTTATAAGTGGTATGGCAGTGAAACATAAAGAGTTAAACAAAGAACTTGAAGGAAAAAACCAAACTGTCAAATCATAACTTTTATGTCTTCTATAAAGGTTTTCATGCGAAAACTTGTGCTTTGGATAATACAATTACAGGGATAGATGTGAAACACGTTCCTCAGATGAAGTCAGAAGTATTCGATCAACAAACATCATTGGATCAAGAAGCTGCGAAGTAGTATACGGTCAACCTGCCAGCAACGGCCGGCCGGAGTGGCCGTGCGGTTCTGGGCGCTACGGTCTGGAGCCGGGCGACCGCTACGGTCGCAGGTTCGAATCCTGCCTCGGGCATGGATGTGTGTGATGTCCTTAGGTTAGTTAGGTGCGACTGATGACCTCAGAAGTTAAGTCGCATAGTGCTCAGAGCCATTTGAGCCATTTTATTGTCAGCAATGAAGTCAGTTTGAAAACCGATTTTCAGATTTCAAGGCAATGGATCTGTTCTATCTTTCATAGCTCAACCTTTCCAAAAAGGAGATGTGGAAGATATTTCAAATAGAATAAGTACTCTGTCTCTCTTTTGGCGGAACTGAAACTGAAGAGGAAATAATTTGATTTCAAAGTTCAGAATACAGAGAAGATAACTTTCGGAAATTAGTGAGTGTAAAACTCTACCCTAATCTTGTAAAAGTGGCATAGTATGTTTTACCGTTTATTGGATCAACTGACTGACTGTTCCTCATCTTTCAGACTGTGTGAGGTTGGCTCTGACAAATTATTCACGAGGTTATTGCAAACTTGCTAATGACATGCAAAGCCAAGTATCTCACTAGGCCTTCTTCAACGTTTATGATGGTGTTCTTTTTAATATTTCTCACAATTGTAATATCTTGAAAACTGAGTAGTACGCCTTCAATTTTTTATGGAGAGAAAATTACTTTTTATGTATTTTGTGTAAATAAAATGGTTAATTTGGCTGTGGTGTTCTTATGCACTTGAACCTTTATGAATTTCTTAGTCAGCAGATCATGTGGTCTAAATAGTATCCAGTAGATGTACAGCCTAAATACGCTGAGCAGTCTTGGTATATATTAAATGTCACGCAGAAATTTCTATCGATTTGTCTCTGTCAATTTAATAGAAAATTTGGAAATTTGTGGTAAGTTACTATAGGACCTAACTGCTGAGGTCATCGGTCCCTAGGCTTACACACTAGTTAATTTAACTTAAACTAACCTATGCTAAGGACAACACACTCGCTCATGCCCGAGGGAGGACTCGAACCTCCAACGGGCGACAAATTAATTAAACTATGATCAGTTTATGTAATGTTAGCGTTGCCATCTTGCCCCGGCTTCCCCTACATATTTACACAGTGATACACTATCCACCGTGAGTAGCGTCTTCATTGTGGTGGACAGCTGTTCTTCACAAATCACTAAATACTGCAGGAATTTGTCGCGCGGAGCCGCAGTGGGCAGCCGGAAATGATGTGGCCGTACGGAACGGATCGGTCACGGAGGCTCAGTCGTAGGCGAAGCTCGTGCCAGACTTTGGTTCATTGATAGCATACCAGGAAAATGCACCTACTAAGCAGACTGCTTGCAGGGCACTAGAATTTTCAAGCTAGTAGGACCCATCTGTAAAGCAGATTGCCTGCAGGCCACTACAATATTCCTCAAGCATGTGGTCCTGTACCGAACAGGAGTAACAGGGGACACGAACCGTGTGAAAAGATGGGCAACTCGCATACTCACAGGTTTGTTTGACTGATGTAAGAGTGTCACGGAGATGGTGAAGAAACTGTACTAGCAGATACTTGAAGATAGTCGTAAACCATCCCGTCGAAGCCTACTTAAAAAGTTTTGAGAACCGGCATAAAGTGTTGAATCTAAGAATACACTATGACCCCCTGCGTATTGCTCGCAAGGACAGTATGAGACTACCAACAGCGCGCGAAGGGGCATTCAGGCAGTCATTCTCCTCGCGCTCATTACGTGAATGGAACGGCAAGTAACTCGACAGTGGGACGTACCCTCTGCCGTGCAGTGGTTTGCAGAGTGTAGATCTGCAAGGGACATTTCATAAATAATGTATAGGTTGGCATTACTGTGGCCAGATTGAGCAACAATAACGAAAATTACGTCAGATGTAGTGGGAAGCTTGAGGAAGAAGCACGTGTTTATGTATTTTCGCTGTGTACTCTAACGTAAAACTTACGACAGGCAGAAATGGACCCTGACAGGGGTCTCGAGTACTGTGAATGTTGAAGACCAGAGGTCGTACATCCAGATCGAAACTCTACACGACAAAAACGACAGAAATCCACAGTGCGTTAAGTGAAGTTTGTGGTGAGTTGCAGTGGGCGGTAGTACAGTCTCACGTTGGGTTTTTTTCGTGGTGGTAATGTGAATATAGACATTAATCCAAGACCTTGAAGGCCAAAAACGTCAACTAGTGAACTAAGTATGAAACTTCTGGCAGATGCTCTTTGAAGCCATGTGCATTCCCTCCACATCAATATTCTGTATTCTGACAAATGATTTGAAGAAGAGAAAAATTTCTGCGCCGTGGGTCCGACATTGTTACACTGGTGAAGAGAAACAGAAACGCCTGTACATGTAACCTTGCTCAAACAACGATTCCTGTGTCGAATTGTCACTGTTCATGAAACGTAGATTAGTGACGTTTAACCGGTATTGAAATCAAATTCCAATGAATGGAGAACTTTAGACTCTCCACATCCAAAAAATTTCGACGCGCTCAGAGCTCGAGCAATGATGATTTTTGCATATGATCACCAGGGAATCATCACGACAGATAAGAGTCAGATGTGGAACAAGTGTCACAGCAGTGTGTCATCGTAACTTCGTGCAAAACCTGCGCAGAAAAATGCACAAAACCAGACACAAGTTGCTCGAGGCTGGGCCGCCCATTCTCCTCGGCAATCATCGCCCGCATATCGGCGATGTTGCAGCCCAAATACTGCGCGAATATCATCGCCCGCATATCGGCGATGTTGCACTCCAAACACTGCGCGAATACGGATGAGAAGGGTACCCACATCCTCCCTACATCCTTGACATGAGTTCGCCAGACTTTGACTTGTTGAAATCTTTCAGTGGACGTCGTTATCTTTCTCTGAAAGAGCTTTCTACTGCCGTTAATCAAACCCACTCGACAGCTGAACGGAAGTGGTATCCTGGATGGAATAACAGAGCTTCCAAGATGTTGACATTCATCCATGGAGAAGCAGGGAGACTATATTGAACCACTGTAAAGAGATATTGAAAAAAAGTGTAAATAAAAATAATTAGTGTGCATTACTTATGAAACGTCCCTCGCAGATTGTGTAGATTCATAGAATATGGCATAGAGAATAATGATGATATTACACTCGCAGCACCTACTCAGAACAGTTCGAAAGCTCTGACAGCCACACCATCACCTGAAAGGAGGATCGGACGATCGGGAGTCACGATAACCATACGGTGCTGCTTACGGAGGGGGCGCCCTTTTCGATGTAGGAAATGGAAAGAATAAACAACGAAGTGACCCTCAGATTCCTGGGCCGCCGACTGGACAGTTATTAGTGAGCCAGACAGACGGGACTGCTTCGTGCGGTGGCTGCACTCGTCGCGCTGCGCCGAGCTGGGTGAGTGACAGCCAGACCACCCCGGTCCCCCCCATGGCCGCCACCTGCGCTCCATTCATCGCGGCCTGCCGGGCAGTTAGCGGCGCGGCGCGTGCCAACTCGTCTCCCCCCACCGCTCCCTTCACGCCACGGCCGGCTCCCCGGCCCCCTTCCCCCCTCCTCCATCACCGCGGCGCTTAACCGCGGGCCTTGGCTCGCCGGTCGATGCCTGACGCCTGGGCGCGACGGAAAACCTCACCCTCGCGCGCCATGGCCGCCCTGTGCCTGGCCCCATTTGACAGTGCGCCACAGCTCTGGCCCCATTTGACTGCGCCACAGCTCTGGCCCAATTTGACAGCGTCACAGCTCAGGCCCAATTTCACAGCGTCACAGCTCAGGCCCCATTTGACAGTGCCACAGCCATGGCGTCTTGCCGCCTCTGACAGCTCTGGCATCTGGCCCCATTTGACAGCGTCACAACTCTGGCCCCATCTGATAGCGCTACATCTCAGCTGCTTCTCTCCTCGCCTGGTGTCTACTTATCTTCAGCGCCCTCGAAATATCTACTCAAACGCGCGCAAACCTTTCGTCAGCACACTTTGTTTCCGAGGATTCTAGTTTATGTGATCTTGTAAGCAAAGTCTCTAGTTAAAAAAAAAAGAAGCCTTTATTTACAATAAATTGTACATAGTTTTGAAGCTTGAACATTTTTATATTTTTGCACGTAATCGTCTATTCGACCGACGCTTTTTTGTAAACGCTGTAGCAGTTTTCGTTTGCTCATGTCATACTAGCTCACTGTCATGCTATTGAAGAAGCGCCAAACCCTGTCTTTCACCTTCTTGTTGTCACTGAAGCACCTTCCAGTCAAGTGTTCTTTCAAGTTCGGAAACAAGTAAGAGTCACTGGGCACTGAGTCTGGACTGGAAGTGGACGGGTGATGATGCTTCATCCAAATTTTTGCAGAAGATCCACAGCCTGACGAGCGATCTGGAAGCGAGCACTGTCATGGAGAATGCTTCTGCCCTTGCTCAACAATCCTCTTCTTACTTTCTGAATCGTCCATCTCTTTAATGTCTGACAATACCTATCGGCATTTATTGTTGGTATGCATCATTAAGTCAACCAACAACATTCCCTTTCGATCCGAAAACACAGCGGACGTGACTTACCGGCAGACTGAGTTCTTTTGAATTTTTGTGGCTTGTATGACTTGGAAAGCCACCATCACGTGATTGTTGTTTTTCGTCTCAGGTGTAAAGTGGAAAGCCCACCTGTGACTATTGAATCCAAAAGGTGTTGTCCTTTTTATGTGCACAGCGCTGAAGAAATTGGTGGGAAGTTTCAAAGCGCTGCCGTCTGTGATCTTCCGTCAGCATTCTTTCGACCCATCTTGGACACACCTTCTGAAATTTCAATACCTCAATAAAAGTTCAGTTCTTCGAGAAACCTCAGGAACAGCATTGCGGAGCTAATTGAGAGTGACCTGCCAATCTCGAACACGATGTGTTCAACCTCTATGATTATGTCTATGGGAATTGGCAGTCTCCCTATTCTTTCCTTGTCATGAATTTCATTACGACCACCTGAAAACTCTCTGCGCCACCTGCGGACATTTTTGACATCCATACACCACTCTCCATACATTTCTGTCAACTATCGATGAGTGTCGATTGGTTTAACGTCTTCTGAACCAAAAAACCGAATAACTGCGCGAATTTCGCACCTGGCGGCAGTGGCTAAAGGGAGCTCAATTACAACTGGCTCCAAACCAAGACGCAACCTTCAGCAGATGTGACGTGGTTCCTGTAGAAAGTGAAGGAAGCAAGGAAAAAGCAGTGTGGCAAACAGCCATGCAAACAGTTCCCCTGCAGCTCCAGCGCTTTTTAGATCTTACCTTCAGGATTGCCCTTGTATGGGGTGTCTGTTCTTTCGGACATGTCCTGAGAACAGACACCGTTTTGATCCCACAGCCACTATAAATCAAAAGACAAAGTAATGGCATTGGCTGTGAATGGGTATCAATTTAAATCTATGGGGAAAGCTGAAAATTTGTGGCTGATCAGGATTTGAGCCCAAATCTAGTGGTCAGGAGGCAGATGCACTGACCACTGTACCATTTGGGCAAAGTAGACATCACAACTGCACAGACTACACTAGCACACATCCCATCATATGGACATGAGGACCACTGATTATTCCCTTAGTGCAGATGGGAAATGACGAAATGATGCGACTAATGAGGATAATTGGCAAACGGTACTACGTCAGTAGTGTGTGGTGTAAGTTGAGAATTTGGGTCTAACAGGATCCGTGCCTGGATAGCTCAGTGGTCAGCTCATTTGCCTAGTAATCGGGAGACACAGGTTCGAATCCCGACCTGGTACGGTTTTTCAACTTTCTCCATTGATTCGAATTAATGCCCTCTCGCAGCCAATGTCTTTGAATCCTTTCTGTCCAGATCCGGGTGTGGCTCAAGAAATGCTTCACTGATAGATACTGGTTTATAAAGAAATTACCACTACTAGCACACATTTTTTACAATGTTTCACCAGTATGTCACTGAATTGCAACTGTTTCGCGCCATCTGTTTTATGACAGATTACGGGAATGCGACAGCAGATTTAGTCAATCGCACTGATACGGCGCACATGCAAGCTGATATGGCCCCCAAACTGTAAAAGACTTTCTAAGTGCCAGAATGAGATTTTCACTCTGCAGCAGAGTGTGCGCCGATATGAAACTTCCTGGCAGATTAAAACTGTGTGCCGGGCCGAGACTCGAACTCGGTACCTTTCTTTGCCTTTCGTTGAAAGTGCTCTACCAGCTGCGCTACCCAAGCACGACTCACGCCCTGTCCTCACAGCTTTACTTCCGCCAGTACCTCGTCTCCTACTTTCCAAACTTCACAGAAGTTCTCCTGCGAACCGCAGCGAATGGAATCTCGTCAGTAAGTTCCAGCGGGGTAGGACGCCTTCCTCTTCGATACCAAACTCACCATTGTTTTCGAATTTAATTATCATCTTCTTTAACGCATTTAATGATACCAGATCTCTCCTCAGACATTTCGTCGGCAATTCTCTCTCAACGCAGGACTGCAATTGCTGCTGTCCACATAAAGCAGTTTCACTAACATCACACGCTTTCTCTTCTCGATAGCTATACTGTCCACACACCTGGTGGCCACAATTGGAACTAATATTTTTTTCCACGGTAACCGGTTCCGCATTAACGTATCTACAGAGTTTCGCTACCAGCCCACACTGGACCTCCCTAAATAGCAGCACTTTAAATATAACCACCCCATACCTCCCAACATCGGCAATATTGCCCAGCCACACTGCTAAGTTGCCGTATATTGCAGCTACATTGCAGCAATGTTGAAAGCGAAGCTATTGCACCCAACTACTGCTATAAAATATGACCCGAGCATACGCACCTTTACGGATATCAGAGTACAGTTACGACAGTATGATTAAAATTACTTGATAGTTGACGTTTGTGACTCGTCGCCACAATGTTGCCACATCTGCTGCCAACTACCGCTTGGTTATAGGTGCGGGTCACTTCACAAATGCTGTTAATGTGTAATGCAGAGCAATGTTGGAAGCGGCCACCAAGAGGTGACGGATATGTGAGATGCTCTGTCGATAGCTGATTTTAAGTGACCCAAGACTGAACACCTAACCACAACGTCGTGATGTGCATTGTTTCCGAGAAAACGGCAGTCCACACGGCGATTGAAGCTAACCGCTACGAGAATACTCAAGACAGTTTCAGCGTTTTATTTAAAAAAAAAAGTGTAATTACTCAGTAACATTCACTGGCTACCAGAAACCATCCTGACAGTGCCTACACCAACCGCCGCTTTACCAGCCGATAAGCAGTCCTGGTTGGCACTTGGTTGCAAATTACAGTCTACACAGGCAGATTCTAAACGAAGAAAGAATAAAGGAAAGAAAAATGACAGCAAATAACTAAGTCAATACGATAATGAAAATTGTGTGCAAATTATTAGAAATTAGAAAATTCACATTTAAAACAATCAATTGGATATAAATAATAATGAAAGGGTTGTGATTAGATTTAGAAATTTAAAAAATATTTCGCTGTATTTCACGAGATTCTAAGGAGCGACATGGTGTAAAATTGTTACATCCCTCGCCCCCCCCCCCTGCCCCCGTCACCATAACTAAAGTAAGCCGATCTCTGCAACTATATTAACTGTATAAGTGACGCTCAATGTCCCCTGGTGCCCAAGGATCCAGTACTGTGTGTTTAGTGCTGTGTATGAAACTCGTAGCCTTTCGCCTCTGCTGCTCAATCTGTACATCGAAGAAGCAATAATGGAAATAAAAGAAAGATTCAGGAGTGGAATTACAATTCAAGGTGAAAGGATATCAATGATGCGATTCACTCATGACATTGTTATCCTAAGTGAAGGCGGAGAAGAATTACGTGATCTGCTGAACGGAATGGTCTAATGAGTACAGACTATGGACTGAGAGTAAATCGAAGAAAGACGAAGGTAATGAGAAGTAGTAGAAATGAGAACAGCGAGAAACTTAACATCAGGATTGATGATCGCGAAGTAGATGAAGTTAGGGAATTCTGCTACCAAGGCAGTAAAATAACCAATGACGGATAGAGTAAGGAGGACATCAAAAGCAGACCAGAACAGGCGAAAAGGACATTTCTGGCCAAGAGAAGTCTATTAATATCAAATATTGGCCTTAATTTGAGGAGGAAATTTCTGAGAATGTACGTCTGGCAAAATGGCCATTCCTGGCCAAGAGAAGTCTACTTATATCAAATATGGACCTTAATTTGAGGAAGAAATTTCTGAGAATGTACGTCTGGAGTACAGCATTTTGTGGTAGTGAAACATGGACTGTGGGAAAACTTGAACAGAAGAGAATCGAAGCATTTGAGATGTGGTGCTACAGACGAATGTTGAAAATTAGGCAGACTGATAAGGTAAGGAATAAGGTGGTTCTGTGCTGAATTGGAGAGGAAATAAATATGTGGAAAACACTGAAAAGGAGAAGGGACAGGATGGTAGGACATCTGTTGAGACAAGAGGAAATGACTTCCATGGTACTAAAGGGAGCTGTAGAGGGCAAAAACTGTGGAGGAAGACAGAGATCGAAGTACAACCAGCAAAAAACTGAAGACGTACAATGCAAGTGCTACTCTGAGATGAAAAGATTAGCACAGGAGAGGAATTCGTGGCGGGCTGCATCAAACCAGTCAGAAGACTGATGAGGTAAAAAAAAAAAAAGTACTCTACTGGCCATTAAAATTGCTACACCACGAACATGACGTGCTACAGACGAGAAATTTAACCGACAGGAAGAAGATGCTGTGATATGCAAATGATTAGCTTTTCAGAGCATTCAACAAGGTTGGCGCCGGTGGCGACACCTACAACGTGCTGACATGAGGAAAGTTTCCAACCGATTTCTCGTACATAAACAGCAGTTGACCGGCGTTGCCTGGTGAAACGTTGTCGTGATGCCTCGTGTAAGTTGGAGAAAAGCGTACCATCACGTTTCCGACGTTGATAAAGGTCGTTTTGTAGCCTATCGCGTTTGCGGTTTATCGTATCGCGATAATGCTGCTCGCGTAGGTCGAGATCGAATGACTATTCGCAGAATATTGTATAGGTGGGTTCAGGAGGGTAATACGGAACGCCGTGCTGGATCCCAACGGTCTCGTATCACTAGCAGTCGAGATGAGAGGCATCTTATCCGCATGGCTGTAACGGATCGTGCAGCCACGTCTCGATCCCTGAGTCAACATATGGGGACGTTCGCAAGACAACAAACATCTGCACGAACAGTTCGACGACGTTTGCAGCAGCATGGACTATCAGCTCGGAGATCATGGCTGCGGTTACCCATGACGCTGCATTACAGACAGGAGAGCCTGCGATGGTGTACTCAACGAAGAACCTGGGTGCACGAATGGCAAAATGTCATTTTTTCGGATGAATCCAGATTCTGTTTACAGCATCATGATGGTCGCATCCGTGTTTGGCGACATCGCGGTGACCGCACATTGGAAGCGTGTATTCGTCATCCCCATAGTGGTGTATCACCCACGTGGTGGTACGGGGTGACATTGATTACACGTCTCGGTCACCTCTTGTTCGCATTGACGGCACTTTGAACAGTGGACGTTACATTTCAGATGTGTTCCGACCCGTGGCTCTAACCTTCATTCGATCCCTGCGTAACCCTACATTTCAGTAGGATAATGCACGACCGCATGTTGCAGGTCCTGTACGGACCTTTCTTGATACAGAAAATGTTCGACTGCTGCCCTAGCCAGCACATTCTCCAGATGTCTCACCAATTGAAAACGTCTGGTCAATGGTGGCCGAGCAACTGGCTCGTCACAATACGCCAGTCACTACTCTTGATGAACTGTGGTATCGTGTTGAAGCTGCATGGGCAGCTGTACCTGTACACGCCATCCAAGCTTTGTTTGACTCAATCCCAAGGCGTATCAAGGCCGTTATTACGGCCAGAGGTGGTTGTTCTGGGTACTAATTTCTCAGGATCTATGCACCCAAACTGCGCGAAAATGTAATCACATGTCAGTTCTAGTATAATATATCTGTCCAATGAATACCCGTGTTCATCTGCATTTCTTCGTGGTGTAGCAATTTTAATGGCCAGTAGTGTATATCGTTAGTATGATTGTATATATATATATATATATATATATATATACACTCCTGGAAATTGAAATAAGAACACCGTGAATTCATTGTCCCAGGAAGGTGAAACTTTATTGACACATTCCTGGGGTCAGATACATCACATGATCACACTGACAGAACCACAGGCACATAGACACAGGCAACACAGCATGCACAATGTCGGCACTAGTACAGTGTATATCCACCTTTCGCAGCAATGCAGGCTGCTATTCTCCAATGGAGACGATCGTAGAGATGCTGGATGTAGTCCTGTGGAACGGCTTGCCATGCCATTTCCACCTGGCGCCTCAGTTGGACCAGCGTTCGTGCTGGACGTGCAGACCGCGTGAGACGACGCTTCATCCAGTCCCAAACATGCTCAATGGGGGACAGATCCGGAGATCTTGCTGGCCAGGGTAGTTGACTTACACCTTCTAGAGCACGTTGGGTGGCACGGGATACATGCGGACGTGCATTGTCCTGTTGGAACAGCAAGTTCCCTTGCCGGTCTAGGAATGGTAGAACGATGGGTTCGATGACGGTTTGGATGTACCGTGCACTATTCAGTGTCCCCTCGACGATCACCAGTGGTGTACGGCCAGTGTAGGAGATCGCTCCCCACACCATGATGCCGGGTGTTGGCCCTGTGTGCATCGGTCGTATGCAGTCCTGATTGTGGCGCTCACCTGCACGGCGCCAAACACGCATACGACCATCATCGGCACCAAGGCAGAAGCGACTCTCATCGCTGAAGACGACACGTCTCCATTCGTCCCTCCATTCACGCCTGTCGCGACACCACTGGAGGCGGGCTGCACGATGTTGGGGCGTGAGCGGAAGACGGCCTAACGGTGTGCGGAACCGTAGCCCAGCTTCATGGAGACGGTTGCGAATGGTCCTCGCCGATACCCCAGGAGCAACAGTGTCCCTAATTTGCTGGGAAGTGGCGGTGCGGTCCCCTACGGCACTGCGTAGGATCCTACGGTCTTGGCGTGCATCCGTGCGTCGCTGCGGTCCGGTCCCAGGTCGACGGGCACGTGCACCTTCCGCCGACCACTGGCGACAACATCGATGTACTGTGGAGACCTCACGCCCCACGTGTTGAGCAATTCGGCGGTACGTCCACCCGGCCTCCCGCATGCCCACTATACGCCCTCGCTCAAAGTCCGTCAACTGCACATACGGTTCACGTCCACGCTGTCGCGGCATGCTACCAGTGTTAAAGACTGCGATGGAGCTCCGTATGCCACGGCAAACTGGCTGACACTGACGGCGGCGGTGCACAAATGCTGCGCAGCTAGCGCCATTCGACGGCCAACACCGCGGTTCCTGGTGTGTCCGCTGTGCCGTGCGTGTGATCATTGCTTGTACAGCCCTCTCGCAGTGTCCGGAGCAAGTATGGTGGGTCTGACACACCAGTGTCAATGTGTTCTTTTTTCCATTTCCAGGAGTGTATATATATATATATATATATATATATATATATATATATATATATATATATATATATATGTGTGTGTGTGCTTCATCTGTGGTGAAATACGAAATGAAATGACCATTCCAGGATTCGGAATCCAAACACAACAAGAAAGTTGGAGAAAGTAAAGTGGCCAATTCTTGTGACAGTTTGGCAATGGCGAACAGTTCGGGCGTGATGTTGAGCGCTCTGATTGGAAGAAATCAATTACAATGCGTGGAGTGTGAATTATCAAGTAATTTTAATAGGAGTATAGTCCGAGCGAAAGGAGATCTTGTAGTAGTGACGAGACACGGGGTAGCCGCAGACGGCTGCCTGCGAGTACGCAGCAGCTCGGGGCTGCGGCGCGCCAGCCGCTGCTCACACACACACACACACACACACACACATAAACAGCAGAGCGGCCTCCCCCCTCAACCCCCCCCCCTTTCCCACCACGGCGTCCCGGCGGCACGCGCCGCGGCACGCGCCACAGCCGCCAGCGCCGTCACGCCCCGACGCCGCCTCCCCTCTCACCCCTCCGTCCCTCCTCCCCCCCCCGTCCCATCCCCCCCTCTCACCCCACATCCGCCGTCCCACGTCACGCGCCGCAGCCGCCGGCGCCGCCGCGGACGGAAATAAACGGCGCCGGCAGGCTGGCAGCCGGGCAGCGCGGTGCGTGGCGGAGGGTGGCTCCGCCGCGCCGATAAAACTGCCGGCAATAACTGGCCGTAATAGCGCGCCCTGGACTCTGCAGTGGCGTCCGTCCGCCGGTGGCGCGTTCTGCAATTGCGAACCCACAGCGACGGAGCGGTCACTGGGTCGTGTGGCGTTAAGAATAGACCTGCAGCTAATTTTTTAAAGCGCATCATATTCGCCATTGACTGCAGAAATTATTTATTTTTCGGCTCTTGGACCATTTTCAAGTAGTACTGCAAAAGATTTTTCTTCAGCACATATCCCCCGACATGAATACATGTCACGGTCAAAAATAGGCCTTTTGACAATGTTAACAGGGTTCAGGCAAATCGTTAAAAATCGTCGTTCTAACACACTGCTTACACTGAACTAAGGCAGTAGCGCAAAAATATATTCACAGTAAGACCTGTGAATCAAAATCGCTTTCAAACACGACACAGTTTGCCGCAGGAAGAAAATCAACGCCCGTCTCCACCGTTAGCGAGAGAACATTGCATTGGGAAACGCATGCAGTTCAACATTTACAGAGTCCGTCAGCTCGAAGCAGAACGTTGTTCGAACAAGCGCTTCTTATTAAAACTGTGTGCCGCACCGAGACTCGAACTCGGGACCTTTGCCTTTCGCAGACAAGTGCTCTACCATCTGAGCCACTCAAGCACGACTCACGCCCAGTCCTCACAGCTTTACTTCTGCCTGTACCTCGTCTCCTACCTTCCTACTTTACAGAAGCTCTCCTGCGAACCTAGCAGAACTAGCTCTCCTGAAAGAAAGGATAGTTCTGGTAGGTTCGCAGGAGGGTTTCTGTAAAATTTGGGAGGTAGGAGACAAGGCACTGGCAGAAGTAAAGCTGTGATGACGGGGCGTGAGTCGTGCTTGGGTAGCTCAGATGGTAGAGCACTTGCCCGCGAAAGACAAAGGTCCCAGTTCGAGTCTTGGCCCGGCACACAGTTTTAATCTGCCAGAACACTCCGCTGCAGAGAGAAAATCGCATTCTGGAAGAGCTTCTTGAATGAGCTACAAATCACCGAACGCGCACAGTAGCTGCCTGGCGGAACGGGTTTGCCCGTATTCAAATGACGCACGTCGGCGAGTGCACCAAAGACTAAATGAAGGATTTCATCCTTAATATAACTGCGTAGGCTTCCGCGGCCAGAGTCAGTAGACATAAAAGATTTCTGGGTGGTGCGTTCTAGCTATGCAGTGTCCCGTAGAACGCACCAATAGACCCAGAAGAAGATCGCTGCAACGGTGGCCAAAACGTTGGTTTTCTCCAGCAGTAGTTTTATACAATATGACGCGGTACCGTTCACAGAAAACTTTTATGTCGATTTCATCCTTGGTGTCTCCAACGTAAGGTACAATCCAGAGGTGGGTTTGTGATGATTTGGGGGCGTTTTTCTTATCATGAATTAGTCCCGCTCACTGAGGTGACCAGTGACATAAACCAGCATGTTTACTTAAACACCTTGCCTCTGCCTCGTGATGAATGGGTGTTGTGTGATATCCTTAGGTTAGGTTTAAGTAGTTTTAAGTTCTAGGGGACTGATAACCATAGATGTTAAGTCCCATAGTGCTCAGAGCCATTTGAACCAAAAACCTTGCATTATCAGGCGACAACAACAGACTTCATTGGGCTGGAAGATTAAGTAATTGGTTTTCTCAACACTTCCCTATTACATATTCTCCAGATATGAACCCTATATAATATGCCTGAGATAGATTGAAAAGGGCTGTTTACGGACGACGTGACCCACCAACAACTCTCAGGGATATACGCCGAATTGCCGTTGGGGGGTGGGACAATCTGGACCAAAAGCGTCTTGTGAACTTGTGGATGATATGCCGCGACTAATATAGGCATGCCTCAATGCAAGAGACGTGCTACTGAGTATTAGAGGTACCGGTGTGTACAGCAATCTGGACCACCACCTCTGAAGGTCTCGCTGTATGGTAGTACAGTATGAAATGTGTGGTTTTCATGAGCAATAAAAAGGGCGGAAATGATGTTTATGTTGATCTCTATTCCAATTTTCTGTACAGGTTCCGGAACTCTCGGAACAGAGGTGATGCAATTTTTTTATGTGTATATTTCACCACACATTTATTTAACTATTGAATACAGCTGATAATACAAATTCATGGTAATTTAAGAAGTGGTCAGCCGCTTGTGTTAGCTGTCTAAAAATAGTGCCAAAAGAAGCTTCCGTCAAGCAGACCTAAATAATTATTTAAGGAATATTTAACGACAGTCTGTTGTCGTCTAACATGAGCGCGCTTGTGCAGAGGTGCTGGCTTATTTTTTTGTGAACAAACCTTTACTTGTATCTATTGTACGTGATCTGTATATAACATTTCTTTATTTACGAGGCGTATTCCGAAAGTAAGGTCCGATCGTTCGCGAAATGGAAACCACAGTGAAAATCCGATAAAGCTTTGCCTGTGATAAATTTAAAATGGCTGTTTGTGGACCTGGCTCCATGTAACTATCATCTCTTTTGGAAACTGAAAGACTCTCTTCATGGAACAGGGTTTCAAGATGATGACTCCCTTGTGCACGCTGCCAAACAGTGGCTACAACAGGTTGGTCCAGAATGTTACCGTGCAGGTGTACAGGCACTGGTTCAGAGATGGCGTAAGGCGGTTGAGGGGGATGGAAATTATGTGGAGAAATGAAAATAGTTCCTAAAGGACTTATCTACACACTGTAAAACTTTCAAACATGTAGAATAAAAGATGGATTAAAAAAATAGTGTGCATTTCTTTTGGAGTGATCCTCGTAATAAGTGACATTTTACCCAAACATTTTCACTCTGTATATGTCGCAAAGTTTGGGACAGGGTGCCACTTGTCGCTGCTGTCGTCTAAACGTGGACGCACAAGAAGCTAACCCTGCTGGCAGAACTTCTGTAGCTGGGGCGGCTGCGTCACAGCGGTGCCCCATCAGACTGGCAGCGAGCCGCCCGCCATATGTCGGTCTAATTGCGCCGCCGTGGGACTGTGCTGGGCATACGGCGGGCGATATCTGCGCGCGATTCGCGATAAACTAGAAGCAGAGAGCAGTTCTGTCCGCTGTCCTCCCCTCAATCTGAGGCGTAAAAATTAACCAAAAACGACAGGTAACAGAAATAAGGTAGGCAAAAGGAAGATTAGGGTTCAACGATCCGTCAATGATAGTGTCATTATAGACAGAGCACGAGCTCGGATTGGATAAGAGATCGCCTGATACCTTTCTACAGCAATCATCTCATTTCCCACCTCTAGCGATTTAGAAGAAACAAACTTCGGGTCTGGTGGTCTGACAGTAACGCACTTCCCTGGAAACCCAAAGGTCACGAGGCTGAACAGTCAAACCTTGGATTATTCAGTCTGTGTTTTAATCTAGGCTTCGCCAGAAACGACACCTGCTTCAGTTTACATCTTAAACTGTTGTTCAGTTTCCATCTTAAAATGTTGATCCCCTTTCTGCAGATGGATAAGTGGGGGTAGGTTAGGGACATGCTACTCACTGAAGTGGCGACCAATTGTAAGACATGCATCACATTAATGCGCCACAGGAAGATGTTAATATTATAGGAGCAACCAAGAAATACCTGAATCAGTGTAGCCAGATGGCGATTTGAACTCCGCTCCTGATGGTTGTCTACCCTACTGCAGATACGCTGACGCAAAGGTAACATGTCACGTCAAGAACACCTTGATGATGGCATCCCAGAGATGCTCGATAATGTTCATGTCTGGGGAGTTTCGTGGCCAATGGGAGAGTTTAAACTGAGAAGAGCGTTCCTGGAGCCACTCTGTAGCAATTCTGGACGTATAGAGTGTCGCATTGTCCTGTTGGAATTGCCTAAATCCGTCGGAATGCACAATGGACTTGAAAGGATGCAGGTGATCTGACAGGATGCTTACATACGTGTCATCTGTCAGACTCGTATCTAGACGAGTCAGGAGTCCCATATCACTCCAACTGCACACTCCCCATACCATTACAGAGCCCCCAGCAGCCTAAACAGTCCCCTGCTGACATCCAGAGTTTAAGGATTCACGAGGTTGTCTTCATACCCGTAGACGTCCATACCCTCGTCCGACCGGGCAACATGTTTTCAGTCATCAACAGTCCAATGTCGGGGTTGACGGGCCCAGGCGAGGCGTAAAGCTTTGTGTTGTGCAGTCATCAAGGATACACGAGTGGGCCTTCGGCAACAAAAGCCCATATCGACGTTGTTTCGTCGAATGATTCGCATGCTGCCACTTGTTGATGGTCCACCATTGAAATCTGCAGCAATTTGCGGAAGGGTTGAACTCGTATCACGCTGAACGATTCTCTTCACTCGTCACTGGTCCCGCTCTTGCAGGATCTTTTTTTCGGCTTTGTCGGAGATCTGATGTTTTACCGGATTCCTGATATTCATGGTACACCCGTGAAATCGTCGTATGGAGAAATCCGCATTGCATCGCTATCTCGAAGATGCTGTGTCCCATCTCTCGTACGATTATAACATCACGTTCAAACCTGCTTAAATCTCCATAAAATGCCACTGTAGCAGCAGTAACCTATCTAACAACTGCGCTAGACACTTGCTGTCTTATACAGACGTTGCCGAACGCAGCTTCGTATTCTGCCTGTTTACATGTCTCTGTATTTGAATACGCATGCCTATACCAATTTCTTTTGTGCTTCAGTGTACGTTTGTCTGTTTCAGCGTGGTCTAAGTGTAGTGTATGTCTGTTTTTCGCGTATTGCCCGCACAAGAAGGCAGCGTGTTGTGGCGAACATTCTTCACCGCATGTGCATGTAGCTAATCTATCTCGGACTCACGCGGTTTAAGTGCGTGGGATAAGATCCGTGTCCAGTTAAGAAATGTACGATAGCGCGGCTGCGGTCGATATTTCATTCTCAAGCGCTCCCTTAAGTCAGGGAGGAAGTCGTGCGTCTACGTCACTTATTACTTATATCCCACTCACCTTGCCACGTATCCAAACGCCAACTTTTAAGGTGACGCGTCGTCTGTATCGGTACACCAGATATTATGTGTACCTTATGCAGTCTCCCCATTGTTAACCAGCACCTTCCAGTACTGTATTTGATCGTGATATCTATGGGGCACATCCCGAGTACCACCAGCACTGAGGCGGTGCCGAAGGCTCCAGATAGCCTAAGTTGGACACTTCTCTTTCCTCGTCTGACTGATGATTTGTTGGTGACCAGGTCCAGTCTGTGTGCCCACGTGCTAGCTGCGAAGCTGAGTACTGATTCGAAGAGCGCACAGTGGTACGTCCGTATGACTGGTAGAGGTACTGTATGCAGTTCTTGGAATCACTGTGTGGAGCGCAGACTACACCAGAAGCACCTCAACTAATGTACGAACCCCTGACTGGCCTGTAACGTTCCCTGATTTATCCCACAAAGAGCGTCTTTCGGAGCCGGAGCTATCTTCATGAAGTGACACAGCAGAAGGACTACACCACTTGAAGATCACAGGATTCCTCGGCTACCTGTGGCGAATGGACGGATACAAATTTTTGGTCTGATACAATGACTCCGCTTTTTCTAATCCGAAGTCCTTCCCATAGAAAGCCATTGCCGTCAACGTCCACTTCATCGGTCAGTCGAAATGCTCCATATTTTTCCACGCGTTAGGACCTCCACTATTAAGTTTCCGCTTAGCTGTTGTCCATTTTCTAACGTCACCGACTATCCATTAAATCTTTTCGACCTCTACACATCACTTGTAACCAAGCAACGGACTTCTAGTCCACCACCCGTACGCATCGCTAGACGTCCCGACCAACTCAATGCAACTTTCTTTACTCTCATAATTGCATTTTCCACTCCAGTATAAGACCTGTTAGCATATATATGTTTCTCTACCTCTTCTGGCAATTCCACAAAAAATTCTTCATTCTTAGAGAAAGCTTTTTGACAATGTTGACTGGACCACTCTCTTTGAAATTTTGAAGGTAGGAGGGATAAAATATATGGAGTGAAAGGCTATTCGCAACCTGCACAGAAACCAGACCTTAGTTGTAAGAGTCAAGGGGCATGGAAGGAAAGCAGTGTTTGAGAAGGGGGTGAGACAGGGCTGTAACCTATCCCTGATTTTATTCAATCTGTACATTCAGCAAGCAGTAAAGGAAACCAAAAAAATTTGGAGTAGGAATTGAAGTTTAGGAAGAAGAACTAAAACCTTTACCGTTTTTCCGATGATATTGTAATTCAGTCAGAAACAGCAAAAGACTTCGAAAAACAGTTGAATGGAATTGGATTTAAGATGAACATCAACAAAAGCAAAACAATTATAATGGAATGTAGTCAAATTAAATCAGGTGATGCTGAGGGAATTGGATTAGGAAACGAGACACTTAAAGCAGTAGACGAGTTTTGCTATTTGGACAGCAAACTAACTGATGATGGTCGAAGTAGAAAGGATATGCAATGAAACTGGCAATGGTAAGAAAAGCATTTCTGAAGAAGAGAAATTTCTTAACATCCAATACAGATTTAAGTGTTAGAAAGCCTTTTCTGAAAGTATTTGTATGGAGTGAAGCATGGGCGATAAACAGTATAGACAAGAAGAGAATAGAAGCTTTTGAAATGTGGTGTTACAGAAGAATGCTGAAGATTAGATGGGTAGGTCACGTAATTAATGATGAGGTACTGGATAGAATTGGGAAGAAAAGAAATTTGTGACACAACATGACTGGAAGAAGAGATCGGATGGTAAGACACTTAGAGAGACATCGAGGTATCATCAATTTAGCACTAGAGGGAAGTATATGGGTTAAAAATCGCAGAGGGAGAGCAAGAGATGGGTACAGTAAGCAGATTCAGAAGGATTTACGTTGCTGTAGTTACTCGGAGCTGAGGGGGCTTGCACAGGATAGAGTAACATAGAGAGGTGCATCAAACCAGTCTTCGAAATGAAGATCACAACAACTCCGAATTACACAAAGGATGTATTATAACTAATTTGGAAAACGCATGCAGAACAAAGTACACGATAATAGATGAAAAAAGTCTAATAAACATGGGCTGTAAAATGGATATCTGATGAGCTATGGGCACTTGTCCAGCATATGGTACGTGTTTCACAGTAGCAAAGATGAACAAATGCTCATGCGTCTTAAGGTACTTACTTTTAAGTCCTTGTTTGCTACACATTTGTTCCGTGTTTTGGCCCATACTACCACTTCTCAAAAATTGGAATATAAAAGTAATGCTGGAATCCAATATGGTGTTCGCCCACCCTTAGCCTTGATGACAGCTTACACTCTCGCAGGCATACGTTCAATCAGGTGCTGGAAGGTTTCTTGAGGAATGGCAGCCCATTCTTCGTGGAGTGCTGCACTGAGGAGAGGTATCGATGTATGCCGATGAGGCCTGGCACGAAGTCGGCGTTGCAAAACATCCCAATGGTGTTCTATAGGATTTAGGTCACGACTTTGTGCACGCCACTCAATTACAGGGATGTTATTGTCGTGTAACCAGTCCGCCACAGGCCGTGCATTATGAACAGGTGCTCGATCGCGTTGAAAGATGCAATCGACATCCCCGTATTACTCTTCAACATTGGGAAACAAGAAGGTGCTCAAAACATCAACGTGGGCCTGTTCTGGGGTAGTGCCACGCAAAACAACAAGGGGTGCAAGCCCCCTCCGTGAAAAACACGACCATACCATAACACCACCGTCTCCGAATTTTACTGTTGGCACTACACACGCTGGCAGATGACGTTCACCGGGCATTCGCCATACCCACAGCCTGTCATCGGATCGCCACATTGTGTACCGTGATTCGTCACTCCACACAACGTTTTTCCACTGTTCAATCGTCCAATTTTTATGGTCCTTACACCAAACGAGGCCTTGTTTGGCATTGACCGACGTGATGTGTGGCTTATGAGCAGCCGCTCGACCATGAAATCCAAATTTTCTCACCTCCCGCCTGTCATAATACTTGCAGTGGATTGTGATGCAGTTTGGAATTCCTGTACGATGGTCTGGAGAGATGTCTGCCTATTCACATTACGACCCTCTTCAACTGTTGGCGGTCTCTGTCAGTCAACAGACGAGGTCGGCGTGTACGCTTTTGTGCTGTACGTTTCCACTTCACTATCACATCGGAAAAGTGGACCTAGGGTAGTTTAGGAGTGTGTAAATCTCGCGTACAGACGTATGACACAAGTGACACCCAATCACCTGACCACGTTCGAAGTCAGTGAGTTCCGCTGAGCGCTCCATTCTGCTCTCTCACGATGTCTAATGACTACTGAGGTCGCTTATATGGAATACCTGGCAGTAGGTGGCAGCATAACGCCCCTAATATGAAAAACGTATGTCTTTGGGGGTGTTCGGATACTTTTGATGAGATAGTGGTGAATAACCAGTATTTTTCGGTATCTGTTTGTTCTCGGCTATGACAGGTGTTTTTTATTTGTTACTAATAACCGAGTGAAAAACCGAAATATCGGTTAGCCATAGCAGCAGTGCTAAGATTTTTCGTTTTTAAATAAATCTTTTTTTTAAAAAAAAGGAGTAATTTTCATTCGTAAAGTTTGCGTTGGTTTGTAATATTTCGTTACTGTAGAAAATGGCAAAAACGATCAGTGCTATTTTAATAACAATGCTGACAGAAATGAGCAGCAAACTAGTGGCATAACAGTCGGTACAGCATTGCTGAGACGGTATCATCCCTGCTACCATGTGTCGTGGCTTAATGTACACGTGTAAGTGAAGTTGCAACAGTTGCCCCCATCTGGTTTCTCGATGTCGCCGCCACACATCCACTGTACTTGTACTGTAGAATGGCACCAGCCCTAGCCTGGAAATATTCTTACGAACTGATGTAGCAAATATGCACAATCCTACATTTTCTTTAAAAGATCAAGGACTACTCTGCCATTTCCATGAAATAATAAAAGAGGAAGGAAATCATGCCGTTTTAAATTTAAAATTTAACAACAATTCAGTCATAGTGTACAATAAAAACAGAAAGTAACAGATCTGCTGGCTGTGTCTGCATATGCCTCTGTCTGCTCGTAGCGCTTGAAAACGGACCAATTTACACGAGAAACAAGGGAGTTATTCTGGCTCAGTTTCCGCTCATCAGCACACGTTATTCGCAATGCCCAAATAGTGGTATGACACCAGATTTTTGAGCAGGGTTTCAAAAAATTAGTATCAATGGTAGAATATAGGTCATATTTTCTACTATTCCACCACTTATAATGTTCAAGAATAGCTGCGAACAGTGAATGAATTAAGTTTTCTTTTAATTGCCTAATTAACTTAATATTTTGATTGTATTTATCTTCAAACTGAGAAAGTCAATATTTTTGCTGTGTTTGTTCCATTTCCCCGTTTTTTTATAGGAATGAATAGGTATAGAAAAATATCGGTTAATTCAGGAACCGGTTTTTTTGAGCGGTTTGAACAGGCTGGTTAAACTGGCGTGGAAAAAACCGATATAACCGAAAACCGGTTCTTTCAGCGGTAATCGCCGTCGCTAGTCGGAGGTCGAACACTTGCCGGGTCGGGCGGCGCCGCCTCGCCCCGCACAGAACCGGTTATTTTGAGCAGTTTTAACGGTCTGGTTAAACTGGCGTGGAAAAAAACGATATAACCAAAAACCGGTTCTTTCAGCGGTAGCCACCGTCGCTAGTGGGAGGTTGGACGCTTGCCGATCGAGCGGCGCCACCTCGCCCCGCACAGAACCGGTTATTTTGAGCGGTTCTAGCGGTCTGGTTAAACTGGCATGGAAAAAAACGATATAACCGGAAACCGGTTCTTTCAGTGGTAACCACTGTCCTAGTGGGAGGTCGGACGCTTGCCGGGTCGGGCGGCGCCGCCTCGCCCCACACGGAACCGGTTATTTTGAGCGGTTTTAACGGTCTGGTTACACTGGCGTGAAAAAAGCGATGTAACTGAAAACCAGTTCTTTCAGCGGTAACCACCGTCGCTAGTGGGAGGTCAGACGCTTGCCGGGTCGGGCGGCGCCGCCTCGCCCCGCACAGAACCGGTTATTTCGAGCGGTTTTAACACTCTGGTTAAACTGGCGTCGAAGAAACCGATACAACCGAAAATCGATTCTTTCAGTTTTAGCCACTGCCGCTAGCCGGAGGTCGGCCGCTTGCCGGGTCGGGCGGCGCCGCCTCGACCCGCACAGAACCGGTTATTTTGAGCAGTTTTAACGGTCTGGTTAAACTGGCGTGGAAAAAAACGATATAACCAAAAACCGGTTCTTTCAGCGGTAGCCACCGTCGCTAGTGGGAGGTTGGACGCATGCCGATCGAGCGGCGCCACCTCGCCCCGCACAGAACCGGTTATTTTGAGCGGTTTTAGCGGTCTGGTTAAACTGGCATGGAAAAAAACGATATAACCGGAAACCGGTTCTTTCAGTGGTAACCACTGTCCTAGTGGGAGGTCGGACGCTTGCCGGGTCGGGCGGCGCCGCCTCGCCCCACACAGAACCGGTTATTTTGAGCGGTTTTAACGGTCTGGTTACACTGGCGTGGAAAAAGCGATGTAACTGAAAACCAGTTCTTTCAGCGGTAACCACCGTCGCTAGTGGGAGGTCAGACGCTTGCCGGGTCGGGCGGCGCCGCCTCGCCCCGCACAGAACCGGTTATTTCGAGCGGTTTTAACACTCTGGTTAAACTGGCGTGGAAGAAACCGATACAACCGAAAATCGATTCTTTCAGTTTTAGCCACTGCCGCTAGCCGGAGGTCGGCTGCTTGCCGGGTCGGGCGGCGCCGCCTCGACCCGCACAGAACCGGTTATTTTGAGCAGTTTTAACGGTCTGGTTAAACTGGCGTGGAAAAAAACGATATAACCAAAAACCGGTTCTTTCAGCGGTAGCCACCGTCGCTAGTGGGAGGTTGGACGCTTGCCGATCGAGCGGCGCCACCTCGCCCCGCACAGAACCGGTTATTTTGAGCGGTTTTAGCGGTCTGGTTAAACTGGCATGGAAAAAAACGATATAACCGGAAACCGGTTCTTTCAGTGGTAACCACTGTCCTAGTGGGAGGTCGGACGCTTGCCGGGTCGGGCGGCGCCGCCTCGCCCCACACGGAACCGGTTATTTTGAGCGGTTTTAACGGTCTGGTTACACTGGCGTGAAAAAAGCGATGTAACTGAAAACCAGTTCTTTCAGCGGTAACCACCGTCGCTAGTGGGAGGTCAGACGCTTGCCGGGTCGGGCGGCGCCGCCTCGCCCCGCACAGAACCGGTTATTTCGAGCGGTTTTAACACTCTGGTTAAACTGGCGTCGAAGAAACCGATACAACCGAAAATCGATTCTTTCAGTTTTAGCCACTGCCGCTAGCCGGAGGTCGGCCGCTTGCCGGGTCGGGCGGCGCCGCCTCGACCCGCACAGAACCGGTTATTTTGAGCAGTTTTAACGGTCTGGTTAAACTGGCGTGGAAAAAAACGATATAACCAAAAACCGGTTCTTTCAGCGGTAGCCACCGTCGCTAGTGGGAGGTTGGACGCTTGCCGATCGAGCGGCGCCACCTCGCCCCGCACAGAACCGGTTATTTTGAGCGGTTTTAGCGGTCTGGTTAAACTGGCATGGAAAAAAACGATATAACCGGAAACCGGTTCTTTCAGTGGTAACCACTGTCCTAGTGGGAGGTCGGACGCTTGCCGGGTCGGGCGGCGCCGCCTCGCCCCACACGGAACCGGTTATTTTGAGCGGTTTTAACGGTCTGGTTACACTGGCGTGGAAAAAGCGATGTAACTGAAAACCAGTTATTTAAGCGGTAACCACCGTCGCTAGTGGGAGGTCAGACGCTTGCCGGGTCGGGCGGCGCCGCCTCGCCCCGCACAGAACCGGTTATTTCGAGCGGTTTTAACACTCTGGTTAAACTGGCGTGGAAGAAAGCGATACAACCGAAAACCGATTCTTTCAGTTTTAGCCACTGCCGCTAGCCGGAGGTCGGCCGCTTGCCGGGGCGGGCGGCGCCGCCTCGCGCCGCACGGAACCGGTTATTTTGAGCGGTTTTAAAGGTCCTGTTAAACTGGCGTGGAAAAAACCGATATAACCAAAAACCGGTTCTTTCAGCAGTAGCCACCGTCGCTAGTGGGATGTCGGACGCGTGCCGGATCGGGCTGCGCCACGTCGCCCTGCAGAGAACCGGTTATTTTGAGTAGTTTTAACGGACTGGTTAAACTGTCGTGGAAAAAACCGATATAACCGAAAACTGGTTCTTTCACCGGTAACCGCCGTCGGTAGTGGGAGGTTGGACGCTTGCCAGGTCGAGCGGCGCCGCCTCGCCCCGCACAGAACCGAATATTTTGAGCGGTTTTACTGGGCTGGTTAAACTGGCGTGGGAAACACCGATATAACCGAAAACCGATTCTTTCAGCGGTAACCACCGTCGCCA
This sequence comes from Schistocerca nitens, assembly GCF_023898315.1. NCBI lineage: Eukaryota > Metazoa > Arthropoda > Insecta > Orthoptera > Acrididae > Schistocerca > Schistocerca nitens. The sequence goes on along the minus strand of NC_064623.1, from coordinate 63,175,385 downwards.
GTGGAAGGTCGGACGCTTGCCAGGTCGGACGGCGCCGCCTCGCCCCGCACAGAACCGGATATTTTGAGCGGATTTAACATTCTGGTTAAACTCGCGTGGAAAAAACCGATATAATCGGAAACTGGTTCTTTAAGCGGTAACCACCGTCGCTATTGGGAGGTCGGACGCTTGCCAGGTCGGGCGGCGCCGACTCGCCCCGCAAATAACCGGTTAGTTTGAGCAATTTGTACGGACTGGTTAAACTGGCGTGGAAAAAACCGATATAACCGAAAACCGGTTCTTTCAGCGGTAACCACCGTCGCTAGCCCGAGGTCGGACGCTTGCCGGGCGGCGCCGCCTCGCCCTGCACAGAACCGGTTATTTTGAGCGGTTTGAACGTTCTGGTTAAACTGGCGTGGAAAAAACCGATATAACCGAAAACCAGTTCTTACAGCGGTAGCCACCGTCGCTAGTGGGAGGTCGGACGCGTGCCGGATCGGGCGGCGCCGCCTCGCCCCCCACAGAACCGGTTATTTTGAGCGGTTTTAACGATCTGGTTAAACTGGCGTGGAAAAAACCGATATAACCTAAACCCGGTTCTTTCAGCGGTAACCACCGTCGCTAGTGGCAGGTCGGACGCTTGCCGGGTCGGGCGGTGCCGCCTCGCCCCGCACAGAACCGGTTATTTTGAGCGGTTTTAACGGACTGGTTAAACTGTCGTGGAAAAAACCGATATAACCGAAAACTGGTTCTTTCAGCGGTAACCGCCGTCGGTGGTGGGAGGTCGGAACCTTGCCGGGTCGGGCGGCGCCGCCTCGCCCCGCACAGACGCACGCCAGCCGGCGAACAATAAAGCAGAGGCGCGGGGCGGGGGGTGGGGGAGGCGTGCCGTCCCCTGCCGCCCACGCAGCCCGTGTGTGGTGCGCGCTGATTGCGGCCCCCACGCAGAGCGGCCGAAACGCGCGTCCCTCGCAAGTCGGAGACACGCGAGTGACGGCGATTTCTCACGCCAGCGCTCCAGCCAGGCTACCGAATGGATGCGCAGAGCGTCTTTCTACATCTACATCTACATATATACTCCGCTTGCCACCAAGCGGTGTGTGGCGGAGCGCACAATTCGCGCCAAAGTCATATGTCTCCCCACTGCTCCACTCGCGGATCGCGAGAAGGAAAAACGACTGTCTGAACGCCTCAGTACGAGCTCTAACTTCCCTTTTCTTTGAATGATGGTCATTACACGATTTGATAGTTGGTGGTAATAATATATGCTCTACATCCTCGGTGAAGATTGGATTTCGGAATTTAGTGAGCAGCCCCTTCCGTTTAGCGCGCCGTCTATCTGCAAGTGTGTCCCACTTCAAACTTTCTATGAGATTTGTAACGCTCTCGCGATTGCTAAATGTACCAGTCACGAATCTTTCCGCTCTTCTTTGGACCTTCTCAATCTCTTGAATCAGACCCAACTGGTAAGGGTCCCATACAGATATACAATACTGTACGAACTAACGTATTGTAAGCAATTTCCTTTGTTGAAGGACTGCATCGCTTCAGGATTCTACCAATAAAACGCAATCTAGAGTCCCCTTACCCGTTACTTGTCTTATCTGATCATTCCACTTGAGATCATTTCGAATAGTCACACCCAAATACTTGACTGATGTTACCGCTTCCAAAGACTGATCATTTATTTTGTACTCGTACAACAATGGGGATTTTCGCCTTGTTATACGCAGTAGGTTGCACTTACTAATATTGAGAGATAACTGCCAGAGATTACACCACGCATTTATTTTCTGCAAATCCTCATTGATTTGTCCACAACATTCGTGTGATACTACTGTAGACTACAGCATCATCGGCAAATAGTCTAATGCCGTTGTCAGTACCATCAACCAGATCGTTTATGTAAATCGTAAAATGCAGAGGACCTATTACGCTACCCTGGGGCACACTCGAAGTTACTCTTGTTTCTGTTGAAGTTACCCCGTTCAGGACGACATACTGCTCCCTGTCTGTTACAAATCTTTCTATCCAACCGCATATGTCACTGCATAGACCGTAAGCGCGCAGTTTTTGTAGCAAGCGACATTGCGGAACTGAGTCGAACGCCTTTCGAAAGTCGAGAAATATGGCATCAACCTGGGAGCCGGTATCTAGAGGCTGTTGTATATCGTGTATATCTCGCATGACCGCTGTTTCCTAAAACCGTGCTACCTTCGGCAGATGAGCTTCTCAGAGTGTAGAAAGGTATTTATGTCTGAACACAGAATATGTTCCATGATTCTAGAACAATTCGATGTCAGTGAAATTGGCCGCTAATTATGTGCATCCGATTTTCTACCCTTTTTATAGATTGCTATGGCCTGGGCCTTCTTCCAGTCCCGTGGAACTTTCCGCTGTTCCAGTGATCTCTGATAGATGACCGATAAATGAAACTTCCTGGCAGATTAAAACTATGTGCCCGACCGAGACTCGAACTCGGGACTGGCAGAAGTAGAGCTGTGAGTACCGGGAGTGAGTCGTGCTTCGGTAGCTCAGATGGTAGAGCACTTGCCCGCGAAAGGCAAAGGTCCCGAGTTCGAGTCTCGGTCGGGCACACAGTTTTAATCTGCCAGGAAGTTTCATATCAGCGCACACTCCGCTGCAGAGTGAAAATCTTATTCTGGACGGATAAATGGTTCAAATGACTCTGAGCACTATGGGACTTAACATCTGAGGGCATCAGTCAAAAAAATGGTTCAAATGGCTCTGAGCACTATGGGACTCAACTGCTGAGGTCATTAGTCCCCTAGAACTTAGAACTAGGTAAACCTAACTAACCTAAGGACATCACAAACATCCATGCCCGAGGCAGGATTCGAACCTGCGACCGTAGCGGTCTTGCGGTTCCAGACTGCAGCGCCTTTAACCGCACGGCCACTTCGGCCGGCGGGCATCAGTCCCCTAGACTTAGAACTACTTAAACCTAACTAACCTAAGGACATCACATACATCCATGCCCGAGGCAGGATTCGAACCTGAGACCGTAGTGGTCGCGTGGTTCCAGACTGAAGCGCCTTGAACCGCTCGGCCACACCGGCCGGCATGACGGATAAGAATGGTGGTCCATTTGTGGCATTTTTTTTATTTTTATTTTTTTTTGGTCATCAGTCTACTGACTGGGTTGATGCGGCCCGCCACGAATTCCTTTCCTGTGCTAACCTCTTCATCTCAGAGTAGCACTTGCAACCTAAGTCCTCAATTATTTGCTTGACGTATTCCAATCTCTGTCTTCCTCTACAGTTTTTGCCCTCTACAGCTCCCTCTAGTACCATGGAAGTCATTTCCTCATGTCTTAGCAGATGTCCTATCATCCTGTCCCTTCTCCTTATCAGTGTTTTCCACATATTCCTTTCCTCTCCGATTCTGCGTAGAACCTCCTCATTCCTTACCTTATCAGTCCACCTAATTTTCAACATTCGTCTATAGCACCACATCTCAAATGCTTCGATTCTCTTCTGTTCCGGTTTTCCCACAGTCCATGTTTCACTACCATACAATGCTGTACTCCAGACGTACATCCTCAGAAATTTCTTCCTCAAATTAAGGCCGGTATTTGATATTAGTAGACTTCTCTTTGCCAGAAATGCCTTTTTTGCCATAGCGAGTCTGCTTTTGATGTCCTCAAAAAAATGGTTCAAATGTCTCTGAGCACTATGGGACTTAACATCTATGGTCATCAGTCCCCTAGGACTTAGAACTACTTAAACCTAACTATCCTAAGGACATCACACAACACCCAGTCATCACGAGGCAGAGAAAATCCCTGACCCCGCCGGGAATCGCACCCGGCAACTCGGGCGTGGGGAGCGAGAATTGATGTCCTCCTTGCTCCGTCAGTCATTGGTTATTTTACTGCCTAGGTAGCAGAATTCCTTAACTTCATTGACTTCGTGACCATCAATCCTGATGTTAAGTTTCTCGCTGTTCTCATGTCTACTACTTCTCATTACCTTCGTCTTTCCCCGATTTACTCTCAAACCATACTGTGTACTCATTAGACTGTTCATTCCGTTCAGCAGATCATTTAATTCTTCTTCCCTTTCACTCAGGATAGCAATGTCATCAGCGAATCGTATCATTGATATCCTTTCACCTTGTATTTTAATTCCACTCCTGAACCTTTCTTTTATTTCCATCATTGCTTCCTCGATGTACAGATTGAAGAGTAGGGGCGAAAGGCTACAGCCTTGTCTTACACCCTTCTTAATACGAGCACTTCGTTCTTGATCGTCCACTCTTATTATTCCCTCTTGGCTGTTGTACATATTGTATATGACCCGTTTCTCCCTATAGCTTACCCCTACTTTTTTCCGAATCTCGAACAGCTTGCACCATTTTATATTGTCGAACGCTTTTTCCAGGTCGACAAATCTTATGAAAGTGTCTTGATTTTTCTTTAGCCTTGCTCCCATTATTAGCTGTAACGTCAGAATTGCCTCTCTCGTCCCTTTACTTTTCCTAAAGCCAAACTGATCGTCACCTAGCGCATTCTCAATTTTCTTTTCCATTCTTCCGTATATTATTCTTGTAAGCAGCTTCGATGCATGAGCTGTTAAGCTGATTGTGCGATAATTCTCGCACTTGTCAGCTCTTGCCGTCTTCGGAATTGTGTGGATGATGCTTTTCCGAAAGTCACATGGTATGTCGCCAGACTCATATATTCTACACACCAACGTGAATAGTCGTTTCGTTGCCACTTCCCCCAATGATTTTAGAAATTCTGATGGAATATTATCTCTCCCTTCTGCCTTATTTGACCGTAAGTTCTCCAAAGCTCTTTTAAATTCCGCTTCTAATACTGGATCCCCTATCTCTTCTAAATCGACTCCTGTTTCTTCTTCTATCACATCAGACAAATCTTCACCTTCATAGAGGCTTTCAATGTATTCTTTCCACCTATCTGCTCTCTCCTCTGCATTTAACAGTGGAATTCCCGTTGCACTTTTGTTACCACCGTTGCTTTTAATGTCACCAAAGGTTGTTTTGACTTTCCTGTATGCTGAGTCTGTCCTTCCGACAATCATATCTTTTTCGATGTCTTCACATTTTTCCTGCAGCCATTTCGTCTTAGCTTCCCTGCACTTCCTATTTATTTCATTCCTCAGCGACTTGTATTTCTGTATTCCTGATTTTCCCGGGACATGTTTGTACTTCCTCCTTTCATCAATCAACTGAAGTATTTCTTCTGTTACCCATGGTTTCTTCGCAGCTACCTCCTTTGTACCTATGTTTTCCTTCCCAACTTCTGCGATGGCCCTTTTTAGAGATGTCCATTCCTCTTCAACTGTACTGCCTACTGCGCTATTCCTTATTGCTGTATCTATAGCGTTAGAGAACTTCAAACGTATCTCGTCATTCCTTAGTACTTCCGTATCCCACTTCTTTGCGTATTGATTCTTCCTGACTAATGTCTTGAACTTCAGCCTACTCTTCATCACTACTACATTGTGATCTGAGTCTATATCTGCTCCTGGACACGCCTTACAATCCAGTATCTGATTTCGGAATCTCTGTCTGACCATGATGTAATCTAATTGAAATCTTCCCGTATCTCCCGGCCTTTTCCAAGTGTACCTCCGGCTCCTGTGATTCTTGAACAGGGTATTCGCTATTACTAGCTGAAACTTGTTACAGAACTCAATTAGTCTTTCTCCTCTTTCAATCCTCGTCCCAAGCCCATATTCTCCTGTAACCTTTTCTTCTACTCCTTCCCCTACAACTGCATTCTAGTCGCCCATGACTATTAGATTCTCGTCCCCCTTTACATACTGCATTACCCTTTCAATATCCTCATACACTTTCTCTATCTGTTCATCTGCAGCTTGCGACGTCGGCATGTATACCTGAACTATCGTTGTCGGTGTTGGTCTGCTGTCGATTCTGATTAGAACAACCTGGTCACTGAACTGTTCACAGTAACACACCATCTGCCCTACCCTCCTATTCATAACGAATCCTACACCTGTTATACCATTTTCTGCTGCTGTTGATATTACCCGATACTCATCTGACCAGAAATCCTTGTCTTTCTTCCACTTCACTTCACTGACCCCTACTATATCTAGATTGAGCCTTTGCATTTCGCTTTTCAGATTTTCTAGTTTCCCTACCACGTGCAAGCTTCTGACATTCCACGTGGCGTAGAACGTTATCCTTTCGTTGATTATTCAATCTTTTTCTCATGGTAACCTCCCCCTTGGCAGTCCCCTCCCGGAGATCCGAATGGGGGACTATTCCGGAATCTTTTGCCAATGGAGAGATCATCATGACACTTCTTCAATTACAGGCCACATGTCCTGTGGATACACGTTACGTGTCTTTAATGCAGTGGTTTCCATTGCCTTCTGCATCCTCATGTCGTTGATCATTGCTGATTCTTCCGCCTTTAAGGGCACTTTCCCACCCCCAGGACAAGAGAGTGCCCTGAACCTCTATCCGCTCCTCCGCCCTCTTTGACAAGGCCGTTGGCAGAATGAGAATGAGGCTGGCTTCTTATGCCGGAAGTCTTCGGCCGCCAATGCTGATTATTTAACAAAATTTAGGCAGTGGCGGGGATCGAACCCGGGACGGAGGACGTTTTGATTATGAATCAGAGACGCAACCCCTTTCTTTTTCTTTTTTTTTTTCTTTTTTCATTTTGTTCGTTGTTGATCGTTGTGTTGGGTCGTTGCGGACGTCGCAAGACATCCTGTTCAAGTTCGGTGGTTGATCCTTCCACTCAGTTTTTTATTACAGAGGCCAAGCGGCTCTCTGACCGAACACGCTGAGCTACCGTGCCGGCTGTCCTAGAGCACAGGTCTATTACCCGTACAGTCAGCAAAAGAAGGTATCGAATTATTTGTAGCGTTCATATATTTTACGTACGACCAAAATTTTTTGGGGTTATTTTTAGAATCTGCAGATAAAATATTGCTTTCAAATTCGTTAAAAGAATCTCTCACTGTCTTTCCGACTGATGACGCTCTGCTGCTTATGTGTCTCTCATGGGTGCCATACAAACAAGGAAAAAATGTAAAAGAAAACGACAATACTACACTAGTGAGCAAAACTCCAGCGATAATTCCTGACATGGTCACTCGCGCGGATGACAGATGTCACCTACACCATAAACACGGTACTCGGACACTTTCAAACCAGTAAATGAATGAAACTTCCTGGCAGATTAAAACTGTGTGCCCGACCGAGACTCGAACTCGGGACCTTTGCCTTTCGCGGGCAAGTGCTCTACCAACTGAGCTACCGAAGCACGACTCACGCCCGGTCCTCACAGGTTTACTTCTGCCAGTATCTCGTCTCCTACACACAGTTTTAATCTGCCAGGAAGTTTCACATCAGCGCACACTCTGCTGCAGAGTGAAAATCTCATTCAGTAAATGAATGATTTTAGAACTGTTTCGTGGAAATCTAAACATCGTACGCTTAATATACAAATGCAGCAAGATCTACACAAGGTGATAAATATTTTTGGTTGTACTTCTCAGATAGCAGAGCAGTCAACTTGTCATTCTCTCCACGAACACCTCTATGAAGGATACTACCGACCTCCGACATCTCAAGTGCAACTTGTATCAGTTTTCGCCCATGCACAAGTAGCACGATTCCAGTCCTTTGCTCTTGGAGTTATCCCATAACTGCTAAACTCCCTCTAGAATGTCTCAGATATCCACACAGATATAACAAAACAATGAAAGTTACAGGATGACAATTATTGAACTGTATGAAAGAAACGTAAATTACATCTACATCTACATCTACATCCATACTCCGCAAGCCACCCGACGGTGTGTGGCGGAGGGTACCCTGAGTACCTCTATCGGTTCTCCCTTCTATTCCAGTCTCGTATTGTTCGTGGAAAGAAAGATTGTCGGTATGTCTCTGTGTGGGCTCTAATCTCTCTGATTTTATCCTCATGGTCTCTTCGCGAGATATACGTATGAGGGAGCAGTATACTGCTTGACTCCTCGGTGAAGGTATGTTCTCGAAACTTCAACAAAAGCCCGTACCGAGCTACTGAGCGTCTCTCCTGCAGTTCTTCCACTGGAGTTTACCTATCATTTCCGTAACGCTTTCGCGATTACTAAATGATCCTGTAATGAAGCGCGCTACTCTACGTTGGATCTTCTATCAACCCTATCTGGTACGGATACCACACTGCTGAGCAGTATTCAAGCAGTGGCTGAACAAGCGTACTGTAACCTACTTCCTTTGTTTTCGGATTGCATTTCCTTAGGATTCTTCCAATGAATCTCAGTCTGGCATCTGCTTTACCGACGATCAACTTTATATGATCATTCCATTTTAAATCACCCCTAATGCGTACTCCCAGATAATTTATGGAATTAACTGCTTCCAGTTGCTTACCTGCTCTATTGTAGTTAAATGATAAAGAATATTTCTTTCTATGTATTCGCAGCACATTACACTTGTCTACATTGAGATTCAATTGTCATTCCCTGCACCATGCGTCAATTCACTGCAGATCCTCCTGCATTTCAGTACAATTTTCCATTGTTGCAACATCTCGATATACCACAGCATCATCCGCAAAAAGCCTCAGTGAACTTCCGATGTCATCCACAAGGTCATTTATGTATATTGTGAACAGCAACGGTCCCATGACACTCCCCTGCGGCACACCTGAAATCACTCTTACTTCAGAAGACTTCTGTCCAATGCGAATGACATGCTGCGTTCTGTTATCTAGGAACTCTTCAATGCAATCACACAATTGTTTCGATAGTCCATATGCTCTTACTTTGTTCATTAAACGACTGTTGGGAACTGTATCGAACGCCTTGCGGAAGTCAAGAAACACGGCATCTACCTGGGAACCCGTGTCTATGGCCCTCTAAGTCTCATGGACGAATAGCGCGAGCTGGGTTTCACACGATCGTCTTTTTCGAAACCCATGCTGATTCCTACAGAGCAGATTTCTAGTCTCCAGAAAAGTTATTATACTCGAACATAATACGTGTTCCAAAATTCTACAACTGATCGACGTTAGAGATATAGATCTGTAGTTCTACACAATTGTTCGACGTCCCTTCTTGAAAACGGGGATGACCCGTGCCATTTTCCAATCATTTGGAACGCTACGCTCTTCAAGAGACCTACGGTACACCGCTAAAAGAAGGGGGGCAAGTTCCTTCGCGTACTCTCTGTAAAATCGAACTGGTATCCCATCATGTCCAGCGGCCTTTCCTCTTTTGAGCGATTTTAATTGTTTCTCTATCCCTCTGTCGTCTATTTCGATATCTACCATTTTGTCATCTGTGCGACAATCTAGATAACGAACTACAGTGCAGTCTTCCTCTGTGAAACAGCTTTGGAAAAAGACATTTAGTATTTCGGCCTTTAGTCTATCATCCTCTGTTTCAGTACCATTTTGATCACAGAGTGTCTGGAAATTTTGTCTCAGATATCCACACAGATATAACAAAACAATGAAAGTTACAGGATGACAATTATTGAACTATATGAAAGAAAGGGAAGGGAGTGAGACAGGGTTGTAGCCTCTCCCCGATGCTATTCAATCCGTATATTGAGGAAGCAGTAAAGGAAACAAAAGAAAAGTTCGGAGTAGGTATTAAAACTCATGGAGAAGAAGTAAAAACTTTGAGGTTCGCCGATGACATTGTAATTCTGTCAGAGACAGCAAAGGACTTGGAAGAGCAGTTGAACGGAATGGACAGTGTCTTGAAAGGAGGATATAAGACGAACATCAACAAAAGCAAAACGAGGATAATGGAATGTAGTCAAATTAAATCGGGTGATGTTGAGGGGATTAGATTAGGAAATGAGACACTTAAAGTAGTAAAGGAGTTTTGCTATTTAGGGAGTAAAATAACTAATGATGGTCGAAGTAGAGAAGATATAAAATGTAGACTGGCAATGGCAAGGAAATCGTTTCTGAAGAAGAGAAATTTGTTAACATCGAGTATAGATTTAAGTGTCAGGAAGTCGTTTCTGAAAGTATTTGTATGGAGTGTAGCCATGTATGGAAGTGAAACATGGACGATAACCAGTTTGGACAAGAAGAGAATAGAAGCTTTCGAAATGTGGTGCTACAGAATAATGCTGAAGATAAGGTGGGTAGATCACGTAACTAATGAGGAGGTATTGAATAGGATTGGGGAGAAGAGAAGTTTGTGGCACAACTTGACTAGAAGAAGGGATCGGTTGGTAGGACATGTTGTGAGGCATCAAGGAATCACAAATTTAGCGTTGGAGGGCAGCGTGGAGGGTAAAAATCGTAGAGGGAGACCAAGAGATGAATACACTAAGCAGATTCAGAAGGATGTAGGCTGCAGTAGGTACTGGGAGATGAAGAAGCTTGCACAGGATAGAGTAGCATGGAGAGCTGCATCAAACCAGTCTCAGGACTGAAGACCACAACAACAACAACATGAAAGAAACGTAAATTAGTTACAAACTACGACGTGCAGACACTTTATTCGATATGTAAACGTCACCATGAAACGTTCGATATGCCTGCCATCATTGGCGATGATGTGGCGCAGACGAATAGCGAAATTCTGCAGTACCCGGAATATCGATGCTGTCGATGGCCTCGTGAATGGCTGCCTTCAGCTCAGCAATGGTTTTGAGGTTATTGCTGTACACCTTGTCTTCAATAAAGACCCACAAAAACGAGTCGCAAGTATTCAGATCCGGAAAATACGGCGGCCGATCGACTCACATGCCAGCGGGCGTGCTTCTCCAGGAGATCAAACGCTCTCCTGCTTCGATGGGGTCGAGCTCCATCTTGCATGAACCACATTTTGTCGAAATCGGGATCACTTTGGCTAATGGGGATCAAACCATCCTCCAAAACTTTCACGTACCGTTCGGCAGTCACCGTGCCAATTTGGCTTGTTGACGAACCCATCCAAATGAAAGTGGGCTTCGTTTTAAACCGAACCATATTCACGTACTAATTCCCATGAGGTTCCGCGGCCAGCCATGTAGTTTGACTGTCCTAACGCAAACCGTTCAGACGTTATGACGATTTTATTTCGTTTAGTTCAATAATTGTGACCTTGTATGATGTCTGTGGGCAACGGCCTTGCCGCAGTGGATACACCGGTTCCCGTGAGATCACCGAAGTTAAGAGCTGTCGGGCGTGGTCGGCACTTGGATGGGTGACCATCCTGGCCGCCATGCGCTGTTGCCACTTTTCGGGGTGCACTCACAAGGGGAGGCCGCCAATTGTGAAATTCAGATTCGATTCATACTGCGCATAATAAAAGCTCATGGCCAGAGGTGTAATGTGGCAAAGCACCAAGATGACTTCTCAGCCATTGTCGAGAAAATCGACAGTTAAAAGAAACCGTTGCCGTGAAATACTCTCTACGTTTCATAATCTTCCACAGCGTCGTGGCGCAGCGGTAAGCGCTGGGGTTTGTAATCCGAAGGTCGCAGGATCGAATCTCGCACCAAGCAATTTTTTTTTTTTAGTATTTGTTTTTTGTAATTCAAATATATATATATATATATATATATATATATATATATATATATATATATATATATATAATACCCGGCAGTCAGTTGCAACAACTATGCATATAATAAGTTGTTGAAAGTCGTTTGTCGTGGAAAAACTGGCGACTTCGAACATCATTATGTTTTCCGCAAACAAAGTTGTATTTCACAAATTTTATTAATTTTCTTCATAATGTTAACCACGTATAGTTAACGGAAGACGTAGAAACGATATTCCGAAACGAATACGTATAGCGTAAGTCAAACGTTCGAATTAGAATAGAGACGCCACGAACACAAATTCGCTGTGGCAGGTATGAAATATAAACTCTTGTTACTCGCTCGTTACACGGAAAAATGGAGGCGGTACAATTGGAGAGCGATCCGCCTTCACCAACATGCATAAGCAATTCATTAATAGTTTATATATTTGAATTACAAAAAACTAATAATAAAAAAATTGCATGGCGCGAGATTCGATCCGGCGACCTTCGGATTACGTACCCGAGCGCTTACCGCTGCGCCACGACGCTGTAGAAAACCATTAATCGTAGAGAGCATTTCACCGGAACGGTTTCTTTTAACTGTCGATTTTCTCGACAACGGCTGAGAAGTGCATTTTGGTGCTTTGCCACATTACACCTCTGGCCATGAGCTTTTATTATGCGCAGTATGAATCGAATCTGAATTTAACAATTGGCGGCCTCCCCTTGTCAGCCTCGTGATGACAACTGAGGAGTTACTCGACCGATTAGTAGTGGATTCGGTCAAGAATATCATCATAACGACCGGGAGAGCGGTGTGCTGACCCCACGCCCCTCCTATCAGCATCCTCCCCTGAGGATGACACGGCGATCGGATGGTCCCGGTAGACCACTCGTGGCCTGCAGACGGAGTGCTTGTATGATGTCTATAACATCAGTTTCCTTAGCATTCCTTTCCCTAGACAAGTTACCACGAATTTCATCGATACCTACATTAGTACATGTTGCTGTAATGGCCATGATATTTTCATCCCAAAGAACTTCGCAACCTTTACTCCTCTCCTTGTTTTGGATCCAGATAAATGCATAATAACATAACAACATCTGGTTCTAAATGTGGTAGGATATTTACTTTTCTCCCATTTGGCTATTCCATCGTTTCCTAAAAGAAATACGTCCTCTTAAATTACTTCTTCCTGTGATTTATGTTCATCATTTTCTGACACTTCTTGTTCCGTTCCTGAATTGTGGTCACTTTCATAAATACAACCCCCGTTTTCTGAGTCAACCACATCACTGTCAAGACGTTCTCATTCAGCTCATGGAACTATCCCAGCTATACATCAGAATCTCTGTCTTAAGTTATTTCACGTTTGACATTTATTCCACAAATTAAAAACATAGAGAATACTCACTTTTCGTAGGAAGTATTCTAGGCAAAAAGCAAATTAACTGCAGTTAATTTCGATATACCTAAAATTGCGCACATGAAAGTTAGATTGACTCTAGGAAAGCAGTAAAGTAACATATACTAAGGTGTTTTTTTTTTTTTCAGACTGTAGCAGTAGTGCTCCTGCGGAGACAAAGTGTCCTCGAAAATATAATACCGTTTCATAAACAATGCAAGTTGCGCAACGGAAAGACAATGATGAGCGAAAGGAGAAGTACTGAAAATGGCGCGAACTCAGTCCAGCCCAGTCTGACAGAACAGAGCAGGAAAATTATGGTGATGGCAAGTGTCATCCGCTTCAGTAACGCATAGCTATAGACGAAAGTAACTACCGCATGATGTGTCACTGCCCAGAAACATAGCTCGATGAAACTTGGACCATACACTATGTGATCAAAAATATCCGGACACCTGGTTGAACCAGGTACTTGTATGAGCTCATTAATGCGAAATGTGCCTCATCGATATTATAGTGATGGCTCTAAGCACTAAGGGACTTAACATTTCAGGTCATCAGTCCCCTAGACTAAGAACTACATAAACCTAACTAATGTAAGGACATCACACACATCCATGCCCGAGGCAGGATTCGAACCTGCGACCGTAGCAGCAGAGCGGTTCTGGACTGAAGCGCCTAGAACCGCTCGGTCACAATGGCCGGCTGTTATAGTGATAGACTGTTTTTGCGTTCTAAGAAGTGCACAATTTTACATTTCTTAGCATTTAAAATATGGGAACAACCTTTGCACGGGTCTAAAATCGTGGTCGGTGTGTGTTAATTTTCAATCTTCCATTTAATTTTCATTCGAGACTGTCTCTATCGGGTATGAATTGGAGTATGGAGTTCCCGAAGCCGTTATTGTCACATTAGTATCAAAAATTCTAGTTAACTGCTCCTTAAAATTGGATACACCGAAAAACGTTTTTGTGAGGGCGCAGTTTATGAGTAATATTCATTAATTAAAACTTCCGTGCTGAATTGCCGTGATCCATATGTAAAACTTCTCCTTCCTGACGTTTCGTTGCCGGCTGCGGGCAACATCTCCTTCTGAGGTGAGTCGGCGACTGGCTGCTAGGCGCTGGAGGTCCCGCTTATATAGAGCATTTAGATAGCGCCACCACTCGTCACGTGCTTTCGACTTTAAAACTATCTCTGGCTAGTGCCATCTCTCTCGATTACAGATAATCGATTGTCACTTCGTTTGTACAAAGTCGACCGCCATATCTTGTCTAGTTTTAATCTTCTTCTTTTTTATTAAAATTATTTTCGTGCTTCTAAATCTCTATAGCTTCTCTATAAATGCGAGTATAATAATGTGAGGTCCTAGCTATCACGTTTGTCTCACTAAATTTTATTTCGTGATCACCGTCTTTGAAAACGTGTTCCGCTGCAGCTGATTTGTCAATTTGTCCTAATCTACAGTTCCTTTTGTGTTCCGTTATGCGGGTATTAACACTCCTTTTAGTTGTACCAATATAAACCATGCCGCAGCTACACGGAATTTTATGCACACCTGGGGTAGCTAAGCGGTGTCGTGTGTCTTTCACCGATCTTAAACTTTCACTAATTTTCTTGGTAGGTCGAAAGATTGTCTCCACTTGAAACTTGGCCAAAACTTGCCCAATACGTGATGTTATGAATAAATGGAAGAAAAACTTTTCCAGCTGACGGTTCTTGTTGTCGTGTATTTTCGGACACTTTTCTTCTAGGGTGGAGTGCTCGATCTATTTCGTTGTCAGTGTACCCATTTCTCTTGAAAGCCGTTCGCAAATGGCTTAATTCATCTTGCAAATAAATTGGCTCACAGACGTTATTAGCCCTGTCCACTAAAGTTTTTATGACTCCTCTCTTCTGCCTAGGATGGTGTTTCGAATCCTTATGCAGGTAACGATCGGTGTGTGTGTCTTTCCTATATACCTTGTGCCCTAATGTGCTCTCTGCCCGTTTAATAACCAATACATCCAAAAAATTTAGTTATCCATTACTCTCTTTGTCCATGGTGAATTGTATCTTTGGATTGAAGCTGTTTATGTGCACCAAAAAATCACTCAGTTCCTCTTCAGGATGATTCCATATCACAAAGGTGTCATCCACGTATCGATACCATATGGCATCAACCTGGGAGCCGGTATCTAGAGGCTGTTGTATATCGTGTATATCTCGCATGACCGCTGTTTCCTAAAACCGTGCTACCTTCGGCAGATGAGCTTCTCAGAGTGTAGAAAGGTATTTATGTCTGAACACAGAATATGTTCCATGATTCTAGAACAATTCGATGTCAGTGAAATTGGCCGCTAATTATGTGCATCCGATTTTCTACCCTTTTTATAGATTGCTATGGCCTGGGCCTTCTTCCAGTCCCGTGGAACTTTCCGCTGTTCCAGTGATCTCTGATAGATGACCGATAAATGAAACTTCCTGGCAGATTAAAACTATGTGCCCGACCGAGACTCGAACTCGGGACTGGCAGAAGTAGAGCTGTGAGTACCGGGAGTGAGTCGTGCTTCGGTAGCTCAGATGGTAGAGCACTTGCCCGCGAAAGGCAAAGGTCCCGAGTTCGAGTCTCGGTCGGGCACACAGTTTTAATCTGCCAGGAAGTTTCATATCAGCGCACACTCCGCTGCAGAGTGAAAATCTTATTCTGGACGGATAAATGGTTCAAATGACTCTGAGCACTATGGGACTTAACATCTGAGGGCATCAGTCAAAAAAATGGTTCAAATGGCTCTGAGCACTATGGGACTCAACTGCTGAGGTCATTAGTCCCCTAGAACTTAGAACTAGGTAAACCTAACTAACCTAAGGACATCACAAACATCCATGCCCGAGGCAGGATTCGAACCTGCGACCGTAGCGGTCTTGCGGTTCCAGACTGCAGCGCCTTTAACCGCACGGCCACTTCGGCCGGCGGGCATCAGTCCCCTAGACTTAGAACTACTTAAACCTAACTAACCTAAGGACATCACATACATCCATGCCCGAGGCAGGATTCGAACCTGAGACCGTAGTGGTCGCGTGGTTCCAGACTGAAGCGCCTTGAACCGCTCGGCCACACCGGCCGGCATGACGGATAAGAATGGTGGTCCATTTGTGGCATTTTTTTTATTTTTATTTTTTTTTGGTCATCAGTCTACTGACTGGGTTGATGCGGCCCGCCACGAATTCCTTTCCTGTGCTAACCTCTTCATCTCAGAGTAGCACTTGCAACCTAAGTCCTCAATTATTTGCTTGACGTATTCCAATCTCTGTCTTCCTCTACAGTTTTTGCCCTCTACAGCTCCCTCTAGTACCATGGAAGTCATTTCCTCATGTCTTAGCAGATGTCCTATCATCCTGTCCCTTCTCCTTATCAGTGTTTTCCACATATTCCTTTCCTCTCCGATTCTGCGTAGAACCTCCTCATTCCTTACCTTATCAGTCCACCTAATTTTCAACATTCGTCTATAGCACCACATCTCAAATGCTTCGATTCTCTTCTGTTCCGGTTTTCCCACAGTCCATGTTTCACTACCATACAATGCTGTACTCCAGACGTACATCCTCAGAAATTTCTTCCTCAAATTAAGGCCGGTATTTGATATTAGTAGACTTCTCTTTGCCAGAAATGCCTTTTTTGCCATAGCGAGTCTGCTTTTGATGTCCTCAAAAAAATGGTTCAAATGTCTCTGAGCACTATGGGACTTAACATCTATGGTCATCAGTCCCCTAGGACTTAGAACTACTTAAACCTAACTATCCTAAGGACATCACACAACACCCAGTCATCACGAGGCAGAGAAAATCCCTGACCCCGCCGGGAATCGCACCCGGCAACTCGGGCGTGGGGAGCGAGAATTGATGTCCTCCTTGCTCCGTCAGTCATTGGTTATTTTACTGCCTAGGTAGCAGAATTCCTTAACTTCATTGACTTCGTGACCATCAATCCTGATGTTAAGTTTCTCGCTGTTCTCATGTCTACTACTTCTCATTACCTTCGTCTTTCCCCGATTTACTCTCAAACCATACTGTGTACTCATTAGACTGTTCATTCCGTTCAGCAGATCATTTAATTCTTCTTCCCTTTCACTCAGGATAGCAATGTCATCAGCGAATCGTATCATTGATATCCTTTCACCTTGTATTTTAATTCCACTCCTGAACCTTTCTTTTATTTCCATCATTGCTTCCTCGATGTACAGATTGAAGAGTAGGGGCGAAAGGCTACAGCCTTGTCTTACACCCTTCTTAATACGAGCACTTCGTTCTTGATCGTCCACTCTTATTATTCCCTCTTGGCTGTTGTACATATTGTATATGACCCGTTTCTCCCTATAGCTTACCCCTACTTTTTTCCGAATCTCGAACAGCTTGCACCATTTTATATTGTCGAACGCTTTTTCCAGGTCGACAAATCTTATGAAAGTGTCTTGATTTTTCTTTAGCCTTGCTCCCATTATTAGCTGTAACGTCAGAATTGCCTCTCTCGTCCCTTTACTTTTCCTAAAGCCAAACTGATCGTCACCTAGCGCATTCTCAATTTTCTTTTCCATTCTTCCGTATATTATTCTTGTAAGCAGCTTCGATGCATGAGCTGTTAAGCTGATTGTGCGATAATTCTCGCACTTGTCAGCTCTTGCCGTCTTCGGAATTGTGTGGATGATGCTTTTCCGAAAGTCACATGGTATGTCGCCAGACTCATATATTCTACACACCAACGTGAATAGTCGTTTCGTTGCCACTTCCCCCAATGATTTTAGAAATTCTGATGGAATATTATCTCTCCCTTCTGCCTTATTTGACCGTAAGTTCTCCAAAGCTCTTTTAAATTCCGCTTCTAATACTGGATCCCCTATCTCTTCTAAATCGACTCCTGTTTCTTCTTCTATCACATCAGACAAATCTTCACCTTCATAGAGGCTTTCAATGTATTCTTTCCACCTATCTGCTCTCTCCTCTGCATTTAACAGTGGAATTCCCGTTGCACTTTTGTTACCACCGTTGCTTTTAATGTCACCAAAGGTTGTTTTGACTTTCCTGTATGCTGAGTCTGTCCTTCCGACAATCATATCTTTTTCGATGTCTTCACATTTTTCCTGCAGCCATTTCGTCTTAGCTTCCCTGCACTTCCTATTTATTTCATTCCTCAGCGACTTGTATTTCTGTATTCCTGATTTTCCCGGGACATGTTTGTACTTCCTCCTTTCATCAATCAACTGAAGTATTTCTTCTGTTACCCATGGTTTCTTCGCAGCTACCTCCTTTGTACCTATGTTTTCCTTCCCAACTTCTGCGATGGCCCTTTTTAGAGATGTCCATTCCTCTTCAACTGTACTGCCTACTGCGCTATTCCTTATTGCTGTATCTATAGCGTTAGAGAACTTCAAACGTATCTCGTCATTCCTTAGTACTTCCGTATCCCACTTCTTTGCGTATTGATTCTTCCTGACTAATGTCTTGAACTTCAGCCTACTCTTCATCACTACTACATTGTGATCTGAGTCTATATCTGCTCCTGGACACGCCTTACAATCCAGTATCTGATTTCGGAATCTCTGTCTGACCATGATGTAATCTAATTGAAATCTTCCCGTATCTCCCGGCCTTTTCCAAGTGTACCTCCGGCTCCTGTGATTCTTGAACAGGGTATTCGCTATTACTAGCTGAAACTTGTTACAGAACTCAATTAGTCTTTCTCCTCTTTCAATCCTCGTCCCAAGCCCATATTCTCCTGTAACCTTTTCTTCTACTCCTTCCCCTACAACTGCATTCTAGTCGCCCATGACTATTAGATTCTCGTCCCCCTTTACATACTGCATTACCCTTTCAATATCCTCATACACTTTCTCTATCTGTTCATCTGCAGCTTGCGACGTCGGCATGTATACCTGAACTATCGTTGTCGGTGTTGGTCTGCTGTCGATTCTGATTAGAACAACCTGGTCACTGAACTGTTCACAGTAACACACCATCTGCCCTACCCTCCTATTCATAACGAATCCTACACCTGTTATACCATTTTCTGCTGCTGTTGATATTACCCGATACTCATCTGACCAGAAATCCTTGTCTTTCTTCCACTTCACTTCACTGACCCCTACTATATCTAGATTGAGCCTTTGCATTTCGCTTTTCAGATTTTCTAGTTTCCCTACCACGTGCAAGCTTCTGACATTCCACGTGGCGTAGAACGTTATCCTTTCGTTGATTATTCAATCTTTTTCTCATGGTAACCTCCCCCTTGGCAGTCCCCTCCCGGAGATCCGAATGGGGGACTATTCCGGAATCTTTTGCCAATGGAGAGATCATCATGACACTTCTTCAATTACAGGCCACATGTCCTGTGGATACACGTTACGTGTCTTTAATGCAGTGGTTTCCATTGCCTTCTGCATCCTCATGTCGTTGATCATTGCTGATTCTTCCGCCTTTAAGGGCACTTTCCCACCCCCAGGACAAGAGAGTGCCCTGAACCTCTATCCGCTCCTCCGCCCTCTTTGACAAGGCCGTTGGCAGAATGAGAATGAGGCTGGCTTCTTATGCCGGAAGTCTTCGGCCGCCAATGCTGATTATTTAACAAAATTTAGGCAGTGGCGGGGATCGAACCCGGGACGGAGGACGTTTTGATTATGAATCAGAGACGCAACCCCTTTCTTTTTCTTTTTTTTTTTCTTTTTTCATTTTGTTCGTTGTTGATCGTTGTGTTGGGTCGTTGCGGACGTCGCAAGACATCCTGTTCAAGTTCGGTGGTTGATCCTTCCACTCAGTTTTTTATTACAGAGGCCAAGCGGCTCTCTGACCGAACACGCTGAGCTACCGTGCCGGCTGTCCTAGAGCACAGGTCTATTACCCGTACAGTCAGCAAAAGAAGGTATCGAATTATTTGTAGCGTTCATATATTTTACGTACGACCAAAATTTTTTGGGGTTATTTTTAGAATCTGCAGATAAAATATTGCTTTCAAATTCGTTAAAAGAATCTCTCACTGTCTTTCCGACTGATGACGCTCTGCTGCTTATGTGTCTCTCATGGGTGCCATACAAACAAGGAAAAAATGTAAAAGAAAACGACAATACTACACTAGTGAGCAAAACTCCAGCGATAATTCCTGACATGGTCACTCGCGCGGATGACAGATGTCACCTACACCATAAACACGGTACTCGGACACTTTCAAACCAGTAAATGAATGAAACTTCCTGGCAGATTAAAACTGTGTGCCCGACCGAGACTCGAACTCGGGACCTTTGCCTTTCGCGGGCAAGTGCTCTACCAACTGAGCTACCGAAGCACGACTCACGCCCGGTCCTCACCCGGTCTTCTGCCAGTATCTCGTCTCCTACACACAGTTTTAATCTGCCAGGAAGTTTCACATCAGCGCACACTCTGCTGCAGAGTGAAAATCTCATTCAGTAAATGAATGATTTTAGAACTGTTTCGTGGAAATCTAAACATCGTACGCTTAATATACAAATGCAGCAAGATCTACACAAGGTGATAAATATTTTTGGTTGTACTTCTCAGATAGCAGAGCAGTCAACTTGTCATTCTCTCCACGAACACCTCTATGAAGGATACTACCGACCTCCGACATCTCAAGTGCAACTTGTATCAGTTTTCGCCCATGCACAAGTAGCACGATTCCAGTCCTTTGCTCTTGGAGTTATCCCATAACTGCTAAACTCCCTCTAGAATGTCTCAGATATCCACACAGATATAACAAAACAATGAAAGTTACAGGATGACAATTATTGAACTGTATGAAAGAAACGTAAATTACATCTACATCTACATCTACATCCATACTCCGCAAGCCACCCGACGGTGTGTGGCGGAGGGTACCCTGAGTACCTCTATCGGTTCTCCCTTCTATTCCAGTCTCGTATTGTTCGTGGAAAGAAAGATTGTCGGTATGTCTCTGTGTGGGCTCTAATCTCTCTGATTTTATCCTCATGGTCTCTTCGCGAGATATACGTATGAGGGAGCAGTATACTGCTTGACTCCTCGGTGAAGGTATGTTCTCGAAACTTCAACAAAAGCCCGTACCGAGCTACTGAGCGTCTCTCCTGCAGTTCTTCCACTGGAGTTTACCTATCATTTCCGTAACGCTTTCGCGATTACTAAATGATCCTGTAATGAAGCGCGCTACTCTACGTTGGATCTTCTATCAACCCTATCTGGTACGGATACCACACTGCTGAGCAGTATTCAAGCAGTGGCTGAACAAGCGTACTGTAACCTACTTCCTTTGTTTTCGGATTGCATTTCCTTAGGATTCTTCCAATGAATCTCAGTCTGGCATCTGCTTTACCGACGATCAACTTTATATGATCATTCCATTTTAAATCACCCCTAATGCGTACTCCCAGATAATTTATGGAATTAACTGCTTCCAGTTGCTTACCTGCTCTATTGTAGCTAAATGATAAAGAATATTTCTTTCTATGTATTCGCAGCACATTACACTTGTCTACATTGAGATTCAATTGTCATTCCCTGCACCATGCGTCAATTCACTGCAGATCCTCCTGCATTTCAGTACAATTTTCCATTGTTGCAACATCTCGATATACCACAGCATCATCCGCAAAAAGCCTCAGTGAACTTCCGATGTCATCCACAAGGTCATTTATGTATATTGTGAACAGCAACGGTCCCATGACACTCCCCTGCGGCACACCTGAAATCACTCTTACTTCAGAAGACTTCTGTCCAATGCGAATGACATGCTGCGTTCTGTTATCTAGGAACTCTTCAATGCAATCACACAATTGTTTCGATAGTCCATATGCTCTTACTTTGTTCATTAAACGACTGTTGGGAACTGTATCGAACGCCTTGCGGAAGTCAAGAAACACGGCATCTACCTGGGAACCCGTGTCTATGGCCCTCTAAGTCTCATGGACGAATAGCGCGAGCTGGGTTTCACACGATCGTCTTTTTCGAAACCCATGCTGATTCCTACAGAGCAGATTTCTAGTCTCCAGAAAAGTTATTATACTCGAACATAATACGTGTTCCAAAATTCTACAACTGATCGACGTTAGAGATATAGATCTGTAGTTCTACACAATTGTTCGACGTCCCTTCTTGAAAACGGGGATGACCCGTGCCATTTTCCAATCATTTGGAACGCTACGCTCTTCAAGAGACCTACGGTACACCGCTAAAAGAAGGGGGGCAAGTTCCTTCGCGTACTCTCTGTAAAATCGAACTGGTATCCCATCATGTCCAGCGGCCTTTCCTCTTTTGAGCGATTTTAATTGTTTCTCTATCCCTCTGTCGTCTATTTCGATATCTACCATTTTGTCATCTGTGCGACAATCTAGATAACGAACTACAGTGCAGTCTTCCTCTGTGAAACAGCTTTGGAAAAAGACATTTAGTATTTCGGCCTTTAGTCTATCATCCTCTGTTTCAGTACCATTTTGATCACAGAGTGTCTGGAAATTTTGTCTCAGATATCCACACAGATATAACAAAACAATGAAAGTTACAGGATGACAATTATTGAACTATATGAAAGAAAGGGAAGGGAGTGAGACAGGGTTGTAGCCTCTCCCCGATGCTATTCAATCCGTATATTGAGGAAGCAGTAAAGGAAACAAAAGAAAAGTTCGGAGTAGGTATTAAAACTCATGGAGAAGAAGTAAAAACTTTGAGGTTCGCCGATGACATTGTAATTCTGTCAGAGACAGCAAAGGACTTGGAAGAGCAGTTGAACGGAATGGACAGTGTCTTGAAAGGAGGATATAAGACGAACATCAACAAAAGCAAAACGAGGATAATGGAATGTAGTCAAATTAAATCGGGTGATGTTGAGGGGATTAGATTAGGAAATGAGACACTTAAAGTAGTAAAGGAGTTTTGCTATTTAGGGAGTAAAATAACTAATGATGGTCGAAGTAGAGAAGATATAAAATGTAGACTGGCAATGGCAAGGAAATCGTTTCTGAAGAAGAGAAATTTGTTAACATCGAGTATAGATTTAAGTGTCAGGAAGTCGTTTCTGAAAGTATTTGTATGGAGTGTAGCCATGTATGGAAGTGAAACATGGACGATAACCAGTTTGGACAAGAAGAGAATAGAAGCTTTCGAAATGTGGTGCTACAGAATAATGCTGAAGATAAGGTGGGTAGATCACGTAACTAATGAGGAGGTATTGAATAGGATTGGGGAGAAGAGAAGTTTGTGGCACAACTTGACTAGAAGAAGGGATCGGTTGGTAGGACATGTTGTGAGGCATCAAGGAATCACAAATTTAGCGTTGGAGGGCAGCGTGGAGGGTAAAAATCGTAGAGGGAGACCAAGAGATGAATACACTAAGCAGATTCAGAAGGATGTAGGCTGCAGTAGGTACTGGGAGATGAAGAAGCTTGCACAGGATAGAGTAGCATGGAGAGCTGCATCAAACCAGTCTCAGGACTGAAGACCACAACAACAACAACATGAAAGAAACGTAAATTAGTTACAAACTACGACGTGCAGACACTTTATTCGATATGTAAACGTCACCATGAAACGTTCGATATGCCTGCCATCATTGGCGATGATGTGGCGCAGACGAATAGCGAAATTCTGCAGTACCCGGAATATCGATGCTGTCGATGGCCTCGTGAATGGCTGCCTTCAGCTCAGCAATGGTTTTGAGGTTATTGCTGTACACCTTGTCTTCAATAAAGACCCACAAAAACGAGTCGCAAGTATTCAGATCCGGAAAATACGGCGGCCGATCGACTCACATGCCAGCGGGCGTGCTTCTCCAGGAGATCAAACGCTCTCCTGCTTCGATGGGGTCGAGCTCCATCTTGCATGAACCACATTTTGTCGAAATCGGGATCACTTTGGCTAATGGGGATCAAACCATCCTCCAAAACTTTCACGTACCGTTCGGCAGTCACCGTGCCAATTTGGCTTGTTGACGAACCCATCCAAATGAAAGTGGGCTTCGTTTTAAACCGAACCATATTCACGTACTAATTCCCATGAGGTTCCGCGGCCAGCCATGTAGTTTGACTGTCCTAACGCAAACCGTTCAGACGTTATGACGATTTTATTTCGTTTAGTTCAATAATTGTGACCTTGTATGATGTCTGTGGGCAACGGCCTTGCCGCAGTGGATACACCGGTTCCCGTGAGATCACCGAAGTTAAGAGCTGTCGGGCGTGGTCGGCACTTGGATGGGTGACCATCCTGGCCGCCATGCGCTGTTGCCACTTTTCGGGGTGCACTCACAAGGGGAGGCCGCCAATTGTGAAATTCAGATTCGATTCATACTGCGCATAATAAAAGCTCATGGCCAGAGGTGTAATGTGGCAAAGCACCAAGATGACTTCTCAGCCATTGTCGAGAAAATCGACAGTTAAAAGAAACCGTTGCCGTGAAATACTCTCTACGTTTCATAATCTTCCACAGCGTCGTGGCGCAGCGGTAAGCGCTGGGGTTTGTAATCCGAAGGTCGCAGGATCGAATCTCGCACCAAGCAATTTTTTTTTTTAGTATTTGTTTTTTGTAATTCAAATATATATATATATATATATATATATATATATATATATATATATATATATATATATATATATATATATATAATACCCGGCAGTCAGTTGCAACAACTATGCATATAATAAGTTGTTGAAAGTCGTTTGTCGTGGAAAAACTGGCGACTTCGAACATCATTATGTTTTCCGCAAACAAAGTTGTATTTCACAAATTTTATTAATTGTCTTCATAATGTTAACCACGTATAGTTAACGGAAGACGTAGAAACGATATTCCGAAACGAATACGTATAGCGTAAGTCAAACGTTCGAATTAGAATAGAGACGCCACGAACACAAATTCGCTGTGGCAGGTATGAAATATAAACTCTTGTTACTCGCTCGTTACACGGAAAAATGGAGGCGGTACAATTGGAGAGCGATCCGCCTTCACCAACATGCATAAGCAATTCATTAATAGTTTATATATTTGAATTACAAAAAACTAATAATAAAAAAATTGCATGGCGCGAGATTCGATCCGGCGACCTTCGGATTACGTACCCGAGCGCTTACCGCTGCGCCACGACGCTGTAGAAAACCATTAATCGTAGAGAGCATTTCACCGGAACGGTTTCTTTTAACTGTCGATTTTCTCGACAACGGCTGAGAAGTGCATTTTGGTGCTTTGCCACATTACACCTCTGGCCATGAGCTTTTATTATGCGCAGTATGAATCGAATCTGAATTTAACAATTGGCGGCCTCCCCTTGTCAGCCTCGTGATGACAACTGAGGAGTTACTCGACCGATTAGTAGTGGATTCGGTCAAGAATATCATCATAACGACCGGGAGAGCGGTGTGCTGACCCCACGCCCCTCCTATCAGCATCCTCCCCTGAGGATGACACGGCGATCGGATGGTCCCGGTAGACCACTCGTGGCCTGCAGACGGAGTGCTTGTATGATGTCTATAACATCAGTTTCCTTAGCATTCCTTTCCCTAGACAAGTTACCACGAATTTCATCGATACCTACATTAGTACATGTTGCTGTAATGGCCATGATATTTTCATCCCAAAGAACTTCGCAACCTTTACTCCTCTCCTTGTTTTGGATCCAGATAAATGCATAATAACATAACAACATCTGGTTCTAAATGTGGTAGGATATTTACTTTTCTCCCATTTGGCTATTCCATCGTTTCCTAAAAGAAATACGTCCTCTTAAATTACTTCTTCCTGTGATTTATGTTCATCATTTTCTGACACTTCTTGTTCCGTTCCTGAATTGTGGTCACTTTCATAAATACAACCCCCGTTTTCTGAGTCAACCACATCACTGTCAAGACGTTCTCATTCAGCTCATGGAACTATCCCAGCTATACATCAGAATCTCTGTCTTAAGTTATTTCACGTTTGACATTTATTCCACAAATTAAAAACATAGAGAATACTCACTTTTCGTAGGAAGTATTCTAGGCAAAAAGCAAATTAACTGCAGTTAATTTCGATATACCTAAAATTGCGCACATGAAAGTTAGATTGACTCTAGGAAAGCAGTAAAGTAACATATACTAAGGTGTTTTTTTTTTTTTCAGACTGTAGCAGTAGTGCTCCTGCGGAGACAAAGTGTCCTCGAAAATATAATACCGTTTCATAAACAATGCAAGTTGCGCAACGGAAAGACAATGATGAGCGAAAGGAGAAGTACTGAAAATGGCGCGAACTCAGTCCAGCCCAGTCTGACAGAACAGAGCAGGAAAATTATGGTGATGGCAAGTGTCATCCGCTTCAGTAACGCATAGCTATAGACGAAAGTAACTACCGCATGATGTGTCACTGCCCAGAAACATAGCTCGATGAAACTTGGACCATACACTATGTGATCAAAAATATCCGGACACCTGGTTGAACCAGGTACTTGTACGAGCTCATTAATGCGAAATGTGCCTCATCGATATTATAGTGATGGCTCTAAGCACTAAGGGACTTAACATTTCAGGTCATCAGTCCCCTAGACTAAGAACTACATAAACCTAACTAATGTAAGGACATCACACACATCCATGCCCGAGGCAGGATTCGAACCTGCGACCGTAGCAGCAGAGCGGTTCTGGACTGAAGCGCCTAGAACCGCTCGGTCACAATGGCCGGCTGTTATAGTGATAGACTGTTTTTGCGTTCTAAGAAGTGCACAATTTTACATTTCTTAGCATTTAAAATATGGGAACAACCTTTGCACGGGTCTAAAATCGTGGTCGGTGTGTGTTAATTTTCAATCTTCCATTTAATTTTCATTCGAGACTGTCTCTATCGGGTATGAATTGGAGTATGGAGTTCCCGAAGCCGTTATTGTCACATTAGTATCAAAAATTCTAGTTAACTGCTCCTTAAAATTGGATACACCGAAAAACGTTTTTGTGAGGGCGCAGTTTATGAGTAATATTCATTAATTAAAACTTCCGTGCTGAATTGCCGTGATCCATATGTAAAACTTCTCCTTCCTGACGTTTCGTTGCCGGCTGCGGGCAACATCTCCTTCTGAGGTGAGTCGGCGACTGGCTGCTAGGCGCTGGAGGTCCCGCTTATATAGAGCATTTAGATAGCGCCACCACTCGTCACGTGCTTTCGACTTTAAAACTATCTCTGGCTAGTGCCATCTCTCTCGATTACAGATAATCGATTGTCACTTCGTTTGTACAAAGTCGACCGCCATATCTTGTCTAGTTTTAATCTTCTTCTTTTTTATTAAAATTATTTTCGTGCTTCTAAATCTCTATAGCTTCTCTATAAATGCGAGTATAATAATGTGAGGTCCTAGCTATCACGTTTGTCTCACTAAATTTTATTTCGTGATCACCGTCTTTGAAAACGTGTTCCGCTGCAGCTGATTTGTCAATTTGTCCTAACCTACAGTTCCTTTTGTGTTCCGTTATGCGGGTATTAACACTCCTTTTAGTTGTACCAATATAAACCATGCCGCAGCTACACGGAATTTTATGCACACCTGGGGTAGCTAAGCGGTGTCGTGTGTCTTTCACCGATCTTAAACTTTCACTAATTTTCTTGGTAGGTCGAAAGATTGTCTCCACTTGAAACTTGGCCAAAACTTGCCCAATACGTGATGTTATGAATAAATGGAAGAAAAACTTTTCCAGCTGACGGTTCTTGTTGTCGTGTATTTTCGGACACTTTTCTTCTAGGGTGGAGTGCTCGATCTATTTCGTTGTCAGTGTACCCATTTCTCTTGAAAGCCGTTCGCAAATGGCTTAATTCATCTTGCAAATAAATTGGCTCACAGACGTTATTAGCCCTGTCCACTAAAGTTTTTATGACTCCTCTCTTCTGCCTAGGATGGTGTTTCGAATCCTTATGCAGGTAACGATCGGTGTGTGTGTCTTTCCTATATACCTTGTGCCCTAATGTGCTCTCTGCCCGTTTAATAACCAATACATCCAAAAAATTTAGTTATCCATTACTCTCTTTGTCCATGGTGAATTGTATCTTTGGATTGAAGCTGTTTATGTGCACCAAAAAATCACTCAGTTCCTCTTCAGGATGATTCCATATCACAAAGGTGTCATCCACGTATCGATACCATTTCAAAGGGCTTTTTTTGGCCGACTGCAGCACTTGTTGTTCGAAAAAATCCATAAATAGATTAGCAATAGCAGGGCTCAGAGGGTTACCCATGGCCACCCCATCAATTTGTTCATAAAACTCGTTGTTATATTGTAAATAAATCGAGGATAGACAATGTCGTAACAAAGCTATTATATCAGTAGGAAATATACAGGGTGTTTAAAAAATGACCGGTATATTTGAAACGGCAATAAAAACTAAACGAGCAGCGATAGAAATACATCGTTTGTTGCAATATGCTTGGGACAACAGTACATTTTCAGGCAGACAAACTTTCGAAATTACAGTAGTTACAATTTTCAACAACAGATGGCGTTGCGGTCTGGGATACTCTATAGTACGATATTTTCCACATATCCACCATGCGTGGCAATAATATGGCGTAGTCTCTCAATGAAATTACCCGAAACCTTTGACAACGTGTCTGGCGGAATGGCTTCACATGCAGATGAGATGTACTGCTTCAGCTGTTCAATTGTTTCTGGATTCTGGCGGTACACCTGGTCTTTCAAGTGTCCCCACAGAAAGAAGTCACAGGGGTTCATGTCTGGCGAATAGGGAGGCCAATCCACGCCGCCTCCTGTATGTTTCGGAGAGCCCAAAGCAATCACACGATCATCGAAATATTCATTCAGGAAATTAAAGACGTCGGCCGTGCGATGTGGCCGGGCACCATCTTGCATAAACCACGAGGTGTTCGCAGTGTCGTCTAAGGCAGTTTGTAGCGCCACAAATTCACGAAGAATGTCCAGATAGCGTGATGCAGTAATCGTTTCGTATCTGAAAAATGGGGCAATGATTCCTTTGGAAGAAATGGCGGCCCAGACCAGTACTTTTTGAGGATGCAGGGACGATGGGACTGCAACATGGGGCTTTTCGGTTCCCCATATGCGCCAGTTCTGTTTATTGACGAAGCCGTCCAGGTAAAAATAAGCTTCGTCAGTAAACCAAATGCTGCCCACATGCATATCGCCGTCATCAATCCTGTGCACTATATCGTTAGCGAATGTCTCTCGTGCAGCAATGGTAGCGGCGCTGAGGGGTTGCCGCGTTTGAATTTTGTATGGATAGAGGTGTAAACTCTGGCGCATGAGACGATACGTGGACGTTGGCGTCATTTGGACCGCAGCTGCAACACGGCGAACGGAAACCCGAGGCCGCTGTCGGATCACCTGCTGCACTAGCTGCGCGTTGCCCTCTGTGGTTGCCGTACGCGGTCGCCCTACCTTTCCAGCACGTTCATCCGTCACGTTCCCAGTCCGTTGAAATTTTTCAAACAGATCCTTTATTGTATCGCTTTTCGGTCCTTTGGTTACATTAAACCTCCGTTGAAAACTTCGTCTTGTTGCAACAACACTGTGTTCTAGGCGGTGGAATTCCAACACCAGAAAAATCCTCTGTTCTAAGGAATAAACCATGTTGTCTACAGCACACTTGCACGTTGTGAACAGCACACGCTTACAGCAGAAAGACGACGTACAGAATGGCGCACCCACAGACTGCGTTGTCTTCTATATCTTTCACATCACTTGCAGCGCCACCTGTTGTTGAAAATTGTAACTACTGTAATTTCGAAAGTTTGTCCGCCTGAAAATGTACTGTTGTCCCAAGCACATTGCAACAAACGGTGTATTTCTATCGCTACTCGTTTAGTTTTTATTGCCGTTTCAAATATACCGGTCATTTTTGAAACACCCTGTATCAGCTATGTAAGAAAGAGCTTCGTCGACAAGGACCATGGTGAACAGGGATACTACATCGATTTATGATTTATGAGTAGTACTTTGACAAAGAATTCGTCCGGGTTTTGAAAGTTGCGTTATTCACTTCCTGGGGGACGGTAACTTAGTAATGCTGCATCTTCGGATCTCGGCGAGTAATTTTTCGGTCACTTTGATCCGATAACAGCAGGGCAGCCGGCATGACTCCGCGTGGCGGCGTCTACAAGTCCCACGGCTGTGCGAGCTCGACCAGGCGATTTCCGATCCAACGGGGAACCTGTTAGCCTAGATTCTGAGGTCCGAGTGTAAATAGTTTTCTTATCTGGAACACAGCGCCGATACCAGAACGTAAAACCGACACGATATTCACGCTGCACTGCTATCAGCAACCGCCCATTCTAGTAACACTCCTGGACAAGAGTCGGAACACACACGCCAATTCGGTACCATAAATTCTGTTGCCGACAGTGGGCGTCCACTTTGCCGAAAATCTCGCTGCCGCTGAAAAAGATTAACAAAGGTGTCCTGGTAGGAGGGATGCGTGGGTTCTAGGACAGCTACACACCATGAAAGTAGAGGTAGGAGTGTAAATGTGGAAGCGTGTTGGCAATGTGGAAACGTCTAGTATCTGGCCTGCAGAGTGCTGCACTCTAGCAGGGCAGCCAGAAACTATTGCCATAGTTCCTATTTGTCACGGTAGAGGGTTAGCAGTCAGTTGTGCAACAGACGCCGTGACAATGATGCAACTTACGTTCGCGCATTTTCCAAACCTTTTTGAGGTAAGTTTTGGTATTACATTTACCTACATACTTTGTAGTTATTTTTTCTTTATGTCTCATAGCTCATAAAGGGAGGTGTATAGAAGGTTTTAGCAGTCGTTTGTCAACTTTAAATGGATAGTTGCTTAATGTTCAAATGGTTCAAATGGCCCTGAGCACTATGGGACTCAACTGCCGAGGTCATTAGTCCCCTAGAACTTAGAACTAGTTAAACCTAACTAACCTAAGGACATCACAAACATCCATGCCCGAGGCAGCATTCGAACCTGCGACCGTAGCGGTCTTGCGGTTCCAGACTGCAGCGCCTTTAACCGCACGGCCACTTCGGCCGGCTTGCTTAATGTAATCTACCGAATTTTAAAATGGCCATTTTGTAGGTAATGTGGAAGCATGCATACGACGGCATTGTGGAAACGTTTCCACGATACCAACATCAAATACATTACTTCTAATACGTTTTGCGTCAGTTTCTAGATGCCACGAAAGCTAACTGATCGGAAACCAACAGCTATTGTGAAGAAGTGGAATGGTGGAAACATGATTAAGGCTATAACAGCCTTAAGAGAAAAGCAGATTGGGTTAAGAAGAGCAGTAAAATCTTTCAGTGCACCTCAGATGACACTTCAAAGGTTTGTGCAAAGTGATATGTCACCTGAAGAATGTGTTACTTTGAGACTTGGACGTAAGCCTGTACTTCCTGATGCTATTGAGAAACAGTTGGTACAGTATCTCAATGACATGGATAATCGCCTCTATGGTCTTACCAGACTAGATGTCAAGACAAAGGCATATCAGCTAGCAGAAATAATATTAATCATCCTTTTCAAATGGTTCAAATGGCTCTGAGCACTATGGGACTCAACTGCTGTGGTCATAAGTCCCCTAGAACTTAGAACTACTTAAACCTAACTAACCTAAGGACAGCACACAACACCCAGCCATCACGAGGCAGAGAAAATCCTTGACACCGCCGGGAATCGAACCCGGGAACCCGGGCGTGGGAAGCGAGAACGCTACCGCACGACCACGAGATGCGGGCAATCATCCTTTTACTTCAAATTCTGCAGGTAGAGCTTGGTTTGACCTTTTTCTTAGACGACACAGAAATAGACTCACAATCCGCAAACCTATGGAGACCTCATTCTCGAGACCAAATGGATTCAACAAAGAAGCTGTAGACAAGTTTTTTGATATTTTGGAAGCTAAGTACAGTAAACACTCCCTAAGTCATCTGAGGATTCAGATGAAGAGCCCACTGCACCAACTGTCTCTTTGGCGAGTCAGATTTGGATCTCCCAGTTGGGGAAGAAAAACCTACTGAAGAAGATGCCATTTGTATTTTTTTGGAGGCGCATTTTCCAAAGACGTTTGGGGAGAATTGTGTATTAAGTGTGTAGTGTGCGAGGAGTGGAGTTACTCTTTGTGTGCCGGAAATGAAGGAGATATTTACATATGCGATTTTTGCAAGTGAACTTCGCTTATGAAGCATTTTTCAATTACAGTTGCGTTTAAAAATATTTTTGCGTAATTTAAATTTAATAAAAAATAAAATAGTTTCTAAAATTTTTAATTTTTCGTTTGAAGTAGTCATTTTCCCACAAATTTAAGGCGCTTCCACATTACCCACACTTCTTGAAAAATTGATGAGTTGTGCAAGCAGAAATTTTTTTTTTCATTTTTAACATATTTAGTTTCTGTGTTTCATAATATTACATTCATTGCTAAAACATTATGAATTAGCTTTGGCTAATTTTTGAAGCTGAAAGAGAAGTAAACATTTCTTCTATGCAGCAAAAACAAACTGGGTTTCCACATTTACACCCCTACCTCTATATTATTCAACTTCCGTAGCGCTGGTTCGAACAATTAGAGAACGCAGGTTTAGTCTATCTGTCGTAAGCCGACTGCAGTTTCACGAACACGAACTATCTAATGTTCTCTGAACTAAAGTCGGAAGGAAACTAGTCTTTGTCTATGTGTACTATTCGGAGAGCAGTTCCAGATTAAGAGTAATCAGGTAAAACTCTAGGCGGGCAGTCTCTGTCCATATACGATAATTCTATTCACTGTTACTGAAGACTACCTACTGTCTACCTACCGGCCACTGCTTCTAACTCACTCGGCAACTTGAAGACACGACGAACGTTGTGCAGGAACTCCCTAGCAAGACTTGGACTGACTTACAACTTGCAGCTGGCGACTTCTGCTCGTGCACAGTTACTTGGGCGCGCGTCTCTCTTCCTAGTGGCGCTGCAGCTCCAGGGATCGTAATTGGTTTGCGCGCAGCAATGTCCTGTTGCGTCCACGGTACTTCTGGTACCAACGGTCGCGAACTCTTCTTCTGTGGTATCTTCAGTACACCACAAATTCCACCACGATCCTCCTTATGGTCTTCTTTTCTTCTTCTTCTTCTTCTTCTTCAGTAGCTCTACAGCCCTTGGTGAGCCTTGGCTTCTTCAACAATCTCCCTCCACACTTCTCGGTTATTTGCTGCTCTTTTCCACCCCCGGACTCCCATATTGCTGATATCCATTATTACCTCATCGATCCATCTTCTTCTAGGTCTCCCTTTTCATCTAACTGAATGGATCATACCTTTCATCATTTTCTTTGGAATTCTATCCTCTGCCATTCTCTCCTAGTGTCCTAGCCATCGTATTCGCTGTGATTTCACAAATTTTACTATGTCCCTGTATTAACTCTTGTAATTCGGCATTGTAGCGTATTCTCCAGCCTTCTTCCTCCCTTATTGGCCCATAGATTTTGCGTAGTATTTTCCGCCCAATGCTTCTTAGAGCATTTTTATCGTGTTCTGTCAACGTCCATACCTGTGAGCCGTATGTGATAACTGGGCGGACTAGGGAATTATATATTAGTAATTTAGCTTTTCTTGTAACAAGGCTACTTCTGAAAAGCTGCATATTTGCAAAGTAAGCTCTGTTTCCTGCTTGTATTCTTTCCCTTATAGCCTTTCCAATACTGTTATCATTTGTTATTAGGGCTCCCAAATAGTTAAAAGAGGACACTCCATTGAAGCATTTCCCATTGATGTTTAGGTTTTTAGGAGTTCTTCTGGCCTCAGATTGTGACATTACCATATATTTTGTTTTGTTTTCATTTACTATGAGGCCAATTTTTAAGGCTTCTGTTTCCATTGCCCGGTATGTTTCTAGGAGTGTATTGGTATTTCTTCCTACTATAGCAATGTCATCAGCGTATGCACATATCTGGCTAGTTTTCATAAATATGGTGCCTCTTTTGTTGATTTTATTTACTGCACTATGCAGGGCTATGTTGAATAGGACAGTGGAGGGACTATCCGCTTGCCTCACACCTTTATTAAAGTCAAAGCTTTCACTTGTTCTGCTAAGGACCTTTACTTTTGCTCTTGTCTCTGTCATTGTCATTCTGATTAGTCTTATTAATTTAGCACATATACCAACTTCTTTCAGTACTCTGTATAGTTCTTGCCGATTTATGCTGTCAAAGGCTTGTTTGAAATCGATGAATAAGAAATGCAGATCTATATCATATTCATAGAACTTTTCCATCATTTGCCTTATCACAAATATTTGATCAGTTGTTCTTCTGCCTGGTCGAAAGCCACACTGATATTCCCCTAGTATGCCTTCTGCACACTTCCGTATCCTTTCGTTTAATATACTTGTGAAGATCTTATAAGCTGTACTTAGGAGTATAGTTTTCACATGCTGTTCTGTCCCCTTGCTTATAAATGGGGACTATTATTCCAATTTTCCAATGATCTGGCATAGTTTCTGTTTCCCATATATCTGATATTAATGTGTGCAGTTCCTTTATTACAGCCTCACCACCAGTTTTCATTAATTCAGCAATTATGCTGTCTTCCCCAGGGGCTCGATTGTTTTTTGACTTGTGCACAGCCTGGGAGACCTCTTGTAGTGTTGGCTTTCTTGCCTCATTGGTTTCATTGTCTACTTCCAGCTCCACACTTCCCTCCTGTGCAGCTGTCTCTTCATCTTCTAGGCTGGTGCTTAGTGTATCTTTGAAATACTCTGCCCATCTTCCCACTATCTGTTCTTTCTCCCTTATCATTTTCCCATCTTTACTGAAACAGGCCATTGTTTTTGGTTGGAATCTATTCTTCATTTTGCCTATGGCATGATAGAACTTTCTTATTTCACTCTGTTCCTTTAGTTCTTCTAGTTCTTGAAATTTCTTCTTATTCCACTCTCTTTTCTTTCTCTTGCACAGTCTGTTAGCTCTTCTCCTTAATTCTCTATATTGTTCCACATTATTTCTCGTTTCTCTCTGTAGCACTTTTGTTCTTGCCCTGTTCTTTTCCTCTATTGCTGACCTGCAATCTTCATCAAACCACTCCTGGGTTCTTCTGTTCCTTCTTATGCCTATTATTTCCTCTGCAGCATCCTTAATGGCTTTTTCAAACCTGTTCCACCTTTCATCTACTCCTACTGTGGTCTCTTCTTTGCAACTTTCTGCTTAGTGTTACTTGGTATTGTTTTACTTCATCAGGGATGTTCAGTTTGTCTGTATTCAATTTCATCATCTTTACCATTCTGTTGCCATTTGTTAGTGACAGTCTCTCTCTCAAAACTGATTTTATCAAATAGTGGTCTGAATCACAGTTTGGTCCTCTGCAGCTCCGTACATCCGTAACTGACGTGGAGTGGCGTGCAATCACTAAAATATGGTCAATCTGATTGACTACGCCATTGGCTGCAGACTTCCAAGTACCCAGATGGAGCCCGCATCTCGTGGTCGTGCGGTAGCGTTCTCACTTCCCACGCCCGGGTTCCCGGGTTCGATTCCCGGCGGGGTCAGGGATTTTCTCTGCCTCGTGATGGCTGGGTGTTGTGTGCTGTCCTTAGGTTAGTTAGGTTTAAGTAGTTCTAAGTTCTAGGGGACTGATGACCATAGATGTTAAGTCCCATAGTGCTCAGAGCCATTTGAACCATACCCAGATGGATCCTTTTATGTGGAAAGCAGGTACTTTTAATAATCATATTATTCCTTGCTCCGAATTGGCATAGTAAGTCTCCATTCTCATTGTTTTCTTCATGTAGTGAATATTTTCCAGAAACTCCATACGGATGTTCATTCCTCCCTATTTTTGCATTAAAATCTGCTATTTCTAGCATCAGGTCATATTTATGTACTGCACAGTATACTTTTTCCAAGTCTTCGTAGAACTGTTCTTTAATTATAGCCTCTTTTTCTTCTGTTGGTGCATGTGCATTAACTATTGATATATTCCTAAATTCACCTTTTAGTCTTGAGTCTGCACATCCTTTCATTTATGGGTTCAATTTCTAGAAGGCTTTTCCTAACTTCCCCAGTTATTATAAACCCTGTTCCAAGTTGGCCTGTTCTTTCTTCTGGTCCACTATATGCCAATGAGTACTCAGATTTATCTATCTGCCCATTCCCCTGCCATCTTATTTCCTGTAGCCCTACAATATCATATTTGAATTTTAAAATTTCATTGGCTATTTCTTTCATTTTTCCAGGCTGAAGCATTGTCCTCACATTCCATGATTCTACTGTTAGATCCTTTATCCGTTTCCTTTGCCGGTGTCGTGATACATGCTTTCCATCCAGTTTCCGAGGCTTCTGTTGAATTTCCGTAATATTCTTTTTTTTTTTTTTTTTTTTTTTTTTTTTTTTTTTTTTTTTTTTTTTTTTTTTTGCAGTATGGGGTTATTAGCCCCATGCCCAACCCCCAACCTGGAGGACCAGGATTTGTATGAGGTTTACTCCTCTAGAGCCCTCCCTGCCCTATGTTGCAGGACGCACTTCGTCTGGCTCCTTTGTCGAGACCAGTCCGGCTTGGGAGACCCTGCCAGTAGCTATGCTACCGCCGGCATAGGTCTCGACTTCACCGAAGCACGCAAACCCTCCCGCCCGGCACTGAAGGTGCCTACTATAAGGCGGTGTCCCCTGGGAGGGACACATCTGCATTAACTTACATTTTTTTTACATTGAGAGCTAGCTGCCATTCATCACATTTTGTCTAAGTCATCTTGTCCTCCTACAGTCAGTCACCGTCGTCACCTTCCTTTGCACCACACCTTCACCGGCAAGCAACCGCAGACTGCTGCTCAACCCCGTCCTGACATCATTCATGGATACAGTAAATAGCAACGGTCGTATCACACTTCCCTAGGGCACTCCTGACGATAGCCTTGTCTCTGATGGACACTGGTCGTCGAGGACAACGTACTGGGTTCCATTACTTAGGAAGTCTTCTAGCCACTCACATATCTGGGAACCTATTCCGTATCCTTGTATCTATGCTGACGATCTGCAGCGATGTACCGCGCCAAATGTTTTCCGGAAACCCAGGAATATGGAATAAACCTAGTGCCCCTCATCCATGGTTCACAGGATACCATAGGAGAAAAAGGCTGGCTGAGTTTCGCACGAGCAATGACAAGCAGAATTACAGTCTAAGAAAAAAAATAACCACGCACCACGACTGAATTAACCGAATACGACGAAAATCGGTAGCCGGGATGTACATGTACAGGTAAACAAATGATCACAATTAGAGAAAAAAATGGTTCAAATGGCGCTGAGCACTATGGGACTCAACTGCTGTGGTCATCAGTCCCCTAGAACTTAGAACTACTTAAACCTAACTAACCTAAGGACATCACACGCATCCATGCCCGAGGCAGGATTCGAACCTGCGACCGTAGCAGTCGCACGGCTCCGGACTGCGCGCCTAGAACCGCGAGACCAAATTAGAGAAAAATTGGATGATTTATTCAAGAGAAAGCGCTTCACAAATTGAGCGAGTCAATAAGGAATTTGTCCATCTCTGGTCTTTGTGCATGGAGTTATTCGCCTTGGAAGTGATTGATAATTGTTGGATGTTCTCCTGAGGGAAAGCGTGCCAAAATCTGTCCAACTGGCGCCTTAGATCCTTGGAAGTATAAGCATTTTGGGCCGGGCCCTCCATCTCTCTCGATATTTTTGGCGATATAAAGCGAAAACTGGACACAATTTGGCACGATATCTCTCAGGAGAACATACGACTACTCCATCAATCAATGCCGAGCAGAAGAACTGCTTGCATAAGGGCCAGAGGTGGAGCAACGCGTTACTGTCTTGCTCAATTTGTGAAGCTTTACCCTTCAATAAATCATCAATTTTTTCTGAAACTGTAGTCATTTGTTTATCCGTACATGTACTTCACATCTACCGATTTCGGTCCCATTCGGATAACTATTCTTTTGTCTTAGTGTGTATAATTGTAAAGAAAATTGTACATACACTGCTGGCCACCGTAAATGCAACACCCTGAAGGAAGCATCCGAATCAAGTGAAATTTACACTATGAGTTTGCAGCGATGAGATATGCAACTGATTAGAATTTCAGCGCAGACGCACATCACGCGCGCCTGTGGCGCCACCTCATAGCGCCATTTAAGGCTTGGCGACTTCGACGAGTGTACGTTCGGCACGTATGTTTACCTTGTGGTTGTTTCACAAGACGATCAGTTATGCCTCGTAGACAACAGCGAATATCTTTTGATCAAGTATCCGAGTTCGACAGAGG
The DNA here is from genome assembly GCF_023898315.1 of Schistocerca nitens. Taxonomy (NCBI): domain Eukaryota; kingdom Metazoa; phylum Arthropoda; class Insecta; order Orthoptera; family Acrididae; genus Schistocerca; species Schistocerca nitens. The sequence goes on along the minus strand of NC_064623.1, from coordinate 63,137,285 downwards.
AAGGATAGTGGCTTACCGAGGATTGTGGGTTATCATACAGAGAAATCGCTAGTCGTGTTGGACGAAACCAAACAACTGTAATGCGGATATGTGACCGTTGGATGCAGGAGGGTACGACGGACCGACGTGGTCGATCGCATTCACCTCGGTGCACCACTGCACGTGCTGATAGGCAAATTGTGCGCATGGCAGTGACGGATCGCTCAGTGACATCCCGAACCATAGCACAGCACATTGCGTCTGTAACGCATCATCCAGTGTCTGCGCGTACCATTCGACGCCGTTTACAGCAGAGTGGTCAGTCCGCAAGACGTCCATTGCTTCGTCTGCCATTGACGCAGAACCACAGACGTCTCCGTCGCCAATGGTGTGATGACAGACGGATGTGGACGGCAGAATGGAATGACGTTGTCTTTACTGACGAGGCACGCTTCTGTCTGCAGCACCACGATGGTCGGATTCGAGTGTGGAGACACCGTGGAGAGAGGATGCTGGACAGCTGCATTATGCACCGCCACACTGGTCTTGCACCGGGTATTATGGTATGGGGCGGCATTGGATATTACTCTCGCACGCCTCTAGTACGCATTGCCGGTACTTTAAATAGCTGGCGCTACATATCCGAGGTGCTGGAGCCAGTTGTCCTTCCTTACCTTCAGGGCTCGGCCACAGCCATATTTCAACAGGATAATGCGCGACCACACGTGGCACGCATTGTCCAAAGGTTCTTCGTAAATAACCAGATTGAATTGCTTCCCTGGCCGGCTCGCTCTCAGGATCTTTCGCCGATAGAAAACATGTGGTCCATGGTTGCTCAACGAGTGACCCAGATTACATCCCCAGCTGCCACACCAGATGATCTTTGGCAACGTGTGGAAGCTGCTTGGGCTGCTGTACCCCAGGAACACATCCAACGTCTCTTTGACTCAATGCCGAGACGTGTGGCAGCGGTGATCTCCAACAATGGCGGCTACTCTGGCTACTGATTCTGGCAGGAACCACATGTCACAGACGTCTGTAAACGTAATCATTTGATACTTGGTCAACATGTTATCTACAAAATAAATTGTGTTATGCTACCTCTTGTCTTTCTTGGTGTTGCATTTACGGTGGCCAGCAGTGTATATCTTGTAGATACATTATATTAAACACCAGGCGAACTGTCTAGCATACCAGAAACAGCAGACATACAACGCGCTTTTTCCGCTCGTGAGAACAGAGTTAAATGTCAAACATGGACTACACGTTTTTACTTTTTAAAAAAATATCAAGAGTGGAAAGTTGCACAGGTCACATCAATATTCAAGAAAGGCAATAGGAGTAATTCACTAAATTACAGGCCCATATCATCCACGTTGATATGCAGCAAGATTCTGGAACATCTATTGTGTTCGAACATTATTAAATTGCGTGCTTAGGGAATATAGTCTCAGTTGTGCGACTGGATTCGTGATTTTCTCTCAGGGAGGTCACAGTACGTAGTAATAGAAAGTCGTCGAGTAATAAAGAAGTGATTTCTGGCGTTACCCAAGGTAGTACTATAGGTCCTCTGCTGTTCCTTATCTCTATAAACATTTAGGAGACAATCTGAGCAGCCGTCTTTGGTTGTTTGCAGATGACGCTGTCATTTATCATCTACAAAAGAGCAAAACAAATTGCAAAACGATTTAGAACCGATATCTGTATGATGCGAAAATCGGCAACTGACCCTAAATAATGAAAAATGTGAGGTCATCCACATGACTGCTAAAAGGAATCCGCTAAACTTTGGTTACACGATAAATCAATCAAATCTAAAGGCCGTACATTCAACTAAATACCTAGGCATTAAAATCACGGACAAGTTAAATTGGGGTGATCACATAGATAATGTTGTAGGAAAGCTAACCAAAGACTACGATTTATTGTCAGAACACTTAGGCTACAATTACACTACACTTGTCCGCCGTCTTCTCGAGTATTGCTTGAACCACATTAGATAGGATCGACGGAGGACATCGAAAAAGTTCAAAGAAGGGCAGCACGTTTTGTATTATCCAGAAATAAGGGAGAGTTTGTTACGGACATAATATAGGATTACAAGTGGAAATCATGAAAAGAATGGCTTTTCTTGTTGCAGTGGAATCTTCTCACGAAATTTCAATCACCAAGTTTCTCCTCCGAATGCGAAAATATTTTGTTGACGCTGACCTACATAGGGAGAAACGATCATCATAACAAAATAAGGGAAATCAGAGCTCGGACAGAAAGATATAGGAGTTCGTTTTTTCCGTGCGTTGTTCGAGAGTGGAATAATATAGAATCACTGTGAAGGCGGTTCGACGAACCATCTGCCAGACACCTAAGTGTGCTTTGCAGAGTATCCATGCGGAGGTAGACATAGATGAATAACACTTGAAATCTGAAAGTAAATGTTTACATTTGAACTACACGTGGCAGTAGCGGTGTTCGATTACTCTTCTTCTCTGGCAATCTCATATGAATGCAAACATTGTATATTTTTGTTATTTTTAATTCTTTTTGATGGCTCTTGACTCTCAAACGAAATATTTACGTTGAACTACATGTGCAGCTGGTGGCACTGTTCGATTATTATTTTTTCCTCTCTGTGGCGCGTCATATGAACGCAGTTTTCCTCCCTTCCTCTCTCTCTTGATCTCTAATCGAGTGTTTCCAAAGTGTGGGCTGGGGAGGTAACAGACGCCTGACATTAAAGACATCGGCAAAAAGCGTAGGTACCTATAAAACACTTTGGCGTAAAATATGGGCGTAAAGCCACTTCCATTAATTCCTGCCTACGTTCCAGAACATTCATGCTGATACCAATACAGGCTTATAATGTTTCAGCTAAGCTGTAGTACAGGGTGATTCAAAAAGAATACCACAACTTTAGGAATTTAAAACTCTGCAACGACAAAAGGCAGAGCTAAGCACTATCTGTCGGCGAATTAAGGGAGCTATAAAGTTTCATTTAGGTGTACATTTGTTCGCTTGAGGCGCTGTTGACTAGGCGTCAGCGTCAGTTGATGCTAAGATGGCGACCGCTCAACAGAAAGCTTTTTGTGTTATTGAGTACGGCAGAAGTGAATCGACGACAGTTGTTCAGCGTGCATTTAGAACGAAGTATGGTGTTAAACCTCCTGATAGGTGGTGTATTAAACGTTGGTATAAACAGTTTACAGAGAATGGGTGTTTGTGCAAAGGGAAAAGCTCTGGACGGCCGAGAACGAGTGATGAAAATGTAGCACGCATCCAGCAAGCATTTGTTTGCAGCCCAGGAAAATCGACTCGCAGAGCTAGCAGAGAGCTGCAAATTCCACAATCAACTGTATGGAGAGTCCTACGAAAAAGGTTAGTTATGAAACCTTATCGTCTGAAATTGGTTCAACTACCCGAGGCGATGGATCGGCCGCCAGGCAGCCCGTGACAGAGCACATCATCACTGGCCTCCAAGAAGCCCTGATCTTACCCCCTGCGATTTTTTCTTATGGGGGTATGTTAAGGATATGGTGTTTCGGCCACCTCTCCCAGCCACCATTGATGATTTGAAACGAGAAATAACAGCAGCTATCCAAACTGTTACGCCTGATATGCTACAGAGAGTGTGGAACGAGTTGGAGTATCGGGTTGATATTGCTCGTGTGTCTGGAGGGGGCCATATTGAACATCTCTGAACTTGTTTTTGAGTGAAAAAAAAAACCTTTTTAAATACTCTTTGTAATGATGTATAACAGAAGGTTATATTATGTTTCTTTCATTAAATACACATTTTTAAAGTTGTGGTATTCTTTTTGAATCACCCTGTATTATACAAATGACAACCTTTCCAGTCTTCTCTCAGCGCCGCAAACAGTCACATAGTCAGAAGAATAGTGTCTACAAACTTCTCCCCTTCTGTACCAAATAAGGCGACGTGATGAAATTGTTTATCGGTGAAAACATTTCTTTATTAAATTTCCTGAGTAATAATACAGAGAGTTTAGACACTGGCATGTCGTAAGTGTGCCAGAAACGTTAAGAAGAGAAAGCGGTGAGCCTATATGGCGCGGCAAGGTTTTGCAACCTTATACACTGTTTAGTGACATTAATGTGACTCCCTCTGAAAAGCCTGAATAACCATCTCCTGTAGCAAATAAATGAATAAGAGATGGCACTCATCCCTCATGGTACACTAAACATGTTAGAACACTGTTGCAGAAGCAACGAAAAAAGCATGACAAATTTAAAAGAACGCAAAACTCTCAAGATTGGCGAAGCTCGAAATTTAGTGCGATCTTCACTGTGAGATCCTTTTACTAGCTTCTACAACGAAACCCTGTCTCAAAATCTGGTAGAAAATCCAAAGAGATTCTGGTTGTATGTAAAGTACACCAGCGGAAAGACACAGTCAATGCCTTCACTGTGCAATCACAATGCTGATGTTGCGGACCAGAGTATCAGTAAAGCAGAGTTACTACATGCGGTTATCCGAAATTCCTTCACCAAAGAAGACGATCCAAATATTCCAGAATTCAAATCAAGAACTACTGCCAACATGAGTAACTTAGAAGTAGATATCCTGGGTGTAGCAAAGCAGCTTAATACACTTCAGCGGAGTAGGACGTCAAACGGCCCGACTTGCAGCAGGAGAGGCACCACAGGACGTTTTAATTTGCACTGTCTATACTTTTACAAATAAATTTATGAAACTTTGTCAGCGTGACCAGGAAGGATTCAGGATTCGCGCTCATAGCAGTGGGCCTTCAAAAACATAACAAAATACTTTTTTTAACTGTGAAATTTCATCTTTTTTCACTTTCTATTGGCAGCATTTGTTGCTGTAGCTACACTTTTCTTCATAAGGAAGAGAGATTCCTCGATGAATTTTGCACAGCATACAATCCATACGTACAGATGTATGAAACTCTAGAATTTTCCGAATCTATTAAAAGCTGTGGTAAAAATTGAGATAATTAACTATAAAATTTGAGTTTTTTTCTAAACATGAAGTTTAAAATGTAACAGCTCATTCATTTTTTCATAAATTAAACAAATGCTAGAGTTCCACACATCTTTAAGTATGGCTTGTATGCTGTGTAAAATTCATCGAAGAATCTCTATTACTTACGAAGAAAAGTGTAGCTACAGCAACAAATGCTGCCAAAAGTACGTGAAAAATGACAGAATTTCACGTGTAAAGAAATTTATTTTGTTAAGTTTCTGAAATTCCACCGCTATGAGTGTGAATCCTGAATCCTTCCTGATCATGCTGACAAAGTTTTACGAATTTATTTGTAAAATTATAGACAGTGGAAATTAAAATGTCCTGTGGTGCCTACCCTGCTCCAAGTCGGTCCATTTGACGTCCTACCCCCCCCCCCCCTTAATAACGGCAAGGCCTCCGGTCCTGATTCGCTCAGAGAACGTTGATACAATAGCCATCATATAGAACCGATCGCTCGTAGAAAAATCTGTACCTAAAGACTGGAAAGTGTCGTTAGTCACACCATTACTCAAGAAAGAAAATAGGGATAATCCGCTAAATCACAGAGTCATGTCGCTAACGTCGATTTGTAGCAGGTTTTTGGAACATATAGTCTACTGAGTTCGAATAATATGAGTTATGTAGAAGGAAACGATTTATTGACACGAATTCAGAAAATATTGTTCTCACGAAGTAGCCTAATAAGAGCTACTGACAGGAGATGTCGAATTGATTCCATATTTTTAGATTTCCAGAAGGATTACGCGACTTATAATCAACGTTCGTGTCTATGATGCGTCGTGTCAGTTGTGCGACTCGATTCGTAGTTACTGAGTCTCTGAGTAAAACAGATGTAATATCTGGTGTTCCCCACGGAGGTGTTATAAGACCTCTGCTGTTCCTGGTTATGTCAACGATTTAGGAGACAATCTGAGAGCACTCTTAGATTGTCTGCAGATGATGCTGTCATCTACAGTCTCATTAAGTCATCAGATGATCAAAACAAATTAGAAAATGATTCAGACAAGATATCTGTATGGTACGAAAAGTGGCAATTAACTATAAATAATGAAAACCGTGAAGTAATCCACATCAGTACCAAAATGAATCTGCTAAATTTCGGTTACACGCTAAATCACAAGAATCTAAGGGCAGTAAATTCAAATAAATACTTAGGGATTACAATTAAGAATAACTTAAGTTGGCACAGTCACATAGACACTGCTGGGGGTAAAGTAAACCAAAGAGTACGATTTATTGGTAGGACATTGATAAAATTCAACACATCTACTAAAGAGACTGCCGACACTACAATTGTACGTCCCATTCTGGAGTACTGCTGCCAGGTGTGGATCCACGTCAGATAGGATCGACGGAGGACATCGAAAAAGTTCAGAGATGGGCAGCTCGTTTTGTACTATCGCGAAATAGGGGAGAGAACGCCATCGATATGACTTGGAGTGGCACTCATTAAAAGCAAAGGTCTTACCTTCGATCATATGTTGGCAAGTAATGATCGAACGGATCACTGTGTTTACGGATACCGGTGAATATACGCTAGCCCCTATTTCGACTGTACAATAGGTGGTTCAAATGGTTCAAATGACTCTGAGCACTATGGAACTTAGCATCGGGGGTCATCAGTCCCTTAGAACTTAGACCTACTAAAACCTAGCTAACTTACGGACATCGCACACATCCATGCCAGAGACACGACTCGAACCTGCGACCGCAGCAGTCGTGCAGTTCCGGACTGAAGAGCCTGGAACCGCTCGGTCATAGCGGCCGGCTACAAGAGGTGGGATTCGTTCTATATGTTGGTCAATCGGCCTGAAGACGGCGTAATGTAACGCTGAAACTGGCTTCACAAATAAAATTAAAGTGGAAATTGTGATGGCTGAAGGTGTGTTGATTTGACATGTTTCTTGTCAAATCGGTCGTAAACCGAAATTTCTTTCAAATGCAGTCTACATTTTGGAAACAAAACCGCACATGCCAAATAATTTGACAAACCAGTGGAGGTTTGGAAATAGTCTGATGGTTTACACGGACCTTTAATTCGAGAACGCTGCCTAGCTGCATGCCGTATTTGACACTGCCTGGCAAGTGCCGAGCGCAAGCCGCATATGCCCTATTTAACGCTGCCTGCTGCTCCGTGCCCTGTTTGACGCTGGCCAGGCAGCAGCGTCAACCGTGCAGCGCCGCAGACCCCTACCTGAAACACCCTACGGGAGACCACACAGTGGCACCGCTATACAAGGCTCTGCTGCGTAACGTCACACATCGCATGGTGGTCAGATGGTGGTCACACAGGAACCCCCTGGAGACCATCACGTCGGTTTCTGTTTATTATGCTAAGACGTGCGACGGAAAGAGGACGCGCGTGTTGCCCCTACAGGCGAGCCTCGTGACAGTGCTGCGAGGCGTTTCGGCAGCGGCGCGCGCCCTCAGGAGCAGGGCGTGCCGCAGGGGTCAGTCGGCGGACCAGCGCCGAAGAAGCGGGCAGGCAGGCCGCGCGCCTAGCATCGATCCGGCGCTCTCTTTCCTCCTCCTCCTCCTCCTCCTGCGCCCCCTTTCCTCCGCCTCTGCCTCTCTTCCTCCCTCCTTCCCTTCCCTTCCCTTCCTGCTAAATAGTGGGCGCCCAGCCGCCTCCGCCGCCGCTGCCGCCGCCGCCACCACCACCGCCTCCAGGGCTATCTCGCCGCCGCCGCTGCCGCCGCCTCCACCCACGCCTTTCCCAGGCGCTGCCGGAAAACCTGCGCCGCCTCGCGCAGCGCCGGAAAATTATTCGCGCGGCTCCGGACCCAGACCCAGCCGTGTCTGCGAAAATTTATCGGGTCTGCCGACGCCGAGCGTAATGCTCAGGCCCCGTAACAGTCGTCACACACATCAGAGGTTAATGATAAATTTTGTCCTTTGTGATTTGTCTCGTAACCGTGTCTCAGTTGTGATTGACATCACCTTCATTCTAAAGAAAAGTTTGGTGAGCCTCTCCAACCTAGGTTCAGATAAGTCAGGCTGTAGTAACTTCTGCTATTTTGGTCTCCAATATGTATTGGATTGCTATGCTGTCCACACTATAGACCGATTAAAATTACTTGATAGCTGACGTCTGTCACTTGCCGCTACGTCACATCTGCTGCCGGTTACTGCTCAGTTGCAAGTGACACACAGACACGGCAGGTCACTTCACAGGTGCTGTTAACCCTATATTGACTGAATTTTCGTTTTCTGAAGTTGACAACTCTCAATTTTTTACGTCATTGCGCCAGATTATCATTTAGCTACAATATAGCAGGTCAGCAACTGGAAGCAGTTAATTCCATAAACTATCTGGGAGTACGCATTAGAAAGTGATTTAATATGGAATGATCATATAAAGTTGATCGTCGGTAAAGCAGATGCCAGACTGAGATTCATTGGAAGAATCCTAAGGAAATGCAATCCGAAAACAAAGGAAGTAGGTTACAGTACACTTGTTCGCCCACTGCTTGAATACTGCTCAGCAGTATGGGATTCGTACCATATATGGTTGACACAAGAGATAGAGAAGATCCAACGGAGAGCAGCGCGATTCGTTACAGGATCATTTGGTAATCGCGAAAGCGTTACGGATTATCTCCAGTGGAAGACTCTGCAGGAGAGACGCTTAGTAGCTCGGTACGGGCTTTTGTTGAAGTTTCGAGAACATACCTTCACCGAAGAGTCAAGCAGTATATTGCTCCCTCCTACGTATATCTCGCGAAGAGACCATGAGGACAAAATCAGAGAGATTAGAGCCCACACAGAAGCATACTGACAATCCTTCTTTCCACGAACAATACGAGACTGGAATAGAAGGGAGAACCGATAGAGGTACTCAAGGTACCCTCCACCACACACCGTCAGGTGGCTTGCGGAGTATGGATGTAGATGTAGATTGTAAATTGCTTCAGTTGACAGAAAACCAGAGAACTGTATATTTTGGTCTTTTATTTCATTTTTTTTTTTTTTTCAAGAAGGACCCCAGAGTACCATCATGTCATAACGGTCCAGTCTTCGACAAACATTACTTCTTGAGAAATGGTTTCGATATTGTAAATAGCATAGTTGTCATATTACCATGATTAGCAATAAAATCTGGCATAACCTCCTAAATTTTGGGCTCAAATTTAAATTTAAACTGAAAATACTTGCTTTCCTCTTTTATTCTGAAAATAATTGACATATATTTTGCTATCACTGCAATTTTAACACTGAATTTCTTCAGTTTCTAGAAAATAAATGGAAATAATCTGTTGATGATGACATTTGGTGCGGTGTCATTTATTGTTTGTTTGGCTAGTAAATTGGTAAGTTCCAATTAATTATTCAGTATGGTGTTTTGTTGGTGCGTCAATATATGATGAGGAAAACTTCTAGTGTAACTCCATTTTCTCCTTATCTTCCAGTATTCTTGCCATGGCTTGTCATGCAAAAACATGAAGCTATAGCCCTGACGGGACTTACAAGTACAGAATAATGTATACGAAACATTTCTAATTATCTTCAGTATTTTGTACTTCAAAATAGTTCTTAGCACAAATAGATTGACGACGTTTTGGGGAAAAATATGATGACTGGATTGTGACAGTAAGTTCAAAAATGGCTCTGAGCACTATGCGACTTAACTTCTGAGGTCATCAGTCGCCTAGAACTTAGAACTAATTAAACCTAACTAACCTAAAGACATCACCCACATCCATGCCCGAGGCAGGATTCGAACCTGAGACCGGAGCGGTCGCTCGGCTCCAGACTGTAGCGTGTGACAGTAAGTACTCAAAACTAAGCACTGAATGACGCACATTCAACTGCACGCAACTGAACTGCATGAGCACTGAAAGTGCTGAGATTCAAACTACCATAGAGCCACAGATAATAAGTCCGAAAAAGTTCTGCGATTTGTTAACAGTGTACCAAACTAAGAATAAATGAAGCAGAGCAGACCTGTTAGGTTCATAAAGAAAGTGGATATTTTATACCCTTTTCTTTACAGTGGGACTCAGAAGTCCCAACAGATCATCAAGGGTTACTGGATAACGCGCAGCAAAGTTAGATGTGGCCGCCGCGTGGTATGTCAGAAATGCTGGATGCTGTGTCGGCAGATAATTTTAAGACTCGTTTTGTAGCCCTGAATTTAGACTCATGTCCTAAGCTAACCACAACCTCGTTATGTGCAATATACCGGAGAAAACGGTGATCAGCCGGCCGTTGTGGCCACACCGTTCTAGGCGCTTCAGTCTGCAACCGCGTGACCGTTACGGTCGCAGGTTCGAATCCTGCCTCGGGCATGGATGTGTGTGATGTCATTAGGTTAGTTAGGATTAAGTAGTTGTAAGTTCTAGGGGACTGATGACCTCAGAAGTTAAGTCCCATAGTGCTCAGAGCCATTTTTGAACCATTTGCACCATTTGAAATGGCAAACAACAATCTGCGCAGAACTAAAACGACTGCTTTGTTCACGGCGATTAAAGCTAACCTGAAGAAGCACGCTCAAGACATAAAAAGTGTTTCCGCGCCAGAACTGTAATTTCTCGCTATCACTGCTTACCTGAAAGAATCCTCACACTAAATACGCGAGATGCTGCGTAACCAACCTATGAGCAGTCCTGCTTGGCAGTTGGTTCCAGATTATAGGCGACATAAGCAAATTCCAAACGATAAAGCAATGATAGAAAGAGAAATGACAGCAAATGAAAAAGTTAATACGACGATGAAAATGACGCAGCAAAGAATTAGAAATCAAAAAATTACAATTTAACCAAATAATTGAACAAAAATAATAAAACTCTTTCGATTAGATTTAGGAAAAAAATTTCGCTGTATTTCATGACGTTCGAAACTCTGGCTAAGAACTAAATCGCCCTAGTTAAATCAAAAATCGTAAGGTGAAAATCTTAGTTGGTTATGTAAGTTGACGATATTAATTTACATAACGAACTAAGATTTTCACTTAAGTATTTTTTATTTAACTGACTTAGCTCTAAAAAACATGACTAGTGTAATGAGTGTCACATGCTGAACAACATCTTAGACTGACCTGGAGATGCCCCAGTAATGAGACGTAACCGGTAATCAGTAAAGAAAATTTGCTGTACGAGGTGTGACAATAAAGTAATGAGACTGACTTTCTTTGCAAGATGTGGCAACCCTGCAGGCTTGCATAGACACAGTATCTCTGACCTTCGTCTATAAGCTGCTTCTAGTCCAAGCGGCACATTGATGCAACTGCTCAGTCATGTGTTGTGCTGTAAAAAGTTAACACATGTTTTTGTCTCTCGTCACGGAAATGGAACCGCATAATATTGCGCAACGGTATGCCATTTCTTTTTGCGTTAAATTGGGTGAAAACGCGACGACAACTTACGGTAAGCTTCAGAAGGTTTTTGGAGAGAAGGTTATGTGAAGAGCCCAAGTTTTTCGCAGTGGTGCTGAAAGGGATCACCCAGACCGAAAAAAGCTCGCATGTCAACGTCAAAAGCGAAATGCATGCTTGTGTGCTTCTTTGATTCCAAGGGAATTGTTCATAAAGTTGGGTGCCTCCTGGACAAACAGTTAACCAATAGTACTACAAAGAAATTTTAGAAAGACTTCGTAATAGAGTTCTTTGTGTCCGTGCCAACATTGCTGATAATTGGATTCTGCATTACGATAATTTGCCATCCCATGCTGCTCCGTCAGTATAGCAATTTTTAACCTCAAAACAAATTTCTGTACTACCACAGCCACCTTATTCACCAGATATTGCTCCGTACGACTTTTTCTATTTCCAAGTGTCAAAACGGCGTTCAAGGGACGCCACTTTCAAACGACACAAGATGTCCAAAAGCTGTGACGAGGGTCTTGGAGGATATTACAGAAAATGAGTTCCAGAAATGTTACCATCAATGGCAGAAGCGCTGGAAAAAGTGTGTGCAATCAGAAGGGAACTACTTTGAAGGAGACAACACTAAACTTGACTAAAACGGTAAGCAATTTTTTTTTCACATCAGTCTCATTACTTTATTGTCGCACCTCGTATGACATAGGATATTTATCCACACATGTTTCAAATCAACAGATCGTATCTCTCTCTCTCTCTCTCTCTCTCTCTCTCTCTCTCTCTCTCTTTCTCCATCCCCCCCTTTCCCCCCGGTCGTTGACAATGTGAAACAACAAGCTAAAACTGTCCTACCTTCTACAGTAAGCACTGCCTCCCGTGTTCCTACATTTCTCCCTACGTCGCCTTCTACCAGCTGCAGTACTTGGCTTGCGCCAGGACAGACTAGCGTGAAGAGCCGTACCAAACCAGTATTCATATTCAAAGACTGTGACAGCAAATTTCAAGAGAATCTCCTAAAAATAAATGTGTACAACTTCTACATCATAATCCCTACTATCAACTAAAAAATCGAGACAGTCCTGTCACTTATAGAAAGCATAAGTAGTAAAGGAGTTTTGCTATTTGGAGAGCAAAATAACTGATGATGGTCGAAGTAGAGAGGATATAAAATGTGGCAAGGAAAGCGTTTCTGAAGAAGAGAAATTTGTTAACATCGGGTATAGATTTAAGTGTCAGGAAGTCATTTCTGAAAGTATTTGTATGGAGTGTAGCCATGTATGGAAGTGAAACATGGACGGTAAATAGTTTGGACAAGAAGAGAATAGAAGCTTTCGAAATGTGGTGCTACAGAAGAATGCTGAAGATTAGATGGGTAGATCACATAACTAATGAGGAGGTACTGAATAGGATTGGGGGGAAGAGAAGTTTGTGGCACAACTTGACCAGAAGAAGGGATCGGTTGGTAGGACATGTTCTGAGGCATCAAGGGATCACCAATTTAGTATTGGAGGGCAGCGTGGAGGGTAAAAATCGTAGGGGGAGACCAAGAGATGAATACACTAAGCAGATTCAGAAGGATGTAGGTTGCAGTAGGTACTGGGAGATGAAGAAGCTTGCACAGGATAGAGTAACATGGAGAGCTGTATCAAACCAGTCTCAGGACTGAAGACCACAACAACAACAACAAGCAAGGACACTCTTTTGAAGCAGTCAAATGCGTTGACGCTAACGACGTACATAAGAACAACCGTCCAGCTTTGTGTAGAAACTCTTCACCGACGCGCGGCGAAAGTATACCAGCACACAAAAGATCGCCGCTCTGACACGTACGTAAACGGAGCGATGTGGCCAGTGGTTAGCACACTTGAGTCGCAGTCGGGAGGACGACGATTAAAACCCGCGTCCGACCGTCCTGATTTAATGATAATTAAATCAAGACCTTAAGCTATGGACACGCGTTGATATACATCAACGGGGACAATTGAAAATGTGTGTCCCGACCGGGATTCGAACCCAGGATCTCCTGCTTACATGGCATACACTCGATCCAACGGAGCCACCTAGGGCACAGAGGATACTGCGGCTCCAGGGATTTATCCCTTGCACGCTCCCCGTGAGACCCACATTCCCAACTTAATGTCCACACACTACATTCATAGTGCCCCTGCCCATTACGCTCATTACTCGCGGCAGGCAATCTCACCGAGTCCCGTAAGAGTTCGGGCAATGCGTGTGCATCCAACACAGGAGGAGGTCAATGGCGCGTTAGCCGTAACTATAGGAAGATATGGGAGGGGAGAGAGAGAGAGAGAGAGAGAGAGAGAGAGAGAGAGAGAGAGAGAGATACGATCTGTTGATTTGAAACATGTGTGGATAAAAATCCTACGTCATACGAGGTGCGACAATAAAGTAATGAGACTGATGTGAAAAAAACTATATGAAGAAAGATTAGCCGTAACTATATGAAGAGCAGTTGCAAGAAGGCTATATGAAGTCTACACATCCTGATTTAGGTCTTCCATGATTTCCGTAAATCGCTCGAAGCAAATACCGAGAAGGTTACTTTGCAAAGGGACCGACGCCTTCCTTCCCTACCCTTCCCTGATCCGATGGAACCCATGACATCGCTATTTGGTCCCTTCCCTCCAAATCGACCAACCGACCAACACATACGTAAACGAAACAAGAGAACGTAAACGCGCCAAATAGCTCTTGCTCCTGACAGCCAACAACAACCCGTAAACAACACACCTGGGTAGTCAGCGACAGGGCCTTCAATGGTGGAATTCACACGCACTTCGTTTGCAAATTATTATTGTTTCACAATTAATGTTATATACTTCTGGAGGTTGTAGATGGGACTTAGTAGATCAAGTTTTACATGGGAATCCATGTCCGGAAACGTCATTCAATGACGCTATATGTATGTACATACAGGGTGATTTCCAGGATGGTGGAGAAGGATAAATGAATCAATCTGCGGTAAGGGTACCAGGTTCGGGAATGAACGAGTCGAAAGTTACTATCTGTCGTAGATCGCTGGAAATAAATAAATAAATAAATAAAAAATAAAAGGTGCCCATTAGTGGGGAAAATATCTGAAGGTGACGACTGGCTGGTCGAAACGGTTAGGGCATTCCAAAATCTACATCTACATCTACATTTACATCTACATCCATACTCTGGAATCCACCTGACGGTGTGTGGCGGAGGGTACCTTGAGTACCTTTATCGATTCTCCCTTCTGCTCCAGTCTCGTATTGTTCGTGGAATGAAAGATTGTCGGTATGCCTCTGTGTGGGCTCTAATCTTTCTGATTTTATCCTCATAGTCTTTGCGCGAGATATACGTAGGAGGGAACAATATGCTGCTTGACTCCTCGGTGAAGGTATTTTCTCGAAACTTCAACAAAAGCCCGTACCGAGCTACTGTGCGTCTCTCTTGCAGAGTCTTCCACTGGAGTTTATCTGTCATCTCCGTAACGCTTCCGCGATTACTAAATGATCCTGTAACGAAGCGCGCTGCTCTCCGTTGGATCTTCTCTATCTCTTCTATCAACCATCTCTTGTATCAACCCTCTCTGGTACGTATCCCACACCGATGAGCAGTATTCAAGAAGTGGGCGAACAAGTGTACTGTAACCTTCTTCCTTTGTTTTCAGATTACATTTCCTTAGGATTCTTCCAATGAATCTCAGTCTGGCACCTGCTTTACCGACGATTAATTTTATATGGTCATTCCATTTCAAATCACTCCTAATGCCTACTCCCAGATAATTTATGGAATTAACTGATTCCAGTTGCTGACCTGCTATATTGAAGCTAAATGATAAAGGATCTTTCCATGTATTCGCAGCACATTACGCTTGTCTACATTGAGATTCAATTGATATTCCCTGCACCATGCGTCAATTCGCTGCAGATCCTCCTGCATTTCAGTACAATTTTCCATTGTTACAACATCTCGATATGCCACAGCATCATCCGCAAAAAGCCTCAGTGAACTTCCGATGTCATCCACAAGGTCATTTATATATATTGTGAATAGCAACAGTCCTACGACACTCCCCTGCGGCACACCTGAAATTACTCTTACTTCGGAAGGCTTCTCTCGATTGAGAATGACATGCTGCGTTCTGTTATCTAGGAACTCTTCAATCCAATTACATAGTTGGTCTGATAGTCCACATGCTCTTACTTTGTTCATTAAACGACTGTGGGGAACTATATCGAACGCCTTGCGGAAGTCAAGATACACGGCATCTACCTGTGAACCCGTGTCTATGGCCCTCTGAGTCTCGTGGACGAATAGCGCGAGCTGGGTTTCACACAGTCGTCTTTTTCGAAACCCATGCTGATTCTTACAGAGTAGACTTGTAGTCTCCAGAAAAGTCATTATACTCGAACGTAATACGTGTTCCAAAATTCTACAACTGATCGACGTTAGAGATGCCTTTCCTCTTTTGAGCGATTTTAATTGTTTTTTATCCCTCTGTCATCTATTTCGATATCTACCATTCTGTCATCTGTGTGACAATCTAGGGAAGGAACTACAGTGCAGTCTTCCTCTGTGAAACAGCTTTGGAAAAAGCCATTTAGTATTTCGACCTTTAGTCTGTCATCCTGTCTTTCAGTACCATTTTGGTAGCGACGTGAAAAATAAAAAAATAAGAGAAAGTAAGTGAGGCACTTGATACATAAGACAGCACGTCATTTAAACTATTCTACTGATGATTACTATTTGTTCGCAGTCACTGGCCCTGCACATCTGTTCGACGTCCCTTCTTGAAAACGGGGATGACCTGTGCCCTTTTCCAATGTTTTGGAACGCTACGCTCTTCTTAAGACCTACGGTACACCGCTGCAAGAAGGGGGACAAGTTCCTTCGCATACTCTGTGTAAAATCGGACTGGTATCCCATCAGGTCCAGCGGCCTTTCCTCTTTTGAGCGATTTTAATTGTTTTTTATCCCTCTGTCATCTATTTCGATATCTACCATTCTGTCATCTGTGTGACAATCTAGGGAAGGAACTACAGTGCAGTCTTCCTCTGTGAAACAGCTTTGGAAAAAGCCATTTAGTATTTCGACCTTTAGTCTGTCATCCTCTCTTTCAGTACCATTTTGGTAGCGACGTGAAAAATAAAAAAATAAGAGAAAGTAAGTGAGGCACTTGATACATAAGACAGCACGTCATTTAAACTATTCTACTGATGATTACTATTTGTTCGCAGTCACTGGCCCTAACGCGCCTTATCCACGCCGATGTCGATAAAATGGCAACGTTTGCAGCGCAGTGCCGGGCTGGCCTGAGCCTCATAAATTAATCTCATTCGGGAAGCTGATTTATTTATTTATTCATTTCGTTCCCTGAGTCCGCAGTGCACATATGAACGGTATATACAACAAGCTGTTCCCGTTGTTCCAGCTCTGCCACCGGTTAGCAGCTCCACAAAGGCACGCTGCTTTTGTATTTTACACGTGCATACGGTCGGTGTTTTCCCGTGGCACTTCCGGCATAGTTGTCGCAAGGCTGAAACTGAACACTGCCGACGTTTATTTTCAGTTATAAGACGCATCCCAAGAGAGATTATTGGTACAAGCATTAGCAGGTCATGTTTACTATATTATAGCACACTGAGGTGACAGAGGTCATGGGATACTTCCTAATATCGTGTCTGACCTCCTTCTGCTCGGCGTAGTGCAATAACTTGACGCTGCATGGTTTCAAAAAGTACACTCCTGGAAATTGAAATAAGAACACCGTGAATTCATTGTCCCAGGAAGGGGAAACTTTATTGACACATTCCTGGGGTCAGATACATCACATGATCACACTGACAGAACCACAGGCACATAGACACAGGCAACAGAGCATGCATAATGTTGGCACTAGTACAGTGTATATCCACCTTTCGCAGCAAAGCAGGCTGCTATTCTCCCATGGAGACGATCGTAGAGATGCTGGATGTAGTCCTGTGGAACGGCTTGCCATGCCATTTCCACCTGGCGCCTCAGTTGGACCAGCGTTCGTGCTGGACGTGCAGACCGCGTGAGACGACGCTTCATCCAGTCCCAAACATGCTCAATGGGGGACAGATCCGGAGATCTTGCAGGCCAGGGTAGTTGACTTACACCTTCTAGAGCACGTTGGGTGGCACGGGATACATGCGGACGTGCATTGTCCTGTTGGAACAGCAAGTTCCCTTGCCGGTCTAGGAATGGTAGAACGATGGGTTCGATGACGGTTTGGATGTACCGTGCACTATTCAGTGTCCCCTCGACGATCACCAGTGGTGTACGGCCAGTGTAGGAGATCGCTCCCCACACCATGATGCCGGGTGTTGGCCCTGTGTGCCTCGGTCGTATGCAGTCCTGATTGTGGCGCTCACCTGCACGGCGCCAAACACGCATACGACCATCATTGGCACCAAGGCAGAAGCGACTCTCATCGCTGAAGACGACACGTCTCCATTCGTCCCTCCATTCACGCCTGTCGCGACACCACTGGAGGCGGGCTGCACGATGTTGGGGCGTGAGCGGAAGACGGCCTAACGGTGTGCGGGACCGTAGCCCAGCTTCATGGAGACGGTTGCGAATGGTCCTCGCCGATACCCCAGGAGCAACAGTGTCCCTAATTTGCTGGGAAGTGGCGGTGCGTCCCCTACGGCACTGCGTAGGATCCTACGGTCTTGGCGTGCATCCGTGCGTCGCTGCGGTCCGGTCCCAGGTCGACGGGCACGTGCACCTTCCGCCGACCACTGGCGACAACATCGATGTACTGTGGAGACCCCACGCCCCACGTGTTGAGCAATTCGGCGGTACGTCCATCCGGCCTCCCGCATGCCCACTATACGCCCTCGCTCAAAGTCCGTCAACTGCACATACGGTTCACGTCCATGCTGTCGCGGCATGCTACCAGTGTTAAAGACTGCGATGAAGCTCCGTATGCCACGGCAAACTGGCTGACACTGACGGCGGCGGTGCACAAATGCTGCGCAGCTAGCGCCATTCGACGGCCAACACCGCGGTTCCTGGTGTGTCCGCTGTGCCGTGCGTGTGATCATTGCTTGTACAGCCCTCTTGCAGTGTCCGGAGCAAGTATGGTGGGTCTGACACACCGGTGTCAATGTGTTCTTTTTTCTATTTCCAGGAGTGTAGTTGGAAATCCCCATTGGGAATGCTGAGTCATGTTGCCTGTATAGCCGTCCATAACAGCCTAAGTGTCGCCGGTGCAGGATTCTGTGCACGAACTGACCTCTTGCTTATGTCCCATAGATGTGCGATGGGATCACGTTGGGCGATATGGGTGGAACTGCCCAGAATGTTTTTCAAACCAATCACAATTGTGGCCCAGCGACATGGCGCATTGTCATCTATCTAAATTCCATCCTGGTTTGGGAACATAAAGTCCATGAATGGCTGAGAATGATCTCCAAGTAGCTGAATATCATTTTCAGTCAATGATCCATGTAAACATAGCCCACACCACCATGGAGCCACCGCCAGCTCGTTCAGTGTCTTGTTGACAATTTGGCCTCTTGACTTCGTGGGGTCCGTACCATACTCGATCCCTCCCATCAGCTCTTGCCAACTGAAATCGGGACTCATCTGAGCAGGCCACAGTTTTCCAGTCCTCTAGGGTCCAACCGAAATACCCAGAAGAGGCGCTGCAAGCGACGTAGTAGTGTTAGCGTCGGTCGTTTGCTGCCATACCCCATTACCGCCAAATTTCGCTGCGCACGGATACATTCATCATGCATCCCACATTGATTTCTGCGGTTGTTTCACGCAGTGTTACCTGTCTGTTAGCACTGACATCTCTATGCATACGCCGCTGCTCTGGGTCGTTAAGTGAAGGCTGTCGACATTTGCGTTGTCCGTAGTGAGAGGAACGGCCTTGAAATTTGGAATTCTCGGCACACTTTTGATACTGTGGATCTCTGAGTATAGAATTCCCTAACGATTTCAGAACCGGAATGTCCTTTCAGTCTAAACCGAACCATCATTCCGCGTTCAAAGTCTGTCTGTTCCCGTCGTGCGGCCATTATCAGGTCTGAAATCTGTTCACTTGAATCACATGAGTAGAAATGACAGCTCCGCCAATCTACACCTCTCTTTCACACCTTGTGAGCGCGATGCTACCGCTATCTGCATATGTGCATATCGCTGTTCCACGACTTTTGTCTCCATATGGTATTTGACTTTTCTGTTCAAATGTGTGTGAAATCTTATGGGACGTAACTGCTAAGGTCATCAGTCCCTAAGCTTACACACTACTTATCCTAAATTATCCTAAGGGCAAACACACACACCCGTGCCCGAGGGAGGACTCGAACCTCCGCCCGTCCATGACTGCAGCGCCCTCGACCGCTCGGCTAATCCCGCGCGGCTGAGTTTTCTGAGTAGCTTGACACTTTGTACTTACATTTCGTATTATTATTCGCTTTATCTGCAACGCATATATAAAAAGTTTTCCACAATTTTTTTTATATAAACTCGGTTAAAAAACTAACATTCCCACAAAGCATTACTTGACACTTATTCCCCAGCGAGCTTATAATTGTCATTCTCCATCACTAGCAATAATATCAGAAATTGAGTCCGCCTTGATGCAAAACACTGTTATCCGTTTATTGCTTTATTATCTCAAACTAGTTTCGGCGACAAAAATCACCATCATCAGTGGGTTTTTTAATCGTATTTATTGTATGTTACAGCATGTTTTAAGCAATTAATGGCGCTGTTTGTTCTTTTTTTTGGTCGCAAACAGTGCCAATAATTGATTAAAATATGCAGTAACATACAATAAATAAGATTAAAAAAACCCACTGACGATGGTGATATTTGTCGCCGAAACTAGTTTGGGATAATAAAGCAATAAACGAATAACAAGGTGTTTTACATCAAGGCGGACTCAATTTCTGATATTATTGTTTTTCTATGCAAACACTGACCAAATGGAAGAATTCCAAGATAATATTATTGCTCCATGACTAGATTTAACTAATATCTTGTGTTTAAAATTATAGGCTATTCGAAAATTCTCTCTTATCGTATATTTTATTTGAAGTTTAAAAGGAAAAATTTAGGGAAAGTTATACAGAATCACGTTATTGCTATCAATTTTATTCGTAATAGGAGCAATTAAAATTAAGTTTTTTTAGGACAGCCGCAGGGTGCATAACAAGGAAACCCTTGAGTGCAAGGTCGCAAGTTCGATCTTTAGTGAGGCTCATTTCAAAGTGCCGTGTTAACAGTTGAGACGGGAAAAATATTAGCTGCTAATGACTCACCATGGGCATCAGGAGGACGACAGAAAATGATTGTCAGAGAGGTGCAAAAATCAACCTTCTTTGATTACACTTCACAAAATGGATATTGCCGACATTCAGAAATGTTCACAACAAACCATTAACTTGCACCACGAACTTTGAATGGGCGTCACAGTGATCACAAAGGATCGCACTATGAAGATCGAAGACGAATTCCTTGGGAGTCATAAACCGTCCAGGCCGTTCAGTTAGGTATGCACTCTTAAGGAATGTATATAGAACCATACTGGCCTAACGGGGTGATGGGAACTGATGGAATGTGATGGTATGTAACAGAATGCGAAACAGTCTGTCCTGGAGCTTACAGTGAAACTGGCTTCCCTTTAAGGTGCGACAATATCTTTTATAGGCACAGAAAAAATAAACATCCAGAGACTGTATTTGTCCAGTGGTCCCAGGTGGTGTGAATTGCAATGTCACATACTTTTCGGGAGGAATGGTTTGCTCTGAAGGAGCCTGGCGGATTAGTGTCGAGGTCCGGTGTGCCGGCCAGCCTGCGGATGCTTTTTATGGCGGTTTTCCATCTTCCTCGGCGAATGCGGGTTGTTTCCCCTT
This sequence comes from Schistocerca nitens, assembly GCF_023898315.1. Lineage (NCBI taxonomy): Eukaryota > Metazoa > Arthropoda > Insecta > Orthoptera > Acrididae > Schistocerca > Schistocerca nitens. Next base: position 63,116,095 of record NC_064623.1, on the reverse strand, counting down.
ATTCCGCCTCAGTTACACTATGTCGGCGATTGCTGCGCAAACAAGTTCTCCACGTAAGCTTACACCACCATTACTCTACCAGGCAAACGTTGGGGTTACACTCGTCTGGTGTGAGACGTTCCAGAGGGAGGGGGGGGCACTGGTGTCCGAACAGCACAATACCCTGGGTTCGGTGTGGGCCAGCGGTGGGGTGGGTGGACTGCTGTGGCCTGTTTGTGGGGTTGTGAACCACTGAGGGCTACGGCGGGACGAAGTTTCTCTGTCGTTTCTAGGTCCCCGGTTTCAATACACACAATATGCAATACACCATGTAGATCAGATGGGGCGAGTCTTGCACATTGCACGCACACATGTGCCATCTAATTGGCCACGATACATGATAACACGTACACTATTGTCGCAGCAATACTGTATGCCATGTGTTTGTTGCTAGTTTCTGTCGGCACTGTTATTAAAATAGCGCTGATCACTTTTCCCATTTTCTATAATAACGCATATATTTCGAAACAATGCAAATTTTGCGAATAAATATTGTTGTTGTTGCTGTCGTCTTCAGTCCTGAGACTGGTTTGATGCAGCTATCCATACTACCCTATCCTGTGCAAGCTTCTTCATCTCCCAGTACCTACTGCAATCCACATCCTTCTGAATCTCCTTAGTGTATTCATCTCTTGGTCTCCCTCTACGATTTTTACCCTCCACGCTGCCGTCCAATGCTAAATTGGTGATCCCTTGATGCCTCAGAACATGGCCTACCAACCGGTCCCTTCTTGTTGTCAAGTTGTGCCACAAACTCCTCTTCTCCCCAATTCTATTCAATACCTCCTCATTAGTTATGTGATCCACCCATCTAATCTTCAGCATTCCTCTGTAGCACCACATTTCGAATGCGTCTATTCTCTTCTTGTCCAAACTATTTATCGTCCATGTTTCACTTCCATACATGGCTACACTCCATACAAATACTTTCAGAAACGACTTCCTGACACTTAAATCTTCTTCAGAAACGCTTTCCTTGCGATTGCCAGTCTACATTTTATATCTTCTCTACTTCGACCATCATCAGTTATTTTCCTCCCCAAGTAGCAAAACTCCTTTACTAATTTAAGTGCCGCATTTCCTAACCTAATTCCCTCAGCATCACCCGATTTAATTCGACTACATTCCATTATCCTCGTTTTGATTTTGTTGATGTTCATCTTATATCCTCATTTCAAGACACTGTCTGTTCAACTGCTCTTCCAAGTCCTTTGCTGTCTCTGACAGAATTACAATGTCATCGGCGAACCTCAAAGTTTTTATTTCTTCTCCATGGATTTTAATACCTACTCCGAATTTTTCTTTTGTTTCCTTTACTGCTTGCTCAATATACATATTGAATAACATCGGGGAAAGGCTACAATCCTGTCTCACTCCCTTCCCAACCACTGCTTCCCTTTCATGCCCCTCGACTCTTATAACTGCCATCTGCTTTCTGTACAAATTGTAAATAGCCTTTCGCTCCCTGTATTTTACCCCTGCCACCTTTAGAATTCGAAAGAGAGTATTCCATTCATTGTCAAAAGCTTTCTCTGAGTCTACAAATGCTAGAAACGTAGGTCTGCCTTTCCTTAATCTTTCTTCTAACCAGGGAATCTCCCCATCGCATCCCCCTCAGATTTAGTTTAAGTTGGCACAGTGGATAGGCCTTGAAAAACTGAACACAGATCAATCGAGAAAACAGGAAGAAGTTGTGTGGAACTACGTATTAGAAAATAAGCAAAATATACAAACTGCGTAGCCCATGCACAAGATAGGCAATAACAAGGAAAGAGCAAGATGAGGAGTACCATGGTCCTGTGGTTAGCGTGAGTAGCTGCGGATCTACAGGTTCAAGCCTTCCGTCAGATGAAAATTTTAACTTTTTATTTTCACTTTATGTGACAAACACTTATGTTTTCATCACTTTTTTGGGAGTGATTATCACATCCACAAGAAAACCTAAATCGGGCAAGGTAGAAGAATCTTTTTACCCATTCGCCAAGTGTACAAGTTAGGTGGGTCGACAACATATTCCTGTCATGTGACGCACATGCCGTCACCAGTGTCGTATAGAATATATCAGACGTGTTTTCCTGTGGAGGAATCGGTTGACCTATGACCTTGCGATCAAATGTTTTCGGTTCCCATTGGAGAGGCACGTCCTTTCGTCGACTAATCGTACGGTTTTGCGGTGCGATCGCAAAACACAGACACTAAGCTTATTACAGTGAACAGAGACGTCAATGAACGAACGGACAGATCATAACTTTGCGAAAATAAAGAAAGTAAACTTTTCAGCCAAGGGAAGACTTGAACCAAGGACCTCCGATTCCACAGCTGCTCACACTAGCCACGGAACCACGGTGCTCCTGAGCTCACGCTCTCCTTCATGTTGCCTATCTTGCACATGGAGTACTCAGTTTGTATATTTTGCTTATTTTTTCATAGTTCCACACAACTCCTTCCTGTTTTCTCGATTGATCTGTGCTTAGTTTTTCAAGGCCTATCCACTGTGCCAACTTATAGCTAAATCTGAGGGGGGTGCGATGGGGAGGTTCCCTTGTAAGATAAGTCGCAAGGTCAGTATTGCCTCACGTGTTCCAATATTTCTACGGAATCCAAACTGATTTTCCCCGAGGTCGGCTTCTACCAGTTTTTCCATTCGTCTGTAAAGAATTCGTGTTAGTATTTTGCAGCTGTGACTTATTAAACTGACAGTTCGGTAATGTTCACATCTGTCAGCACCTGCTTTCTTTGGGATTGGAATTATTATATTCTTCTTGAAGTTTGAGGGTATTTCGCCTGTCTCATACATCTTGCTCACCAGATGGTAGAGTTTTGTGAGGACTGGCTCTCCCAAGGCTGTCAGTAGTTCTAATGGAATGTTGTCTACTCCCGGGGCCTTTTTTCGACTCAAGTCTTTCAGTGCTCTGTCAAACTCTTCATGCAGTATCTTATCTCCCATTTAATCTTCATCTATATTCTCTTCCATTTCCATAATATTGTCCTCAAGTACATCGCCCTTGCATAGACCCTCTATATACTCCTTCCACCTTTCTGCTTTCCCTTCTTTGCTTAGAACTGGGTTTCCATCTGAGCTCTTATGAATTTTACTCGGTCTTTAAAGAAGGTTTATTTAGCAACGAAAAATTTTAGCGCTACTGCTATGTCTAACCGGTATTTCAGTTTTTTCACATGATTATTACTAAAATACATATTGAAAACTAAAATACAGGTACCGATTTGCCGGTAGGTTTTGCCCCTCCCTATCTTAGATCAGTCTTGGTGCGTCCTGGTTCATTAGCTGGACAGTACTTTATATCTGTCCGCTCCAAGGTAACGGTCGCGACTGCGCATATTACCTAGCCGAGAGGTAGCTAAATGACAACGAGTAAAAAATTTTGCTGTCGGCTGACGTTCACGCGTATAATGTGAGAGGAGGCGGTGGCGACTGACTGCAAATGTCGGCAGTGACGGCAAAGGAACACGTAATAATTAAAGAGCCGTTGAAAACTTGATGCCGTGCCATCAGCCCTTCCAGCAAACTTGGTACGCAGCAACGTCCTCGAAACTGTTCGCAGCTTCTGGTCTAGCAGTTCGCCTTTATTGAAGAACGCCTAATGGTGTGTCACAGAAGAATCTCAAAGCACTGAATACAGAATAGAAATGCAAGTTCCTCTCTGGTTGCCCTCCCTTCTGTTTATGCAGCGCGAGAACCTTAAACGAGTGCATGCGTGGAGATGAAACTAGTCCACCAGACCATCAGGATATCGCGTAATGAGAGACCTGTTTCAAGGACGATAATGGGTAGATGGTTCAAATGGCTCTGAGCACTATGAGATTTAACATCTGAGGTCATCAATACCCTAGATTTTGAACTACTTAAACCTAACTAACCTAAGGACATCACACACATCCATGCCCCGTAGCGGTCGCGCGGTTCCAGACTGAAGCGCCTAGAACCGCTCGGTCACACCGGCCGGCTGATAATGGGTAGACTATGGCAAAATGCGATACGGTTTTTCTCATTCTCTCTGGCATAAATCGCAGAGAAGGCAGTATTTATGACTAAATTGACTGAAAATACGAGGGCTGGAACTTTAATAGTGGCAACTACTTATTTACAGCCCGTACAAAATAGATACGTGTTTCAAAGTCTTACTGACCTTCAAAGTAGTCACCAAGTCACCAGCATTGTGTATAACCCGTTGTCAGCGATGTGTAAGTCGCAGGATACTCTCAGCAGTGAAATGAAATTGGCGTTTGGTGTCATTGGCCGGGAGGCCCCTTACAGGGGAGGTCCGGCCACCTTGGTGCAGGTCTTATTACATTCGACGCCACATTGGGCGACCTGCGCGCCGGGTGAGGAGGAAATGATGATGATGAAGACAACACCCAGTCCCTAAGCGGAGAAAATCCCCGATACATCCGGGAATCGAACCCGGGCCCCTTAGGACGGCAATCCGCCACGCTGACCATTCAGCTATCGGGGCGGACACTCTTAGCAGTGTCAGTTGTGTTGACAATTCGAGCGGCACGGTCTACTGCCCGGTGAATTTGTATGAAGTGTTTCCTTCAGTTTAGAAATCGAGTTGAACTCACGAGGGATTAAGTCAGGGGAGTGCAATAGGTGGTATAGCACTTAGCAGCCCCATCAGTCAAACAAATCAGTAATAGCTTGCAGTTTATGTGCTTGAGTATTGTCCTGAAAAATGATGGTCAGGTCCTGCAGAAAGTGTCATCACTTTCACTTCTGTCTCTAAGCTGGTCGTATGTTGTGTTCCAAAAATGAACAGCATAGACACAGAAGTGATGACACTTTCTGCAGGACCTGACCATCATTTTGCAAGACAATACTCTAGCACGTACAGTGCAAGCTGTTACTGATTTGTTTGTCTGCCCCCGGTAGCTGAGTGGTCAGCGGGACAGACTGTCAATCCAAAGGGCCCGGGTTCGATTCCCGGCTGGGTCGGAGATTTTCTCCGCTCAGGGACTGGGTGTTGTGTTGTCCTAATCATCATCGTTTCATCCCCATCGACGCGCAAGTTGCCGAAGTGGCGTCAAATCGAAAGACTTGCACCAGGCGAACGGTCTACCCGACGGGAGGCCCTCGTCACACGACATTTCATTTCATTTCACTGATTTGTTTAACCGATGGGGCTGCTAAGTGCTATACCACCTACTGCACTCCCCTGACTTAAGCCATCGTGAGTTCAACTCTGTTTCTAAACTGAAGGAAACACTTCACGGCATTCACTTCGGAACTGCTACAAATTCGTCGGGCAATAGACCGCGCCGCTCGAACTGTCAACACAACTGGCACTGCTAAGAGTATCCTACAACTTCCACATCGTTGACAACGGGTTATACACAATGCTGGTGACTACTTTGAAGATAAAAAAAATGGTTCAAATGGCTCCGAGCACTACGGGACTTAACATCTGAGGTTATCAGTCACCTAGAACTACTTAACCCTAACTAACCTAAGGACAGCACACACATCCATGCCAAGGCAGGATTGGAAACTGCGACCGTAGCGGTCGCGCGGTGTTACTAAAGACCTGGGGCTGTACCAACATAAAATCACTGCTGTGAAACAAGTACATTGTGTGGATCTTGAGAAACGAATCGCGTATTCTGAATAGTTTCGCCAATTTTTTACCCGAGTTGGTTTATTAGATCGAATCTTTTTTAGTGATGAGGCTTGATTTCACGTATCTGGTTACATTGATCCTCAAAATTCATAAATTTGGTCATCAGAAAATCCACATGCCTTAAGAGAAACGCCACTGCAAGCAGAGAAAATCGGAGAGTGGGTTGAAATAACGAGAGCGCGAATTATAGGGACGATCTTTTTCAGTACTATCGTCACATCCGATGCGTGTTTTTCCCACATAATTTATCCATTTATTGTTCTGCTGAATGGAAATTAAATCAATCATTCATTTTCCCACAATAAAACACTAATGCTCATATGGCACACCAGTCCCTGCGACTTTTAGATGAAATATTTGGAGACAGACTAATTAGGAAATGTCTGTGGCCCCCGCGCTTACCGGATCTGTCTCCGCCCCACTATTTCCTTTGATATGCTGCTAAAAGATTAGTGTATCAAAATAACCCAAAGGCAATATGAGCTGAAGGCCGCGATAATTGATTATGTGCATTCGATTAAACGGGAAACTTGATCAAGACGTCCACAGATAAATGAAACTTGTTGAACTATGCCTTCAAGTAAGAGGAAAACATTTCCAATGGCTCTGAGCACTATGGGACTTAAGATTAGTGTATCAAAATAACCCAAAGGCAATATGAGCTGAAGGCCGCGATAATTGATTATGTGCATTCGATTAAACGGGAAACTTGATCAAGACGTCCACAGATAAATGAAACTTGTTGAACTATGCCTTCAAGAAAGAGGAAAACATTTCCAGTGGCTCTGAGCACTATGGGACTTAACATCTATGGTCATCAGTCCCCTAGAACTTAGAACTACTTAAACCTAACTAACCTAAGGACAACACACACATCCATGCCCAAGGCAGGATTCGAACCTGCGACCATAGTAGTCGCGCGGCTCCGGACTGAGCGCCTAGAACCGCTAGACCACCGCGGCCGGCGAAAACATTTCCAGTACCTGCTATGATGTTGGTGAGTGCACTGTATTTAATTGCAATTACGAGGGCCGTTCAATAAGTAATGCAACACATTTTTTTTCTCGACCAATTTTGGTTGAAAAAACCGGAAATTTCTTGTGGAATATTTTCAAACATTCCCGCTTCGTCTCGTATAGTTTCATTGACTTCTGACAGGTGGCAGCGCTGTACGGAGCTGTTAAAATGGCGTCTGTAATGGATGTGCGTTGCAAACAACGGGCAGTGATCGAGTTTCTTTTGGCGGAAAACCAGGGCATCTCAGATATTCATAGGTGCTTGCAGAATGTCTACGGTGATCTGGCAGTGGACAAAAGCACGGTGAGTCGTTGGGCAAAGCGTGTGTCATCATCGCCGCAAGCTCAAGCAAGACTGTCTGATCTCCCGCGTGCGGGCCGGCCGTGCACAGCTGTGACTCCTGCAATGGCGGAGCGTGCGAACACACTCGTTCGAGATGATCGACGGATCACCATCAAACAACTCAGTGCTCAACTTGACATCTCTGTTGGTAGTGCTGTCACAATTGTTCACCAGTTGGGATATTCAAAGGTTTGTTCCCGCTGGGTCCCTCGTTGTCTAACCGAACACCATAAAGAGCAAAGGAGAACCATCTGTGCGGAATTGCTTGCTCGTCATGTGGCTGAGGGTGACAATTTCTTGTCAAAGATTGTTACAGGCGATGAAACATGGGTTCATCACTTCGAACCTGAAACAAAACGGCAATCAATGGAGTGGCGCCACACCCACTCCCCTACCAAGAAAAAGTTTAAAGCCATACCCTCAGCCGGTAAAGTCATGGTTACAGTCTTCTGGGACGCTGAAGGGGTTATTCTGTTCGATGTCCTTCCCCATGGTCAAACAATCAACTCTGAAGTGTACTGTGCTACTCTTCAGAAATTGAAGAAACGACTTCAGCGTGTTCGTAGGCACAAAAATCTGAACAAACTTCTCCTTCTTCATGACAACGCAAGACCTCACACAAGTCTTCGCACCCGAGAGGAGCTCACAAAACTTCAGTGGACTGTTCTTCCTCATGCACCCTAAAGCCCCGATCTCGCACCGTCGGATTTCCATATGTTTGGCCCAATGAAGGACGCAATCCGTGGGAGGCACTACGCGGATGATGAAGAAGTTATTGATGCAGTACGACGTTGGCTCCGACATCGACCAGTGGAATGGTACCGTGCAGGCATACAGGCCCTCATTTCAAGGCGGCGTAAGGCCGTAGCATTGAATGGAGATTACGTTGAAAAATAGTGTTGAGTAGCTAAAAGATTGGGGAATAACCTGGTGTATTTCAATGCTGAATAAAACAACCCCAATTTCAGAAAAAAATGTGTTGCATTACTTAGTGAACTGCCCTCGTAATATAATTAATTTCGTTGTTTTAGTTGCTATAGTGTTGAATCCCATCATCCAACATAACTGCAGCCACTAGCGGTGAAATGAAATGAAATGTCGTGTGGCTAGAACCTCCCGTCGGGTAGACCGGTAGCCTGGTGCAAGTTTTTGAGTTGACGCCACTTCGGCGACTTGCGCGTCGATGGGAATGAGATGATGATAAAGAAGACAACACCCAGTCCCAGAGCGGTGAAAATCTCTGCCCAGCCAGGAATCGAAGCTGACCGCTCAGCTATCTCTACATCTACATCTACATTTACATCTACATCTTCAATTCACATTTAAGTGCCTGGCAGGGGATTCATCGATCCATTTTCATACTACTTCTCAACCATTCCACTCTCGAATGGCGCTTGGGAAAAAGGAACTAAATCTTTCCGTTCTAGCTCTGATTTCTCTTATTTTATCATGATGATCATTTCTCCCTACGTAGGTGGGTGTCAACAAAATATTTTCGCATTCGGAGGAGAAAGTTGGTGATTGAAATTTCGTAAATAGATCTCGCCGCAAAGAAAACCGCCTTTGTTTCAGTGACTGCCACCCCAACTCGCGTATCATATGAGTGAGACTCTCACCCCCATTGCGCGATAACACGAAACGAGCTGCCCGTTTTTGCACTTTTTCGATGTGCTCCGTCAATCCTACCTGGTAAGGATCCCATACCGCGCAGCAATATCCCGGCAGAGGAAGGACAAGTGTAATGTAGGCTGTCTCTGTAGTGAGTTTGTCGCATCTTCTAAGTGTTCTGACAACAAAACGCAGTCTTTGTTTCGCCTTCCCCACAATATTATCTATGTGGTCTTTCCAATTTAAGTTGCTCGTAATTGTAATACCTAGGTATTCAGTCGAATTGACAGCCCTTTGATTTGTGCCATTTATTGTATACCCAAAATTAAGCGGATTTCTTACAGTACCCATGTGGATGACCTTGCACTTTTCGCACCATACAGAAATTCAAAAAATGGCTCTGAGCACTATGGGACTCAACATCTTAGGTCATAAGTCCCCTAGAACTTAGAACTACTTAAACCTAACTAACATAAGAACATCACACACACCCATGCCCGAGGCAGGATTCGAACCTGCGACCGTAGCAGTCCCGCGGTTCCGGACTGCAGCGCCAGAACCGCACGGCCACCGCGGCCGGCATACAGAAATTCTCTCTAGATCATTTTGTAATTGGAATGGATCGTCTGATGATTTTACTAGACTGTAAATTACAGCATTATCTGCAAATAATCTAAGGGGACTGCTCAGATTATCACCTAGATCATTTATGTAAATTAGGAACAGCAGAGGGTCTATGACACTACCTTGCGGAACGCCAGATATCACTTCCGTTCTACTCGATGATTTACCGTCTATCGCTACGAACTGTGACCTCTCTGAAAAGAAATCACGAATCCAGTCACACAACTGAGATGATACTCCATATGCACGCAATTTGTTTAATAGTCGCTTGTGAGGAACGGTATCAAAAAAAGCTTTCTGGAAATCTAGGAATATGGAATCGATCTGAGATCCCTTGTCGACAGCACTCATTACTTCATGGGAATAAAGAGCTAGCTGTGTTGTATAACAACGTTATTTTTTGAATCCGTGTTGGTTATGTTTCACTAATCCATTTTCTTCAAGGTGATTCATAATGTTGGAGTACAGTATATGCTCCAAAATCCTACTGCAAATTGAGGTCAGTGGTATGGGTCTGTAATTCAATGGGTTACTCCTATCTCCTTTCTTGAATGGTGGTGTGACCTATGCTACTTTCCAGTCTTTAGGAACAGACCTTTCGTCAAGTGAGCGGTTGTATATGATTGCTAAGAAAGGAGCTATTGTGTCTGCATACTCTGAAACGAACCTGATTGGTATACCATCTGAACCAGAAGACTTGCCTTCCTTAAGGGGACCCGGAGGTGGTCAAATCCAAAAAATGACGATTTTTGTTTTTTGCTACCGAAAATTAATTGGAACATTCCTCTTTAATGTAAACTCTGAATTATTGTTCTACTCGCCCTAGAAGTGGAGTTATTACCATTTTCCCCCACGCCTGCAGAGGAAATGGGCGGCCGCTGAATGCATCTAACACCCTCTCGTGACTTCCTGGCGAACTGCTTGGGATTTTCTCGGCCTGTTACGCATACAGCGCCTTATGTTACGCATACAGCGAGTGTGCAAGGGTTGGCTACATTGTTTTGTGACAAATTTTACCCGTATTTCCTTACAGCTTACTCCTATTTTCCTCAGAATTTCGAACATCTTGCTCCATTTTATATTGTCGTACACTTTTGTTCTGGTTACGATGCCACGTTTTAGTAACCGTGTATATAAGAAGAGGAAGAACGTAGGGAAAAGAAAATTAACACTAATACCAAGTTGCGATACTACAATGAATAAGAGCGCGGAACATCGTCTCTTTGCTGTTTACCGTTTCGAATTAGTTCAGTGTTGCGCCTGTTGTTGGTACTATTATACTTCTTGTGTAAAGCGGGTAGTATGCAGTATGTACAAGAATCAGGAGGGAACAATAAAACCAATTTTATATGACTTAGCACAGCCAGAATTGTTACACAAATGTCTACACGGAAAGACGCAGAATCCTAACGAGAGCGTAAACAATTTGATTTGGAAAGTGATTCCTAAAAGGGCGTTTGTAAGCATAAAAACACTGCACTTTGGCATTTATGATGCAATAGCAACCTACAACCAAGGGAACAGTGTGAAGTTCTGAAGGCATTAGGATTTACAGCTGGGGTGAATACTGTACGAGCACTAAGAAATATTGACAGAGAAAGGATAAGAGGAGCAGAAAGAAGAGAAAGGCATATGAAGTATGATGGAACAACAGGCCAGAAAAGAAGACAGAAGAGGAAGCTTTTGGAGGATGAAGAAGAAGACCCTGATAATCCATCCTATAGTGCAGGAATGTATTGAGAAACTTTGATAGCCATTTCCCGTAAATTTGAATTTTTCGAATATAAGGAACATTTTCTCAAAATCCACTCAAGCTAGAGAGATGAAATTTTTATACAGCACTCCTAGTGGTCAAACTTACATTGTAACACAGCCATTTGGCAATATGTTCAGTAGTTTCATTTCAGTTTAATTATAAAGCAATTATTTGTAAAAAAAATTTGGGTCATTAATAAAAAAAAATAATTGGAAGGAAACTAGAAAAGATACTCCAAAATCCCTCTGTCATAACTGCAATACTAAACCACTCTATATGTAAAAAAAAATTCAAATTTTTCTATTTGGTAGTTTATTCATAAATGTTCCTCAAACTTAGTGATTTTAACATGGGCAGCTTAGGCACCTCCGGCTCCCCTTAAGTGATATGAGTTGTTGCGAAACACCTAAGATATATACTTTTATGTCACTCATGCTAACAGCTGTTCTGTTTTACCGTGTTGAATACCGTCCACTTGCTTATACAGCGAGATGAACGTGCTACCAACTTCACGCGTCCCGCCAAGGCGAGACACGCGGATCTCGCCGCTGCGGACAGACTTTGCGGACGCACTGTAGGTGGCTCTCATCCGTTCATTATAAATATTGATTCCACCATTTACTATTTTGCAAAGGATCAAGCGCAAGTTCTCTACGTATCTAGAGTAAGGGAACCTGAAATGTTGGTACCATAGCTTATCAGTTATCTCTGAACCGGTTTTTCTAAACAAAATTCTGCGACACTGGAAGGAATCTGAATGTTTATTTTGCTGCCAGAGAACACTATTAGCACCGAAATCTGGCAATTTTCAAACTGGAAACTCAGTGACAGCGTCATCCGCCGTCTGCAATTTAAACAGTTTGCAATCGCTCGCCAGGAATAATATCGGCCATCAGCGAAGCAGCTCATCACCGGCGGGCACTTTTAATGAAATGTTAAGTGGCGTCCCAACGCGTTCCATTACATAATTGGCGGTCAAGTTACTGTGCCACTAAATGAGCAGTGTTTGCACGGTAATGACGGATGGAATTCCGACAACCACAAAAAAAGGTGAGCGTTTCGTTCGCCAGCACTGCTTGCCCCGAATATTTTGTACGCTTCGAGTGAATTTATACAAGCCGTTTCTAGAGATTTCTGACAAGTGTCGGGAGGCGCAGCTGATCCTAGGGTTAAAAGAAGGCAACAAGTGGAAACTGTTTCTCGCCACGACATTCATTTTTAATTATCACTTCGATAAAACAAAGTTACATGATTAATTTTATGTCTCCTCGCAGGTACGCGCCTGAACTCTCTTTTTGTATCTGTTTGGCCTCCCAAGTAGCAACTCGATTTAGCCATCAATAATACGTAGCTACAATGGACATAGAATTGAATAAAAGGATAAAGAAATGCATAAGTAGAGAAAGCTCGAACCGTCACAGCTGTGTCCACTACATTTTTGCTTCAAATGCTTCAAATGGCTCTAAGCACTAGACCTATGGGACTTACCACATAAGCCGGCCGATATGGCCGAGCTGTTCTAGGCGCTTCAGTCTGGAACCGCGCGATCGCTACGGTCGCAGGTTCGAATCCTGCCTCGGGCATGGATGTGTGTGATGCCCTGAGGTTAGTTAGGTTTAAGTAGTTCTAAGTCTAGGGGACTGATGACCTCAGATGTTGAGTCCCATAGTGCTCAGAGCCATTTTGAACAAACGTGAACGTTGCCTGAACCGAGATGAATCTTTCGGACGTGCGGCAGAAGCTACAAGGATAGTACTCTGTGGCGCGCTTGGAGATTAATGCACTGTGTGATGTTTGTTTAAATATAGACGTTGCAATTGATCGCGTACTATCCCAGCAGTTTGCGTCCCTAAAAATGCAAAGTAATGGCGACGACTGTAGCAATTATGAGCTGGATGTGACATCTAGAAGCTAGGCGCATGCGAACACACACACACACACACACACACACACACACACACACACACACACACACACGCTCAGCAACAGGTGTGTTCCCTCACCGTAGTGCGGTCTTGACTAGTGCACATACATTTCTCCGGAGAATCGTTCCTTAAAATAAATAGTTTTCCTTTCAAAATGATGGAGCACAGCAATCAGTCGTGCTTTTCTTTCAGGTTTCATTAAAGCAAACCTAGATTTCTGCTAGTGCCTAGCCATTATCAATGCACTATTTCATACTCTCAGTACACGTTCCAGTACGTCAGTCCTCTGTTATTCGGGCTTCTGTCACAGTTCATTCAAAACTAGTAGTCTTGAATGAAATATGACAGAAGCCCGAATAACAGAGGACTGACGTACTAGGACGTGTATTGAGACTATGAAATACTGCATTGATAATGGCTAGGCACTAGCCGAAATCTAGGTTTGCTTTAATAAAACCTGAAAGAAAAGCACGACTGATTGCTGTGCTCCGTCATTTTGACAGTCATATCACAGTCGTTGAGTGCATCCAAATTCATAATGGAATGTTACTTGATAATTATATAGTGTTAGGGGACCTGACAGTTATGTCACACACTAGAAGAGCGGGTGAAAAGCTCGTTTTAATCGAGACATAGGCCTGGTGCGTATCATGTTGTTAAAAGAAAATTCTGTAACACTGAACATGCGTGTAATTTATTACAGCCCCACGATGTTGGGACCGACGCATATTTTACGTGCATCGTCCTGAAAAAAGGCTGCCTATTTGTCGACAAAATCGACAAAATTTTATCTAAAAATCCATATTTACGTGTTTCGTCTTAAAAAATTGGTAAAATTTAGGTATTTGCGGAATACTGGGGGAAAATTGATTAAATTTGTTTATAGACTGTTAATAGCGTCATATATTGGTGCTGTTAGTTATTAACCATTTTAAGCTACGTGTTTTATGTGAGTTCTCTAAAAATTAGTCATGATACATATATTTATGAGTATCTTCTTAAAAATTGGGAGGGGGGAAGGGAAATAGCAACAAAACCCGAGTTTTTCTTAAAAAGTGCTGAGAAATCAGTAATGAGCAATGAAATGTGCGTCTTGTTAAAAAAAATTGGTAAAAATTACCCACAAAACCGTAAATAGCGTCGCACGTTGCAAAAAATATGGGTATCGTACCTGCTCCACTGAGGTTCAAATTAAGAATGCTAAACAGCAGTGGAGGTAGTGTTGATGGTGGGGAACGACCAATAGCAGTATGGTGGGGGCGGAGAGGCATTTTTAATAATAAATTACCATTACTGAAAATGACCGGATTCACTTTGAGCTACAAGCATTGGACGCCTGAGTGAACATACACCTAGGCCGCCATATTGCCCACAAATTATGGTAATCATCGCAGCTATTGCCCATTAATTATGTCCTAAATAAACAAAACAGGAACCCAAATGAACAGTTTGTTTACATAAGGGTCATTAAATTACGCTAGCGCAAGCGGCTGATTTGTTTAATCAAAGAGAACAATGGGACTTTGTTCCAGTCTGCCCATACTCCCCTTACTCGTGCACAGGAAAGTCTGCCATATTCTTGCGACTGAAACACTGGTACATGTAGAATTTCTGTTACTTGTCCTCCCGAATGCGAGTTCAGTGCGGTAACTACAGCACCAACATGCTCGGTGGAAGAGAGAGAGAGAGAGAGAGAGAGAGAGAGGGAGAGAGAGAGAGAGAGTGAGTTTTTGTGTGTGTGTGTGTATGTGTGTGTGTGTGTGTGTGAGAGAGAGAGTGAGAGTTTCATAAACCCGCGACAAACGGAATACCAACACGCAAAATAAAAACTTATCTCCGTAACCAGTTCTGTCAACGAAAATTAGTCATGTATGATATTTTATCCGAATTGGATTATATTAGCACCTTCCAAAACGTGTACTATTCTTAGTGAGTCACTACGTATGTACATCACTGCTATTAGCTACATGGATCAAATATTCGAGAAATGGAAATAAAGAAATTGATTTGATATGAACATTTCCAAAAACGTAACGACTGGATATTCACGGCTGAAACTGAGATGATCTATAAAGTATTCAGGCTGCGAAAAATAATCAGGAAGTATTAAACGAAAATTTACTAATTCGAAAACTACGACAATCACTGTTATTGGTAAAAAGGGTTTCAACGGTAAGAAGCTCAATCAATGAAAAACAGAACCATAAATATTTGGAAACCATGTTACTTAATTTGCAAACAAATCAGACATAGACTATAACATAAAGTATGTTAAATATAATATTAAAGAAAAATTTTCGCATATGAATACGATAAGGTATACAAAGCAGATTTCACAGTCTCACGTCAAAAGCGGTTCTTCTGCCTATATAAAAGTGAATGATACATTTCGCACAATTATCATAAAAACAGGAAAAATGCAGGTGAGATTTTTACGTTCCGTACGTCGCATAATTTTGAGGGACAGACTCAGAATATGAGCAAACAGTAGCTTGTACAAGAAATGTTAAGCCTACTTAAAGCCAAAACGTCGCAGATATTTGGCGCCACCCTGTTATTAGGACGCTACAGGATAGACGATCACAAAGAAAGCGAAGTTTAGAAAGATGATGCTTTCTATATTCAGTAGGGTGGATAGATGGTTTAATATCAGCAAGAGACAGAGGGCTTTCATCTATTTTATCGTTTTCTTAATCTCTGATTCGTCCACCTGATTCTTGCGAAGAATTCGGATTTGTCTTTCGAGGAGTGAGAAGTTGCAAACGAAAGCAGCGCTTCCGCCGCTGTTGCCACCTGGTGGCCGCGCCCCCTAATCTTGGCGCCATATCTCCCCGCACGAGCGACAGATGTCACTGGCGACGCGGAGTTAATTAAATTCTGCCTGCCGCGATACAAGCGGGCGAGATTGCCAGCCTTCTGCTCGCCCCTTCGGATCGTCTCCCGCACTTCAGAAAGAAATCCGCCTTCCAATACCTCCGCTTCCCACCCATATTCCAAACAACGCAGTTGAGGCAGTTTTGCACTACTCTCTCAGTAGTGCAAATATGTTCCGCAAACTCTTGTTCATTGTCTCCCTACAGCTACTTTTGACATCTCACAATATGACAATCCATTTCGTTGAGTTCAATTTTTGTCCTTCGATTGTTTCATGCTCCAGAGCACTTTCTAGAGTGCGTGCAGAATAACGTGGCCGATATATGCACAATCGGCAGGGCACGCGTGGAGGGTGGTAGTGGTGTGGGATCCTAGCAGATACTAAAAGGAAAATACTAAGCGTTGGAGGGGAAGTGTCCCTCTAAACTGGAGCCCACTCTTATATTTTTTGTAAATATTAAGTGAAGTCCTTCCACATCCACATTTGCATGGTGATCATTCAAAAAGATCATCTGTCACCTCTGCTTTGGTTAGCATCTCAAAAGAATTCTGGTGTAAATGCTTGTTAATCATTTGTAACTTTCAGAGAAGCGTCATGAGTGGCAAATTTTGAGTAAAACCTAAAGTTCTCTCGTTGCTATGTTAAAATTTGCTTCTTTTGCCAAAATACAGCAGAGCTTACACAATGTCACCTCATTAACATGTCGTGCAGACGCAACTGTGAGAGAATTCTGAAACAGCGGTTGATTCAGTGAGGAACTAAGGGAAAATAAGGTCAATAGCTTAAGAAAAAGCACATACTCAGTACAAAACTTAAACGTGTAACGACTCCACTTATGTTGTTCCAACATCCACAGCATTTTCCATTTCCCAGCTATTGATGACGCTTAAAATGGTTCAAATGGCTCTGAGCACTATGGGACTTAACTGCTGAGGTCATCAGTCCCCTAGAACTTAGAACTACTTATACCTAACTAACCTAAGGACATCACACACATCCATGCCCGAGGCAGGATTCGAACCTGCGACCGTAGCGGTCGCGCAGTTCCAGTCTGTAGCGCCTAGAACCGCTCGGCCACCCCGGCCGGCGACCCTTAAAAACTTCATTCTTTCATCGAAAAACTCTGTACCTAGTGGATTAACAACCATATGGCAAACTATTTTCCTCTTTGTGTGTTATGATTTGCCTAAGTTTCAGTTTGATATCTCCAACCGTTTATGAAATATGAGGAATGTTGTGAATATTTCGTTCTGTCTTTATCACTGGCACGCGCAATCACAAATGACTGTGCTACATCAGATCAATTTTCTCAAGATTGGTGACATCTAGAGACCTCCACCCAAATCCAAAGAAAACTTCAGCATTTTAGCTAAATTTAATTTGCAGCAACATGTTATGCAATATGCACCAAACACGAAATCATAGTGATCCCTATTTTTCATTGCAAACTTTTTCGCATTTCGCTCATTGCCTTACTTAAATGCAAATATCACAATAACTACGACCATTAACAAAATGGTGAGCATGTAACTACGAAGCTCACATATTACGCTATAAGTAACACGAAAATGAATTTTTTTACGGAACAGTTTCTGTAAAATTGTTTGAGAATGAATGCAAGGCATGCACCTGAATTCTGTCATCTCAGTGCATTGCTGACCGGCCGAATGTGGGCAATGTTAGCCTCCCCTTCTGAACAAATGAATATTTTTCGCCCAGCGCTTTCGACAAAAATTGGTCACTGCACATCAGTCACCTGTTTCCTGCACAAACTCTACAGCGCCCGTCCACTACCTACGCTTACCTTTTTCTCTCTTGGGGTAAGGTATAGCTGTTCTCGCGTGGGACGAGGCAGTTAATGGCGATGTGTACGTAGATGGGAAACGTAGCTTCACGCGACATAACTCCCACATCACATGCGATGTGCCAGTGTTGTTCCGTCTGTAGTACACATGAAAAAAAAACTTCAGTATCCATAAACATTTTATAAGGCAAAAAGGACCGTTCTGTGTCCAGTAAGTAAGCACATCAGCCTATGAAGCTTCACAAAATCGGACAAAGTACCTCTCTATCTACATTATTCCGTGATTTATTCAGTTTTCAAATTTATACTGACTTTTTGATCACCCTGTACTTTGTGTAATAGTTGCTGCTGTGTAAGTATAACTGTTCTCAGTTATATTTACACAGCATCAACTATTACAAAAAATACAGGGTGATCAAAAAGTCAGTATAAATTTGAAAACTGAATAAATCACGGAATAATGTAGATAGAGAGGTACAAATTAACACACATGCTTGGAATGACATGGGGTTTTATTAGAAACAAAAAAATACAAAAGTTCAAAAATTGTCCGACAGATGACGCTTCATCTGATTTAGATCAGCAATAATTAGCATAACAAAGTAAGACAAAGCAAAGATTATGTTCTTTACAGGAAATGCTCAATATGTCTACCATCATACCTCAACAATAGCTGTAGTCGAGGAATAATGTTGTGAACGGCACTGTAAAGCATGTCCGCAGTTATGGTGAGGCATTGCGTCGAATGTTGTCTTTCAGCATCCCTAGAGATGTCGGTCGATCACGAACCACTTGCAACTTCAGGTAACCCCAAAGCCAATAATCGCACGGACTGAGGTCTGGGGACCTGGGAGCCAAGCATGACGAAAGTGGCGGCTGAGCACACGATCATCACCAAACGACGCGCGCAAGAGATCTTTCACGCATCTAGCAATATGGGGTGGAGCGCCATCCTGCACAAACATCGTACGTTCCAGCAGGTGTTTATCAGCCAGGCTGGGGATGATGCGATTCTGTAGCATATCGGCGTGCCTCTCATCCGTCACGGTAGCAGCTTTGCTGTCCAGCGCCATCTGTCGGATATTTTTTGAATTTTTGTATTTTTTTGGTTCTTATGAAACCCCATGTCATTCCAAGCATGTGTGTCAATTTTTACCTCTCTATCTACATTATTCCGTGGTTTATTAAGTTTTCAAATTTATTCTGACTTTTTGATCACACGGTACTTCTACAAATTAGACTGTGAAGTCCTACAACATTTTAGAAAATGTGAAGGTGAGAAAAATGGATACAGCAAGCCATTAAACCACTACACATTGTGGCATAACGCAACATCTCTGCCAACGACGCTTCACTGATCTTCTGGTACAACCAACTTTGTACAGGATGTCACATGAAAGAGAGACAGTTTTGAACTGTGTAGTACTGAGACTGCAGTGGTGAAAGAAATTCGTGCTGGGAGTAGTTCTTTTCCACACAAGACGCAATGTCAGTTACAACTGAGAAGTGGAATTTGCAACATCATTTCTTCATCTATGATTGTTTCGTTAGAAGTGGTTGAGTCTGTTACAGCTTTGCAGCAGATGTTTCATGTACAGTTCAATCTCGGTCGACAGAAAGTTGTTCTGGGTCGTAATGCAATCCTCGGATGCGCAGAAGACTCCAGAGCAACTAGGAACATAATGGATGAGTGAACATCCACTAATTATGTGAGATGTGGTGTACCCCCCTCCTAGGTGACGCTTACCCCATATTCCGGTAAAAATACTTAAAAATGATTTTTTATTTGTTTTAAACATTCATTAAAATGCTTTAATAAGACTATATTTCATTTATAAAGTGTATTAAATAATGTTTCTAACACGTAATTAAAAACACTTTATTTTAAACATATCAACCCTGTGTAGTACTTGGACAGATAGACAGGCTCCATGGAAATATCATTAACTGTTTGGATGGATTCCTAAAAATCTGACCATTTGAAATGTCATTGAACTTTTACTTAATTTGCAGATTGAAGACAAAATTCTTAGTATCTTTCGGTGAACCTTATCATCACATAGTTTTTCAGTCTCTAGATTTATATAATTTCTAAGAGAATTCTTGTCGGTGAACTTCACAAAGTAACAAAAATCCAATACGGGGTCTCGCAAGCTGTGCTTGTGATATAGGAAGCATTCTTGCCTCTTCCTAGTTCAGTCTTTCGTAGTACTTTCCCGAAATATCAAAGAACTTATTTTGTGTTCCACACGAGGCAATGGCTCCTAAAAGTGAAATAACGGTAACGACGTCACAAAACTCGTACAGGTCCACATCATCATCAGCTAAATTAGTCCGTATGAGAATTGCTAAAGGTAAAGCTATCATCAAGACAAACGGTGATTTGACATCACAGTTTGATACAGGCACCGGTGCGAACCATATTATATTGTCACATTTCTTCGATATATTTTTGATAAAATCTAGGGTCACACTCCAACTTTCATAAAAGTAACACAGTACAGAGTCGAAGATTTTAGAAAACGTCTTTTAGTACAAGATATCTGACTAAGGTCTTCTGCAGAGTAATACGGCCATACGGCCGTATTGTAGGTCAGTAGGTGATTTGCATGACTCCTACGACCTCTGAAGTAACTTACACAAGTTGAACACGTTTGTAAGTATCTACGATAATGATCGAAGCAGATGAAATGATTTAAAATTTTGGTGCGACCGGGACTCGAACCAGGGTTTTCTAGCTTGTTAGGCAGAAATGCTAACCGTTACACCACCGCAGAACGATGGTCAAAATTGCTCCATGAAGGACCTACGCTACTTGCCCTCCCCAAAACAAATTTCATTTCATTTTTTTCTTTACATATTGAAGTGTGTGTTGGGAAGGGCACTCAGTTTAGGTTGTTCGTGCAGCAATGTTGAGCAGCGTACGGCGGTGGTGTAGTGGTTAGCATTTCTGCTTAGCAAGCAAGAGTCCCCTCCGCACTACAAATTTTAACTCATTTCGTCTGCTTCGATCTTTATCGTAGATAATACGTGCTGTATTCAAGTTCTAAGGCCTCCGATTTTTTTTCTAATTAACTACTCACCCGAAATCGATGAAACTGGCGTTACTTCTCGACGTAATCGCCCTGCAGACGTACACATTTTTCACAACGCTGACGCCACGATTCCATGGCAGCGGCGAAGGCTTCTTTAGGAGCCTGTTTTGACCACTGGAAAATCGTTGAGGCAATAGGAGCACGGCTGGTGAATGTGCGGCCACGGAGAGTGTCTTTCATTGCTGGAAAAAGCCAAAAGTCACTAGGAGCCAGGTCAGGTGAGTAGGGAGCATGAGGAATCACTTCAAAGTTGTTATCACGAAGAAACTGTTGCGTAACGTTAGCTCGATGTGCGGGTGCATTGTCTTGGTGAAACAGCACACGCGCAGCCCTTCCCGGACGTTTTTGTTGCAGTGCAGGAAGGAATTTGTTCTTCAAAACATTTTCGTAGGATGCACCTGTTACCGTAGTGCCCTTTGAACGCAATGGGTAAGGATTACGCCCTCGCTGTCCCAGAACATGGACACCATCATTTTTTCAGCACTGGCAGTTACCAGAAATTTTTTTGCTGGCGGTGAATCTGTGTGCTTCCATTGAGCTGACTGGCGCTTTGTTTCTGGATTGAAAAATGGCATCCACGTCTCATCCATTGTCACAACCGACGAAAAGAAAGTCCCATTCGTGTTGTCGTTGCGCGTCAACATTGCTTGGCAACATGCCACACGGGCAGCCGTGTGGTCGTCCGTCAGCATTCGTGGCACCCACCTGGATGACACTTTTCGCATTTTCAGGTCGTCATGCAGGATTGCGTGTACAGAACCCACAGAAATGCCAACTCTGGAGGCGATCTGTTCAACAGTCATTCGGCTATCCCCCAAAACAATTCCCTCCACTTTCTCGATCGTGTCGTCAGACCGGCTTGTGCGACCTCGAGGTTGTTTCGGTTTGTTGTCACACGGTGTTCTGCCTTCATTAAACTGTCGCACCCACGAACGCACTTTCGACACATCCATAACTCCATCACCACTGTCTCCATCGACTGTCGATGAATTTCAATTGGTTTCACACCACGCAAATTCAGAAAACGAATGATTGCACGCTGTTCAAGTAAGGAAAACGTCGCCATTTTGAGTATTTAAAACAGTTCTCATTCTCGCCGCTGGCGGTAAAATTCCATCTGCCGTACGGTGCTGCCATCTCTGGGACGTATTGACAATGAACGCGGCCTCATTTTAAAACAATGCGCATGTTTCTATCTCTTTCCAGTCCGGAGAAAAAAAATCGGAAGCCTTAGAACTTGTATGCACCTCGTACAAATGTGTGTCAGGGAAACATTTCAATATAAGACGTTTGTAAGAGTTGAGTCTCTAACATCCATCTGTACGACTTATGATCTCATCAGTGCTTCATACGCCCAGTTAGCCTGGCTGTGCCCCCATCTACAAGGTGAACTTGAATAAAACCGACGCACTGCAGGGACGCATTACTGAAAGTGGAGGAAAAACGTTCCTATGAACATGTGTCTAAAATGCATCATTGCCTCAGTAGATGGCACTGACGAATGAGAGCTCCTATGACCATGTGCCATTGGTCCTTGTGTGTTGTGTGACAGACGCAGCATACTGTAAGTAGCAGAATGGCCTGGTATTCATGTCAGGAACAAGCAGAGATAGTGTTTGCGTACGGCCAAGCAGATGGAAACGGCGAGAGGCAGCACGGTTGTACCAAAACAAGTAAACTCACTGATACCAATCACATCACACAGCATTTCAACCCCTTTTGGGTGTTTGGGTGATGATGGGTCCTTTCAGATAGGCGAACGTGCAGGAAGGTGGCAGGCTATGCATACGCCAGATATGGAGGACCTGGTTCTACAGGAAATTGAGACGAATTCTGGTACAAGTTCCAGGCAAGTGGTCCACAGACATGGGGTAAGGCAAATTACTATTATGTGTATCCTGCATGAAACTGTTGCTACCCTATCACCTGTAACCAGTGCAAGGATTAATACCAGTGGCTTTCCCTCTACGAGCCCTCCGGGGTGGCCGAGCGGTTCTAGGCGCTACAGTCTGGAACCGCGCGACCGCTACGGTCGTAGGTTCGAATCCTGCCTCGGGCATGGATGTGTGTCATGTCCTTAGGTTAGTTAGGTTTAAGTAGTTCTAAGTTCTAGTGGACTAATGACCTCAGAAGTTAAGTCCCATAGTGCTCAGGGCCATTTGAATTTTTTCCCTCTACGGGAAGCGTTTTTTCGATGGGTTTTGCACCAGACCATCGCAATTATGGGATTCATGTCATCAGTCCTCTTTGCTGACGAAGCAGCCTTTACCAGAACTGGCATCATCAATCGGCATAATCGTCATCTATAGGCTGCAGACAATCCTAAGAGAATGTTTGTGGTGTCTCATCAGCATCGGTTCAGCATCAATGCGTATGCAGAGAGAAAAGTACCTGGGCTGCTTTCGTAATACGGCAGGTTATGTGGTTTCTTTCGTATCCCGCCCGGAAGACGGCGCGTGAGTCTGCTCTTGTAATCTGAAGGGTAGGCCGAATGTAGGAAGTGAGTATGTAATGGTTCTTTATTTACGTGACCATTACGGCACTCCAACCCCAGTTCTCGATACCAGTAATATCGTACTACTTTTCTGCGAAGTAACAGACATATTTTTGTGACAGTATTCACATTTGCTTTTATTAATGTATAGGTCCTCTTATGTATCGATATATTACAGTGATATGGTTCTTGTATGTATTCATTTCTGTGAGACTGTCATAATCTTTGATTTACTTGTAACCGTCTTAGCGCGAATGTGCACAGAGCAGTCTTTGTTTCACTTTGCAGAAGTTGTTATTTCGCTTAGTTTGGTTAAAGTGGAAATTAAATATATGAAGATTGATGCAAAACTGTTTTCTTGATGATGTGACAATTAAGAAGAAGTATATGTGAATTTACAAGACGTTCGCCGGCCAGGGTGGCCGAGCGGTTCTAGGCGCTACAGTGTGGAACCACGCGACCGCTACGGTCGTAGGTTCGAATCCTGCCTCGGGCATGGATGTGTGTCATGTCCTTAGGTTAGTTAGGTTTAAGTAGTTCTAAGTTCTAGTGGACTGATGACCTTAGAAGTTACAATAAGTTTAATAAAAATGTGGATCGTGAACACCAAGTCAAAAATTATTTCTACCATACCATTGTTCTGATCTGGGATTGTTTGATCATTAAGAATTTCCTGAAAAACGTATTTGTTAGGTCTTCAAATATTGCTAAAATACAGATCTGCACCTTCTAGCAGTCAAAGTGGAAACACCCTAGAATCAACAAGATGATCCATAACAACTTCGACGAAATCCACGGGGGAATCCATTCAAGATAAGTGCCAAAATTAATGACTTACAGTGGCTTCATTATTTCCATTCTGACGATACCATCCACAGTCAATAACTTTGTTGTTGCCCGATAAAGCGAACATATGCTGCGTGAGCAACATTATTAATCTGATTTCTAACCTACTTTGCAAGTGGTGGTATTGTTAGAAGTAGGAGCAGGAAAAGGTGAAATGCTTCGGTACTGCCGGTAGATTTTACAAGTTTATTATAGTCAGAATTAGGATTACATTAGGCTTACTTAACTTTGGCTGATATGAGCACGTAAGTGCGAAGCCGTACAGGTATCAACGCTAACAGTTACTAGTTGTGGACAAACTATCATTGAAGTAACTGACGTAACAAAGTCTGTAATCGCTAGCCTCCTATGAAGTAGAAGCTAAGTTGCTTGGTCGTCGGCTCGGAATCAAATGGGCTGAATCTGGAGCGGCGCTCGTAGAGCTGCACAGCGCCGGCTAGAGGGCGCTGTCGTCGGTGTCGGTGTCGTAGTGCCAACCTAACAACTTGAACCAACGCCGTGGCATCGTAGCTATCGATACCACAGTTTCTGCATGATGGAGCAACACCCAACTTCCACATTACAGTTTGTCGACACCTCAACATCTTCCCCGGATGCTGGATAAGACACGGAGGCGCTATAGCATGGCCTGCTAGGTCACCGGAGAGAACCCCCCCCCCCCCCCCCCCCCGGATTTTTACCTCTTGGGCATTCTGAAAAGAGTTGCGTATGCCGAACCAGTTCCTTCCTTACGTGCAGTGCCTTCAACGTGTTTACGATCTACATCTACATCTACATCCATACTCCGCAAGCCACCTGGCGGTGTGTGGCGGAGGGTACCTCTATCGACCGTCTCTAATGACCTCGTTGTCGACGGGACGTTAAACACTAATCTCCTCCTCCTCCTACCTCTACCGGTTCTCCCTTCTATTCCAGTCTCGTATTGTTCGTGGAAAGAAAGATTATCGGTATGCCTCTATGTGGGCTCTAATCTCTCTGATTTTAACCTCATGGTCTCTTCGCGAGATATGCGTAGGAGGGATCAATATACTGCTTGACTCCTCGGTGAAGGTATGTTCTCTAAACTTCAACAAAAGCCCGTACCGAGCTACTGAGCGTCTCTCCTGCAAATTCTTCCACTGGAGTTTATCTATCATCTCCGTAACGCTTTCGCGATTACCAAATGATCCTGTAACGAAGCGTGCTGCTCTCCGTTGGATCTTCTCTATCTGTTCTATCAACCCTATCTGCTACGGATCCCACACTGGTGAGCAATATTCAAGCAGTGGGCGTACAAGTGTACTGTAACCTACTTCCTTTGTTTTCGGATTGCATTTCCTTACGATTCTTCCAATGAATCCCAGTCTGGCATATGCTTTACCGACGATCAGCTTTATGTGATCATTCCATTTTAAATCAATCCTAATGCCTACTCACAGATAATTTATGGCATTAACTGCTTCCAGTTGCTGACCTGCTATATTGTAGCTAAATGATAAGGGATCCTTCTTTCTATGTATTCGCAGCACATTACACTTGTCTACATTGAGATGCAATTGGCATTCCCTGCATCACGCGTCAATTCGTTGCAGATCAAAAGCAAATGGTTCAAATGGCCCTGAGCACTATGGGACTTAACATCTGAGGTCATCAGTCCCCTAGAACTTAGAACTACTTAAACCTAACTAAGCTAAGGACATCACACACATCCACGCCCGAGGCAGGATTCGAACCTGCAACCGTAGTGGTCGCGCGGTTGCAGACTGAAGGGCCTAGAACCGCTCGGCTACTCCGGCCGGCCGTTGTAGGTCCTCCTGCATTTCAGTACAATTTTCCACTGTTACAACCTCTCGATATACTACAGCATCATGCGCAAAAAGCCTCAATGAACTTCAGATGTTATCCACAAGGTCATTTATGTATATTGTGAATAGCAACGGCCGCGCTGGATTAGCCGAGCGGTCTCGGGCGCTGCAGTCATGAACTGTGCGGCTGATCCCGGCGGAGGTTCGAGTCCTCCCTCGGGCATGGGTGTGTGTGTGTGTGTTTGTCCTTAGTATAATTTAGGTTAAGTAGTGTGTAATCTTAGGGACTGATGACCTTAGCAGTTGAGTCCCATAACATTTCACACTCATTTGAATAGCAAAAGTCCTACGATACTCCCCTGCGCCACACCTGAAATCACTGTTACTTCGGAAGACTTCTCCCCATAGAGAATACATGCTGCGTTCCGATATCTAGGAACTCTTCAATCCGATCAGACAATTGGTCTGATAGTCAGTACGCTCTTACTTTGTTCATTAAACGACTGTGGGGAACTGTATCGAACGCCTATGGGGGAATCTGAAAAGAGTTGCGTATGCTGAACCAGTTACTGATGTGCAGTGCGTTCAACAACGGGTTCACGATGCGTTTGACACTATTCGCAGAGATGCCGGAGTGATGCAGCTCTGTAATGTATTCCGCGACGATTTGTTGTCGTGACACGCATACCGACCCCTTCCAGTCAGTCCCTATAGTGCAGGGCTTCCCAACCTTTTCAGCTGGTGGACCCATTCTTCAGTCGAAAATCCATAGCGAAACCCTAGTCAGTCAAGAGCACAGAGCGAAACCCATGGGAACTGAAAGCTTATTAATGCAAGTTCCATGTTCCCAATGACCCCCCCCCCCCTCCAAGTATGAATAGTCTTTGGTTTATAGATGAATGAAAACAACTTGAAGGTCAAAAATCGACTTATGAAATAGGTAGTGCACTGACAAAACAAGTTTAACATTTAACGATGCCTGCAGCCGCATACGTGCCAGCGAGCGCTGTGATTGGTCGACAAAGCTCGCTCCGCGCATGCGTAAAAGGTTTCAGCGCATCTACCTCCGCGAGCCGGCGCACAAACGACCCCCGTATTGTTGCGAAACAGTCGATCAGAGAAGCCGCATTCTCCGGCTCTAAACTGTGTATGCGTTCTCACTTAGGAACCGCAAAGGCTGCTTGGGAATACGACCTGAAGTAAAAGTACTCATGTTTTTCACACGAAAAAAAAAATGAGATGAATTTGATTTTCACATTTTTATTCAATAATTTTACTCATTATTTTACACGATTTGGTGAAGGGTGGCTGCGGACCCCGTAGAAAGAGCCTGCGGGCCCCTAAGGGGTCCGCGGACCACACGCTGGGAAGCCCTGCTGTAGTGTATCTGTTTTATTGATGTTCACCCTGTACTTACCGTCGGCCACGGTACACGTCAGAGTGGCGCCGCGGAAGGGTGTGACCGCGGCGGGGCTAACGTCTCCCGTGAGGCCGAGCGGCAGCAGGGCTCCAGAGATAGCGTCGGGGACGTGCAGTTTTCAGCAGCGCGTCCAACACCGGCGCCCACGGCAAGTGTCGGGCAGACCGCGGCGGCCGTCAGCGCGGCCCACGCGCCGCCGCCCTGCGCCCCATTCAACTGCGCCCTGCCAGGGGTGGGGGAGGGGGTGAAGGCTGCCCGCCGCTTTTAGCGCCGCGGCCGACCCCTGCCTACACGACCGCATGCATATTGCGCCACCTAGCAACGGGGACGGCCGGGCCGCCTCCACCCGCGATTCTCAATTAGCCACCGGCCGCCCCAATTACCTGCGATCGCGAGGTCGTTTACCTCTCTCACTCTACGCTCACTCCCAAATGCCAGACAATAATCGCGAGAGGCTGGAATTAGCGCCACACCGCAACTTTTTGACTGAATATAAGTACTACCTTTTTACCCACGATGTTCCACACCCGCTACGTGTCGGATGTCCGCCCCCGGTAGCTCAGTGGTCAGCGCGACGGGCTGTCAATCCTAAGAGCCCGGGTTCGATTCCCGCCTGGGTTGGAGATTGTCTCCGTTCAGGGACTGGGTGTTGTGTTGTCCTAATCATCATCATTTCGTCCCCATCGACGCGCAAGTCGCCGAAGTGGCGTAAGATCGAAAGACTTTTACCAGGCGAGCGGTCTACCCGACTGGAGGCCCTCGTCACACGCCATTATTATTACCTGTCGGATGTTTTTACCGGCCACCCATTTCCGCTGTGACACTTCTAGTCATTCAAAGAAAGTCTACGGTCAGTAGCGCATAAATTCCCAGATCTCGCTATAGTAGAAAGCTGTGAGGACGGGGCGTCAGTCGTGCCTGGGTAGCTCAATTGGTACAGCACTTGCCCGCGAAAGGCAAAGGTCCCTCGTCCGAGTCTCGGTCCGGCACACAGTTTTGATCTGCCAGGAAGTTTCATATCAGCGCACACTCCGCTGCAGAGTGAAAATCTCATTCTGGAAACATCCCCAGGCTGTGGCTAAGCCATGTCTCCGCAATGTCCTTTTCTTCAGGAGTCCTAGTTCTGCAAGGTTAGCAGGAGAGCTTCTGTTAAGTTTGGAAGGTAGGAGGCGAGGTACTGGCATAAGTAAAGCTGTGAGGACGGGGCGTAGGTCGTGCTTGGGTAGCTCAGTTGGTAGAGCACTTGCCTGCGAAAGGCAAAGGTCCAGAGTTCGAGTCTCGGTCCGGCACACAGTTTTAATCTGCCAGGAAGTTTCATGCTATAGTACGAGGTGACTTTGACCTGCCGAGCATAGACTCGGATGTCTATGGACTCATTGCAGGTGGTACAGACACACAGTTGTGCGAAGTAATTTTGAACATATTTTCTGAAAACTACACTACTGGCCATTAAAATTGCTACACCAAGAAGAAATGAAGACGATAACGGGTATTCATCGGACAAATATATTATACTAGAACTGACATGTGATTACATTTTTACGCAATTTGGGTGCATAGGTCCTGAGAAAACAGTACCCAGAACAACCACCTCTGGCCGTAATAACGGCCTTGATACCCCTGGGCAGTGAGTCAAACAGAGCTTGGATGCCGTGTACAGGCACAACTGCCCATGCAGCTTCAACACGATACCACAGTTCATCAAGAGTAGTGACTGGCGTATTGTGACGAGCCAGTTGCTCAGCCAACATTGACCAGACGTTTTCAGTTGGTGAGAGATCTGGAGAATGTGCTGGCCAGAGCAGCAGTCGAACATTTTCTGTATCCAGAAAGGCCTGTGCAGGACATGCAACATGCGGTCGTGCATTATCCTGCTGAAATGTAGGGTTTTGCAGGGATCGAATGAAGGGTAGAGCCACGGGTCGTAACACATCTGAAATGTATCGTCCACTGTTCAAAGTGACGTCAATGCGAACAAGAGGTGACCGAGACGTGTAACCAATGGCACCCCATACCATCACGCCGGCTGATACGCGAGTATCGCCATGAGGAATACACGCGACACGAATACACAGCGTCAAGGGTAACCGCAGCCATGGTCTTCGAGCTGATAGTCCCTGCTGCTGCAAACGTCGTCGAACTGTTCGTGCAGAAGGTTGTTGTCTTCCAAAACGTCCCCATCTGTTGACTCAGGGATCGAGACGTGGCTGCACGATCCGTTACAGCCCTACGGATAAGATTCCTGTCATCTCGACTGCTAGTGATACGAGGCCGTTGGGATCCAGCACTGCGTTCCGTATTACCCTCCTGAACCCACCGATTCCATATTCTGCTAACAGTCATTGGATCTCGACCAACGCGAGCAGCAATGTCGCGATACGATAAACCGCAATCGCGATACGCTACAATCCGGCCTTTATCAAAGTCGGAAACGTGATGGTACGCATTTCTCTTCCTTACACGAGGCATCACAACAACGTTTAACCAGGCAACGCCGGTCAACTGCTGTTTGTGTATGAGAAATCGGTTGGAAACTTTCCTCATGTCAGCATGTTGTAGGTGTCGCCACCGGCGCCAACCTTGTGTGAATGCTCTGAAAAGCTAATCATTTGCATATCACAGCATCTTCTTCCTGACGGTTAAATTTGGCGTCTGTAGCACGTCGTCTTCGTGGTGTAGCAATTTCAATGGCCAGTAGTGTAAGACAGCAGGCGTCTGGCGCAGTTGTTAGATAGGTTACTTCTGCTACAATGCCAGGTTATCAAAATTTAAGCGAATTTCAACGTGGTGTTACAGTCGGCGCACAAGCGATGGGTCAGCATCTCCGAGGTAGCGCTGAAGTGGGGATTTTCCCGTGCGACCATTTCATGAGTGTACCGTGAATATCAGGTATCCGACGTCGCTGCGGCCGGAAAAACATCCTGCAGGAACGGGACCATAGACGACTGAAGACAATCTTTCAACGTGACAGAAGTGCAACCCTTCCGCAGATTCCTGTAGATTTCAATGCTGGGCCATCAACAAGTGTCAGCGTGCGAACCATTCGACGAAACATCATCGATATGGGCTTTCGGAGGCGAAGGCCCACTCTTGTACCATTGATGACTGCACGACACGAAGCTTTAAGCTTCGCTTGGGACCGTCAACACGGACATTGGACTGTTGACGACTGTAGACATGATGACTGGTCCGACGAGTCTCGATTCAATTTGTATCGACCAGATGCACGTGTACGGGTATGGATTCTGCATGTCAGCAGGGACTCTTCAAGCTGGTGGAGGCTCTGTAATGGTGTGGGGCGTGTGCAGTTGGAGTGATATGGGACTCCTGATGTCTAGATACGATCTGACAAGTGAAACCTAAGCAAGCATCCTGTCTGATCACCTGCACCCATTCAAATCCATTGTGCATCGGGGATTTGGGCAGTGTGACACGCCACACGTCCAGAATTACTACAGAATGGCTCGAGGAGCACTATTCTGAGTTTAAACACTCCCGCTGGCGACCAAACTCCCCAGACATGAGCGTTACTGAGCATTTCTGGGATACCTTGCAACGTGCTTTTCAGAATAGATCTCCACACCCTCGTACTCTGACGGATTTATGGACAGCCTTGCAGGATTCATGGTGTCAGTTCCCTCCAGCTCTACTTCAGACATTAGACGAGTTCACGCCACGTCGTGTTGCGGCACTTCTGCGTGTTCGCGGGAGTCCTACACGATCTTAGGCATGTGTACCACTTTCTGTGGCTCTTCAGTGTATCTTTAGACCTTGTAGGTACAAATAAGCTGGACCTTATCGACAACGTCATTATAGAAAGGGGGATTAGCAATCATGATATAACAGCTACTATGGTTACGGAAGTTAATAAACAGTTGAGAAGGCTACGGTCGAAGATTCGAGTCCTGCCTCGGACATGGATGTGTGTGATGTCTTGGGTCAGTTAGGTTTAAGTAGTTCTAAGCTCTAGGGGACTGATGACCTCCGATGTTAAGTCCCATAGTGCTCAGAGCCATTTGAACCATTTTTTCCGACTTTGATGGTACAGGCATGTGATGAGAATGGAGCCAACTAGAACCGCCAAAATAAATTTGGAAAGACAGGTGGATGGGAAAAGACCTCAAGGAAGACATCGAACCCAATGGATGGACTTGATTAAGGCTGATCTAGTGACCAGAGTATGGACAGTGGATGATGTTCTCCGTGAACAGGTGTATTTGGACAGGACAAAGTGGAAGAGGCTCATTACCAGTATCCAGGAAACTGGAACTGTTAGATGATGATGACAAGGTACCCTTCACCACGCGCCGTACCGTGCATTACGGAGTATTTATGCAGATGTATAATAGATGTAAATGAACAGGAATACTACCTTCTTAACTGCGATATTCCACAGGTAACTTTACTGCTTGACATTAAAGTTGCAGCACCATTAAGGCTTCATGCAGCGAATGTGAAGCTGTCATGAGTTGTAGCTACTTGCTTAAATGTACCAAATGATTATCATTTCATTGCAACGGCAAAAATAGGCAGGATTGACCTCAATAGATTCTCAGCAAGTGATACAGGCACATACAAGAAGAATACATCTGATTTACTCCTTAAGTGTTGTTGGGTTCACTGTTTGCTTGGCCAGGGCTTTACCCCATTTCACCGTCCTCTTCTCGTTGACATAACAACGTAATAGTGTGAGAACCGCAGGGCTGAACAGCATACGCTTTATTGGAGGACTATGAAGACACATGGGAACATTACGCGCAAAATGTAAGTCAAAATAAAATCAATGGGAACATAACTGTGTTAATTGTAACGTAGAAAACACCACATGCTACGCGTTATCTTAAGAATGGTGAAATCTCTCCTCCATGAACCACTTGCAGCACAGATAACAATTTTAAGTGTGATGACAGGCATTACCACATAACCATCTGGCCTTCCGTAGCTCAACCCAAACCATACGTTCACTCTGTAGGTTTGCTGCTGGCAACTCGCTGCTAACTGGGACCAACTTCCCTGCAGCTGTTCCCGTAGCTACGTGAGTGCTAACAGAGTCAAACGCGGCACTGCTAGAGTGACTTCGACGCAACCAGTCACGACTGAAGTTTCGGGACTAGTGGCAATGGTCGCGGTACGAAACACAAACTGACTCGATTTCGTCGCCTGGCAAGCATCGTTAAAGAGCAGTGGCGCAAGCAGCGATGATGCGGATTTAATAGTCAGACTCAATGGGCTTGGTTTATCATTGTCGCGCCCAGTGAGCAGGTTGGTCAGTTCAGCTCTTGGCTGTTTGTTTGCCGAGCAACAACAATCTTCAGTTAATTCGAACATCACTCTCCGTTCTGATATGAAGTGTCTGCTTTGCAGATTTCATACAAGAGTTTACTGTTTCAAAAGAAACAATGATACTGTCAAACATAGGTATTTAGGAAATAGATATCATTTTAGAGGCACTATATAAACAGGTGTAACAAAAATTTTGAGTGATACTTACTTGATTATTAGTTCACTGGATGATGAGAGAGCTTTGGACCTATTGTACTTACCTTACATAGCATGTAGACACAAACAGAACTAGACAAGCGAATTATGTGCTGGCAGTTCGTATATCATTTGCCATATGATCGACTGGTGTGAGTGAAGCTGTTCGATCCGATTATGAGCAAATTTTAAGTCTGATGAAATTACATTTTCCTTGAGGCATATGAGTTTCAACTTTGTCTTCGATAATGATGGTTCTGCTAACTATGCACATGTGATAGCGGTTACATCACATAGCAAAAAAGCCAACAGACCTGCATGGGATACCCTAGTCCAATGTCACCCGTAAAACAAACTTCAATTCACTCCTTCGGTCTGTGTTAGAGGGGGGGGGGGGGACAAGTAACGAGGTCCGTTGGTCGTACTGCTATAGTAATGATTAGCACGTATGCCTAGTAAACATAATACCTGGGTTCAAGTCCCAGCTGTAGCACAAACTTTAATTCATTTCTTAAGCTTCAATCATTATCAAATTTTAAGCGCCGAGATGCGAATTAGTTTTCGCAATACAATATTTTTCTAATAAACATGACAAAATTAAAACATTTCGAGTATATATACTACACGCAATGTGTCTTGCGAATGACCGAGTTCAACAAAAAGTAATGTTAAGTCATTTGTGTTTGCTGCAGGGTGTCTAAAGTAATATGGTAAGTCTGTATGGAATGGAGGGATAGGAGATGGTTGTGGTACCGTAAATGCACTGTCATAAATAGGGTTGTATGGAGACACCAAACAAGTGCAGATGTTAGTGGAGGCATAGTGTGATATTTTAGAGGGGAAGAAGAATTCCGAAGGGTAATTGGCACGCAGGACATCTCGCCAATAACGTGTAACACTGACTCTGGCCTCCATAATGGCATCAATCTGATGAGGAAGACAGTCTACATGTTTCTTGAGCTGTGCGACATCCTGATGAAGCAATTCCATATCTACATCTAACTTTTTAAGAAACCTTGCGGTGTGTGGTGGAGAGCATTTTGTGTATCTCCTTTCCTGTTCCAATAACGAATGGCCTGTGAGGAGAACGATTGCTGAGCTATACTCTCTCTAATTTGGCCTTCACGGTTTTTTGCGACACATACATAGGAGTAAGCAATACACTGAGGCGACAAAAGTAATGGGATAGCTCCTAATATCGTGTCGGACCTCTTTTGCCTGTCGTAGTGTAGAAACTTGACGTGATATGGGCTCGACAAGTTATTGGAAGTTCCCTAAAGAAATATTGGGCCATGCTACCTCTACAGCCGTCCATAATTGCGAAAGTGTCGTCGATGCTGAATCTTGTTCGATGGGATTCATGTCAGGTGATCTGGATGGCCAAATCATTAGCCCGAACTGTCCGGAATGTTCTTCAAACCAAGTGCGAACAATTGTGGACTATGACATAGCGCCTTGTCATCCATCAAATTCCATCGTTGTTTGGGAACGTGAAATGCATGAATGCCTGCAGATGATCTCTAAGTAGCGCAACATAAACATTTCCAGTCAATGATCGGTCCAAACGACACCACACCATTGGGGAGCCACCACCAGCTTGCACAGTGCCTTGTTGACGTGTCCATCGCTTCGTGGGGTCTCCGCCACACTTGAATCTACCATTACATCATACCAACTGAAATTGGGACTCATCTGACTGGGCCACGATTCTCCAGTCGTCTAGAGTCCAACCGATATAGTCACGAGCCAAGGAGAGGTGCTGCAGACGATGTCGTGCTGTTAGCAAAGGCACTTGCGTCAGTCGCCTGCTACCATAGCTCCTTAACAAATAAATTTCACGGCAGTCTCCTAACGGATACGTTCGTCGCACGTCCCACGTTGATTTCTGTGGCTACTTCAGGCAGTGTTGCTTGTCTCTTAGCACCGACGACTCCACGCAAACGCCGCTGCTCTCGGTCGTTAAGTGAAGGTCCTCTGCCACCGCGTTGTCTGTGGTGAGAGGTAATGCCTAAAATCTTGTATTCTCGACACACTCTTGACCTCAGAATATTGAATGTTCGATGCCTTAGCCCTCTAGCTCTAACTACCATTCCATGTTCAAATTCCGGTAACTCCTGTCACGTGGCCATAATCACTGAAGACCAGGTTTCATGGGTTCGGCACGACGTATTCCTGTTACGGGCATTTGCATGAGTGATGTGTGCTTTTGGAATTGCATATTAAACAGCAGTTCCCTGCTTGTAGCGCCCTTCGTGTTGTTTTTTGCTGAAAGGGTTCGCGAGTGTTATATTCATCTCTGAAGTGACTTCTGTAGCTGTCATCCCTTATGTTCCATCTTAATCCTCTTGAATGATCGTTTAATTACGATCACTCAACACACATTTTTGTCCGCGTTGCCTCTTGAAACAATAAACATTTCGGCTATCTTGGTTACGGAAGCAACCACCATATACTTACTTACTCCTCGGCTCTACAGCCCTTGAAGGGCTTGGCCTGCATCACAATATCCTGCCATTCTATCCGATCCATGGCTTTCCGTCTCCATCCTCTGACACCCAGCTTTTTCATGTCTTCTTCAACTCCATCCACCCATCTCTTTCAGTAGCGTCCCCTCCGCCGTCTGCCTCCATCCTTGCCATCAAAAATCCTCTTACACGCTCTGACTTCTTCCTTTCTGACCACGTGCCCTGCCCACCGCAGTCTTCTTATTTTAATGGTAGTGACAATATCAGGTTCTTCAAAAAGGTGTTGTAGTTCTGCATTCGTACGAATGCCCATAGTAGGATGCTATGTTTCTTTTTCCTTCTTCAAACACACAGCTTTACATTTCTGCATATATAAAGCAAGTTGGCAATCTTTGTTCCATTTTGAACTCTTACAAAGGCCTGACTGAGTATTTGTGCAGCTTTATTTTAAACGGTATTTCATTATAGATAATTTCCTCGCCTAAAAAACCTCTGAAGTTGCTGTTAATATTGGCGCTCTGGTTATTAATATACACCATGAACAGCAAGGGTTCAAACACACATCCGTGAGGCACGCCTAAAATTAAAGTTGCACTGCTGGTTTAGCATTCTGAGCAATTAAAATACCGTATTCCCACGTACGGTTGCTATAAAAGCCTCATAATGAGTGGTACTAGGTTCGACATGTACATCCTGAAACGCCTGGTCAATCTCTTGCTATTAGACCCAATATATTCCCGTTGTGTGGCTTTGCGACCTATCTGCTGTAGGTAGTTTCTGATAAAGTATGAGTAATTAGTACTTCTTCGCTTGCTACGCACGCCACTTACAAAACTACACTCCTGGAAATTGAAATAAGAACACCGTGAATTCATTGTCCCAGGAAGGGGAAACTTTATTGACACATTCCTGGGGTCAGATACATCACATGATCACACTGACAGAACCACAGGCACATAGACACAGGCAACAGAGCATGCACAATGTCGGCACTAGTACAGTGTATATCCACCTTTCGCAGCAATGCAGGCTGCTATTCTCCCATGGAGACGATCGTAGAGATGCTGGATGTAGTCCTGTGGAACGGCTTGCCATGCCATTTCCACCTGGCGCCTCAGTTGGACCAGCGTTCGTACTGGACGTGCAGACCGCGTGAGACGACGCTTCATCCAGTCCCAAACATGCTCAATGGGGGACAGATCCGGAGATCTTGCTGGCCAGGGTAGTTGACTTACACCTTCTAGAGCACGTTGGGTGGCACGGGATACATGCGGACGTGCATTGTCCTGTTGGAACAGCAAGTTCCCTTGCCGGTCTAGGAATGGTAGAACGATGGGTTCGATGACGGTTTGGATGTACCGTGCACTATTCAGTATCCCCTCGACGATCACCAGCGGTGTACGGCCAGTGTAGGAGATCGCTCCCCACACCATGATGCCGGGTGTTGGCCCTGTGTGCCTCGGTCGTATGCAGTCCTGATTGTGGCGCTCACCTGCACGGCGCCAAACACGCATACGACCATCATTGGCACCAAGGCAGAAGCGACTCTCATCGCTGAAGACGACACGTCTCCATTCGTCCCTCCATTCACGCCTGTCGCGACACCACTGGAGGCGGGCTGCACGATGTTGGGGCGTGAGCGGAAGACGGCCTAACGGTGTGCGGGACCGTAGCCCAGCTTCGTGGAGACGGTTGCGAATGGTCCTCGACGATACCCCAGGAGCAACAGTGTCCCTAATTTGCTGGGAAGTGGCGGTGCGGTCCCCTACGGCACTGCGTAGGATCCTACGGTCTTGGCGTGCATCCGTGCGTCGCTGCGGTCCGGTCCCAGGTCGACGGGCACGTGCACCTTCCGCCGACCACTGGCGACAACATCGATGTACTGTGGAGACCTCACGCCCCACGTGTTGAGCAATTCGGCGGTACGTCCACCCGGCCTCCCGCATGCCTACTATACGCCCTCGCTCAAAGTCCGTCAACTGCACATACGGTTCACGTCCACGCTGTCGCGGCATGCTACCAGTGTTAAAGACTGCGATGGAGCTCCGTATGCCACGGCAAACTGGCTGACACTGACGGCGGCGGTGCACAAATGCTGCGCAGCTAGCGCCATTCGACGGCCAACACCGCGGTTCCTGATGTGTCCGCTGTGCCGTGCGTGTGATCATTGCTTGTACAGCCCTCTCGCAGTGTACGGAGCAAGTATGGTGGGTCTGACACACCGGTGTCAATGTGTTCTTTTTTCCATTTCCAGGAGTGTATAATTATCACTATCGAGTGTTCGGTGATTAAAGTCTCCTCCAGCTGTTTTCTCTAAAGTTTTCGCATAAATCTACGGGTGAGTCAGGTGACTGATAGAATGACCCTATCATGTTTACGCACGTTGTTGACGCTAGCCTTCTCCGATTAATCTAGCATACAACTTCAGTTACTGACTCACAGAAGGAAAGAATATTTGGGTCTAGAATCGCACCGAAGATAACGAGGTCATTACGCGTGGCGGAGGAAATCATGCCGTCATATGCTTAAGCGAACTGCACACTTAATAACTAAAGCTGCTCAAGGACGAAAGATATTTTCCCTTGCTCGTTGCCTTGTTCAACAGTGTCGCAGTCGAATCATACTAGATGAATGGTTCAAATCAATGTTGGCACCGTTTGCCAAAACGCCGCATGGAAAATATTGCAACGACTAGAGAAGGATCAGTTTAACGAGCCATGCCTTCAAGTTTTTACTTAATTACTGCATTTGAGAATGTACCGCAAATGTGAGGACAGCATTGGAGCCTCTCAGTTTGGATTCAGGAGCAGTTTCGGAACTCAGGAGTCGTTCCTCTATCTTTGAGATATTGAGCCAATAATGTCGTGATGTTTATGCTTGTTCTATCGGTCATGAAAAGGCTTTTAACACGGCTCAGCAATGACAATCTGATGCATGTCTTAGGCGACTTGAACTGGATGGTTGTGTCATCCGACTGTTTGGAAATCTGTACTGGAACGAAATTCCAGATTGTGTGTCGATGGTCCGCTGTGGAGGGAGTATCAATTATGAAAGGAGTTAGCGATGGCTCCTGTCTCTCCTCATTACTTTTCAACATCTATTCTCAAATTATTTTGCGAGATGATGGAAAGATCGAGTGGTAGTTGATTGAGAAATCTTCAATAATATCAAATATACTGGTGAGACTGTCTTATTTGCAACCATGCTGGGAGATACGCAGGAACTACTGAATGTTACTGAAGCGAGCAACATCATGGAGTACCTTTGAACGTCAAGAAGACAAAATGGATGGTTGTCAGCAGAATCCAGATGGAATGCAGGGCACTCTTGCACTCAGTGGTGATAAGGCGGAAAGGGTTCCATCATATAAATACTTGGGTGCCAAATCAGCGATAACTGGGGCTTCTCTCGAAAAATTCTTTGTAGAACTGAATACGCCAGAAGCTGTTTTCGGAAAGTTGCAACCAGCTGCGACACAAATACACTACTGACCATTAAAATTGCTACACCACGAAGATGACGTGCTACAGACGAGAAATTTAACCGACAGGAAGAAGACGCTGTGATATGTAAATGATTAGCTTTTCAGAGCATTCACACAAGGTTGGCGCCGGTGGCGACACCTACAACGTGCTGACATGAGGAAAGTTTCCAACAGATTTCTCATACACAAACAGCAGCTGACCGGTGTTGCCTGGTTAAACGTTGTTGTGATGCCTCGTGTAACGAGGAGAAATGCGTACCATCACGTTTCCGACTTTGTAAAGGTCGGATTGGAGCCTATCGCGTTTCCGGTTTATCGTATCGCGACATTGCTGCTCGCTTTGGTCGATATCCTACGACTGTTAGCAGAATATGGAATCGGTGGGTTCAGGAGGGTAATACGGAACGCAGTGCTGGATCCCAACGGCCTCGTATCACTAGCAGTCGAGATGACAGTAATCTTATCCGCATGGCTGTAACGGGTCGTGCAGCCACGTCTCGATCCCTGAGTCAACAGATGGGGACGTTTGCAAGACAACAACCATCTGCACGAACAGTTCGACGACGTTTGCAGCAGCATGGACTACCAGCCCGGAGACCGTGGGTGCGGTTACCCTTGACGCTGCATCATAGACGGGAGCGCCTGCGATGGTGTACTTAACAGACGAACCTGCGTGCACGAACGGCAAAATGACATTTTTTCGGAAGGATCCAGGTTCTGTTTACAACATCATGATGATCGCATCCGTGTTTGGCGACATCGCGGTGAACGCATTTTGGAAGTGTGTATTCGTCATCGCCATACTGGCGTATCACACGGCGTGATGGTATGGGGTGCCATTGGTTACACGCCTCGGTCACCTCTTGTTCGCATTGACGTCACTTTGAACAGTGGACGTTACATTTCAGATTATTACGACCCGTGGCTCTACCCTTCATTCGATTCCTGCGAAACCCTTCACTTGAGAAGGATTATGCACGACCGCATGTTGCAGGTCCTGTACGGGCCTTTCTGGATACAGAAAATGTTCGACTGCTGTCCTGGCCAGCACATTCTCCAGATCGCTCACCAACTGAGAACGTCTGGTCAATGGTGGCCGAGCAACTGGCTCGTCACAATACGCCAGTCACTACTCTTGATGAACTGTGGTATCGTGTTGAAGCTTCATGGGCAGCTGTACCTGTACACGCCATCCAAGCTCTGTTTGACTCAATGCCCAGGCGTATCAAGGTCGTCATTACGGCCAGAGGTGGTTGTTCTGGGTGCTGATTTCTCAGGATCTATGCACCCAAATTGCGTGAAAATGTAATCACATATCAGTTCTTGTATAATATACTTGTCCAATGAATACCCGTTTATTAGCATTTCTTGTTGGTGTAGCAATTTTAATGCCCAGTACTGTATTTGGGTGTCAAATCAGCGATAACTGGGACTTCTCTCGAAGAATTCTTTGTAGGACTCAATAGGCCCGAAGCTGTTTCCAGAAAGTTGCGACCGGCCGCGACACAAGTATTACACTCGACTAGTTTGATGCTACCTGTTCAGTAGTCTAACCTGTCGAGATGAGTTATAGCCGCTTATCGCAGTTTTACATAAGAAATTGGAGGCATTTGAAATGTGGGAGTATCGAAGGCTACTAAGGCTACAATGGATAGGTAATGACGTAAATGTGGCAGCACTGCGTATATGAATAAAGATTTAGAAATTCTCGATACCATCAAGAGAAGAAAACTGGGTTACTTTGGCCTTGTAATGGGCAACAACTAATACGACCTGTTGGAACTAACACTTCAAAGTAATACTGATGGCAGGCGTGGTCCAGGACATAGAACATTATCTCGGCTAAAGAACTTAAGCGAGTGGCTTGTATTGAGCACAGAATCACTTTTCTGAAAACCCATGACAATGCAGATGATGAATCTAGACTGAGAGTCTCCAATGCTTTCCGCACATTTACGGTATATTCTCAAATGCAGTAATTAAGTAAAAACGTGAAGGCATGTCTCGTTAAACTGATCCTTCTCTAGTCGTTGGTTTTTGGGAAACGGTTCAAACATTGATTTGAACCAGTCATCTAGTATGAGTCAACTTCGACACTGTTGAACAAGGCAACGAGCAAGGGAAAATATCTTTCCTTCCCCACACGTAATGACCTCGTCATCTTCGGCGCGATTCTAGACCCAAATATTCTTTCCTTCTGTGAAGCAGTAATTTAAGTTGCATGCTAGATTAATCCAAAAAGACTACTGTCAAGAACGTGCGTAAACTTATAATAGGGTCATGATAGGGTCAATAACATGGTTATCAACGTCTTTACTGGATGTCAACAGACTCACCTCGTGATTTGAACAAGCTGTACCCCTATATAGGATGTGAATGATAACTGTTTACAACGAAACCCAGTGACGTAGGAGAGATCGTAACAAACAATATGATACGGAACATGCGTAGCTATCAAGCCGGGAAGTACCTGAAACAGGCCTAGAAAAGCCATGTACACTGTTAAGTAATGGAAAAGCGATATGCACGCACACCGGTACAGATGGCAGTATTATCGTGTATTCACGGTATATATACAGGGCTATTACAAATGATTGAAGCGATTTCATAAATTCACTGTAGCTCCATTCATTGACATATGGTCACGACACGCTTCAGATACGTAGAAAAACTCATAAAGTTTTGTTCGGCTGAAGCCGCACTTCAGGTTTTTGCCACCAGAACGCTCGAGAGCGCAGTGAGACAAAATGGCGACAGGAGCCGAGAAAACGTATGTCGTGCTTGAAATGCACTCACATCAGTCAGTCATAACAGTGCAACGACACTTCAGGACGAAGTTCAACAAAGATCCACCAACTGCTAACTCCATTCGACGATGGTATGCGCAGTTTAAAGCTTCTGGATGCCTCTGTAAGGGGAATCAACGGGTCGGCCTGCAGTGAGCGAAGAAACGGTTGAACGCGTGCGGGCAAGTTTCACGCGTAGCCCGCGGAAGTCGACGAATAAAGCAAGCAGGGAGCTAAACGTACCACAGCCGACGGTTTGGAAAATCTTACGGAAAAGGCTAAAGCAGAAGCCTTACCGTTTACAATTGCTACAAGCCCTGACACCCGATGACAAAGTCAAACGCTTTGAATTTTCGGCGCGGTTGCAACAGCTCGTGGAAGAGGATGCGTTCAGTGCGAAACTTGTTTTCAGTGACGAAGTAACATTTTTTTTTTAATGGTGAAGTGAACAGACACAATGTGTGAATTTGGGCGGTAGAGAATCCTCACGCATTCGAGCTCGCATCAACGATGCTTTCGAACTCATTGATGGGGACATGCTGCGCCGAGTGTGGGAGGAACTTGATTATCGGCTTGATGTCTGCCGAATCACTAAAGGGGCACATATCGAACATTTTTGAATGCCAAAAAAAACTTTTTGAGTTTATGTATGTGTGTGCAAAGCATTGTGAAAATATCTCAAATAATAAAGTTATTGTAGAGCTGTGAAATCGCTTCAATCATTTGTAATAACCCTGTATATATATAAACAGGGCATTGCCGGAGCTGTCTTTTCTACTCAGGTGATTCATGTGGAAAGTTTTCCGACGGGGATGGCCGGACGATTGGAATTAAGAGTCTTTGAACTCGGAATGGTTAGTTGGAACTAGACGCATGGGACATTGCATTTCGGAAATCGCTAGGGAATTCAATATTCATCGACCCACAATGCCAAGAATACCACATTTTAGGCATTACTTCTCACTAGGGACAAAGCAATGGTTGACGGCCTTCACTCAACGACAGAGAGCAGCAGCGTTTGTGTACATTGTCAGTGCTAACAGACAAGCAACACTGCGTGAAAAAACCGCATAAATCAATACAGGACGTGCCACGGACGTATCCGTTAGGACAGTACCACAAAATCTGGCTCTAGTCGGCTACGACAGCAGACGACCGACGCGAGTGCCTTTGCTAACCGCATTACCTACAGCGCCTCTCCTGGGCTCGTAATCATATTAGTTGAACCCTAGACTACGGGAAAGTGGTGGCCTGGTCATATGAGTCCAGATTTCAGTTGGTAAGTGTTGATGCTAGGTTTCGTCAAGGTCGCGGTGCGTACGTCACGAAGGTAGTCCTGCGCTCGCTCGTATCAGCAGACAAACTACGTTTCTACACCTGTTAACTCGTAACTAGGCGTGTCCGTATGAACGAAAACTGAATCTTCTACTGGAATCCGCTATTATGGAATCTTACTGTTATTAGTCCTATAATGATGGGAAGTCCATGGGCCTACTTATAATTTGTTACGGCTGTAGCGTTCCAAAGGATTGAAAAAGGGCACAGGTCAACCCCGTTTTCAAGAAGGGACGTCGAACAGATGTGCAGAACTATAGACCTATATCTCTAACGTCGATCAGTTGTAGAATTTTGGAACACGTATTATGTTCGAGTATAATGACTTTTCTGGAGACTACAAATCTACTCTGTAGGAATCAGCA
The DNA here is from genome assembly GCF_023898315.1 of Schistocerca nitens. Taxonomy (NCBI): domain Eukaryota; kingdom Metazoa; phylum Arthropoda; class Insecta; order Orthoptera; family Acrididae; genus Schistocerca; species Schistocerca nitens. Next base: position 63,072,917 of record NC_064623.1, on the reverse strand, counting down.
TGGGTTTCGAAAAAGACGATCGTGTGAAACCCAGCTCGCGCTATTCGTCCACGAGACTCAGAGGGCCATAGACACGGGTCCCCAGGTAGATGCCGTTTTCTTGACTTCCGCAAGGCGTTCGATACAGTTCCCCACAGTCGTTTAATGAACAAAGTAAGAGCATATGGACTATCAGACCAATTGTGTGATTGGATTGAAGAGTTCCTAGATAACAGAACGCAGCATGTCATTCTCAATGGAGAGAAGTCTTCCGAAGTAAGAGTGATTTCAGGTGTGCCGCAGGGGAGTGTCGTAGGACCGTTGCTATTCACAATATACATAAATGACCTTGTGGATGACATCGGAAGTTCACTGAGGCTTTTTGCGGATGATGCTGTGGTATATCGAGAGGTTGTAACAATGGAAAATTGTACTGAAATGCAGGAGGATCTGCAGCGAATTGACGCATGGTGCAGGGAATGGCAATTGAATCTCAATGTAGACGTGTAATGTGCTGCAAATACATAGAAAGAAAGATCCCTTATCATTTAGCTACAAAAAGCAGGTCCGCAACTGGAAGCAGTTAATTGCATAAATTATCTGGGAGTACGCATTAGGAGTGATTCAAAATGGAATGATCATATAAAGCTGATCGTTGGTAAAGCAGATGCCAGACAGATTCATTGGAAGAATCCTAAGGAAATGCAATCCGAAAACAAAGGAAGTAGGTTACAGTACGCTTGTTCGCCCACTGCTTGAATATTGCTCAGCAGTGTGGGATCCGTACCAGATAGGGTCGATAGAAGAGATAGAGAAGATCCAACGGAGAGCAACGCGCTTCATTACAGGATCATTTAGTAATCGCGAAAGCGTTACGGAGATGACAGATAAACTCCAGTGGAAGACTCTGCAGGAGAGGCGCTCAGTAGCTCGGTATGGGCTTTTGTTGAAGTTTCGAGAACATACGTTCACCGAGGAGTCAAGGAGTATATTGCTGCCTCCTACGTACATCTCGCGAAGAGACCACGAGGATAAAATCAGAGAGATTAGAGCCCACACAGAGGCATACCGACAATCCTTCTTTCCACGAGCAACACGAGACTGGAATAGAAGGGACAACCGATTGAGGTACTCAAGGTACCCTCCGCCACACACCGTCAGGTGGCTTGCGGAGTATCGATGTAGATGAACTGGCGTACAATAAAATAAAATCATTCTAAAATGATTATCAGTTGCATAAGGCACCACTTCCAGCATGTAATGAGTACTGTTAAGCAGAAGAGACTAGATGCTACAAACAAGCCGTTATACCATTTATATCGAGTATTGATCTTAAATTAAATTTTGCTGTAGTACTGTAATCAGTAAGACTTCATAATAGCAGATTCTAGTGGAAGATGCAATTCTCGTTAGTACTCACACGCCCAGCTGCGAGTTAACAAGTTTAGAAACGCATTTTGTCCGCTGAGCTGAGCGAGCGAGCGAGTTCAGGACTACCTTCGTGACGTACGCGCCGCGGCCTGTCTTTCTCGCTGGCCTCGGTTCGACTGTGGTACATACCTCACGAAGCCATGCCAAGTTGTCAACAAAGCATTATGCAAGTTGGTGGTGGATCTGTAATGGTGTGGGCCGTGTTTACAAGGGATGGAGTGGTTCTTCTGGTCAAGTTGTGACCATCTGAAGCCATTCATGGACGTCATGTTCCCAAACACAGACGTAATTTTAATGGTCATGAAAATGCGCCATGTCACCGGACCACAGTTATTTGCAGTTAATGTGAAGGACATTTCGGACAATTCGAGCTAATCATTTCGCCACGCACATCGCCCAATATGAATCCCATCGAACACTTACAGGACATAATCCAGAGGTCAGCAAGTGCACAAAATCTTGCACCGGCAATTACGGACGGCTAGAGAGACAGCATACCTAAATATTTCTGCAAGGGACTTCCAACGACCTGTTGAGTCCATGCCACGTCGTGTTGCTGCAATACGCCGGCCAAAAGGATGTGCGGTATGATATTAGGAGGTATTGCATGAGTTTTGTCCCCTCAGTGTAAGCTATGACGCAAGTGCGTCACGTGAGATGTTCAATATCTTCTCACCTTCTCACGCGACCTGCTTAGTCGGTCAGACTTTTTTTAAAATTTACTTACAAGGGAACCTCCCCATCGCACCCCCCTCAGATTTAGATATAAGTTGGCACACTGGATAGGCCTTGAAAAACTGAACACAGATCAATCGAGAAAACAGGAAGAAGTTGTGTGGAACTATGAAAAAATAAGCAAAATATACGAACTGAGTAGTCCATGCGTAACACAGGCAACATCAAGGCTGACATTAGCTCAGCAGCGCAGTGGTCCCGTGGTTAGCGTGAGCAGCTGCGGAACGAGAGGTCCTTGGTACAAATCTTCTCTTCATTCAAAATTTTAATTTCTTTATTTTCGCAAAGTTATGATCTGTCCGTTCGTTCATTAACGTCTCTGTTCACTGTAATAAGTTTAGTGTCTGTGTTTTGCGACCGCAACGGTAAACCGTGCGATTAGTAAACGAAAGGACGTGGCTCTCCAATGGGAACCGAAAACATTTGATCGCAAGGTCATAGGTCAGCCGATTCCTCCACAGGAAAACGTGTCTGATATATTCTATACGACACTGGTGACGGCATGTGCGTCACATGACAGGAATATGTTGTCGACCCACCTAACTTGTACACTTGGCGAATGGGTAAAAAGATTCTTCTACCTTATCCGATTTCGGTTTTCTTGTGGATGTGATAATCACTCCCAAAAAAGTGATGAAAACATAAGAGTTTGTCACATGAACTGAAACAAAATTAAATTTTTCACTAGAGGGAAGACTTGAACCAAGGACCTCTCGCTCCGCAGCTGCTCACGCTAACCACGGGACCACGGCGCTCCTAATTCTGAATTAGCCTTGATGTTGCCTATCTTGCACATGGGCTACTCAGTTTGTATATTTTGGTTATTTTTTCGTAGTTCCACACAACTTCTTCCTGTTCTCTCGATTGATCTGTGTTCAGTTTCTCAAGGCCTATCCACTGTGCCAACTTATAACTAAATCTGAGGGGGGTGCGATGGGGAGGTTCCCTTGTTAGTAATTTGAGCACTGCACTCTCATTTAACAGCTGAAGGTCCTGCACTAGGGTGGGAGGTATTGACAAAGAATATATTCCATACGGTTGATGGGTCTGGGTAGAAAGATAGGGGTCTGATAGGAAAACTGTGGAGATGAGAGGTAGAAGTTAGAGAGCGGGAAATACCGTGAGTGGGAAAGACAGAGGGTGTTTTGTGGGTAGGGCAGTGGTTGTAAGAGGAAAGGGATGGGTATGGAAAAGGAGAGAGGAGCTCTGAAAATGGAAATGATCGTTTAGCGTCATAGGCCGGGAAGCCCCTTGCAGGGCAGGTCCGGCCGCCTTATGCAGGTCTCATTACATTCGACGCCACATTGGGCGACCGGCGCGCCGGATGAAGATGAAATGATGATGAAAAGCACAACATCCAGTCTCTGAGCGGAGAAAATCTCCGACCCAACCGGGAATCGAACCCGGACCCGTAGGACGGCAATCCATCACACTGACCACTCAGCTATCGGGGCGGACAGAGTAGCTCTGATGTGAATAGATGGGGAAAGAGTTAAAGTTGGTAGGATGGATAAATATCAGAGCGGATCTCATTGACTGGGGGAGGGAGTTGGTTGAAGTTTGCGTTGGTATAGGATATGGAGTGTGTATGGATGTATAGGGACGGAGGGATGTGTTTGTGAAGGCATGGCAGCATATCAGGGTTGGCGATCAGAGGGGAGACAATGGGGTGATTGTCAATAGTATAGGAGACACGGAGGTGTTCGATTTGGGTGAGATTGGGTGGGAATTGATTGAGATCTTAGAGGATCTATGTGGGGGAAGGTAAGCGGAGTGAAGTCGAGATGGGAGTGCATGGCGTTCGAGGATTTAGAGGGACTTACAGAACTTTGGTGGGGCAGAGATCCATGCAACATTTGCATGGCAGAGGATGGGTTGGATCAGGAATTTGTAGGTCTGGAGAACAGTGAAGGGATAATCCTCAAGTTTGGTCTGTTAGTAGTTTTAGCCTTTTGTGGGCTTTCTTCTGGACGGTTACAGGGTAAGGTTTCCACGTTAGTTGCCAGTCGAGGATTAGTCCATGGCATTTTATTGTGTAAGTTAACAGGACAGAACGGCTGTAAATGGTAAGGTAGAAGTCATGCAGGCGGAAAGTGCCTTTTATAATTGTTGCCTGGGTTTTGGAGGGGTTGCTCTTGAGGAGACATTGACTACACCAGGAGGTAAACTGACTGAGCTGGATTTGGAGAGATGATTGGGATCCTGATTGTCATCGAGTGGGGCCCGAAGGATTTCTGCGTGGCCTGATCGCAAGGTATGTGGTGCGCTATGTTGGTGGCGAGATTGGCGTCTCGTGTGGTGGCTGTCGGAGGTACCCAGCATATTCTGGTCGTTGTCTGGCAAGTTTACATATACGTGGATCTTGTACTGCCCGGTACTGGCTTGCCTGCGCAGAGACCAGTTCCGGCAGCCAACTGGAGCCTGGCAACCCGCTGGACGCAGGTGTATGTCTGGTTGCCACAGTGGTCGGCGAACGGGCTTGCATAGGGCATGCCTTCTTCCTCAGGAATGAGAAGGTGGAGCGATCTTGATAATAGCTGAAGATCCTGCAAACAGCTACGCCTTACAAAACCAGTGCACTGTGGCTCATGTTGCTTTTGTAGGCTAAATTGGGATTGTTTACGGGCTGATAGACCACAAGTGTCCCGTAACAGATTGTTCGTCTCGGCTTTCGCGACACGGTAGTACGTTGTAAACAGTTATCGTTTATACCCTACACACAAATAGTTTCACTGACAAAGGGAACTATAACTCCTTTATAAAGTTTTACGTGAGTATGAATCCCAACCATGAGAAAATAAGTAGAGTTGTTGTACTCTGACTGTCGTGTCTGCATGGTGAGTGTATCAGGATATTCGCTCAGGCACAGATATTTCTACCATAAGATCTGTTGGCTCCTTGTCGAATGTGGTCAACAAATTCTGCTACCTCAGTTCGCTACTATTTCTTTAGACGAAATAAACGCAAGAATTGGCGAAGTGGCGAACACATTCGTAAGCTCCGCAAAAGAGTTTGAGACAATAAACACGACATGGTGACCACAAAAATGCTATCTACCAAGCATGTGTTCTGAGCATCCTCTTGTATGGTGGTGAGGTCTGGACGTCATACTCCAAACAAGAGCATACGCTGTACGTCCGACCAGTGACGTGTCTGTTCATTGTATTCAAATTTGTGCCTGTGTCGTGGTGTAATGTCCTTTTGTAATAGCGAGGTGTAAGGAAGGGACCTCCAGATATACTCACCTCCTATTTGTTCTACAAAAGTACCACACGTTATGATTCATGAGCTCTGTTTTGGAAGATTCGACTGTCGAATTCCTTTGTTGTAACATATTCCACACACGTATATTTCTTGTTTTCATTTCTGTGAGAAGTCTATGCGGCTTGTCGACAGCTCTCCCTATCCACTACATTTACTTGAGACGGTAATATATTCTTACCACATGACTTATATCTACAACCAATGTATAGTACGACAATCGCCGACACTACAGAAGGAGAACATACACGCAAATGACCAGACGGAAAGTTCATAATTTCGTGAAAAAAAAAATGGGGCAGGAGGAATATTTGAATCCAACACCGCAACTACACAGCCACGATATCTTGGTTCTTGTAAATTGCTCGACGTTTCTATTTTACTTCTTTTTTCAGAGGTCAGTACACCTTCTTCTTGTTTTCATGCCTGTTGTGTGTCCAGTTTTTGAAGGGATATCCATTGGGCCATTTTGCCACTAAATCTGAGGGTGCCTTATCAGGACTAGGGTCGTTCCTAATACCGGGTGATCAAAAAGTCAGTCTAAATTTGAAAACTGAATAAATCACGGAATAATGTAGATAGACAGGTACAAATTGACACACATACTTGCAATGACAAGGGGTTTTATTAGAACCAAAAAAATACAAAAGTTCAAGAAACGTCCGACAGATGGCGCTTCATCTGATCAGAATAGCAATAACTAGCATAACAAAGTAAGACAAAGTAAAGATGATATTCTTTACAGGAAATGCTCAATATGTCCACCATCATTCCTCAACAATAGCTGTAGTCGAGGAATAATGTTGTAAACGGCACTGTAAAGCATGTCTGGAGTTATGGTGAGGCATTGGCGTTGGATGTTGTCTTCCAGCATCCATAGAGATGACGGTCAATCACGATACACTTGTGACTTCGGGTAACCCCAAACCCAATAATCGCACGGACTGAGGTCTGGGGACCTGGGAGGCCAAGCACGAAGAAAGTGCCGGCTGAGCACACGATCATCACCAAACGACGCGCGCAAGAGATCTTTCACGCATCTAGCAATATGGGGGGGGGGGTGGTTCTAATAAAACCCCATGTCATTCCAAGCATATGTGTCAGTTTTTACCTCTCTATCTATATTATTCCGTGCTTTATTAAGTTTTCAAATTTATACTGACTTTTTGATCGCCCGGTATACTGGACTAGAGCAAATCGTGAGTCTCGGAGAGGGCTACAAGATTTCGCTGAAATCGCGAAAAAAATTGACAAGGGTTGTGTTGTGTACATAGTTCCGCATAGTCAGCGCGTACACAACTTTCCCACTAGAGCGCGCCCCGCTAAGCACAACAGCGCAGGCGCAGCGCTCGTCCATCTCCGCACTACGAGATGGCGCTGCCTTAGAGACGGACCAAATTCTGTTGTGTCTAGCTCATACAGCATAGACACAATGAGGTAGCTAGGTGCACGCTAAACTAACGCAGACGGGCTTGAAGTTCTGGAACATGAGACTTATTAATGAATAAGAAGAAAAGTACGTAGATGTTACTTAACTTTTATTCTCTTGTTGGAATACATCTCTTGAATAGTAGTAAGCTATAAGCACTGATACAAATGGCGCCTTGCTAGGTAGTAGCTATAGACTAAGCTGAAGGCTATTCAATCTGTCTCTCGGCAAATGAGAGGAAAGCTTCGTACGTCTGGTCGCAAGCTATGTCGTCCGTACAACTGGGGCGAGGTCATGTCCGTGTCTTGTGACCTGCCATGTGGTGGCGCTAGGTTTGCGATTACACAGTGGCGACACGCGGGTCCGACATGTACTACAGGACCGCGGCCGATTTAAGTTACCACCTAGCAAGTGTGGTGTCTGGCGGTGACACCACAAATTCTGCTTCCGCCGATCTGCGTATTAATATGTAACGCAGCCAATGAGATTGCTGCTGACGTAGAACCTTTTCTCCTCGCGGATCACACTCGCGCAGTGATACCTGAACGCTCGAGGTATTATGACGAGTGCACAGACCTCCGATTAGTCAGTCTGCATTAGTCTGCATTTGTCTGCACCAGTCTATAGTCAAGTTTCAGTCTGCGCCTAATAAGATTATCATATTACTGTACATAGCCATGAAGAGAAATGTATAAACACTTTGTTAAGTATCAGAGATATGTGAGAATAAGATTAACGTACCAAGACCAAAGGAACTTCAGATTGTCTGTTGTAAATAGCATCCAGAATCAAGTTACGTAATGTCTATGCTTTTTATTATTTTAATAAATGTGTGTGAAAATTAATCAGGTTCTGTTTAAAGTTGGTCACCGTCAATCTGCTACTCCAAGCGTGCAAGTGGCATTTCTATCGTCTGACCTAACGGCAGAAGATAAACACGCCACAATAATACCACGAGACATATTGCTGATACTCGCCTACTTCGTTAGAGCGACAAGTCAAATAATCTGATGGTGTGTGTACCAAAGTCTTCAAAATACTTGCAGCGTTCTTCAGACTGTGTGGCTACTTGTGTGAGAGTACGAGGTGCAGAGCTGACCTGTGTGTGAGGGCCGGCGACTGGTGCCAATACGTGGCTGAGGTACTCACCCTTCTGCCGTCGGAGCGGATGGCGGGGGCGGCCTTGGTGTTGGCGTCCTTGTGGTGTCCCGCCTGGTGCTGGTGCTGGTGCTGCTGGTGCTGCCTGCCGGTGGTGCTGGGCTGCAGCCGCGCTGTCATAGTCAACCGTCAGCACCCCGCGCTCCGCATCTGCAACCGCGCACGCGAACCACCTCCTACAGAAACTGACGTCTTTCTCATTGCCCACTCAGACACGCATCGCCACCACTGGGAGGTAGTCAACGAGTTTCAACTGTGTAAGAGGTCCATGACTAAAGAATTTATTGCTAGCGCACTCGAGCTGCTTGCGATATGTATGCTACAATAGAATGGCAGACCAGAGAGCAGTGTCGGCTGCAGTAGGAGCCGTGTGGGTAGTAGTAGTGGTAGTAGCTCGCAGTCGGGTGGTTGGGCCGGTCGTGCTTGAGCGATGTAGTATAAGGTAAAAGCAGCCGCGCGCATATGTAATTTGTAACAACTGATTTTGTACTATTGTTATATCAAGTCCCATGTAAATGTCTTTAAATAAAAATCTTTTAATAATAATCTTTCTTATAAAATTAACTTTTGACTATCATTCATCTGAATTTAATTTTACGAAATTCTCCTATCCATGGTCATCCAGATTATCGTAAAGAAAAATCAGTTGTTTCTTTTTATACACGACAAATCTAGCGGCCAGCATTGCACTGGGCTGTGCCAGAAAAATTTCTTATAGGAGCAGATATATACGCGTTATCCGGCGACTTCATTGAGGTAAGAACTTTCAATTTATTTCAGTAGGATCTTTCGTGACCATGACGCAGCACTGCTGAAGTCCAGATTTACCAGTTTAGGTTCGCAGTCAGTTAATTATTAAAAGATTACATATGAGTCACATTTTATTGAGAAGTTAGTGACATTTTATTATTCCGAGGTTACGGAAGTAAACTGTTGGGAGGTCACAACTGTCACCTTGTAATGAATCTTGCATCCTCAGAACTTTCGTACTTCAATTGAAATGTTCGATTCCGTATAAATTTCGGTCTGACTTAATTTTGAATTATACACTTATCACCGAGAACATTACGACCACCGACCTACCATCCATATAAATCCGTCCACATGAGGCGAGCGTCACCTGGAGAGTCACCTGCTAGTCAGACACACTCGCCGTGCATGTGGCTCAAAAATGGCTCTGAGCGCTATGGGACTTAACTTCTGAGGTCATCAGTCCCCTAGAACTTGGAACTACTTAAACCTAAATAACCTAAGGACATAACACACATCCATGCCCGAGGCAGGATTCGAACTTGCGACCGTAGCGGTCGCGCGGTTCCAGACTGTAGCGCCTAGAACCGCTCGGCCACACCAGCGGACGTGCATGTGGCATCAGTGTGTGTGCTGTCCGTGTGTACAATGGGAAAGGTGCGCGATGTGGGTTTGACCAACGCCAGACTGTGATGGATGGTTTCTCGGCACGAGCATATCGGAAACTGCGCAACTTGTCGAGGAGTGGTGGTGGTGATTAGTGTTTAACGTTCCGTCGACAACGAGGTCATTAGAGACGGAGCGCAAGCTCGGGTTAGGGAAGGATTGGGAAGGAAATCGGCCGTGCCCTTTCAAAGGAACCATCCCGGCATTTGCCTGAAACGATTTAGGGAAATCACGGAAAACCTTAATCAGGATGGCTGGAGACGGAATTGAACCGTCGTCCTCCCGAATGCGAGTCCAGTGTGCTTTGTCGAGGAGTGCTATGGTGAATTGCGAAATCAAGGTGAAACCATGTCCAGACGTCCCTCGATGGGCACCCGCCATTACAGATGTCGGGCATCGTAGGCTGAGCAGACTGGTAAGGTAAAACAGGACAGGCCACAAATTATAGCGGAACTAACAATGGGGCGTGAGTCGTGCTTGGGTAGCTCAGATGGTAGAGCACTTGCCCGCGAAAGGCAAAGGTCCCGAGTTCGAGTCTCGGTCCGGCACACGGTTTTAATCTGCCAGGAAGTTTCATATCAGTGTACACTCCGCTGCAGAGTGAAAATCTCATTCTGGAAATAAAGTTAAGTAATTGACGGGTTTAACTTTTGTTATCCTGCCGTCGTACGACGAGTGCGGCGAAACGTAGCGTTAATGGGCTGCGGCAACAGACGAGTGCCTTTGCTAAGACCACGACATCGCCTGCCGCGGCTCTACTGGGGTCTTGACCATATCGGTTGGACCCTAGACGACTGGAAGACCGTGGCCTGTCGGATGAGTCCCGATTTCAGTTGGTAAGAGGTGATGGTAGGGTCAGAGTGTGGCGCCGACCCAACGAACACATGGACCCAAGTTGTCAACTAGACATTGAGAAAGTAATAGTGAAGGACTGTGAATACATGGAATGGACTGTTTCGTCTGGTCCAGCCGAACCGATCACTGACAGGAAACGGTTATGTTCGGCTACTTGGATACCATTTACAGCCATTCATTGACTTCATGCTCCCAAACAACGATGGAATTCTTATCGATGACAATGCGGCATATAACCGCGCCTCAGTTGTCGGCAATCGCTTTGAAGAATATTCTGGACAATTCGAGCGAACAATTTGGCCACCGCGCGGCCGCTACGGTCGCAGGTTCGAATCCTGCCTTGGGCATGGATGTGTGTGATGTCCTTAGGTTAGTTAGGTTTAAGCAGTTCTAAGTTCTAGGGGACTGATGACCTTAGAAGTTAAGTCCCATAGTGCTCAGAGCCATTTGAACCATTTTGAGCCAATTTGGCCACACATATCGCCCGAAGTGGGACATAATTGGGAGATCAGTATGATGAACGCTACAGAACGTGAAAGTCATAGGTGCCGGCGCCTGCAAATACACTCCTGGAAATGGAAAAAAGAACACATTGACACCGGTGTGTCAGACCCACCATACTTGCTCCGGACACTGCGAGAGGGCTGTACAAGCAATGATCACACGTACGGCACAGCGGACACACCAGGAACCGCGGTGTTGGCCGTCGAATGGCGCTAGCTGCGCAGCATTTGTGCACCGCCGCCGTCAGTGTCAGCCAGTTTGCCGTGGCATACGGAGCTCCATCGCAGTCTTTAACACTGGTAGCATGCCGCGACAGCGTGGACGTGAACCGTATGTGCAGTTGACGGACTTTGAGCGAGGGCGTATAGTGCGCATGCGGGAGGCCGGGTGGACGTACCGCCGAATTGATCAAAACGTGGGGCGTGAGGTCTCCACAGTACATCGATCTTGTCGCCAGTGGTCGGCGGAAGGTGCACGTGCCCGTCGACCTGGGACCGGACCGCAGCGACGCACGGATGCACGCCAAGACCGTAGGATCCTACGCAGTGCCGTAGGGGACCGCACCGCCACTTCCCAGCAAATTATGGACACTGTTGCTCCTGGGGTATCGGCGAGGACCATTCCCAACCGTCTCCATGAAGCTGGGCTACGGTCCCGCACACCGTTAGGCCGTCTTCCGCTCACGCCCCAACATCGTGCAGCCCGCCTCCAGTGGTGTCGCGACAGGCGTGAATGGAGGGACGAATGGAGACGTGTCGTCTTCACTGTACTAGTGCCGACATTGTGCATACTCTGTTGCCTGTGTCTACGTGCCTGTGGTTCTGTCAGTGTGATCATGTGATGTATCTGACCCCAGGAATGTGTCAATAAAGTTTCCCCTTCCTGGGACAATGAATTCACGGTGTTCTTATTTCAATTTCCAGGAGTGTATATGTATGAATGTATGAACAGGGTGATTCCGTGATGATGATACAAACTTTCTACGACGATAGAGAAGGATAAAGGTATTAATTCGAGCCATGGGTTCCTGTACTGGAAACGACTGAGTCAAAAATTATAAACGATAACTATTCTGATACTTCTGATGATTGAATACATACATTTGTACTGTTGTTGCTGAGATTGTGGGGTAAGCAACTTTCAGAGGCACAGAATGTGTGTGAATTCCTAAGGGACCAAACTGCTGAGATTATCGGTCCCTAGTCTTACACCGAGCGAGGTGGCGCAGTGGTTAGACACTGGACTCGCATTCGGGAGGACCACGGTTCAATCCCGCGTCCGGCCATCCTGATTTAGGTTTTCCGTGATTTCCCTAAATCACTCCAGGCAAATGCTGGGATGGTTCCCCTGAAAGGGCACGGCCGACTTCCTTCCCCATCCTTCCCTAATCCGATGAGACCGATGACCACGCTGTCTGGTCTCCTTCCCCAAAACCACCAACCAACCAACCTAGTCTTACACATTACTTAAACTAACTTATGCTAAGAACAACACACACACCCATGCCCGAGGGAGGACTCGAACCTCCGGCGGGAGGGGCCGCGCAGTCCGTGACATGGCGCCTCAAACCGCGTGGCCACTCCGCGCGGCTAACAGAATCAACCAAAATAAGAAAAAAATGTCTTGTATACATGGGCTCTACAATACTTACCTTGAGAACTATAAGCACTTGTTCAATAGCGGAGATGTATTTCAAGTACAGAAGATCAACAAGTGCTCATAGCTCGGAGGTACACAAATGGCTCTGAGCACTATGGGACTCAACTTCTGAGGTCATTAGTCCCCTAGAACTTAGAACTAGTTAAACCTAACTAACCTAAGGACATCACAAACATCCATGCCCGAGGCAGGATTCGAACCTGCGACCGTAGCGGTCTTGCGGTTCCAGACTGCAGCGCCTTTAACCGCACGGCCACTTCGGCCGGCGGAGGTACACATTTTAGAATCATGTTTACTAGGCATTTCTTCTTTTTTTGGTCCATTCTACCACCTGCCTACCTACAATCTGCAACAACAGTACCAGTGCATGTATTTTACTGTCATAGGTGTCAGAACGGTTTTCGCTTATAACTTTCGACCAGCTCGTTAACGACAGAGGGATCCTTACGTCAAACTGCAGTTCACCGCTTGTGCCCTCCACATGCAACTTCACGTAGGGAACAACTTATGTTTTTAGCACGGTTGACGATGTTCTTTTTGTTTATTTGTTAGCAACATGATCCATTACAGCATTTATAATACCCCATGTGTATATTGTACGTGTGAGTGTGGAATGTAGTGCAATGTTTCCGTTGTACGACGATGGTGGTGGTGATCGTGGTAATGATGATGCTGATGATGATGATGACGATTATGAGAGAAGGAAGAGGGTGAAAACCAGTGGCGTCACACGACCTACTCCACACGAATAGCACAGAGGAGACACCGAGCTCAGCGTCCACACCCCTCACCTCATGGGACATTGTAGAGATGTTTGGAATTTAATCCAGGATATTGGCGCAAGGTCTGGCGATCACGAATTTTACGCCACTTACCGGCCAAATACTGGGAATTAATCTTTTTTTTCCCCTTGGTCTTTGCAGTGTGGCGTGGCAGGAACCTCAGTAGCAATGAAAATCACTAAGCGAAACGCTACAACTATGCAGAGGAGAGAGCAAATGGGTGGAAAGAGTGCATTGAAGGTCTCTATGAGGGGGAAGATTTGTCTGATGTGATAGAAAAAGAAATAGCAATCGATGAAGAAGAAATAGGCGATTCAATATTAGAATCAGAATTTAAGAGAACTTTGGAGAACTTAAGATCAAATAAGGCAGAAGGGATAGGCAACATTGCACCAGAATCTCAAAACTCATTGGAGAAAGTGGCAAAAAAATGGTTCAAATGGCTCTAAGCACTATGGGACTTAACATCTGAGGTCATCAGTCCCCTAGACGTAGACCTACTTAAACCTAACTTAAGGACATCACACACATCCATGCCCGAGGCAGGATTCGAACATGCGAGCGCAGCAGAATCGCGGTTCCGAACTGAAGCGCCTAGAACCTCTCGAGAAAATGGCAAAAAAGCACTATTCACGTTGGTGTTTAGAATGTATTGGTCTGGCAACATACCACCTTCCTTTCGGGAAAATATCATCCACACAATTCCGACTAGTGCGAGAATTATCGCACAATCAGCTTAACAGCTCATACATCCAAATTGCTGACAAGAACAATATACAGAAGAATGAAAACAGAAAACTGAGGAAGAATTAGACGACGATCAGTTTAGCTTTAGGAAAGGTAAATGCAGCAGAGAGGCAAGTCTGATGTTGCAGATGATAACGGAAGCAAGACTAAAGAAAAATCAAGACACATGCATAGGATTTGTCGACCTGGAAAAAGCATTTGACAATACAAGATGGTGCAAGATGTTCGAACTTCTGAAAAAATAGGGGTAAGCTGCAGGCAGAGACGGGTAACATACGATGTATGCAAGAGCCAAGAGGGAATAATAAGAACGAAGTCCTCGTATCAAGAAGGGTGTAAGACAGGGCTGTAGTCTTTCGCCCCTGCGTTCAATCTGTACATCGAACAATCAACGATAGAAATAAAAGAAAGGTTCAGGAGTGGCATTAATATCCAAGGTGAAGGGATATCGATGACACGACTCGCTGATGACATTGCTACCCTGAGTGAAAGTGAAGAAGAATTACATGATCTCGTGAATGCAATGAACATTCTAATGAGTTTAGAATACGGAATGAGAGTGAATCGAAGAAAGACGAAAGTAATGGGAAGAAGCAGAAATGAGAACATCACGATTGATGGTCACGAAGTGGATGAAGTTAAGGAATTCTACTACCTACGCAGCAAAATAACCAATGACCGACGGAGCAGGGAGGATATCAAAAGCACAACAGCAATGGAAAGAAGATCTTCTTCGCCAAGACCAGTCTACAAGTATCAAACATAGGCCTTAATTTGAGGAAGAAATTTCTGGGAATGTACGTTATCTTACTGCCTAAAGGGGCGTGGTTGCTACCTATGTCACTTCCTCTGTACGCGTTTATATCTTGCGTAAGATTCTTCATTTTATCAGAAATTAGTGTATAACCAATCACAGACTTTAATCTTCGTGTACCCCATGTAAATTTGTGTGTTTCTTCTTATAAAAAGTGTTAGAAATTTTAAAATGATCAAAACAGGAAAACTGGCATTGTTCCTGTCCATTATTATTAAGAGTCTTTCCTCCAAATAGTTCTGCTGTTAATGGTATAGGTAAGTTTCCAACTGTTCTCAGGTTGTATTCAAGTAAATAAAATAATATTTCGGTTATCATATTGACAGTAGCATTTAGTCCTCTCCTCCACGCATTTTCAAATAGTTGGGAGTTATTATCACGGGAGGATAACTCGAAGAAAGACGAAAGTAATGAGAAGTAGCAGAAATGATAATAGCGAGAAACTTACGTGGTCGTGCGGTAGCGTTCTCGCTTCCCACGCCCGGGTTCCCGGGTTCGATTCCCGGCGGGGTCAGGGATTTTCTCTGCCTCGTGATGGCTGGGATTTGTGTGATGTCCTTAGGTTCGTTAGGTTTAATTAGTTCTAAGTTCTAGGGGACTGATGACCATAGATGTTAAGTCCCATAGTGCTCAGAGCCATTTGAACCATTTGAGAAACTTAACATCAGAATTGATTGTCCGAAGTGGATTGTGTTAAGGAATTCTACTACCTAGGCGGCAAAATAACCATTGACGGATGGAGCAAGGAGGGCATCAAAAGCGGACTAACAGTGGAAAAAAGTGACATTCCTGGTCAAGAAAAGTTTGCTAATATCAAACGTAGACCTTAATTTCAGGAAGAAATTTCTGAGAATGTACGTTTGAAGCTCAGCACCGTATGGTAGTGAAATATGGACTGTGGGTAAACTGGAAAAGAAGAGAATCGGAACACCTGAGATGTGCTGCTACTGACGAATATTGAAAATTAGGTGGACTGATAAGGTAAGGAATGAGGAGGTTCTTTGCAGAATCGGCGAGGTAAGGAATATATGGAAAACACTGGCAAAAAGGGACAGGATGATAGGACATCTGTTAAGACATCAAGGAATGACTTCCATGGCTGTAGAGGGCAAAAACTGTATAGGAAGACCGAGATTGGAATACATGGAGCAACTGATTGAGGACATAGATTGCAAGTGCTACTCTGTGATGAAGAGGAAAGGAATTCGTGGCGAGCTGCATTAAAACAGTCAGGAGACTGATGATTAAAAAGAAGAAGAAGAAGAGCAAATAAAAGCTACAACTATGCAAGTCAGACGGCAACACTTCACTCTTTCAGCACAGCACACAGTTACACGTGCTGCTTCTCTAGGCTGTCAGGTTTTGCCTCGCCCCCTGTACTGAATAACTTAAAAGTAGATATCCTTGGTGCAGTGAACCAGCTTAAAACACTTAAAAAGGCAAGGCTTTCGGTCCAGATTGTATACCACATAGGTTCCTTTCAGAGTATGCTGATATAATACCTCCATATTTAGCAATCATATCTAAGCACTCACTTGTAGAAAGTTCCGTACCCAGAGACTGGAAAGTTGCACAAGCCACACCAGTTCCCGAGAATAAGAAATAGGAGTAATGCGCTAAATTACAGACCCATATCTCTAACGTCGATTTGCAGTACGATGCTGCAACATATGCCGTGCTCGGACATTATGAATCACTCGAAGAAAACGATTTATTGACAAACAGCCAATTCAGAAAATAATCATTCTTGTGAAACTCAACTAGCCCTTTATTTTCACGAAATAATGAAAGCTGCTAAAGGTCATTCAAACTGATTCCATATCTTTAGATTTCCGGAAGGCTTTTGACACCGTTCCTCCCAAGCGACTTCTAATCCCTGGAGTGTCGTGTCGTGTCGGTTGTGTGACTGGATTCGTGATTTCCTGTCAGAAAGGTCATAGATCGTTATAACTCACGGTAACTCATCGAGTAAAACAGAAGTAATCCCTCGCGTTCTCCAAGGAACCGTTACAGGCTTTTTGGTGTTCCTGGTCAACATAAACTATTGAGGAGTCAATCCGAACAGTTCGCTTGGACCGTTTGCAAATGATGCTGTCATTTACCGCCCATTAATGTCATCAGATGAGCGAAACGAATTGCAAAATGATTTAGAAAAGATATCTGCATGGTGTAAAAAGTGGCAATTGGCTTTAAATCATGAAAAGTGTGAAGCCAACCACCTGAGCACTAAAAAGAATCCCATAAATTTCAGTTATACAAAAAATTACAAGATCTAAAGGCTGTAAATTCAACTAAATGCTTAATTACAATTACAAATAACTTAAATTGGAACAGTCACGTAGATAAAGCTGTGGAGAAAGCAAACCAAAGACTGCGATTTACTGGCAGAACATTTATAGAACATAACATGTTTACCAAAGAGACTGCTAACGCTACGCTTGTCCGCCCTCTTCTGCAGTATAGCTGTGCGTTGGGGATCCTCATCAGATGGGACTGACGGAAAACATCGAAAAAGTTCAAAGAAGGGCAGTTCCTTCTCTACAGGGTGATTCAAAAAGAATACCACAACTTTAAAAATGTGTATTTAATGAAAGAAACATAATATAACCTTCTGTTATACATCATTACAAAGAGTATTTAAAAAGGTTTTTTTTTCACTAAAAAACAAGTTCAGAGATGTTCAATATGGCCCCCTCCAGACACCCGAGCAATATCAACCCGATACTCCAACTCGTTCCACACTCTCTGTAGCACATCAGGCATAACAGTTTGGATAGCTGCTGTTATTTCTCGTTTCAAATCATCAATGGTGGCTGGGAGAGGTGGCCGAAACACCATATCCTTAACATACCCCCATAAGAAAAAATCGCAGGGCTTCTTGGAGGCCAGTGGTGAGGTGCTCTGTCACGGGCTGCCTGGCGGCCGATCCATCGCCTCGGGTAGTTGACGTTCAGGTAGTTACGGACAGATAAGTGCCAATGTGGTGGCGCTCCATCCTGCTGAAATATGAATTGTTGTGCTTCTTGTTCGAGCTGAGGGAACAGCCAATTCTCTAACATCTCCAGATACTGTAGTCCAGTTACAGTAGCACCTTCGAAGAAAAAGGGACCAAAAACTTTATTGGCTGAAATGGCACAGAAAACGTTCACCTTAGGCGAATCACGTTCATACTGAGTTGTTTCCCGCGGATTCTCAGTGCCCCATATACAGACATTGTGACGGTTGGCTTTCCCGTTAGTGTGGAATGTTGCTTCATCACTAAACACAATCTTTGAAACGAAAGATTCATCTGTTTCCATTTGAGCAAGGATAAAATCACAGAAATCGATTCTTTTAATCTTATCAGCTGCAGACAGTGCTTGAACCAATTTCAGACGATAAGGTTTCATAACTAACCTTTTTCGTAGGACTCTCCATACAGTTGATTGTGGAATTTGCAGCCCTCTGCTAGCTCTGCGAGTCGATTTTCCTGGGCTGCGAACAAATACTTGCTGGATGCGTGCTACATTTTCATCACTCGTTCTCGGCCGTCCAGAACTTTTCCCTTTGCACAAACACCCATTCTCTGTAAACTGTTTATACCAACGTTTAATACACCACCTATCAGGAGGTTTAACACCATACTTCGTTCGAAATGCACGCTGAACAACTGTCGTCGATTCACTTCTGCCATACTCAATAACACAAAAGGCTTTCTGTTGAGCGGTCGCCATCTTAGCATCAACTGACGCTGACGCCTAGTCAACAGCGCCTCAAGCGAACAAATGTACAACTAAATGAAACTTTATAGCTCCCTTAATTCGCCGACAGATAGTGCTTAGCTCTGCCTTTTGTCGTTGCAGAGTTTTAAATTCCTAAAGTTGTGGTATTCTTTTTGAATCACCCTATATTATCGCGAAATAAGGGAGGAAGTACCACGGATATGATACAGAGGCGTTTTTCGTTGTGGCAGGACCTTCTCATGAAATTTCAGTCACCAAATTTCTCCTCACAGTGTGAAAATATTTTGCTGGCCTACCTACTTAGGGAGGACTAACCATTATGATAAAATAATAGAAACCAGTGTTCGCGCGGAAACATTTAAGTGTTCGCTTTTCCCGCAGACTTGTACAGCCGAAGTCTCCGCAATACATGAGTCGTTCGCAAAAACGTGTCGCATTGAAGAGAGAACATATAGTGAAGGACTAACACCGTCACCACGCTTCATGGTTGCAGCGTAATTTCTTTTCGTGATAATTAAAACATTACCCCTCTTATGTGTCACCTTCTGTGCGCCTCGTTTATTATTCATGTAACTCTATGTATTTTACATTCGGGCATTTATTTTTTTGGGACTTCTCACTTTAATTTGAATTACAGTCGACTCTTGCTAATCTGAATCCCGATAAATTGAACTAGTTGTCAAGCTTCTCGAAAAAAAAAGAAATAATCCATAAAGAAATAATCCATAAATACCAAAAGTCTTATTTGTTTTGTACAGCCAATAAGTCGGAGCGATTTTCACGACGGATGCTCTGTAATTCGAAATTAGTGGCTGTGTGGCACACGACAATTGTAACTGTTTCCTGATAATTATTTCACCATTCAACTCTTTGCGAGATTCCTTCGTTTCCTCATTAATGCAAACTTACTACAGTAAATAATTCAGTCGCAAGTATGACTTCAAAAAAGTGCAGCTACATTGTTTCTCTAGAAATTAATCATGTTATTAATGGCGTTGAATGTGGAGTAAAAAAGAAAGAAGATTTAGCGAAAACTTTCAGGTCTCCGTCAACCACACTGTCGACAACCCTGAAGCAGGAAGATGTGTTGTTGTGGTCTTCAGTCCGAGGACTTGTTTCATGCAGCCCTCCATTTTACTTTGTCCTGTGCAAGCCTCTTCATCTCCAAATAACTGCTGCAACCTACTGAATATGTTAATTGTGTTCATCTGTTGGTCTAGATCTAAGATACTACTAAATTGGTGATCCCTTAATGTCTCAGAAAGTGTCGTAACAACTGATCCCTTCTTTTGGTCAAGTTGTGCCACAAATTTCTTGTCTCCCCAATTCTATACTGTACCTCCTCATTAGCTACAGCATTCTTCTGTAGCACCACACTTCGAAAGCTTCTATTCTCTTTTCGTCTACGCTGTTTATCGTACTGCTTTAAGTTTCCGCTTTAGTTCGACTACATTCCATTATGCTTGTTTTGCGCTTGTTGATGTTCATCTTATATCCTTCTTTAAAGACAATTTCCATTCCGTTCAACTGTTCGTCCAAGCTCTTCGTTGTCTCTGACAGAATTATGTCATCGGAAACCTCAAACTTTTTTTATATTTTTTCTCCTGAACCTCAATTACTACTTCAAATTTTTCTTTGCTTTCCTGTACTGCTTGTTCAATGTACAGACTGCGTAACAATGGGAACATATTGCTGAAATATAACTAGGACGGAGAAAGCGCACACGGCGAGATAACTTCCCGTGTGTGTTGAGGAATGCTCTGAAATGGCTTTCTTACTCAATGCAGAGAACAAGACGTACCTGTCGAAGGTCATGTGCTTAAAAAAGGGCTAAACCATTCGCTGTTAGTGTGAGCATTGAATACTCCGCAGCTACAGCAGTGGCTCACTAACAAGGGAGAATCCCCATCGCACCCCCCTCAGATTTAGTTATAAGTTGGCACAGGGATAGGCCATGAAAAACTGAACACAGATCAATCGAGAAAACAGGAAGAAGTTGTATGGAACTATGAAAAAAATAAGCAAAATATACAAACTGAGTAGTCCGTGTGCAAGATATGTCACATTAAGGTACTTGTTCACTGAGGAGCACCGTGGTCCCGTGGTTACCGTGAGCAGCTACGGAACGGAAGGTCCCTGGTTCAACCCTCCCTCGAGTGAAAAGTTTTAATTTTTTATTTTCAGACAATTATCAAAGTTCATGCACTCAGACATGATCAGCTTTGCTCTCCAAAATTCCAGGACATGTTCAGATTTGCTTGGACACATGCAGGATTTGACGGTCTACACACGGAAAAACTTGAAAACGTTAAAAACGTTTGTTTTGACAGAGCACAGGGAAAACTGTGCGACTGTGAAACTGTTGCATTCATTTGTTGCCGTTTATGCGACAAACTCAATGTTTCCATCACTTTTTTGGGAGTGATTATCACATCCACAAGAAAACCTAAATCGGGCAAGGTAGAAGAATCTTTTTACCCATTCGCCAAGTGTGCAAGTTAGGTGGGTCGACAACATATTCCTGTAATGTGACGCACATGCCGTCACCAGTGTCGTATAGAATATTTCAGGCGTGTTTTCCTGTGGAGGAATCGGTTGACCTATGGATTTGCGATCAAATGTTTTCGGTTCCTATTGGAGAGGCACGTCCTTTCGTCTACTAATCGCACGGTTTTGTGGTGCGGTCGCAAAACACAGACACTAAACTTATTACAGTGAACAGAGACGTCAATGAATGAACGGTCAGATCGTAACTTTGCGAAAATAAAGTAAGTAAAATTTTTGCTGGAGGGATGACTCGAACCAAGGACCTCTCGTTTCGCAGTTGCTCACTCTAACCACGGGACCACGGCGCTCTTCGTGTTATATAGTCCTAGATGTTGGATATGTTACACTTGGACTACTCAGTTTGTATATTTTGTTTATTTTTTCATAGTTCCACACAACTTCTTCCTGTTTTCTCGATTGATCTGTGTTCAGTTTTTCACGGCCTATCCACTGTGTCAATTTATAACTAAATCTGAGGGGGGTGCGATGGGGAGATTGCCTTGTAAGTGTAAAAAAAAGAGAGAGAGAGAGAGAGAGATATATATATATATATATATATATAGAGAGAGAGAGAGAGAGAGAGAGGGAGAGAGAGAGAAATATTTTTTCGAAGATTTCTGGAGAAAGTGCGAGCACTGATGACATTATGTTTAGCACGAAAACATAAACGAAACTCCAGTTCTCTTATGTATTTGTAGGTCCTGTTCGTCTCAAATATTAAATTAATAAAAAATAATTAATTACGTAAAACATTATTTTTCTTTTAATTTGTGTTGAGCTGTTATTTTCTGCTCGCTTTTGTAAATAAATACGAATCTCATTAAATCACAGCCCCATTTTATAACTCGTGTTAGTATTTCGACTTCTCCTGATTCTACCTTCACCAGTCAGACTTCAGTTAAATCGAAATCTTAATCATTCTTTCTGTTAGGTCCCCTGAACTTGAAATTGTCTAGAGTCGACAGGAAAACTTTAAAGATTCTATTGTAGATGTCGGCCGCTGTAAGTAGCTCATACCATGTCAGCGACGCACCCGCAGAACCATTGGTACGAAGATTTCTTTGCCGAAAATACGCAAAAAGTTATTTTGCAAATTATAAAAAAAAAATTCTTTCGAGAAGAACTTTTAGCAGATCCTTTCCGAATTGGTGGTTCTTTTTTTACTTTTTTTCAAATTAGATTATTATCGGAAGTTGAATAATAACTTTTTATTTACACGGACTGATTGAGGAGGTCAGTCCGATGTCCGTTTTTTCTCCCTTTTACTTTGTTATTGTTACAAGCAAGCACTATTGATGGCACAGGTAATACACCCACTTTATCAGAACGCAAAGTTGTTTCAAGATTACGATTTTTAATACGCGGTATAATATTTCATCTACCTCAAGCATTTTATATTCATTCATAATTATCGCGATCGAAGCAGCGGTTATCGCTATCTGCAACGTCCCCCTCAAAAACGAATATGTGGCGCAAATTGGCAATTTTCGCTGCAATTATGGGAAAAATTATTATTGCCAATGTCATTAGATTTCATTGGCACAAATGAGGCCAGCTATTACGTAAACTTTTTTTACTGTTTCTCTACCTTACGGCTAATTTTAATCAATAAAAGGACATGAAAATAGGGGCATCTCTGTTTAAATTTTGTGGGTAAGGTGCAAAGGCGGATGCAGATGGGAAGGAAATTCGAGGAAAACGGAGGACGGGAAGGCGGAAAACGAGAAAGTAGATGAGCTGTTGAGAAACATACGGGGGTTTCGAAAAGTGAGTGGAAATGTCGCAGGTACAGAGGGACAGCTTTTCTTTCTTCGGTATGACTTTCACCCCCTGAAACAGACTGTACACTGCAATGAAACTTCTCGATATTATAATCATTCGAGCTTCGATTTTTATATTTTCACATTGCGAGCCCCAAGCGGCAAAGCGTTGCTAGTAATACACTACTGGCCATTAAAATTGCTACACCACGAAGATGACGTGCTACAGACGAGAAATTTAACCGACAGGAAGAAGATGCTGTGATATGCAAATGATTAACTTTTCAGAGCATTCACACAAGGTTTGCGCCGGTGGCGACACCTACAATGTGCTGACATGAGGAAAGTTTCCAACCGATTTCTCATACACAAACAGCAGTTGACCGACGTTGCCTGGTGAAACGTTGTTGTGATGCCTCGTGTAAGGAGGAGAAATGCGTACCATCACGTTTCCGACTTTGATAAAGGTCGGATTGTAGCCTATCGCCATTGCGGTTTATCGTATCGCGACACTGCTGCTCGCGTTGGTCGAGATCCAATGAATGTTAGCAGAATATAGAATCGGTGGGCTCAGGAGGGTAATACGGAACGCCGTGCCGGATCCCAATGGCCTCGTATCACTAGCAGTCGAGATGACAGGCATCTTATCCGCATGGCTGTAACGGATCGTGCAGCCACGTCTCGATCCCTGAGTCAACAGATGGGGACGTTTGCAAGACAACAACCATCTGCACGAACAGTTCGACGACGTTTGCAGCAGCATGGATTATCAGCTCGGAGACCGTTTAAAATGGCTCTGATCACTATGGGACTTAACATCTGTGGTCATCAGTCCCCTAGAACTTAGAACTACTTAAACCTAACTAACCTAAGGACATCACACACATCCATGCCCGAGGCAGGATTCGAACCTGCGACCGTAGCGGTCACGCGGTTCCAGACTGAAGCGCCTAGAACCACACGGCCACACCGGCCGGCTCTCTCTCGGAGACCGTGGCTGCAGTTATCCTTGACGCTGCATCACAGACAGGAGCGCCTGCGATGGTGTACTCAACGACACATTTCACTTCCCTGTTTCCCCACACGCCCGATCTTCTGACCCATGATGGGCGTGGTTAATTGCCACAGCCTCATTCGTTGCTTTGAAAGTGTTCTCTGTGACTTTTGTGTTTCTCTCAATAATGCCAGTAAAGTATGCTGTCTTCTTGAATGAAAGGGTGTGTACTTTGGAGTTTACTTCCGTACTGGTTCTTTTCAGAACAGTCCTTAACTTCTTCATGTAGAGTTCCCTAACTTCAGTATTTCTGCAAAAAGGAGAACGCGGAAGAGAACAAAATGGAGGTCCAGTGGTGACGCCTCTGATTCTAAGCGTAGCCGTAAGATTATTTCGAACACCGGAAGAGGCTGGAAATTTTGCAAAAAATTACAGTTAGCCCATAAAAAGTCAGTCAGGCAGCTTTCGCATCAGACAGGTGTTAAACGTACATCTTGTCATTCTGCACTCAAGTCTTTGCACCTCAAACCTTACCGCATTTCATATGTTCAGTCATAACTTCCAGCTGATAAAAGAGTGTTAAGTGTTAAGTGTGGTGCTCAGAACAGGTTGTAAATGACGAGCTTGAACAGACACTGTATTTTATGGGTGACGAAGGTCCGTGACATCTTTCTGGTCATATGAGTAGCTGACAAATTTCCACACAGATTCACCGAAAATTGTGTATCGAATTCCTCTTTTTAAAAAAGTGATGGAGGTGGTGCGCAGTTTCTAGCAATATTATGGACACCACGTTTTTTAGATTCATTGTCAACACAGCATCATATTCAAAACGAAAAGCGTGCGAAAATAACCTAGATCAACTGAATGAAAACATATGCCGTAGTACTGAAATAACAGATGTTGGTGTTCTGTCTAAAGTTTGTTTGAATGTGATTTTAGGAGCACAAAAATGCATCTACATACAGGGCCACTATTTTCAACATACGTTGCAATGTTTAAAAATATTTTCTGATTTTAAATGGGATGATGTTCTATAACTGAATGGTCTTATTATTGACTAAGGCTGCTTTTATCTTGGCCATACTGTATCTTTCTGGTTTTGAACGCAAACACGCAGATACCTGGATTGTAAGTCAATTTTCAGTGAATGACATAATGTTTTCAAATTGCGAAAAATTGGACCAAATTCACAATTCTTCTCCACCGCCGAGACCATAAACCGAAAATAGGTTTTGATGGAACAGAACTTGTTATGTTTTGGCGAAAAGTATCCATTCTCGTCGGGAAACAAGTCAAAAATACCGAACATAATCGCCTAAATTTGCAGATGTGAAAGGAGATTTTTGTCTAATGTGGCTATGGAAAAAATCGCAAGGCACGGAAAAGACTCGATATGGAATGCGTTGGTTGATACGAAAGCAACTTTAACAATTATCGTTTGAAATAAGTTGTTCAAATCGTCTCCTTATTTCTTGGTTTAGTGACAAAGAAAACCCTGAACAAGTAAATTTTATATCGTTGCCAATGCATAAATGTTATTCATCCTTCATCTTTATAAAAATAAGCTTTATTTTTTTTTAAACTTTGCTGGGGGTTTGGTTGATGTCGCATACATTTAAGTGGTAATGGTCCTACAAATGTAGAAACCGTACAATCACTCAAATGAAGAACAAGAAAAATAACTTAAAAATTACAAACTAACTAATTTTGAAACAACTGCAACAGCGTTTGTTTTAACACTCAAATAGCTTCAGTTAGATATACAATATACTAGTGAGTAGTAATTCAGCTTCTTTACTTTCATATGATATAATTCATAGGAGCTAAGTTTGTGATGTACCGTTTTACAAGTCTTCACTACGAAATGAAATGATAATTAAATAGACACCCTAGCTGCAAGCAGGCGTTGATACACTTCATTGGGGACATGTCGAAAATGTGTGCCCCGACCGGGACTCGAACCCGGGATCTCCTGCTTACATAGCAGACGCTCTATCCATCTGAGCCACCGCGGGCACAGAGGATAGTGCGTCTGCAGGGACTTATCCCTTGCACGCTCCCCGTGAGATCCACATTCCCAACATGTCCACAACACTACATTCGTAGTGCGCCTAATAGATGTTTGCCCATCATACTCATTACTCGTGGCAGATTAATCTACCAAGTCCCGTACGAGTTCGGGCATAGCGTGTGGGTTCGCACAAGAACAAAGGCCGGGAACCCATATTTTTTTTAACTATATATATGACGGTAGTATCTGTTCCCGAAAGAACAGTTACCGTGGATGACCGGGCAAGGGATAAGTCCCTGCAGATGCACTATCCTCTGTGCCCGCGGTGGCTCAGATGGATAGAGCGTCTGCCATGTAAGCAGGAGATCCCGGGTTCGAGTCCCGGTCGGGGCACACATTTTCAACATGTCCCCAATGAAGTGTATCAACGCCTGCTTGCAGCTAGGGTGTCTATTTAATTATCATTTCATTTCGAGCAAAGCTGCATGGTCATCGACGGTAACTGTTCTTTCGGGAACAGATACTACCGTCATATATAGTTCTTCACTACGACCATTAACTAAACTGACGAGTCAATACATCGAAAGAAATAAAAAATGTTGGCTTACCTGCAGTTCGGTACGACTTACACGAAGAATAAGCTAACTTTATCATTTAAAATCAATGCCCATCAGCAGTATTTCACGGGTGATCCTGTACTGGATATTTATAGCGATAACTCGATCTCCGAGCGCTACGAAGTCCGTTAGAGATTGCTCTTTCGGTGTGCATACATAACACAGCGTAATTCTGTTACTCATTAATTTCGCAGTCGCTTACTCTGAAATTATTCATACTCTCGATACATAAAATTCTGTAGTCTTCTTTGCACCTTAATTTAATAGCATATATCCTGAATAACCTTTCACTTCAAAAATACCTAGTCTCGGTAACGCAACAATCGCGAAATATTCCTGCGCCAACGATGCTTACTATACCATACTGGATTTCGTGTTACTCTGCAGAATCGCTGTAAAGGGTCATATCGCAGTCTAGTAAACACAGTCACGACACTCTGGTGTGAAAGTTGTTGCCGTTTGACAGTTGGAGCGGAACTACCGTTCCAAGAGGAGAAAAAACAGATACTCGCATGTGTCGTAAGGATAATGTTCGTTTTTAATTATTTTCTGTTCAATTAATGGAATAGTGTCTATATTTTTGCGTTCTATGCGTTATTAAGTTACCAAGATACATAAATTTTCGTGAAATACATGTAGAAACAGCCGAATCACACTGATTCAGTCACATAAGCTACAATTCATGAAGAAATACTTTCTAATATGTCTAAATTTGCAGCTTATTCCGCTGAAAGCAAGAGAATAGAAATACATTCCAAGCATGGGAAGCAAATATTTCTGTTGTTGTCTGTTGTTATTATCATAGGCTCTTTCATCGTCGTTTCAGCCTCTCTTACACTTCACTCGACTTTCTGGTACACGAATATTTTTGTAAATGTAATTACTTTTGCTTAAAAAGCGATTCTTGCCGTTTGTTTCTCACAGTTAGCAACATTTGTGGAATTTGTGTCTCCGGTGTTGGGTAGCATTTTTGACGATTTATTATCACGTCTGTGTGATTTTTTCCTTAAGATACAGTTGTGGTGGCTTATTTGATACGTTGAATAATGTACGTGTTACATACATATAGGTTTCCTACATTCCATATTAACTGATTTCGCTGAAGTGTAGAGAACAAAATTCTGCTTTGTTGGATTAATATACGACATACTTCTGTAAAAAGTAAGGCCTTCTGGTGTTCACTAGCGATTTTTCTTATTAAAGGAAAACTATGTTATTCACTAAACGTTTGTACGCTACAACAGAATCGTACATAAACTGTCCTGTAAAGCATCGTTTCGTATCTCCCAGCGTCTCTTAGGAAACTAAATAATCACAAGTGTGATGTAATTTTTTAGTTATTGTCGATTTTTACAGAACTTCAAACACAGCCTATTGTAAAAATTATGTTACAAATCAATATGTTAGTATTCGAACACATCCGATATTGTATTCAGAAGTGCCGCTTGCTGACCGCTTGGGGCGCTGCCGTCGCTGGGATGACAAAACCGGGACGGAACGTTGCGACCGTTATGTTGGATTGTGGTTATATCGTATTCTATGATCTCTTTCCTGTTTAACTTCAACATTATTCGGTGATCACTTCGTGACGTAACTCGACAAAATTATATACACGATAGTCACATCCCATATGGCAATGAAGATCAGTTACAGAGAACGAAATTCATTTACGTTCATTCTTATAAGCTTACGAAGACAGGAAACGGAATTAATGAAAATACCCCTTTCAGATGCCAGATCACTTAGTTATAAGTAAATCCTATCAGCAGCTAAAAATAAAATATTTAAGTTATATCTCCTTGGCGAAGATGGTTAGTTACGCTACCTACCTAATAACGATACGAATAACAAATCGTACTTCGTGAAAATAATAATGTATTTAAAGATGGGAAAGGTAAGGACAGGATTGACATTCTAAAAATGCACTTGAAGCGAAATGGCACTGCAAATGGTCAGCATCTAAAATGAAAGGTAACCATTGAGTATTAATCTGTCATCACACAAAAATATCAAAAGCTTCATAATAGCTACTGCAACGCTGGAGCTGCAAGCTACATCTGCATAAGATCAACACACCTATCTGTCTGTCACGAGGAAAATTATCCAAACTATACTATTTTGCAGTGTGTTAGGACTATGGAACAAATAAAAATGCTTCAAGGGAAGTTTTACGAGACCATCAGTTTCCATTAAGTCTCGTAACCTTGTTAGCTACTAAGGATGTTTCCACAATGAGATTTTCACTCTGCAGCGGAGTGTGCGCTGATATGAAACTTCCCGGCAGATTAAAACTGTGTGCCGGACCGAGACTCAAACTCGGGACCTTTGCCTTACGCGGGCAAGTGCTCTACCAACTGAGCTACCTAAGCACGACTCACGCCCCGTCCTCACAGCTTAACTTCTGCCAGTACCTCGTCTCCTACTTTCCAAACTTTACAGAAGCTCTCCTGCGAAACATGCAGAATTAGCACTCCTGAAAGAAAGGATATTGCGGAGACATGGCTTAGCCACAGCCTGGGGGATGTTTCCGAGATTTTCACTCTGCAGCGGAGTGTGCGCTGATATGAAACTTCCTGGCAGATTAAAACTGTGTGGTAGAGCACTTGCCCGCAAAAGGCAAAGGTCCCGAGTTCGAGTCTCGGTCCGGCACAGTTTTAATCTGCCAGCAAGTTACTAAGGATGTTGTTGTTGTGGTCTTTAGTAGTGCTTCATTTCTAAAATTGTGCCGGAGCGCACCTCTTGAGCCTCTCCCCTCCACCCCCCCCCCCCCCCCACACACATAAAAATCACAAGTTTGTATTTTTTTAAAACTTGTGATAAAACAATGAGATACGATTTTTACAAAATACCGTTCCGAAATTCTGGTTTTTAAAACATTAAAACATAAATTCTTATAATCAAAACAAAACCACAAGATTTAATACGAGAGGAGATCCGAAAGCACACACAATAATTTTGTTAAAAAACAAAAAAGTTCACAAATGGACTTCGTCATTTTTTAGCTACTTTTCTACATAGCCACAAATGTTCTCGACACATTTCTCCCACCATGGTACCACTTTCAATATGTCCTGTTCGTAGAAGTCTGTTTGGTTGGATGGTGGTGGTGGTGGTTAGTGTTTAACGTCCCGTCGACAACGAGGCCATTAGAGACGGAGCGCAAGTTCGGATTAGGAAAGGATTGGGAAGGAAATCGGCCGTGCCCTTTCAAAGGAACCATCCCGGCATTTGCCTGAAACGATTTAGGGAAATCACGGAAAACCTAAATCAGGATGGCCGGAGACGGGATTGAACCGTCGTCCTCCCGAATGCGAGTCCAGTGTGCTAACCACTGCGCCACCTCGCTCGGTGTTTGGTTGGAGTACAGACATCTGAGGACAGCTGATTTCACTTCCGCGTCTGTCGCAAAGCATTAGCCAGCCAGGAATTTCTTCATGGGGCCAAACACAAGGAAATCCGATGGTGCAAAGTACAGACTATATGGTGTGTGCTGGAGCAACTCCCACCCAAATTCAGCGATTTTCTCACATTGTCATGAAGAACGTCAGCACATGTTGTGGCGTTCGTCACGAAGGGGACAACGCAACTTAACCAAAATTTTAATGTAGGCTACACCATTCACAGAGGACCCATGTTCAGCAGCGTCCACCAATAACACATTATGCATATCCCACAACACAGTCACAAGCACTTTTCTAACAAACTGAGTCACTTTGAATTTTTTGTTCTACTGGGGAACCATTATGTTTCCACTCCGTAGAGGTCTGCTTGGTTTCGGGCGTGTAGTGGTTCGCCCACGACTCATCACCAGTGACGATTGCTTTCAGAAAGTCCACATTTTGTATCTTCTCTACTTTGCCTATCGTCATTTATTTTGCTGCCTAAAGAACAAAGCATATCTGCTTCTATTAATAGTACTATAGCCTGGCTATAGAAGAAATAAAAACTTTGAGGTTCGCCGATGACATTGTAATTCTGTCAGAGACAGCAAAGGACTTGGAAGAGCAGTTGAATGGAATGGATAGTGTCTTGAAAGGAGGCTATAAGATGAACATCAACAAAAGCAAAACGAAGATAATGGAATGTAGTCGAATTAAATCGGGTGATGCTGAGGGAATTAGATTAGGAAATGACACACTTAAAGTAGTAGAGGAGTTTCGCTATTTGGGGAGCAAAATAACTGATGATGGTCGAAGTAGAGAGGATATAAAATGTAGACTGGCAATGGCACGGAAAGCGTTTCTGAAGAAGAGAAATTGTTAACATCGAGTATTGATTTAAGTGTCAGGAAGTCATTTCTGAAAGTATTTGTATGGAGTGTAGCCATGTATGGAAGTGAAACGTGGACGATAAATAGCTTAGACAAGAAGAGAATAGAAGCTTTCGAAATGTGGTGCTACAGAAGAATGTTGAAGATTAGATGGGTTGATCACATAACTAATGAGGAGGTATTGAATAGAATTGGGGAGAAGAGGAGCTTGTGGCACAACTTGACTAGAAGAAGGGATCGGTTGGTAGGACATGTTCTGAGACATCGAGGGATCACCAATTTAGTATTGGAGGGCAGCGTGGAGGGTAAAAATCGTAGAGGGAGCCCAAGAGATGAATACACTAAGCAGATTCAGAAGGATGTAGGTTGCAGTAGGTACTGGGAGATGAAGAAGCTTGCACAGGGTAGAGTAGCATGGAGAGCTGCATCAAACCAGTCTCAGGACTGAAGACCACAACAACAACAAACAACAGCCTGGCTACATTACATTGTCCTTTCCTTCTCTTAACTTTATCGATCTTCATATTGTAACCTCTTTTCAAAATACTGTCTGTTCCCTCAAAGTCCTTCACCATAAAATACCAATATCGTTGGCAAACCTCAAAGCTTTCCCCGAATTCAATTCTCTTTCCAAATTTCTCCATGCTTCCCTTCACCGCACTGACAGTATGCGGGCCGTTCAGATATTCACAACTTCTAGGAGTTGCAGAGGGGAGTGACTACATAATATTTTGAAGAGAAACCCATGTCCAGAAACGCCATTCAATGGCGCTACCTAGAGCCACAGTTTTGTTTGTAAAGTGACACAAACCAACACTTTCAACCAAACAATGCAAAAATGAAATTGCAAATATCTGCTGAAACACTAGAGAAAATGCGCCTGACGACTCTTAGGAGAGACACCATATATAAATATATTTACTTTTTTCGCTGCAAATTTCTTCGAATTTCGCGCATTATTTTATTTAAGTGCAAATACCACAATGACTATGGCCATTAATGAAACGATGGACACATCATCACGAAGTCGACATACAAAGCTATAGGTAAGACAAAAATGTTTTTTTTTACCAAATAATTTCTTTAAAATCTTTTGGGAAAGATTTCAGGGCGTGAGCCTCGATTCTATCATCGCCGACTGGCTGAAAGGGGGCCAACACTGTCGGCCTCTCCTTCTGAACAAATGAATGAATTCGCCCAGCTCCTTCGATGAAAACTGATCACTGCACACTGACCACTGTATCAAAAAAAATGGTTCAAATGCCTCTGAGCACTATGGGACTTAACATCTATGGTCATCAGTCCCCTATAACTTAGAACTACTTAAACCTAACTAACCTAAGGACAGCACACAACACCCAGCCATCACGAGGCAGAGAAAATCCTGATCCCGCCGGGAATCGAACCCGGGAACCCGGGCGTGGGAAGCGAGAACGCTACCGCACGACCGCGAGATGTGCATTCTATTGTTGTCTTCTTTCGTCACGAGGCGTTATTTCAACTGCCACCACAAGGAAAGTAGTTTTTCATGAGCGTCTCTCTCGATGTAGCGCTGAGTTACTGAAAGCAAAGAATGCTCAAAAAGTGAGTCAGGCCTCTTATTCTCACTGTTATGAAAGGATGACATACTATCTGGTCATCTGAAGATATTGCAGAGGCTGCGACCTTGCTTTGCCTAACTTATACAGGGTTCTACATCTACATCTACATTTATACTCCGCAAGCCACCCAACGGTGTGTGGCGGAGGGCACTTTACGTGCCACTGTCATTACCTCCCTTTCCTGTTCCAGTCGCGTATGGTTCGCGGGAAGAACGACTGTCTGAAAGCCTCCGTGCGCGCTCTAATCTCTCTAATTTTACATTCGTGATCTCCTCGGGAGGTATAAGTAGGGGGAAGCAATATATTCGATACCTCATCCAGAAACGCACCCTCTCGAAACCTGGCGAGCAAGCTACACCACGATGCAGAGCGCCTCTCTTGCAGAGTCTGCCACTTGAGTTTATTAAACATCCCCGAACGCTATCACGGTTACCAAATAACCCTGTGACGAAACGCGCCGCTCTTCTTTGGATCTTCTCTACCTCCTCCGTCAACCCGATCTGGTACGGATCCCACACTGATGAGCAATACTCAAGTATAGGTCGAACGAGTGTTTTGTAAGCCACCTCCTTTGTTGATGGACTACATTTTCTAAGCACTCTCCCAATGAATCTCAACCTGGTACCCGCCTTATCAACAATTAATTTTATATGATCATTCCACTTCAAATCGTTCCGCACCGCATACTCCCAGATATTTTACAGAAGTAACTGCTACCAGTGTTTGTTCCGCTATCATATAATCATACAATAAAGGATCCTTCTTTCTGTGTATTCGCAATACATTACATTTGTCTCTGTTAAGGGACAGTTGCCACTCCCTGCACCAAGTGCCTATCCGCTGCAGATCTTCCTGCATTTCGCTACAATTTTCTAAAGCTGCAACTTCTCTGTATACTACAGCATCATCCGCGAAAAGCCGCACGGAACTTCCGACGCTATCTACTAGGTCATTCATATATATTGTGAAAAGCGATGGTCCCATAACACTCCCCTGTGGCACGCCAGAGGTTACTTTAACGTCTGTAGACGTCTCTCCATCGATAACAACATGCTGTGTTCTGTTTGCTAAAAACTCTTCAATCCAGCCACACAGCTGGTCTGATATTCCGTAGGCTCTTACTTTGTTTATCAGGCGACAGTGCGGAACTGTATCGAAAGCCTTCCGGAAGTCAAGAAAAATAGCATCTACCTGGGAGCCAGTATCTAATTTTTTCTGGGTCTCATGAACAAATAAAGCGAGTTGGGTCTCACACGATCGCTGTTTCCGGAATCCATGTTGATTCCTACATAGTAGACTCTGGGTTTCCAAAAACGACATGATACTCGAGCAAAAAACATGTTCTAAAATTCTACAACAGATCGACGTCGGAGATATAGGTCTATAGTTTTGCGCATCTGCTCGACGACCCTTCTTGAAGACTGGGACTACCTGTGCTCTTTTCCAATCATTTGGAACCCTCCGTTCCTCTAGAGACTTGCGGTACACGGCTGTTAGAAGGGGGGCAAGTTCTTTCGCGTACTCTGTGTAGAATCGAATTGGTATCCCGTCAGGTCCAGTGGACTTTCCTCTGTTCTTTAAGAGATGTACTGAAACATCCTCTTCCTAAAGAAGACACTATCAAAAGAAGACTCAGGCAGTTTAGCATTCCACCAAGTTTTACTGATTTAAGCCTTCGAAAACTAAAATTTATTAGCAAAATTTGAAAATGACGTAGTTCTTAGCTTTGATGAAATAGGATCCCATGCAGCTGTGGTGGTGTTTATGCGGGTACCACCAAAAGAACTGTTTCTAAACGTTTGGAAGAGCACAAGGGAAATTGTAGAAGAGGAGAAACGGAACGAGCGGCTGTTGCGGAGCATGCTTTCCAGCCAGGGAACCACAATATTCGTTTCGAGGAGACGCAAGTACCACCGGCCACAAGCGGATATTACGAAAGGCTCTACAGGGAGGCAATCGAAATCGCTAAACACCCAAATAATTTCAACCGAAAGGAGGAGGGTGTGAAATTAAACGGCATATGGACGCCGGTGTTAAAGAAGATGTGTACCACCCGTCCACTACTGGGTGATGGCAACGGCGATCGACGGCGACGGACAGCGGCCAATTGCACTGACGTTTTCAAAACACGTGACGTCACGCCGCGGCGTGGGAGCGCGCGGACACGGAATTTAGCGGCAGTCAGTAGCGAGCCAGTGGGTGTGTTGGACCTTCGATTGAGCTACGGACCCCCTTGAAGATGTCTCCCGCAGTCGGAGACGAAACGTTGGGAATCGACACAGAATTCATCAACCGACCACGGCATAACAGCCCGGATAAGTATAATGGACATCACGTTTCGTGTTTCATTAGAAACTAAATGTTTGATACAGAAGAATCCACAGTGTCAGCAGCAGATTCTCTACACTGCGTCACTACTAAGAGCTCGAAAAATTTATCGTATTTTTGTTTCTGTCCATATGTTACGACGATGTCGCCTCCTTTGTATGTTGCACACTGTCCATATTTATTTGTCATTGAGCGACGTGTTTTGCCGATTTTTAGGAATGGTTCTGCAGAAACCTGCCATGTGATACTGACGAAAATAGTTTTACTGCGTTTGGCCTTCATCGATACGGAAAACTGTCACACAGAAACGACCGCATTGTTGTTCTTGAGTCAGCAGCATAGTGTACAGGCATGCAGTTCGCTACTCATTACTGTTTTCTCCGCTAAATTTAATTTAATTTTTCTAACACATTGTCCCCGTGGTTGGAGAATGTTAGACACTGTCGCCTTCGTTAATCACGCAGCGTTATTTCATCTGCTACCTGGTTTATAATGTATTATCGACAACAACACTATCAATTTTTGTCTTACCTACTGTTGCAGGAACCATAGCCTCAGTGGTAACACCGGTTCCCCTCAGACCAGCGAAGTTAAGCGTTGTTGTGCTTGGATAGCTCTTGGATGGGTGACCACCTAGGTCTGCCGAGCGCTGTTGGCAAGTGGGGTGCACCCAGCCCTTGTGGGGCAAATTGACGAGCTACTTGATTAAGGAGTAGCGGCTCCGGTCACGAAACCTCACAACGGCTCACATGCCATTCCATATCCGCATACAGTGACGCCTGTCGACTGAGTATGGCACGGCGATCGGTCGGTACCGTAGGGGCCTTTCAAGGCCTGTTCGGACCGAGTGGACTGTTGCAAGACACTTACAGCATCATATTTGTCCTCCATGCAGCTTTGTCTGTCTGCAGAGGTTTATGGAGGGTGTCCCAGGAGGTGATCGATATTCAGGAATATGAAAGGAACGATCGTTCGGAGCAAAAAAGTTCATGTAACATGGGCTCTAAAATGCCTACCTGAAGAGGTCGGCACTTCTACATCCTCGATACTCTGAACAAAATCTCTTCTACTGCAAGCTCTTTGCTTTCCATATTTTGAGAGGAGGTATTATGGACCAAAACAAGCAAAAACGCATACTTCAAAAGCTGCGAGCAGTTGTTCAGTAGAAGAGTAGAAAAGATGAAGAACTGCTCGTAGCTTTTAAGATATGTACTTTATAATTCATGTTTATTGGACAATTATTTGTTGCTTTGATCCACAGGAAAGCGAAGAAGAATTCTTCCACAGTATCGGAAATGAAGAAGTGCTCAAAGCTCTTAAGGTATGCATTTTAGAGTCCATCTTTACTGGACTGTTTTGCTTTGGATGATCGTTGCTGTGAAAGGAATGTTGACCATTTCTCCCGGGACACTCTGTATAACAGATCTGTGTTGTTCTTAAGGAGCCATCCTTTGGAAAGCCAACAACTGGATTCTCTGGATAATTGTACAATTTTTTGCCTCCGTCATTGGGAATGAAACGTTCATACACCATAACATTATAGACATTATTTCACTATTACAGGGATTATTTTATTAATTACTACTATTTCTGTAACGAGATATATGATAAAGGGGAATGGCCTGAGGACTTCCTTGCAATAGTTATGATACCAATAGAGAAAAAGAGAAACACTAAAAAATGTGAAGTGCATAGGACCATCATTCTAATTTCTCATGCAGCTAAACTGTTGCTGAGAGTGTTGAATAGAAGGCTATATGGCAAGCTGGATAGAGGGATTGCAGAGGAGCAGTTCGGATTTAGAAGAGGAAAAGGAACAAGAGATGTTATTGGCCTGTTAACTATACGGGAAAGATATATGGAAAAAGGTAGAGAAATATTTGCTGTTTT
This sequence comes from Schistocerca nitens, assembly GCF_023898315.1. Classification (NCBI taxonomy): domain Eukaryota; kingdom Metazoa; phylum Arthropoda; class Insecta; order Orthoptera; family Acrididae; genus Schistocerca; species Schistocerca nitens. The sequence goes on along the minus strand of NC_064623.1, from coordinate 63,036,404 downwards.
TATAGATTTAGAAAAGGCTTTTGACAGTTCAGTGGAACAAGCTGATTGATATTTTGAAGAGGAAAGGAGTAGATTGGAAAGAGAGACAACTGATACAGAATCTATATTTACACCAGAAAGTAAGGATAACTATTGGAAATGAAATGCCAGAAGGAAGCAGATGTTAAACAAGGTTGCTGCCTTTCCCCACTGTTGTTTAACGTATGCCTTTAAGAGATTATTGCGAAAAGCTTAGATGAGAAAAGAGGAATATGTATTGGTGGAAAGAGAATAGAATGTATAAGATTTGCTGATGACATGGTATTAGTGGCAGAAAGTGAGCGGACAGTAAATAACATGCTGAAAGATCTGAATGAAGCTTGTTTGGAATATAGGATGCAAATAAACACAGCAAAACCAAAGAGTATGGTCATCAGTACAAGACGCAGGCTGTCCAATATTAAAATAGGACAATCTACCATTAGCCAAGTAAGTGAATTAAAATATCTTGGAAGCACAATAACTGGAGACTTGAGATGTCACCAGGAGGTGAAAACTCGAATTGCCATAGCGAAGGAGGCATTCAACAGAAAGAGGAGACTCTTATGTGGCAAATTAGATAAAGGACTAAGACAAAGGCTTGGCAAATGTTTTGTCTGGAGTGTGGCACTATATGAGGCAGAAACATGGACGCTGAGACGAGAGGATGAAAAAAGATTAGAAGCATTTGAGATGTCGATGTGGAGAATGGAGAGGATTAGTTGGATGGAAAGAGTGAGTAATGAAAGAGTATTGGAAAGGATTGGTGAGAGAAGATGTCCGCTGAAGGTTGTAACAGAAAGGAAAAAGAACTGGTTGGGACATTCATTGAGAAGGGAGTGCTTGCTAACAGATGCTTTGGAAGGATTGGTTTTTGGGAGAAGACTGAGAGAAAGAAGGAGATAGACGACATAAAGGGAAGAGGAAATTATACAGACCTGAAGAGGATGGCAGAAGACTGGATAGCCTGGAGAACTACCATGTGAAAACCTGCCTTTTGGCAGAACACTGATGATGATGACTACTAAGATCCTTGAAAGTATATTGTTTTTTTGTCTACATCCATATTTATTTTAGTTCGGTGTAAACATTATCGCCATTGTTCCAGAATGTTCAACATTGTAATATTTGTTCGTCACAGAGCGATATGTTTTGTTGTTCTTAAGAAACGTGCTGTGGGATAGCGAACATAATAATTCCAGTAGGCCTACGTTAGAGCCTCAGAAAGAAGGGAAACTGTCACACAGATAAGATCACATTGTTGGAATTGCATCAGCAGGCAAGTGTAAAACCGCCAGCTAGTTACCTGCAGTTGATTTTTTTTTACGACCATGTAAGTATATTTTCGTTTTGATCTAGCTTGCTGCCAGGCTGGTGGCATTGTTCCTGTATATTCAACTCTGTCATGTTTGTTCGTCATGGAGCCACAAGTTTTGACGATCTTGAGAGGTGGCCTGCAGAAACATGATGTGGAACATCGAATATAATAATGTCAGTGCGTCAGGTCCTTAATCATAACGGGAAAGTGTCATCTAAGGTCGCATTGTTGGGATTGGATCAATTGTGCACTGCACAGCATGCAGCTAGCTATTTTTGGTTAGGATTTTATGCACACACATGCAAACACTAGGCTTATAGCAATGGCCAAAGAATAGCTAAGAGGGAATTTGGCGTTCTTTTGGTGCCAAGCTTTTGTCACCATGTGGCATTGTTACAGAATGTTCAACAATCCCATCATGGAGCATTACTACATCAGCCATTGGATTCCGAATGTCCCTGAAATTAATGTATTAATGTCCAAATGATATCAGTTTGAGTCTGACTATTGGTGCCGGTACGCTAATTTTGCTGGGTATTGACAGTATCACTTTTGCCCTCAACAGAGCTTCGTTTAACCTGTCAGCAGCGTAAGGTTTTGTACAACACGGTTTTTTTGTTCTTAAAGGGCCCTCCTTTGAGAAACCAACAATGAGATTATCTGCATAAGATTGTAATTTGTTGCCTCCTTCATTAATAGTAAAACGTTTTAACACTATTACGTTTTTGATATAACATCATCATTAGCCAGATATAATTTACCTGTTTACTACAACAATCCTTAAAAGCGCGCTGTGTTTTGCTTCAATTGACATTTTTATTAGTTGTATTTTGACGCATTGTCACGATGTTGGCATTGTTATTACAGTACATTCTTTACTGTTACATTTGTTCGTCTCGACACTGTTTTGACGGTCTTGAGAGATTGTTCTTCAGAAACATGCAATGGGATGTTGGACACAAGAGTATCATTGCGTCAGGCCCTCCTTAAATATAGAAAACTGTCGCATAGAAAAGGTCTCATTGTTGTGATTGCCTAGCAGCCTAGAACACAGCATCCAGCTCGCTACCTATTACTACTCTTGTTCGACCCGCACATTTTCGTGTTTATTTTGATCTAACATATTGTCGCCATATTGGCATTGTTCCAGAATATTCAGCACTGTTGTACTTGTTTATCGCGGATGGCATGCTTTCTTTATCTCGAGAGTTTGTTGGTCACGAACATGCCGTGAGGTATGGTGATTTTAGTACGTTAGGCCTTCATAGAGGCGGGAAAATGTCACACACAGAAAGTCGCATTGTTGCGACTGCATCGGCAGCCAGCTAGGCTAGGCAGTGTGTGGCGCGCGTACGTACCGGCGCTAGGCAGAGGGGAGCGTCGTGTGTGTGCAGCTGTGCGGCGGCGCGACGCCTGCGGCTGTGGAGAGAGCGCGCGGCGCGAGCTTCTCAGCAGCCAGACGGGGTGCCTGTCCCTGTCCCACCGCGCGACGTCCTTTCGCCGCCGCCGCTCGTGGCAGACTGAGCCGGGCCGCGGAGGCGAGCCGGAGAGTCGCAACGCCGGCCCGCGCGCGGCGCTGCTGTCGCCCGCGCGGGCACCGCCAGGTACTGACTGACAGCTGACTGACGCCGCCGCACGCGGGGGAATACCCGTCGACGGCCGCTTCTACTCTGGGCTGCGTGGAAAATAGGCTTCAAATTGGCAGTAATTACGTACAGAGGAACTTCGCTTATCCTGCCCTTATCCTGCCCTCATTAATCGGGTCTCCGGTTCATCAGGAACATTTCCTGGAGGGATCCTCATACTCTTGATACAGGTGCCGAGAATTTTTCCGGGTGGTATGGCCGTGGTCCATGGAACTCCTCTGTCCCTGACGTTTCATCCAAAGCTACGTTGGACATCTTCGGAGGTGCTCCTGGTTGTGCTGAGTCTTACTGACGAGTCGGACGTCGAAGAACGGCCTACATCTACATCTACATCTACATGATTACTCTGCAATTCACATTTAAGTGCTTGGCAGAGGGTACCTTGAACCACAATCATACTATCTCTCTACCATTCCACTCCCGAACAGCGCGCGGGAAAAACGAACACTTAAACCTTTCTGTTCGAGCTCTGATTTATTTGATTTTGATGATCATTCCTACCTATATAGGTTGGGCTCAACAAAATATTTTCGCATTCGGAAGAGAAAGTTGGTGACTGAAATTTCGTAAATAGATCTCGCCGCGACGAAAAAGGCTTTGCTTTAATGTCTTCCATCGCAACTCGCGTATCATATCTGCCACACTCTCTCCCCTATTATGTGATAATACAAAACGAGCTGCCCTTTTTTGCACCCTTTCGATGTCCTCCGTCAATCCCACCTGGTAAGGATCCCACACCGCGCAGCAGTATTCTAACAGAGGACGAACGAGTGTAGTGTAGGCTGTCTCTTTAGTGGACTTGTTGCATCTTCTAAGTGTCCTGCCAATAAAACGCAACCTTTGACTCGCCTTCCCCACAATATTATCTATGTGGTCTTTCCAACTGAAGTTGTTCGTAATTTTAATACCCAGGTACTTAGTTGAATTGACAGCCTCGAGAATTGTACTATTTATCGAGTAATCGAATTCCAACGGATTACTTTTGGAACTCATGTGGATCACCTCTCACTTTTAGTTATTTAGCGTCAACTGCCACCTGCCACACCATACAGCAATCTTTTCGAAATCGCTTTGCAACTGATACTGGTCTTCGGATGACCTTACTAGATGGTAAATTACAGCATCATCTGCGAACAACCTAGGAGAACTGCTCAGATTGTCACCCAGGTCATTTATATACACTCCTGGAAATTGAAATAAGAACACCGTGAATTCATTGTCCCAGGAAGGGGAAACTTTATTGACACATTCCTGGGGTCAGATACATCACATGATCACACTGACAGAACCACAGGCACATAGACACAGGCAACAGAGCATGCACAATGTCGGCACTAGTACAGTGTATATCCACCTTTCGCAGCAATGCAGGCTGCTATTCTCCCATGGAGACGATCGTAGAGATGCTGGATGTAGTCCTGTGGAACGGCTTGCCATGCCATTTCCACCTGGCGCCTCAGTTGGACCAGCGTTCGTGCTGGACGTGCAGACCGCGTGAGACGACGCTTCATCCAGTCCCAAACATGCTCAATGGGGGACAGATCCGGAGATCTTGCTGGCCAGGGTAGTTGACTTACACCTTCTAGAGCACGTTGGGTGGCACGGGATACATGCGGACGTGCATTGTCCTGTTGGAACAGCAAGTTCCCTTGCCGGTCTAGGAATGGTAGAACGATGGGTTCGATGACGGTTTGGATGTACCGTGCACTATTCAGTGTCCCCTCGACGATCACCAGTGGTGTACGGCCAGTGTAGGAGATCGCTCCCCACACCATGATGCCGGGTGTTGGCCCTGTGTGCCTCGGTCTTATGCAGTCCTGATTGTGGCGCTCACCTGCACGGCGCCAAACACGCATACGACCATCATTGGCACCAAGGCAGAAGCGACTCTCATCGCTGAAGACGACACGTCTCCATTCGTCCCTCCATTCACGCCTGTCGCGACACCACTGGAGGCGGGCTGCACGATGTTGGGGCGTGAGCGGAAGACGGCCTAACGGTGTGCGGGACCGTAGCCCAGCTTCATGGAGACGGTTGCGAATGGTCCTCGCCGATACCCCAGGAGCAACAGTGTCCCTAATTTGCTGGGAAGTGGCGGTGCGGTCCCCTACGGCACTGCGTAGGATCCTACGGTCTTGGCGTGCATCCGTGCGTCGCTGCGGTCCGGTCCCAGGTCGACGGGCACGTGCACCTTCCGCCGACCACTGGCGACAACATCGATGTACTGTGGAGACCTCACGCCCCACGTGTTGAGCAATTCGGCGGTACGTCCACCCGGCCTCCCGCATGCCCACTATACGCCCTCGCTCAAAGTCCGTCAACTGCACATACGGTTCACGTCCACGCTGTCGCGGCATGCTACCAGTGTTACAGACTGCGATGGAGCTCCGTATGCCACGGCAAACTGGCTGACACTGACGGCGGCGGTGCACAAATGCTGCGCAGCTAGCGCCATTCGACGGCCAACACCGCGGTTCCTGGTGTGTCCGCTGTGCCGTGCGTGTGATCATTGCTTGTACAGCCCTCTCGCAGTGTCCGGAGCAAGTATGGTGGGTCTGACACACCGGTGTCAATGTGTTCTTTTTTCCATTTCCAGGAGTGTAGATCAGGAACAGCAGAGGTCCAAGGACGCTTCCCTGGGGAACACCTGATATCACTTCAATTTTGCTCGATGATTTGCCGTCTATTAATACGAACTGCGACCTTCCTGACAGGAAATCACGAATCTAGTCGCACAACTGAGACGATACCCCATAGGCCCGCAGCTTGATTAGAAGTCGCTTGTGAGGAACGGTGTCAAAAGCTTTCCGGAAATCTAGAAAAACGGAATCAAATACTGTGGAAAGTGGGTGTGGTCTGGATTTCACGTGATAGCAGAGATAAACCTTCTCAAGGATAAAATATAATTATCGATCATAGCATGTCAAAGATAAAAACTTCTCATCGACTCTGTAGCACCACTGTCCATGCGTATATCGCTGAGTTTCATAGCTTCTTATTTTCTGTTAAAATTATCCCCATGTTTATATATTTCCATGGCTTCTCTATACAGCCATGGATAATAGTTCGTCATAGTACATAAAACTTCAGTTTCCGAAAATTTCACTACGTGATCACCCGACTGAAGAGCATGTGCCGCCATAGCTGACTTGCCTGTTTTCTCTAGTCGGCAAAGACTTTTATGTGTATTCACACTCCTCTTTCTAGTTCCAGTGTAGACCCTACCACATTTACAGAGAATCTTGTATACACCACTTGCAGACAGAGGGGACGTTCATCCTTAATGGAACGAAGCGCTCGGCCTATTTTCTTAGTTGGTCTGAAAATCGGTCGAACGTTATGTTCTCTTAAAATCTTGCCGATTTGATCCGTTACTTTTTTGATGAAGGGTAGAGAAACCGTGTTCTTTCATCACTGTGTCCTATCGTTGTCCTTAGGCCTGCTGTTATTCAGTCGCAAAACTCTATTTATTTCCTTACTAGAGTAACCCTTCTTCTGAAAAGCCTGCTTTAGTTGTTTTAACTCGGCGTCCAAGTATTCTGGCGCACAAATCCTTTTAGCTCTGTCCACTAGACTTTTAATTACACTTCTTTTCTGTTGTGGATGACGATTGGAATCCTTATGCAATATGTATAAACGTATATAAACATATAAACATGGGGATAATTTTAACAGATGATAATTGGAATCCTTATGCAATATATATAAATATGTAAACATGGAGATAATTTTAACAGAAAAGAAGAAGCTATGAAACTCAGCGATATATGGATAGTGGCGCTACAGAATCGATGAGAAATTTTTATCTTTGACATACTATGATCGATAGTTATATTTTATTCTTGACAAGGTTTATCTCTGCTATCACGTGAAATCCAGACCACGCTCACTTCCCATGGTACTTAGGCCGTTCTTCGACGTCCAACTCGTCAGTCGGCAAGACTCAGCACATCCAGGAGCACCTCCGAAGATGTCCAACGTAGCTTTGGACGAAACGTCAGGAATAAAGAAGTTGCATCGACCATGACCATACAACCCGGAAAAATTCTCGGCAGCTGAAACACCTCGCCGTGAAAGCCTTCATTGTATGATCTTGATACAGGGTGTTCAAAAAAGTGTCGAATAGTTTGAGAGGTGGTAATACTCATCGAAACAAGGAAAATAAGTCCAACAAACCCGGGTCCACATACTTTCTGCGATAAACACGTGTTTACAGGAGGCGTTCTACGTGGCATCCACTCACGACAATGCACCCCTCTGCCCTTCGGCGTAAGGAATTACTCACCCTTTGAAGTATACCCGGTTGTTGTATCTGCTACCACGCATCGAACACGCGATCCTGTTATGTCCGCACGTGGCATAGACCAGTTCCTTCAAATGCCCCATAACCAAAAGTCAATGGGATTGAGGTCTGAGGAACGAGCAGCCCAAGCTGTGTGCCTCCCCCCTCCCCTCCCGCCACACCGACCACTCCAGCGGCCCTGTAATGTCTGCTTCAGACGCTCGCACACATTGTGACAAACGTGTGGTGGTGCGCCATCATGCATGAACCACATTTGTGTTCGTTGCTACAGTGACACAGCCTCGGCGAAGGTAGGCAATACATTAATGAGAAAGGCCAGACAATGCGCCCCAGTTAACCTTAGTGACAGCACGCGTCGCCCTATTAATCTATCGCCAAGTACACCTGCCAATAACTTGATTGAGAATTGGTGTTGGTGTCCTCTTTCCTGAACTGCTTGGGGATTTACATCTGCCAATAAATGCTGGTTAAAGAATTCATAACAACGTCTCTTGCGATCCCTGCCTCATCGGTAAATAAAATGTTGGATGTGGATAGTGGATCTGCGGCACACTTCTGCAACAGCCATTGACAAAACGGCCGTCTACCGTGACGATCTTGTGGCCTTAGGGCCTGAACACGCTGTGGATGATATGGGTGCAGCAATTGTTCATGAAGTACTCCCCAGATCACAGAATGAAACACGCTTTCTGCTGTCACACACTGGTCCCAGGGGTTTCTTCCATCGAACATAGCACACGCTCATGCATGTCGGGGGTGCGGACTGTTTGGGGCCTTCCACTGTCAGTTTTCCGAGATCAAAGCCTACCTGTGTCCCTCAGATGCTGGAAAAGTCTGCTGAACAGCTAATCAGAGGACACTCTGCCCTGTGGTTATTTTTAAGCGTAGAGGGCACGGACCCGTACATGACGCCCATTTGCTAACCCTTAGCAGAATATTACAGCCACCATTTCACTTGGCGAATAGTAGGCTTCTATTGGTAACAAGTGGTGTAAGAGAGAAAATGTAAGTGTATTGCCTTTTTATTTACAAACAGCACAATAACAGTAAACACATAAGTAAATCCGCCTTAGGAGGCAGCTAAAACACCGTGATACGTACTCCAGGTTGACAGTATTGTACAACAAGGCACACAAAAACGTACCGTACAACACGAACTCGAACCACACAACTGACTGCAACCACCTAATGGTAAGTAGAGTACTGTGAGAAAGACATCATAATACCCTGCCGACACATTTGACGGAGCGCCAATGCAACGACTGCGATAATAAATGCAACCAGGCATAGCTCAGCCCTCTTTATCTCGGGAAGTATGCGTTTCAGGACCCGGGTTTATGGGACTTATTTTTATTGCTTCGATGAATGCTACCGCCTCTCAATGTATTCGGTACTTTTTTTGAACACCCTACATTTGTTGCGCAACATTGAGTGTTGCGTAATACACTGAGCTGACAGAAGCTCGTGCACATATACAGACGGCTGTAGTAGCTCCTTTTTTTTCGGCCATCAATCTTCTGACTGGTTTGATGCACCCCGACACGAATTCCTCTCCTGTGCTAACCTCTTCATCTGAGAGTAGCACCTCCAACCTACGTCCTCAATTATTTGCTGGATGTATTCCAGTCTCTGTCTTCCTCTACAGTTTTTGCCCTCTACAGCTCCCTCTAGTACCATGGAAGTCATTCCCTCATGTCTTAGCAGATGTCCTATCATCCTGTCCCTTCTCCTTATCAGTGTTTTCCACATATTCCTTTCCTCTCCGATTCTGTGCAGAACCACCTCATTCCTTATCAGTCCACCTAATTTTCAACATTCGTCTATAGCACCACATGTCAAATGCTTCGATTCTCTTCTGTTCCGGTTTTCCCACAGTCCATGTTTCACTACCATACAATGCTGTACTCCAGACGTACATTCTCAGAAATTTCTTCCTCAAATTAAGGCCGATATTTGATATTAGTAGACTTCTCTTGGACAGAAATGCCTTTTTTGCCATAGCGAGTCTGCTTTTGATGTCCTCCTTGCTCCGTCCGTCATTGATTGTTTTGCTACCTAGGTAGCAGAATTCCTTAACTTCATCTACTTCGTGACCACCAATCCTGATGTTAAGTTACTCGCTGCTCTCATTTCTGCTACTTCTCATTACCTTCGTCTTTCTTCGATTTACTCTCAATCCATGCTCTGCATTCATCAGACTCTTCATTCCTTTCAGCAGATCATGTAATCTTCACTTTCTCTCAGGTATCAATGTCATCATCGAATCGTATCATTGATATCCTTTCACCTTAAATATTAATTCCACTCCTGAAACTTACTTTTATTTCCATCATTAGTTCCTCATGTACAGATTGAACTGTAGGGACGAAACTCTAAACCCTTGTCTTACACCCTTCTTAATACGAGCACTTCGTTCTTGGTCGTCCACTCTAATTATTTCCTCTTGGCTGTTGTACATATTGTATACGACCCGTCTCTCCCTGTACCTGATGGTAGCGCCATATACAGGGTGGTCCATTGATAGTGACTGGGCCAAATATCTCACGAAATAATCATCAAACGAAAAAACTACAAAGAACGGAACTCGTCTAGCTTGAATAGGAAAACCAGATGGCGCTATGGTTGGCCCGCTAGATGGCGCTGCCATAGGTCAAACGGATATCAACTGTTTTTTTTTTTTAAATAGGAACCAACATTTTTACTACATATTCGTGTAGTACGTAAAGAAATATGAATGTTTTAGTTGGACCACTTTTTTTGCTTTGTGATAGATGGCGCTGTAATAGTCACAAACGTATAAGTACGTGGTATCACGTAACATTCCGCCAGTCGTGACTGAAAGCAAATAGTAGATCAGTGAATGTAGCAGTTGCATTTGACACACGTGTTTTGCTTTATGCTTGTCGCTTTGGACCCCAACCTGAATACAGTGCGGGACACCTATCGCTTGAAAACCGGGCTTATTTCATATGAGAGCTAGGTCGGATGTCCCGCTACCTGTCGCTTGATAGTTGCTGCCTCCTATTGTCTATTTATAGGACTACTTCAAAAGAAGCAGCAGCGAAAGTTAGAACTGTTTGGTGCACGGGTTGGAGAAGGCGAAACAATTCACTGGCAAAACAAGCCGAAAAGAAGCAACCCCACTGGCAAAACAAGCAGAAAAGAAACAAACTGGCATTCGTCTGATTGCAACACATCGCTCTGCATGCCAGAACACTTTGATTTTTCCTTAGAAAAAGACGATTACGTGTGATATAGCTCAAGAACTCACCTCACACTTTTTTTGAAGAACAGCTGTACTTTCTGCCATCGATATTTGTGATCTATGAAAGAACTAAAATACATATGAAAAACTAAGCTTGAAGTTTGCTCTTTTTTAACGCGTCTGTTACTCTTTAAGATATAGCAAACACAACTGTGACAGTAAAATTTTAAATAACGCCACAAATGGCTGGACTTCCGGATCCGAAATTTTTCTAAGTGCATAACGCTCAGATTGTTAAGTTCTGAATGAGAATCAAACGCTCCGTGATTAAAAAGAAATTTACCGCGCATTCTCGCATGTAACATAATTCATCTTGCCTAAAAGAAAATCTACTTTGGAAGTTACGCTTCTAAAACCAACGTTGGCAATATTTTCTCGTGACTTGTTAGATATGTAAACAGTTGTAACGTCACGCTCATCGAAAGCAGTTTCTTGTTACAAAGTATTATACAGTCATCATCCTAAAGCCTTTGATACATTTTGGTGTCGGCAGACGCCTCAGAGTGCGCTGTTTTTTCTCGTTGTAAATGGCGCATTTCCTTTGCAAATAAAATTTTATTTTGGTGTTATTTTCTCACTTATGTTTTATTCCTGCAGTATTATTCTACGTAGCGAGCTAAAATAAAATTATTTGTTAGAGTATCAGTGCTCACCAGTCAAAATTACCAAAAATTAACTGGAAACCTAAACAAGGAAAAATTCCCGGCATTTTTTGGGAGACAATCTGAGCAGCCGTCTTCGGTTGTTTGCAGATAACGCTGTCGATAATCGACTAATAAAGTCATCAGAAAATCAAAACAAACTGCAAAACGATTTACAAAAAATATCTGAATGGTGCGAAAAGTGGCAGTGGACTCTGAATAACGAAAAGTGTGAGGTCATCCACATGAGTGCTAAAAGGAATTCATTAAACCGGTTACACGATAAATCAGTCTAATCTAAAAGCCGTAAATTCAACTAAATACCTAGGTATTACAATTACTAACAACTCAAATTGGAAGGAACATATAGAAAATGTTGTGGGGAAGGCTAACCGAAGGCTGAGTTTTATTGGTAGGACACTTAGAAAATGTAACAGACCTACTAAGGAGACTGCCTATACTACGCTCGTTCGTCCTAAAATACTGCTGCGCGGTGTGGGATCCTTACCAGATGAGACTGACGGAGTACATCGAAAAAGTTCAAACAAAGACAGCACGTTTTGTATTATCGCGAAATATGGGAGAGAGTATCACAGAAATGATACAGGATTTGGGCTGGAAATCGTTAAAAGAAAGGCGTTTTCCGTTGCTACGGAATCTTCTCAAGAAATTCCAATCACCAACTTTCTCCTCCGAATGCGAAAATATTTTGTTAACACCGACCTACATAGGGATGAACGATCACCACGATAAAATAAGACAAATCAGAGCTCGTACGGAAAGACATAGGTGTTCATTAATTCCGGGCGCTATACGAGATTGGAATAATAGAGAATTGTGAAGGCGGTTCAATGAACCCTCTGCCAGGCACTTAAATGTGATTTGCAGAGTATCAATGTAGATGTAGATTTAGATGTAGATTTTTAAACAATCTCGAATTCTTCCCGTATTTTTCCCGTTAGAAAAAATTCCCGCGTTTTTCGCGGTTGCTCCGGGGCGTATACACCTGGCAAAATAAAATTTTAACTTATGATTATATATTGAAATAATAGTGTTCCTGGTATGTGTCGTACAATAAAACGCTAATCTTCGATGTAGTTTTGTCAGATACTCACAAGGACAATGCTTCGTGAGTACCTATCAATTAATAATATTAATGATGTATACATACAGACTGAAACTACGAATGAAAATCTGTACCAAGGCCGGGATTCAAACACAGATCCCCTGCTCACTAGGCAGATGTACTAACTACAACGCCACCTGGCAGAGTGGCTTTGCGCAATTGCACAGTCTACTGCAGCACGCCTCTCTCCTCACTCCAAATTCCCATTCACACCACAGCCCAACAGGTATTCTACATCTACATCTACATCCATACGCCACAAGCCACCTGACGGTGTGTGGCGGAGGGTACCTTGAGTACCTCTATCGGTTCTCCCTTCTATTCCAGTCTCGTATTGTTCGTGGAAAGGATTGTCGGTATGCCTCTGTGTGGGCTCTAATCTCTCTGATTTTATCCTCATGGTCTTTTCGCGATATATACGTAGGAGGGAGCAATATACTGCTGGACTCTTCGGTGAAGGTATGTTCTCGAAACTTTAACAAAAGCCCGTACCGAGCTACTGAGCTTCTCTCCTGCAGAGTCTTCCACTGGAGTTTATCTATCATCTCCATAACGCTTTCGCGATTACTAAATGATCCTGTAGCGAACGCGCTGCTCTCCGTTGGATCTTCTCTATCTCTTCTATCAACCCTATTTGGTACGGATCCCACACTGCTGAGCAGTATTCAAGCAGTGGGCGAACAAGCGTACTGTAACCTACTTCCTTTGTTTTCGGATTGCATTTCCTTAGGATTCTTCCATTGAATCTCAGTCTGGCATCTGCTTTACCGACGATCAACTTTATATGATCATTCCATTTTAAATCACTCCCAGATAATTTATGGAATTAACTGCTTCCAGTTTCTGGCCTGCTATATTGCAGCTAAATGATAAGGGATCTTTCTTTCTATGTATTCGCAGTACATTACACTTGTCTACATTGAGATTCAATTGTCATTCCCTGCACCATGCGTCAATTCGCCGCAGATCCTCCTGTATTTCAGTACAATTTTCCATTGTTACAACCTCTCGATATACCACAGCATCATCCGCAAAAAGCGTCAGTGAATTTCCGGTCGTATCCACAAGGTCATTTATGTATATTGTGAATAGCAACGGTCCTACGACACTCCCCTGCGGCACACCCGAAATCACTCTTACTTCGGAAGACTTCTCTCCCCTGAACTACATTATGCGCGCGAACTACTACTGTTTACAACAAAACGAACCTTACTTTAAAAACACGTCCCGTATTTAACTATTAACGGTGAAGACATTCCAGTCCAGTAGCCGGATATCGGAATCTTTTCTGTAAGTAGTTGGACTGCTTATAATGTGGTGTCACTGCCAGACACCACACTTGCTAGGTGGTAGCTTAAATCGGCCGCGGTCCATTAGTACATGTTGGACCCGCGTGTCGCCACTGTCAGGATCGCAGATCGAGCGCCACCACACGGCAGGTCTCGAGAGACGTACGAGAACTCGCCCCAGTTGTACGACGACGTTGCTAGCGCCTATACGGACGAAGCCTTTGCTCTCATTTGCCGAGAGACAGAATAGCCTTCAGCTAAGTTAATGGCTACGACTTAGCAAGGCGCCATTAGCCTTACATAGTTTGATAGTTATCGTATGAAATGTCTCATCAAGAATGCTGTATTCACAACAAGGATAAATAAAAGTTAAGTATTCGAGGAGCTGCATACTTTTCTTATTAGAATTCACTACTTATCCTGTTCCAGAATTCACGCCCGCCTGCGTTAGATAGCGTGCATTTCGGCCTCCTCTATCTACAAGGTGTTGGCACATTCACTAACACATCATTGGCGACGAGGGAAAAGTGTTCTTTCTGATTGCTTACATTTACTTGTGTCATGGCTTCGCCAGATGTACTGTCCGAATTTTATCGCTTGCAGAATCAGCAGACGCAGGCGTTAGTGGATGCCCTGGGACAGCTCGCCCAGGGTCAACGTGCGCTGCAAACCGATGCGGCCGCCGCCGCTTCATCGCTACCGCAGCCACAACATGCCGTTGCGCTGTCCTTCCGTAATTTTGATTCAACCCACGAGACCTGGCAAGAATGGTCTCGACAGTTCGGCTTCCATCTAGCCGCCTACAGAATTCAAGGTAATGAGCGGCAGCCGTTTTTGCTTTCTTGTGTCGGTGTGTCTACCTACCGTGTGATAGTGAAATTGTTTCCCCGATGCGACGTCGCAACTCTGTCCTACGACGAAATTTTGTCTGCTTTAGATGCCTATTTCAAAGAAACAGTTAATGTAGTTGTAAAAAGGTATACGTTCTTTCGTACCAAACGTACGGCCGGTCAGACTAATAGGGAGTGGGTTGCAACATTGCAAGGACTTACTAGGGATTGTGATTTTGCATGTGAATGTGGACTTCCGTTATCAGATACTATGGTGCGTGATGCAATAGCACAGAACTTTTCTGATGTTCGCATACGGGAACAGATTTTGAAACTAGTTAATCCCTCCCTTCAACAAGTAATAGACATATTGGATAGGCAAGACACACTTGACTTTGCTCAGGAATCATTTGCAACTTCGCCAGCAATGTGTCGCATTGACCGGCCCGCCGGGCGCGCAGCACGGGACGCTAAACGGCCCTCGCGCACGTCTGCACAGCTGCAGCCTAGCTCGCAAACACGTGTGCCGCGTAAGCCTGCCAATGCAGTTCTAAAATCATGCCCGCAGTGTGCAACTAGACATTCGCGTGAACATTGCCCGTCACGCCAAGCTATTTGCTTTTACTGTCATAAGAAAGGACATGTTCAAAGTGTTTGCCAGAAAAAGCTCAGATCAGACAATCAAAACCATTCCAGGCCCTTTGCTTCGCGCCGGAATCGAACCAGGGACACTCAGGCTCGTGGACCTTCGCCCATGGACATTCATGTCGTTAATTCCACCCCGTCCAGTGCCACTTTATCTCACAGTGACTGTGTTCGTCCCACAAAAAGTGTGCGTCGACGTCGCCGGAACTCCCGTAAAGTCGCAAGTGCTTCTGTACCTGTATCAGTTCAAATTGCACGTGAAAGTCGCTCTTGTCGTCAGCAGGACAATAAACTTTTTGTAGACTTAGACTTTGGAGGCAAAGTGATACCATTCCAGCTCGATACTGGAGCTGCAGTTTCATTGCTCAATAAAGACACGTACAAACAACTGGGCAAACCTCCGTTGCGTGCCGCAAATGTTCACCTCAATAGTTACTTAGGACAGCAGATACCTGTGTTAGGACAGTGCAGCCTTCTTGCCACATACAAGGGACAAACAAAACTTGTGTCATTTTACGTTCTTCGTTCTTCTGCGGCAGTGAACTTGTTTGGTTTAGATTTATTTCAGTTGTTTAACTTGTCGATAGTCAATCAGGTCCTATCAGTGAATCAGACTTTGCCTTCAGCCAGTGTTTCTAGTCTATGTGAGGAATTTGCAGACATTTTTGCACCGGGCCTTGGTTGCGCTAAGAACTATACAGCACATTTGGAACTGAAAGTGAACGCGCAACCGAAATTTTTCAGAGCGCGCAATGTTCCCCACGCATTGCGTGATGAGGTCGCAAGAACATTACACGGTTTGGAATCTCAAGGTGTCATTGAACGTGTGCAGGCTTCTCTCTGGGCCTCACCCTTAGTAATTTTGCCCAAACCTTCCGGAAAATTGAGACTTTGCGTGGACTTAAAGGCCACTGTGAATCCACAACTTCTGACTGCATCTGTTCCTTTGCCCCGCCCAGAAGATCTTTTTGATAAATTGTGCCCGGGTAAATGCTTTTCGAAATTGGACCTCGCAGATGCGTACTTGCAAATACCAGTGGACGAGGAATCCCAGCGCGTATTGGTGGTTAACACGCATCTTGGATTGTACCGATTCAAAAGACTGCCCTTCGGGTGTGCATCCGCCCCTGCATTGTTTCAGCAATATTTACAAACTGTTTGTGCGTCGGTCCCTACTGCTGCGAACTATCTGGACGATATTGTGATCTCCGGAAAGACAGAAGCCGAACATTTAGCCAACCTACGAACGTTATTTCAAGTCTTGCGACAAAATGGTCTTCGCTTGAGGAAGGACAAATGTGTGTTTTTTGCTCGTGACTTACCATATCAGGGCCATGTCATAAATGCACAAGGCATACAACCGAGTCCAGAGCACCTCCGTGCCATACAGGAGTTACCTTCGCCACAGAACTTGAAACAGCTACAGAGTGTGTTGGGAAAAATTAACTACTATGCCAGGTTTGTGCCGCGCGTTTCTTCCATTTCAGCTCCACTTCATCGCTTACGCCGTAAAGGTGTTCCGTTCGTCTGGACGACGGAATGCGAACGCGCCTTTCGCCGGTTGAAATCGGCGTTGCTTTCAAATACTTGCCTTACGCCATTCGATCCTCAGAAACCCCTTCTGTTGATGGTAGATGCATCGGAATTCGGGATCGGTGCTGTGCTTGCGCACAAAGATGGATGGCATGATCGTCCTATTGCCTTTGCTTCAAAATTGCTCTCGTCTGCGCAACGCAATTATTCCCAGATAGAGAAAGAAGCTTTAGCTCTCGTGTTTGGTGTTACTAAGTTCCATGATTTCTTGTATGGTCGTCACTTTACCATCATCACAGACCACAAACCTTTGACATCGCTTTTTCATCCGAACAAGCCTGTACCTCCACGTACAGCGCAGAAATTCATTCGCTGGTCTCTTTTCCTCTCGCAGTACCGCTACGATATCTTGTATCGGTCCACTGCTAAGCACGGAAACGCTGATGCGTTGTCCCGTTTGCCTGTTGCTGAGGATAAAGCATTCGATTCTTCCGAAATTGCTTGCATGTTCATTGATGCGGAAACCGATGACGTGGTCAACTCGTATCCGATTGACTTTCGTCGTGTCGCTACGGCCACAGCTTCTGACCCTGTCCTTGCTACTGTTTTGCGTTTTGTTGCTACGCAATGGCCCTTGTCAAAGTCACAGATCGAGGATCCGCTGGTTCGCCGATTTTTTGCTCACAAGGAGACTTTTTGTACGACGTGGTGTTTTGTTGTTGCGTTCGGATAATGATCAATCCAGAGTCGTGGTCCCACGTTCGTTACAGTCCTCTGTCTTACGGCTTCTTCACCAAGGACATTGGGGTATAGTGCGAACGAAACAACTTGCTCGTCAGCACTGTACTTGGTTCGGAATCGATGCTGCGATTACGAATATGTGCTCTTCTTGCGTGGCGTGTGCCGAACAACAATCCGTCCCGCCGCGGAAATTCTTTGAATGGCCGAAAGCCACTTCCCCTTGGCAACGCTTGCACATCGATTTTGCTGGTCCATTCTGGAATGCTCGATGGTTGGTTGTGGTTGATTCTTTCAGTAATTTTCCTTTTGTTGTCCGGATGTCTTCCACGACGTCCTCTGCCACAATCCAAGCGTTGTCTGCTATTTTTTGCATTGAAGGTCTTCCCCAGACTGTTGTTTCCGACAATGGTCCACAATTCATGTCCGCAGAATTTCAGTCATTCTGCAAGGCCAATGGTATTCAACATCTGACATCCGCGCCGTTTTCGCCTCAGTCAAACGGTGCTGCTGAACGGTTGGTCCGGACTTTCAAGTCACAGATGTTGAAGCTGAAAGAGTTGCATTCTAGGGAGGACGCATTGTTGCTATTTTTGTCTTCGTATCGCTCTCAGCCTCGCGATGGTCGCTCGCCGGCTGAGTTGCTCCATGGTCGTCCTCATCGAACCTTGATGTCTTTGCTGCATCCGCCGCATCAGGTTCCAGTGCAGCGGCAGACTACTGCTTTTGCTCCTGGCGACGTTGTTTTCTATCGCAACTATCGCGGTTCACGGCGTTGGCTCGCAGGGCGCATTCTTCGCTGCCTCGGCCGCGCGATGTATTTGGTTTTGGGGGCCTCTGGTGAGGTGCGTCGGCATCTCAATCAGCTGCGCCTCTGTCGTCGCCTGGGTTCTGCCGCTCCCCGTCTGCTTTCAGCGACGGTGCCGTCCGGTCAGCGCCCTGGGGACCCATCTACTGGCTCGCCTCATCCCCAGGTGTTACCGACGCTGCCTTCCATTTTGCCTCATGGCGACGCGCCGCCGCCGCCGCCGCCTGTTCTCCCGCCGGCGCCGCCCGCAGTGGACGCGTCGCTGCAACTGCCTGGCGCCTCCCTGGGTCACGCGCCGCCCATCGCTTCCCGTGACCAGCTGTCCTCCACCATGGAACTCTTGCCCGCTCCGGACCAGATGTCGTCTTCGCCCGTCGGGTGCCCCGACCACATGGAGGTCGACCCTTCGGCCCCTCCTATCTCTCTACGGGCGCATACACCGCATGTTGACGTGCACCCTGGACTAGGTTTTCAGGCGTTTCTTAGCTCCCCTCGGACCGAATGGCCGGGTGCGGGTGGCACAGCCTCGCCTGTTGTTAGGCTCCCCATCCCATCGCATACGTCAACATGGGGTCCTCCCCACGGCGGGCGGAAGCCTTATAACACGACCGTTCGCCGATTTGCGGGGGAGGAATGTGGTGTCACTGCCAGACACCACACTTGCTAGGTGGTAGCTTAAATCGGCCGCGGTCCATTAGTACATGTCGGACCCGCGTGTCGCCACTGTCAGGATCGCAGATCGAGCGCCACCACACGGCAGGTCTCGAGAGACGTACGAGAACTCGCCCCAGTTGTACGACGACGTTGCTAGCGCCTATACGGACGAAGCCTTTGCTCTCATTTGCCGAGAGACAGAATAGCCTTCAGCTAAGTTAATGGCTACGACTTAGCAAGGCGCCATTAGCCTTACATAGTTTGATAGTTATCGTATGAAATGTCTCATCAAGAATGCTGTATTCACAACAAGGATAAATAAAAGTTAAGTATTCGAGGAGCTGCATACTTTTCTTATTAGAATTCACTACTTATCCTGTTCCAGAATTCACGCCCGTCTGCGTTAGATAGCGTGCATTTCGGCCTCCTCTATCTACAAGGTGTTGGCACATTCACCAACACATCATATAACTATCGAATTTTGAGTCGTGGGAAGCTAACCCTGTCTCACGGTTCAAAGCCAGACCGGTGACCCTTATTTAGACGGGACTAAAGTTTTACCGCTTGCTTTTTAGTTTAATACGTGTCATATAAGTACTACCCCTTTTTTGTACTACGAGCAGTACTTCTGTGTTTTGCAATTATGTTAAAGGCCAATTTGAGAGTTTTATTACTGATGAAGGCACTCATAGGAGTGCCGAAACCTAGGTCAAAAGACTCCTTTTTTGCGACAGAGGGCTGCTATTACTGTTAACTTCCGATTAAGACACACAGAAGAAATAAAGAAATTAGCTGCCAGTGGGCATTGATTTACATCAGTGGGGCAAGTTTTAAACTGAGGCGATGATGGCTAATGATCCCCTCAGTGCAAATGCACACCAGGTTCTAATTCTTACAGGAAGTGGCGAGATGCCGCGAGTGCTGAGGCTATTGAGTGAGGGCACTACATCAGTAGCGTGTGGTGTAAGTTGAGAACTTGAGTCTGGTGGTAGTCCATGTGGTTATGGTGACGACGCAATGGTCAGCGCATCTGCCTAATAAACAGAGGACCCAGGTTCGATTCCTGGTCTGGCCACTTCCCCATCGATTTAAATTAATGCCCTGTGGCAGTTAATATCTTCAAACTCTTTGTATCTTGGTTCATAGTGGCTGCAGGATCAAAATGGTTTGTGTATTCGTACATGTCCAAAAGAACGGAGACCACATATGTTTCTGATTAAATCTGAGGAGCAGTTAGTAGTGTATACTTTCCGGGATGTGAGGTCGTGGTCCAAGAACTTTTCTGATCCTTACGTTTCGTCCAGAACTGCGCTGGACTTCCTCAGAGGCGCTGCTCCGCTGAGTCTTGCCGACTGACTGGTCGGGTGTCTGAGAGCGCTCAGACACCCGACCAGTCGGTCGGCAAGACTCAGCGGAGCAGCGCCTCTGAGGAAGTCCAGCGCAGTTCTGGACGAAACGTAAGGATCAGAAAAGTTCTTGGACCACGACCTCACATCCCGGAAAGTATATCAACAGCCATGTCACCCGGTCGTGAAAGCCTTCATTCTACAGTTAGTAGTGTAACTTATCTCACACAAACAGCACATAGCCGAGTTGGTGGATTCAGACCACGACTGCACAAAAAGTGTGAGACGTCTTGTCCTGATACGTACCGCCAAATCACTCTTGAATTCACCTTTCGAAAGTAGTGGAATATCGCAATCCAGCTCCAAATCCGCCAACATTTGTCTGAATAATATTCTTAGTGACACACAGCATGGCATCAGATCCGGCTTGTCAACACCAAAGGAAATTGAAAATATTGTTTCATTTACACCATCGTCATTTCAATTTAAATTATCTGTTTTTGCTATAGCTGTTGATTTCAGCAAGACATCTGACTTGGTCAGCCGTAGAATTCTGCTGGAAAAACTGTGCTTCTATCGTTTTAGAGAGTCAGAACTATCTCTCGCCAGATCCTACCTGATTCACAGAAAACAAATTGTGCAGTTCAAAAATATGTCTTGGATATCACGCAGGACGTGCTATAGGATTCTGTGTTTCGCCCTTTACTCTTGATAAAATGTGTAAATCACTTGCCCAGCATTATACAGCGTGAAGGCATACACTGTGCACATGATGCAACTTTTTCTACAGCTGAGAAAGACTTTGGAGTATTAAAGCAGAAAGCAGGCACCTCAGAGCAGCCAGTAAATAGTTCCAAGTTCATGAATTGGGCATTAATCATGAAAAAACTGAATATTCTTTCTCGCTTATGTATTAAAGACGACTGTGCTTCAGCTAAAGTCCTTGTGATCCATTTTGACTTGAAATTAACATGGAAGAGTTATGCTGATTATACCTGTATTAAGTTAGCACATGTTACATATCTGTAAGGTAACTAAGGTCTTGTGATGGTCATAAGATATTGCACAATGCAAAGCGTGCCTTTTTCCACACTCACTTGACATATGCTCTTTTGTTATTGGGGAAATGTTCTCATTTGTCAAAAGAAGACAGTCAGATGCATTTGTCGAGTCAGAAAAAATGTGTCTCGTACACAATTTTTCAAAAAACTAAAAATATTAACTTACATACCTCTTTATACTGAGTTGTCCAATACATAGAAAGGAAAACCAACACAGTTAGATACTACAACAATCTGTCCAGAAACATAACACAAACCTAGACCTCCAACTCTATTAAACTTTTAAACTATTTAACATGTTGCTAGTATAGGCACACAATATGTCACTGAGTATGTTTAAAAACACCTTTCAGAAATGGCTTACAAAGAACTCCTCGAGTGCGAGGTCGCAAATTCAGTCTTTTAGTAATGCTCATTTGAAAATGTTGTGTTAACAATTATAACAGCAAAAATATTAGCTGCTAATGACCCACCATGTGCATTAGGAAGGCAAGAGAAAATTAGTGTCAGAGATCAACCTTTTGTGCGATGCATCTATTACGCTTTACAAAATGGACATTGTCAACATTCAAGAAATGTTCAAAACAAACCATTAACTTGCACTATGGATACCAAATGGAAAATAGCGCGCCACAGTGATCACTAAGATTCATGCCCTCAAGATCAAAGGCAAACTCCTTGGGAATTACAAATCACGCAGCACGTTCAACTAGGTATTTACTCTTAAAGAATGCATATAGAATCATATTGGTGCAAGAGGCTGATGAGAAATGGTAGAACGTGATGCCATGCAAGCGAATGCGAAACAGTCTGCCGTGGAGCTTATCGTCAAACTGGCTATCCTTTAAGTCACAGATGCAGACAGTGCGAAAATATGTTTTATAGGTACGGAAAAAACAAATATCCAGACGCTGAATTTGTCCAGAGGTTCCAGGTGATATGAACTGCAATGCCACACTCTTTTCAGGACGGATAGTCTGCTCTAAAGGCTTATGACTTTTATATGCAGACTGGCAAAAAAGCAAACTACACTCCTGGAAATTGAAATAAGAACACCGTGAATTCATTGTCCCAGGAAGGGGAAACTTTATTGACACATTCCTGGGGTCAGATACATCACATGATCACACTGACAGAACCACAGGCACATAGACACAGGCAACAGAGCATGCACAATGTCGGCACTAGTACAGTGTATATCCACCTTTCGCAGCAATGCAGGCTGCTATTCTCCCATGGAGACGATCGTAGAGATGCTGGATGTAGTCCTGTGGAACGGCTTGCCATGCCATTTCCACCTGGCGCCTCAGTTGGACCAGCGTTCGTGCTGGACGTGCAGACCGCGTGAGACGACGCTTCATCCAGTCCCAAACATGCTCAATGGGGGACAGATCCGGAGATCTTGCTGACCAGGGTAGTTGACTTACACCTTCTAGAGCACGTTGGGTGGCACGGGATACATGCGGACGTGCATTGTCCTGTTGGAACAGCAAGTTCCCTTGCCGGTCTAGGAATGGTAGAACGATGGGTTCGATGACGGTTTGGATGTACCGTGCACTATTCAGTGTCCCCTCGACGATCACCAGTGGTGTACGGCCAGTGTAGGAGATCCCTCCCCACACCATGATGCCGGGTGTTGGCCCTGTGTGCCTCGGTCGTATGCAGTCCTGATTGTGGCGCTCACCTGCACGGCGCCAAACACGCATACGACCATCATTGGCACCAAGGCAGAAGCGACTCTCATCGCTGAAGACGACACGTCTCCATTCGTCCCTCCATTCACGCCTGTCGCGACACCACTGGAGGCGGGCTGCACGATGTTGGGGCGTGAGCGGAAGACGGCCTAACGGTGTGCGGGACCGTAGCCCAGCTTCATGGAGACGGTTGCGAATGGTCCTCGCCGATACCCCAGGAGCAACAGTGTCCCTAATTTGCTGGGAAGTGGCGGTGCGGTCCCCTACGGCACTGCGTAGGATCCTACGGTCTTGGCGTGCATCCGTGCGTCGCTGCGGTCCGGTCCCAGGTCGACGGGCACGTGCACCTTCCGCCGACCACTGGCGACAACATCGATGTACTGTGGAGACCTCACACCCCAGGTGTTGAGCAATTCGGCGGTACGTCCACCCGGCCTCCCGCATGCCCACTATACGCCCTCGCTCAAAGTCCGTCAACTGCACATACGGTTCACGTCCACGCTGTCGCGGCATGCTACCAGTGTTAAAGACTGCGATGGAGCTCCGTATGCCACGGCAAACTGGCTGACACTGACGGCGGCGGTGCACAAATGCTGCGCAGCTAGCGCCATTCGACGGCCAACACCGCGGTTCCTGGTGTGTCCGCTGTGCCGTGCGTGTGATCATTGCTTGTACAGCCCTCTCGCAGTGTCCGGAGCAAGTATGGTGGGTCTGACACACCGGTGTCAATGTGTTCTTTTTTCCATTTCCAGGAGTGTATTTTGACCAGCTATTTGCCAAAGGCAGTGCTCATATCATAGTTTTACTTCTCTTACACCCATTTACCCCCTCTTGCTTTTTGTGACATAAAGATCACCTCCAACTTCTCACAGCGCAGTAAATAACTTTCCAACCACTTTACCATCCAGATTAACAGTCGGCATAATTGTATATGAATGTGTTAAGGCACTGATGTTAGTTGATCTAGATACAATTCTGTTGGAACCTCTAATTTCCAAGGTTCCTTTCATATGCATTTCCTCTACAAATCCCAATTGCTTGCAGCTGAAAACAAATTCCTTACGGAACGACAGGGTAAGTTTGCTATCTACAAATTTTTGGGCCAATTCCACAGTTTGTTGTGTAACATCAAGTTGACATTTTGATAGAAATTTCGTTATCTCAAGCCTTCTAATTCTGTAACACTGTTTGAAGCTCTGCAGCGATCCACTGCTTCCCTTGAAAATTACTGTAATCTGTCCTGTGCAATTTGATGCGCATAACATAGTATATCACTATCATGCAAATCCTGTAAATTATATTGAGCATCCTTGAAATGCGCAAACACCAGTTTTTCTGCTAACAAGTGTGCTTGTTCCCCCTTTAATATCTGTAGTTTTTTTATGCACTACAGGGTCATATTGCTGTGGACTTATTCGATATCTGTTCATAGCTGGTTTTTATATTCCATACAGGTAATTGTGTTTAATACCCGCTCCTTGGATAATTGTTGTCCTTTACTATGTTTCATTGGAGACGGGATTTGTGACTCCTTGTCCAACAACATGGTTCGGCACCTGTTTCCATATCACTTTCATTTGTTAAGCAGGTATCATCATCATCATGTACATTGTCTACACAGTAGAGCAAATACGACACCATGCATTCCACTGACTGATCTTGCAGAAATTTCAATATTTCATCTACCGCTTGTTTCACACTCTGCGAATTTTCTTGGGTTCCTTTCTCATGAAATGTCAACTTTGGGAAGTGTTGTTTTAGATATAACGCAGTCCTTGCTGTTTGTCGCCAATGCGTTGCTTTGTATAAACACCATAGCACTATTGTCAGTTACTCGTCGACTAAGTAGTTCGACTACGTTCCAGCCTACTGTTGCCATCAGCAGCCAATATTGTGGTTGCATGGTAGAAAATACATGGGGTGCTGAATGCTATAAACATAATTGGCCTTTAGCGGCCTCACACTCAAGGGGCTATTGTATAGAGTTCAAAATTTACGCTAAATATGGTCTTAGGCACTACTATAGTTTCATTTAGGATAAAAGAATGTTTGAATAGCTCATAAGTCTACTATCCTGTCAGATGAATGCCTCAGAAGTCATAATATTTTAGTGTCCAAGTGATGACTGCTGGGTTGTTTGGACGAACTTTAAATAAGTTTACCCCACTATCAAAGAAGAATTTCACATTTTGCATATTTATTATCAGTGTTCAAACTGATGATCAATTTTCATATGTTTAACTTCATACTTGTTAGGATACATATCTGTAAACCACTGTACTTTGAGGAATCTAACAAATTCACAAATGGCTGTAACACATGATACATATACGATAAGTATACACTCATGCTGTCTTTTACAACTGACTCTCCTAACGTTACTTAGTATAGACACAATGCAGACTCATTGTATAGACGACCTCTGAAGTCAAACTCTTTGAGTCAATAACTATTTGACCAGACTAATTATACAAATTTGACTGTATTCTATGGTAACTTTATTTGTATATCCCTTTTTTATTGATTAAACATCCATTTCATCATATCACTGAAATATCTTACACTATAGTCTATACAAAAATACTGCTATAAATAAATAGTACATTATAGTAAAGATAATTAAATACCATAAATATTTTAAGTATGTAATACAGTACAATACAATAGTGAAATGTGGTTATTATGAAAATAATACGATTAGACATATAGTACAAAAGATACAAAAAACAATATCTGGGTACATAAAAAGAAAGGGAAAACGTTTCTGTAGGCTTACTTTCAATTTTTGCGTTTCTTTGTCTTGGGGAAATTTACTGTGAAGTGATTTCCCAGTTTTGATTTGGACTGACAGCGGGTTAGTCCAAATTGCCTATTGGCAGATGTGCGTAAGACAGATTTTACAGAATGTTTAAATGTTCTAGACTCCTGAACTTTCTAATTACAACAGTTTACAAACTAGCACGTTATCTTAATCAAAAAATATGCTTTTGGAAATAAAAAAATTAGGGCTACAAGAAAATAATTATGGATGCTTGGGAAGATTACATTTTAAGCTTCAAGCATTCTCAAATTATTACAATAACAGTAATTTGGAATCAGGTATCTTCATAATTGTACAATCTTCATAAAATACAAGATATTTGTGAGATGGAAGAAAATTAGGTCTTTCAAATAAGTTATGTACCTAAATCTTAAACTCATTAAGTGGGGTCAAATTAACTATTTGCACTATCATTATCAGCCGCATGTAAGTTCTGTACTGAACAATATGAACATACAGCTCGTATAAGAGTTCGGAAATTTCATGTATATGTAATGCACGTATTAAAACTAAAATGAAATCAGAAAAAAATAGTATTTATGTTAGAACTGGGATTATGACAAGTGGGGCTACCCCACCTTTCTGTGATTCAGTGTGTTCCTTTGCTTTGCCCTCTAGGGATGGGGATTGGGATTTGTCTCATTAGAGAGTTTCAGGGAAAACAGCCACATTCTTGAGAAGTTTGTAAGGCATCTTGACAATATTTGTACCATACTGCCCTCTGTTGAATGATTATACAAATCAGTGCACTGTTAGCAGAAAAGAACTCCCTGAGAGAGCAGGCGTCAGGTTGAGTCTCATATCGGCTAACAGTGGCTCCCTCAGTCTCAAACATGCCAGCCCTATGTTGTGCCTGCCTCCTGAACTTAAAGTTACTGAACTGATACTCACTTCTGAGTATGTATTTAGGTGTGTGTGTGTGTGGGGGGGTGGGGGTGGGGGGTCAACTTCTGTGGACGAATATTCGTCAGGTGGTTGAAGATGTAATTTGTTGTTCTGAAATTAAGCATGGACTACATTGTGGAAAATAATGTCCATCCTTTTTTTAATCCAGACTGAATTATCAACTGTTTCTTAATTCTCAGAACAAATTCCACAAAATCATTCCTATGATTTCACTACCAGGATGTACAATTTTCTGAATGTGGCTCAGAATATATTTTTCTTAGCTAGAGCCTTTGTATGATGAAACTTGAGTTCTGAGATATGGTCAAGTGAAGTTATATATATATATATATATATATATATATATATATATATATATATATATATATATATATATATGACAGCAGTAGCCATTAAAAGAGAACCCTATGTCTCCAAAGACTTTGTGTGTGTATACAATGGATGACTGCTCTACAGTTTCTTTATTTGACACAGTGTTTCATTTTTAATTATTGTGCATACTTCATATGTAAAATAAGTATTACAGCATCTACAACCTCTAGTGCACTTAAAAAACATCAAATCTGAAATCTCAGTGTGCAAATGCAATGTGCTCTTTATGAGGAGGTAGGGCAGAAGTAGGTACGGAAGGAAGTAATTACGTGAAGTAACACTACCCAGTCATATTAATGTGACCACCTGTAAAAACCTCAAATAACCACCTTTTGCATCGCAAGGCCTGCAGGAAGGGTGTCAGTGAGGTTCTGGAAGGTACTGACAGACACACGCAACTGTGCCAACTCCAGATCCATGGGCAGCTGTGCTAGGTTTCTCCACTGATGATCCAAGGTGTGAACAGCCCGATTGAGATGACTCCTTACATTCTCGACTAGACTTAAATATGTGGAATATGGTGGCCAGGGGAGTATGGTAAACTCACTCTGGTGCTTTAGAACTACACATGTACATTACGAGCAGTGTGATACATTGCATTGTTCTGCCAGTAGATGAGATTGTGCTAGGGAAAAACAAACTGCATGTAGGGGTGGACACAGCCTCCAATGATAGATACATACTTGTCTTGATCCACTGTGCATTGTACACTCATGCTCATAAATTAAGGATAATTGCAGAATGTGGTGTCACACAACGTGGCTCTACACAAAACTGGCGCTAATAGCATAGGCACATAGGGAACACACACGACACAGATTTGTAAGTCCATGGGGTGATAAGCTGAGAAAACCGTCCTGAACACACATGTGTTACAACGTGCCACTGTTTCCTGCGCATATACCCCGACATCAATATAGGATATGATCACCATGCACACATACACAGGTTGGACAATGGCTTGGCATACTGCAGATCAAGTGGTCGAGCAGGTGCTGGGGTATAACCTCCCATTCTCACACCAGTGCCTGTCGGAGCTCATGAAGTGTTTTAGGGGTTTGAAGAAGTGCAGCGATACATCGACCGAGAGCATCCCAGACGTACTCGATGGGGTTTAGGTCTGGAGAACAGGCAGTCCACTCCATTTGCCTGAAATGGCCGTGCGTTATCATCCATCAGGAGGAAGGTGGGGCCCACTGCACCCCTGAAAAGGCAGACATACTGGTGCAAAATGATGTCCCGATACACCTGACCTGTTACAGTTCCACTGTCAAAGACATGCAGGGGTGTATGTGCACCAATCTTAATCCCACCCCACACCATCAAACCACGACCTGCATATAGGTCCCTTTCAAGGACATTAAGGGGTTGGTATCTGGTTCCTGGTTCACGCCGGATGAAAACCCAGCGAGAATCACTGTTCATACCTCGACTCGTCTGTGAAAATAACCTGGGACCACAGTTCCGATGCCCATGTACTGTGTTCTTGACACCAGGCTTTACGGGCTCTCCTGTGACCAGGGGTCAGTGGCATGCACCTTGCAGGTCTCCAGGTGAATAAATCATGTCTGCTCAGTTGTTCCAGTGGCTGCGGTAAGGTCCCAAGTAAGGCTATCTGCAGTACTCTGTGGCCGTCTCTGGGCACCGATGGTGAGATACCGGTCTTCTTGTGGTGTTGTACACTATGGACGTCCCGTACTGTAGCGCCTGGACACGTTTCCTGTCTGCTCGAATCGTTGCCATAATCTTGAGATCACACTTTGTGGACACGGAGGGCCTGTGCTACGACCTGCTGTGTTTGACCAGCCTCCAGTTGCCCTAATATTGTACCCTTCATAACATCATCAATATGTGTTCTGTGAGCCATTTGCAACACACAGTCACCATTAGTACGTCTGAAAACGACTGCACACTTACTCGCTGCACCATACTCTGACATGCACCTCTGCGTATGTGGACTGCTGCCAGGGCCACCGTGCACCACATGGTCATACCCCGAGGTGATTTAAGCCCACAAACCGTCCACTAGAGCGTTGTTTCTCCATGTATCAGCATTATCCTTCATTTATGAGCACGAGTGTTGAATGACAAGATCACACAGAGTATGTCACGACAACATTCCCCAATCTGTAACACATGCTTTCAGACTTTCGTGCTATACATGCCAACAGCCAACTGTCTGACGTAACATAAAATAAGACTACCTGTCACCACTCAATGGACGTCAAGTTGCGTGATGGTGTGCAAATTCCAGGCTCTGTCGCTGATTGGCAGTAGCCAGCGTGGGTCTGCAGAGGACCAAATAAAACAATGTTTGCTGAACAGTTGCTCAACAGTTACACACTAGCCACCCACACAGATCTCCATAGGTGTCATTCACTCCTTTCATCTGTGGGCCACGGGGCACCACAGCTGGGATGAGGCCAGTTTCAGACAGCACCATTTTGCCGCACAAGGTATACTTTACCCTTGGCAGCACACAGACAGTTTACAAACTTATCCGTTTCGGAAAAGCTTCTGCTCTTGGCCCCAAAGCAAAATATCGTGCTAGTTTGGACAATACAATGACTGCACTCTTCACCGCGATCCCCCGCCAACACGCTTCATACTGCCCCATACCGCTAGTTCTGCTACCTGCCGTCTGTTAATGGTTATCGCACATTGATGTCGAACATAGCAGTTGGTCACATTAATGTACTGCAACATGCATTATTAATAACATACTTACAGCAGGAGCTTTCTAAAATGTATACAAATGGTTCAAATGGCTCCGAACACTAAGGCACTTAACATCTGACGTCGTCAGTCCCCTAGACTTAGAACTACAGTACTTAAACCTAACTAACCTAAGGACATCACAAACATCCATGCCCGAGGCAGGATTCGAACCTGCGACCGTAGCAGCAGTGCGGTTCCGGACTGAAGCGCCTAGAACCACTCGGCCACAACGGCCGGCTAAAATGTATACAAAAAATATCTTCACCTCCACCTCCAGTAAATGAGTGAAATACTGTTAATATACCAGGAGCACACAAAAATTTACATTGTTTTCCGTGACATACGTGAAACATTCTCAGGCCAACAATTTCCTCTTTCTTCTCACCAATATGCACTCAAAGTACTGTGTTTAATGCAGTTCTTTCCTATACAGACGAAATGAATGACGTAGCCCAAACGAAATTGCTGAATTTTCCCCACAAACTTGTGTGTGTGTGTGTGTGTGTGTGTGTGTGTGTGTGTGTGTGTGTGTGTCGCTGTGAACAAAACGGCACACCATCTATGGCTTAGCCTAACGTGCAATTCCTCAAATCTGTATCTGCCGTTCTCTGACCTAGAGTCAGAAGTATGGGTATCTGCAGAAATTTTTCCAAGATGGGGCAAGATTGAAAGCTTGCAAGTTTGGAATATAACAGATATTCGGTGAATTATAAAACGTGCCCAGCAGCTAAATTTGACAAGAATTACACAAAAAATATTTTATCTCAGAAGATTGTTAGCATTTTAAGGTATATTACTATGGTACATAAATGTAACCTTATTTCATTAGTATATACAAAGCATATCTTTTATGTTATTAATATGAATGTGGTTGTCAGTTTTCACTGAATGGTCTGAAATTAGATCCTCATGTGTTTAACTGAAGGGTGTCCAAAAAGTTACGGAGTAAAGCAGAAAATATTCACAAAAATAATTCTCTCTTGCTCTAATAATGTTATGTCGAAACTACAAAATAAAAATTTGAGAAACCTTTGCATCCTGAAAAAAAGAGATAAAAAAGGCTCATTTAAGTTTGGTGCACATGTAATACAACACTGCTTCCATACATCATTTAAAGTACTGACATTAATGGTTCACTGTTTTACTGTCACGATTTCTGTTTTCTAGGGTCGACTGTCGTAACTTGCAAGCTTCCGTTCCTTCAATTTCAATTAAGATTTTAATAAAATGGTAAAGGTAATGTTAATCAGAACACTGCGAGGAGTTGTGGTCTAAATAACAATAGATTTATTCATTCTTAACATCACATGACAAAAAAAATGGCTAAAGAAACACCACACACACATTTTTATTTGACAAACGCTTTCAGTGATATGCAGTCTAGTTTAACAAAGTGGTCAGCTGGGGATCAACACCACACTAACCAGAACTAATCGCTTTATCTGACTTCATAAATGTCAATCTGTGGTCTGGCCCATACACTACACTACGAGGTGCATTCAAGTTCTAAGGCCTCCGATTTTTTTTCTCCGGACTGGAAAGAGATAGAAACATGCGCATTGTTTTAAAATGAGGCCGCGTTCATTGTCAATACGTCCCAGAGATGGCAGCACCGTATGGCAGATGGAATTTTACCGCCAGCGGCGAGAATGAGAACTGTTTTAAATACTTAAAATGGCGACGTTTTCCTTACTTGAACAGCGTGCATTCATTCGTTTTCTGAATTTGCGTGATGTGAAACCAATTGAAATTCATCGACAGTTGAAGGAGACATGTGGTGATGGAGTTATGGATGTGTCGAAAGTGCATTCGTGGGTGCGACAGTTTAATGAAGGCAGAACATCGTGTGACAACAAACCGAAACAACCTCGAGCTCGCACAAGCCGGTCTGACGACATGATCGAGAAAGTGGAGAGAATTGTTTGGGGGATCGCCGAATGACTGTTGAACAGATCGCCTCCAGAGTTGGCATTTCTGTGGGTTCTGTGCACACAATCCTGCATGACGACCTGAAAATGCGAAAAGTGTCATCCAGGTGGGTGCCACGAATGCTGAAGGACGACCACATGGCTGCCCGTGTGGCACGTTGCCAAGCAATGTTGACGCACAACGACAGCACGAATGGGACTTTCTTTTCGTCGGTTGTGACAATGGATGAGACGTGGATGCCATTTTTCAATCCAGAAACAAAGCGCCAGTCAGCTCAATGGAAGCACAGATTCACCGCCACCAAAAAAATTTCGGGTAACCGCCAGTGCTGAAAAAATGGTGGTGTCCATGTTCTGGGACAGCGAGGGCGTAATCCTTGCCCACTGCGTTCCAAAGGGCACTACGGTAACAGGTGCATCCTAAGAAAATGTTTTGAAGAACAAATTCCTTCTTGCACCGCAACAAAAACGTCCGGGAAGGGCTGCGCGTGTGCTGTTTCACCAAGACAACGCACCCGCACATCGAGCTAACGTTACGCAACAGTTTCTTCGTGATAGCAACTTTGAAATGATTCCTCATGCTCCCTACTCACCTGACCTGGCTCCTAGTGACTTTTGGCTTTTTCCAACAATGAAAGACACTCTCCGCGGCCGCACATTCGCCAGCCGTGCTGCTATTGCCTCAGCGATTTTCCAGTGGTCAAAACAGACTCCTAAAGAAGCCTTCGCCGCTGCCATGGAATCATGGCGTCAGCGTTGTGAAAAATGTGTACGTCTGCAGGGCGATTGCGTCGAGAAGTAACGCCAGTTTCATCGATTTCGGGTGAGTAATTAATTAGAAAAAAAATCGGAGGCCTTAGAACTTGAATGCACCTCGTACTATCAAGCAACTCTACTACTCCATAAAGAAAAATATGGTTCCAAAGAACAGGGTGCTGAGAAGCATGTATTGGAGCCCTATGCTGTAGCAGCAAATACTTTACTCTTCACAGGTCAGGGTGGCACACCATGATGCGGTCACCGAGTGGAGTCTTGGACAGCACCAATCTGTTGTTAACGGCACACGTGCGGAAAATATGCAAATACGCGGTCTTGCCTTCGGCTGATTCGGAACGCAGGTACTTCCGTTTGAGCCTCTGGATTCCAGTGTGCTGGTCTGCCAAACCAATTTGACTTTGTGCCATGACTATGCGTGATGGAATATGTCAAACGCTTAGATGGCCAACTCGAAATAAATAAGTAGACCCACACATCACATCACTCGTGTGTGTGTGTGTGTGTGTGTGTGTGTGTGCGTGTGTGTTTTGCAAGAAGCAGTACCTCTGACGGTACAAATGGTGACTGGCAGAGGCTCTAAGTGGCACACTAGCAAAGGACACAAGTCTCACTGTTTAGCTGTTCTTTACTAAAGTGCGCGTCATTTATGACGGCGGCCGAGTTTAGGTTCGTTCTGCGCATCTAACGTCACAAGACCCAGTCAGCCAATGAACAGAGAACGACGTTGCCAGAGCTCAACTGCAGTGCAGAGCACGGACGAGTGCCTTCAGTTTTAGAAACGTTCAGTCATAAATACAGTAATAGAACAAAAGCAGTGTCTTGATAGCAGACTTTCTTTTATAGAAAGTTTGGAAAAAGCATTCTTTATACCAATTGCTTCATATTCTATTAATTAATTAAACTAAACAAGCAATAAGCCTCCTAATTCAGGCGATAGGAAGGAAAGGTGTTTGTATCATTCTCACTAACCGCTTTTTCGCAATAAAGAACAGCGGTAATTGTTTATTTCCTATTGTACTTCGACGAAACGTGAGTAATTCATAATCATACAAACAGTGTTTGTCGGTATTTTGCGTGATATTTTAAAGTCCTCCGGGAGATGAAAAGAATGACAAGCTGCGTTAGCGTAATGGTTAAAGTGTCCGGCACGGTAGCTCAGCGTGTTCGGTCAGAGGGTTAGCTGCCCTCTGTAATAAAAAAAAAAAAAAACTGAGTTAATCGATCAACGACGAACTTTAACGGGTGTCTTACGACGTCCGCACCGACCAGATGCAACGAACAAAAGCGAACAAAATGATTAAAAAAAAAAGTGTATGGCAGCTAAGCGAATGGTTCTGAGTTCAAGCCTTGTTCAGTGCTTAATATTTTCTTTATTTAAAAACAATATCGAAGTGTCTTACTTCATGAATTTTATTCGTTTGAATGTGATTTTTTGAAATTTCTAGTGGCAACTAAAGTCGACCACACGGAAAGTATACACTATGGACTTTTTTACCTCTGCAAACTCTTCAAAATTTCGTGCAATGGTTTACTACATCTAATGCTGCACAATAACTGCGTTGAACCTCGAAACAAAATTAAGTCATTTATGGGGGGAAGGTATCAGTCAAGAAGATGTGTAAAAATAAAATTTTTGGGCCAAATAGTTTTTGTGAAATCGAATGATAAAGTGTGTCAAAGCAATCAAAACACCATGTGTCTGCACAGGCGACCAATGCAGTGATGAAAAAACCGCTCACAGCGCGGAATGCAGGAAGCACGTCTCTGTAGCAGCGAAAGGGTTAATGCGGCCGTGGTGGCTTTACTTCATAAACTGCGCCCTCCCCCCTAAACCTAAGTTTGCGAACTATACTATGGCGCTGCTTCTCTTGGCGTGTACAACTGGCAATGCAGCAATCTCCCTCGTCTGGGCGGGCATGCGCGAACCGCCAAGATAAAAGAATTGAACTATAGCAAAGAGCCAGTACAAGAGAGATCTCTTTCTCTCAGCTTTCCTCGCCAGCTCGATACCGTAGCGAATTTACATGCTTAGACTACGCCCACTTTACCACAAGTAAATCACGAGCTGGAGCTCGCCATACGAAGATGGGAGACCACCCACTGCTCTGCATACACAGATTTTACCAACCAGCGACTTAAAAAATTAATTGGGAGAAAAGGAAAAAAAGGTTCAGCATTGCGCCCTCTTCCCCACAAGTTTACGCCATGTCTTTGCTAAAAGCGTCACCTGGATGGAACCACAGCCCTCCATTTAAAAAGATCGTTATCCCTCCTGTTGCATCCACTTCGAACCTTCAAAGAATGGCCATGAACTCGCTAAAAGCCTCGTGCCTTCACAAATATGTTTTGTAGCAGAGTCTGGACACCTGGGCATCACTGCCCTGTCCCAAGGAATTTCCAGAAACTCACAGCCGTGTCATCCACTTCCTACCTAACAAGGGCCCATGCTCTACTTTATCACTGGTCATCAGTTTGGACAAAGCTCTGCCCATAGCAGCAGCGACTCTTCGGCGCTAGTCAGCCTACCTGGGCATAACCGCCGACCAACTGGCGCCATCCAGCGTGTCTGCACAGTGAGACCGAGGAACTGAGCAGTGCGCAAACGTTTTCACCCAGGTTCTGCAGGAAAAACGCTCTCCTCTGCCCTCAGCCGCCATATGCGGAAGTCACCCACTGGGATTTTTTGTGATCTATCAAAGGCTTTTGATTGTGTAAATCATGGAATACTTCTAGATACGCTCAAGTATTCTGGTATGAATGGCACAGTGCTCAACTGGTTTAAATCATACCTAACTGGTGCAGAAAGTTGAAATAAACAGTTCACATAATATGCAAAAAACTGGGGAACAATCAAGAATAGGGTGCCGCAAGGTTCGGTCTTGGGTCCTCTGCTGTTCTTAATATATATTAATGATTTGCCAATCTATATTCACGAAGATGCAAAGCTGGTAGTTTTTGCAGATGATACAAGTATAGCTATTACACCCGACAGATAAGAATTAACTGGTGAAATTGTAAACGATGTTTTTCATAAAATCATTAAGTGGTTCTCTGCAAATGGGTTCTCATTAAACTTTGACAAAACATAGTATATACAGTTCCACACAGTAAATGGAATGACCCCATTAATAAATATAGACTTCGATCAGAAATCGGTAGCTAAGGTAGAATATTCAAAACTTCTAGGTGTATACATTGATGAGGGGTTGAACAGGAAAAAACACACTGAGGATCTTCTGAAACGTTTGAGTTCAGCTACTTGTGCTATTAGGGTCATTGCAAATTTCGGCGATATACATCTGAGTAAATTAGCTTACCATGCCTAGTTTCATTCTCTGGTTTCGTATGGCATCATATTCTGGGGTAACTCATCATTGAGTAAAAGAGTGTTAATTGCACAAAAGCGTGTAATCAGAATAATTGCTGGAGCTCATCCAAGATCATCCTGCAGACACTTATTTAAAGAGCTAGAGATCTTCACTGTAGCCTCATGTGTATATATATATATTATGAAATTTGTTATTAACAATCCGAACGAATTCAATAGCAGTGTACATGGTTACAACACTAGGAGAAAGGATGATCTTCACTACTCAAGGTTAAATCTAACTTTGGCTCAGAAGGGGGTAAATAATGCTGCCACAAAAGTCTTTGGTCACTTACCTAATAGCATCAAAAGTCTGACAGATAGCCACACAGCATTTAAAATTTCTTAATGGCAATTTCTTAATGGCAGTTTCTTAATGGCAACTCCTTCTACTCATTAGATGAATTTTTGGATATAGTAAGTGGGTAATTTCCCAACTTCCAAAAAATAAATAAATAAAAAATTGAGTTTCATGTAATATTTTGTCTAATGTAATATCTTGTATAGACACGTTTTATTATCCTGAAACGTTCCACATCATTACGAAGTGTCGTATTCATGATCTATGGAACAAGTACTAATCTAATCTATGCTTTTACTGCAGTTGTTTAACTCTGCACCCTCTTCCTTTGTACGCAGGTAGATCTTACCGCTATTCCTTCATTAGAGCACACAAGCAAGAGTGTTAACTACTGCCAACCATTTCATCATATGCATGAAGTCGGATCATATCAAATATAGCATCCAAGTAATAAAGTTAATCTTCCTTAAGAACGTTAAGCAGCATGACACCGTATCAAAAGTGAGTGTGCCCTGCAATCTCTCAAACTGATGTTGGACAAAATGAATGTTGAAAGCTACACTACTGGCCATTAAAATTGCTACACCACGAAGACGACGTGCTACAGACGCGAAATTTAACCGACAGGAAGAAGATGCTGTGATACACAAATGATTAGCTTTTCGCAGCATTCACACAAGGTTGGCGCCGGTGGCGACACCTACAACGTGCTGACATGAGGAAAGTTTCCAACCGATTTCTCATAGACAAACAGCAGTTGACCGACGTTGCCTGGTGAAACGTTGTTGTGATGCCTCGTGTAAGAGTGAGAAATGCGTACCACCACGTTTCCGACTTTGGTAAAGGTCGGATTGTAGACTATCGCGATTGCGGTTTATCGTATCGCGACATTGCTGCTGGCGTTGGTCGAGATCCAATCACTGTTAACAGAATATGGAATCGGTGGGTTCACGAGGGTAATACGGAACGCCTTGATGGATCCCAACGGCCTCGTATCACTAGCAGTCGAGATGACAGGCATCTTATCCGCATGGCTGTTACGGATCATGCAGCCACGTCTCGATCCCTAAGTCAACAGATGAGGACGTTTGCAAGACAACAACAATCTGCACGAACAGTTCGACGACGTTTGTAGCAGCACGGACTATCAGCTCAGAGACCATGGCTGCAGTTACCCTTGACGCTGCATCACAGACAGGAGCGCCTGCGATTGTGTACTCAACGACGATCCTGGGTGCACGAATGGCAAAACGTCATTTTCTCGGATGAATCCAGGTTCTGTTTACAGCATCATGATGGTCGCATCTGTGTTTGGCGACATCGCGGTGAACGCACATTGGAAGCGTGTATTCGTCATCGCCATACTGGCGTATCACCTGGCATGATGGCATGGGGTGCCTTTGGTTACACGTCTCGGTCACCTCTTGTTCGCATTGACGGCGCTTTGAACAGTGGATGTAACATTTCAGATGTCTTACAACCCGTGGCTCTACCCTTCATTCGATCCCTGCGAAACCCTACATTTCAGCAGGATAATGCACGACCGCATGTTGCAGGTCCTGTACGGGCCTTTCTGGATACAGAAAATGTTCGACTGCTGCCCTGGCCAGCACATTCTCCAGATCTCTCACCAATTGAAAGCGTCTGGTCAATGGTGGCCGAACAACTGGCTCGTCACAATACGCCAATCACTACTCATGATGAACTGTGGTATCGCGTTGAAGCTGCATGGCCAGCTGTACCTGTACACGCTGTCCAAGCTCTGTTTGACTCAATGCCCAGGCGTATCAAGGCAGTTATTACGGCCAGAGGTGGTTGTTCTGGGTACTGATTTCTCAGGATCTATGCACCCAAATTGCGTGAAAATGTAATCACATGTTAGTTCTAGTACGATATATTTGTCCAATGAATACCCGTTTATCATCTGCATTTCTTCTTGGTGTAACAATATTAATGGCCAGTAGTGTATATTTATTCAGGTTGATTAAGTAGAGTCCAGGGCCAATATATACTAGGTGTTGAAGTATGGAACCGGAATTTCCCTATAGATGGTGCTAGCCGTCAGTGTAGGAGGGACAGTGAGACCGCGTCTGCAGCGCCATCTGCTTCCTTTAACGGCGGTCGACGAATGTCAACACACAGTAACCCAAGTTCCGTACATCGGTATCTGTTTCAAACCCATAAACATGTAGAGTTCTGTGTCTACGAACTACGATTTGCGGACAGCATTCGTTTTCTGTTGCCATTTGAAGAAAACTGCTGCAGAATCGCATCGAATGCTTCTGGAAGCTTTCGGCGAACATGCTCTTGGGAAAACACAGTGTTTCGAGTGGTTCAAAACATTCAGAAGTGGTGATTTTGACGTGACAAACGACGAGCGCGGGAAACCACCGAAAAAGTTGGAAGACAACGAATTGCAGGCCTTATTGGATGAAGATGATACTCAGACTCAATAGGAACTCGCGGAACAGTTGATTGCGACGCAGAAGGCCGTTTCTCTTCGGTTGAAACCTATGGGAAAGGTGCAGAAAGTGGGAAAATAGATTCCGCATGAACTGAATGAAAGACACGAGTAAATCGAAAGACCGCTTGTGAAATTCTGCTCGCCAGATACAAAAGAACGTCGTTTCTCCATCAGTGACAGGTGACGAAAAATAGATATATTTTGAGAATTCTAAGCGTTGTAAATCATGGGTTAATCCAGGCAAACCATCTACATCCACTGCAAGACCAAATAGCTTAGGAAAGAAGACAATGCTCTGTGTTTGGTGGCATCAGAACGGTGTTATCTGTTATGAGCGGCTAGAACCTGGTGAAACCGTTAACACTGATCGCTACCAACAGCAAATGATCGATTTAAATCGAGTATTACGTGGAAAACGACCGAAATATGGAAAAGCAACAAGTCATATTGCTCCACGATAACGCCCTATCACACACAACAAAACGAGTCAGGGAAACAATCGAGGCGTTCATTTCGGAAATACTATGGCATGTGGCTTGTACTCCAGACTTGGCTCCATCCGATTATCATCTTTCTGCATCACTGGGACAAGCTCTTGCTGAACAACGCTTCAATTCGTTTGAAAAGGTACGAAAATAGCTCGCTGAGTGGTTCGCTTCAAAAGAAGAACTGTTTTCTTGTAGTGGCATTCATAGTCTGCCGGAGGGGTGGGAGAAATGTATAAATAGATTATTTTGAATAAAATATTGTGTATTAGTTTGGAACAACAGACGTGTAATTATTGCAACCAAATTCCAGTTTCATACTTCTATACCTGGTAACTGGACAAATGTAGTGAAACATCCAAAAACCACCCTCAAATTTGTCAGTAGTATCAAGTTTAGCAGCCTTGGTCAGCACCAAGGTAATTCTCGCCCCTCCGGTTTAGCAGATCACTGTGCAGCTTGCCATTCGGAATGCAGAATTCGTAGGTATGTGAATGTATTGCACCGAACACTGGACAGCACATTTTCCTCCTCGAAATTCTACACTTGTTTTCCTTTTGACGGATATGTTTGGAATTAAGTATAGACGTACACACTAGAATACAGCACGTCTGCGTTCTTTCGAGTGTACTAGATAGATCCCTTGTGCACTAAACCTCGTGCCACGTGCCCACAGTAAATTTTTAGTGAAGTTCAACTTTTCTTTTCATTCGTGATTGCAAGAGACAAACCTTTTTCGGCATACCTTTGTTAAGAGATGCGTAGGACTTTCTCCTCCGTGTTCCGTACTGTTTTCGTGTTGGTATGTCTCGTAGCAGATAATCTAGAGCATCGTAAACATTCGGTGATTCAAAAAGTCTATGTGGCTACGACTGGTTTTGAGGGTGACAAATCCACTTCACTTTGGCACTTACCAAGAACTACTGAACCACTTTGTACGACAGCGGAAAGATTCGTACTTTGTCGGTAGAGTACGCAACGTCATTTGTTTCATATTACAATTAGTTTACTGCACAGTGTAATAATAGCAAAGAAGCTTTCCTGACTACGTTGAAACTGGATCCTAATACTTAATATTTGATAGAGAGAATGACGTAGTTTTGCGCCAAAATGTTGGCCAGTCCCTAGAATCTCCGATTTTTACAGTAGATACGGCTTCATACCTCGTCTGGTTCATCACCCAGCCAGCGAACCTAAAATGACTTATGGCATTACCATTCTCGCTATCTGCCTCCCAGTGCACCGCTGTAGCGATCTGTATCAGTGCTCACGATCGCAACTTATTCAACTTAACACGCAGCGTTCAGATTCGGTACAAAAAACAGCAAACAGGTGGTGTTTGACGTAAGAGGAACTTCATGTGCTGATAAACGTAACCCGTGAAAGTATAAAGGAAATGTAGTTAAATTACACAAAGGAAGAGTTGAAATGGACTTAAACATTCATTTACAATGAAAAACACATTTGTAGAAGACGCTGAAAGTGACCCCCTCCAACATCCTTAAGGGGAGCCGGAGGTGCCTATATTGCCCATGTTAAAATCACTAAGTTTGAGGAACATTTGTGAATAAACTACCAAATAGAAAAATTTGAATTTTTTTTTACATATAGAGTGGTTTAGTATTGCAGTTATGACAGAGGGATTTTGGAGTATCTTTTCTAGTTTCCTTCCAATTATTTTTTTTATTAATGACCCAAATTTTTTTTACAAATAATTGCTTTATAATTAAACTGAAATGAAACTACTGAACATATTGCCAAATGGCTGTGTTGCAATGTAAGTTTGACCACTAGGAGTGCTGTATAAAAATTTCATCTCTCTAGCTCGAGTGGATTTTGAGAAAATGTCCCTTATATTCGAAAAATTCTAATTTACGGGAAATGGCTATCAAAGTTTCTCAATACATTCCTGCACTATAGGATGGATTATCAGGGTCTTCTTCTTCTTCATCCTCCAAAAGCTTCCTCTTCTGTCTTCTTTTCTGGCCTGTTGTTCCATCATACTTCATATGCCTTTCTCTTCTTTCTGCTCCTGTTATCCTTTCTCTGTCAATATTTCTTAGTGCTCGTACAGTGTTCACCCCAGCTGTAAATCCTAATGCCTTCAGAACTTCACACTTCTCACTGTTCCTTTGGTTGTAGGTTGCTATTGCATCATAAATGCCAAAGTGCAGTGTTTTTATGCTTACAAACGCCCTTTTAGGAATCACTTTCCAAATCAAATTGTTTACGCTCTCATTAGGATTCTGCGTCTTTCCGTGTAGACATTTGTGTAACAATTCTGGCTGTGCTAAGTCATGAAAAATTGGTTTTATTGTTCCCTCCTGATTCTTGTACATACTGCATATTACCCGCTTTACACAAGAAGTATAATACTACCAACAACAGGCGCAACACTGAACTAATTCGAAACGGTAAACAGCAAAGAGACGATGTTCCGCGCTCTTATTCATTGTAGTATCGCAACTTGGTATTGGTGTTAATTTTCTTTTCCCTACGTTCTTCCTCTTCTTATATACACGGTTACTAAAACGTGGCATCGTAACCAGAACAAAAGTGTACGACAATATTAAATGGAGCAAGATGTTCGAAATTCTGAGGAAAATAGTAGTAAGCTGTAAGGAAATACGGGTAATATTTGTCAGAAAACAATGTAGCCAACCCTTGCACACTCGCTGTATGCGTAACATCAGGCGCTGTATGCGTAACAGGCCGAGAAAATCCCAAGCAGTTCGCCAGGAAGTCACGAGAGGGTGTTAGATGCATTCAGCGGCCGCCCATTTCCTCTGCAGGCGTGGGGGAAAATGGTAATAACTCCACTTCTAGGGCGAGTAGAACAATAATTCAAAGTTTACATTAAAGAGGAATGTTCCAATTAATTTTCGGTAGAAAAAAAAATCGTCATTTTTTGGATTTGACCACCTCCGGCTCCCCTTAAACTGTTGATCACATCTAAGCATACTCCGATACACCAGGCGTAAAGTTCGAATATCGATGGCGGCTGATGCTTTCAGTTCCTGTATTGTGTGTGGATTTGTTCCATAGATCTTGCTCTTCAAGCGTCTCCACAGGAAAAAAAATCTCAATTTTGTTAGATTGTGCGAACGCGGTGGTCATAATGTTTGCTGATAGTTCGTTCCTCAGTGAAGACATCGTGGACCCGTTCCAGGGATACCTTAGACTTGTGGCATGTTGCCCCATCTTGCTGGAAGAAGCAGTATTGTCTTTCATATTCAGCGAGTTGAGCACAAAATGTATCAAAAACATCCATAAATGCAGCTGCGTTGAGGGTATCGTCAGAAAATATC
Source organism: Schistocerca nitens (assembly GCF_023898315.1). NCBI lineage: Eukaryota > Metazoa > Arthropoda > Insecta > Orthoptera > Acrididae > Schistocerca > Schistocerca nitens. Next base: position 62,994,042 of record NC_064623.1, on the reverse strand, counting down.
GGTCCAATGACGCGCGTTCCTGTTACACAGCACCGAACGCCGATTTTTTCATCATGGAGTGGTTGCTGACACACGATGTTAGGGTTCTCTGTTGCACAGTATCTCGTCTTCTGCGAATTCACGTGACCGGAAAGATTAAACCACGCTTTGTCACTCGTGATGTAATGGAAAAGGGTCTGACAAACCATCGTTGATGTTGTGAAATTTAAAATTTTCCCGGCGAACTAGACGGACTACCCTTACGGCCAATAGTGAGTAATATTGGGGCCCCCACTTACGATTTAGCCAAACATCTTGCATCCTTGCTGAGGCCATTTGTGGGCAAATGTCCACATCATATACGTAACTCGGCCGATTTTATTAACAGACTGGGGGCTCTCCGCCTAAGTACTTCTGATCTTTTAGTTAGTTTTGACGTGGTGTCTCTTTTTACAAAGGTACCTCTTGCAGACTCCTTGGCACTGATTGGCAATAAGTTTCAGGTGGGGATCACTGCTTTGTTTCGCCACGCTCTCTCCTCAACATATTTTATGTTCAGCCAAGAATATTTTGAACAAATTGACGGCGTCGCCATGGGTAGCCCCTTGTCTCCCTTGATGGCCAATCTTTTTATGGAGGATTTTGAGGAGAGAGCACTTTAATCAGCAGCCCTCAAAGCAATTGTTTTTTGGAGGTACGTGGATGACACTTTCGTAGTGTGGTCTCATGGAGAAGAAAAATTAATGGAGTTTTTACATCACCTCAACTCCATTCATGAGAACATTCGGTTTACCATGGAATTAAAGAAAAATGGTTGCCTCCCTTTCTCGGATGTGCTAGTTAGACCGAAGAGTGGTGGCTCTCTGGGGGCATTCGGTTTATCGAAAGCCCACATATACTGATCTGTATTTACATTCGTCCAGCTGCCATCACCCATCGCAAACAATGAGTGTAGTTAAAACACTTGTACACAGAGCTCATGTTGTGTTAGATTCAGATAGTTTGCCTGAAGAGCTTGCCCATCTGAAGAGGGTTTTCAAAGAGAATGGATATTCTACCCGGCAAATTAGTAAGGCACTTGCAATTAAGCCAAAGAAACAGGGAGTGGCGAAAGAAGAGAGCACGCCTACTAAAGCTTTAGCTTTTCTTCCCTTTTTTGGCAACATTTCCTTCAAAATTGCAAGAAGTGAAAGTAATTTTCCGTCCACCATCGAAGATTTCCGACCCGCTGGGATCAGTGAAAGACGATCTGGTATTGCGGAAGGCTGGAATTTATAAAATACCTTGTCAGTGTGGCATGTCATATATAGGACAAACATTGCGAACAGTAGAAGAACGTTGCACTGAACATCAGCGCTGTACTCTCCTTTTGCAGCCTAGCAAGTCTGCAATTGCTGAGCATTGCATTTCCACTGGACACTCAATGGAGTATAAGACAACAATTTTGGCCACAGCAACATCCTTTTGGGATTCCGTCATAATAGAATCAGTGGAAATTCGCATGACAGACAATCTTATGAACCGTGACAATGGCTACCAGCTAGATAATGCGTGGAACCCCGTCATCTCTAAGATCTGCTCCAGACGAAGACGCCGGACTACTCCGATGGCCGCGGCAATTGACAACGCCGAAGACAGCTGAGTTCTGCAGTTCCACCAGCGAGGGCGCTGCTGGCGGGTGGTGTGGTTCGTCTCTCCATACGATTTTCACGCATGCGCGGAATACTCGCTGCACGCTAAATATTATGGGAACGGAGGGCATCTTCGTCATTCTCCGATGGCTCACCTGAGGATGGCTGGCAATTGGATGGAAATTAACGATGACTGGCTGCAAGCCCGAAATCTTTTTGAATACATTGTTGATGTTATTCAAAAGCCACGGGCAGCAATCTACATGTTTCTGTCATCTTCCTGTAATTGCCGCACAACCGTCACACGATGTATGGCTTCCAGTTAACACTATGCCGTCGGTGTCGTGTGGGAAATAGTGGTCAACGGCCGGCGACACCACAGTGGTGCCGTGTGCTTTGTATCGCGCAGCAGCCGGCGACACCACAGTGGTGCCGTGTGCTTTGTATCGCGCAGCGGCCGGCGACACCACAGTGGTGCCGTGTGCTTTGTATCGCGCAGCAGCCGGCGACACCACAGTGGTGCCATGTGCTTTGTATCGCGCAGCGGCCGGCGACACCACAGTGGTGCCGTGTGCTTTGTATCGCGCAGCGGCCGGCGACACCACAGTGGTGCCATGTGCTTTGTATCGCGCAGCGGCCGGCGACACCACAGTGGTGCCGTGTGTTTTGTATCGCGCAGCGGCTGGCGACACCACAGTGGTGCCGTGTGCTTTGTATCGCGCAGCGGCTGGCGACACCACAGTGGTGCCATGTGCTTTGTATCGCGCAGCGGCTGGCGACACCACAGTGGTGCCGTGTGTTTTGTATCGCGCAGCGGCCGGCAACACCACAGTGGTGCCGTGTGTTTTGTATCACGCAGTGGCCGGCGACACCACAGTGGTGCCGTGTGCTTTGTATCGCGCAGTGGCTGTATCTTTTACATTCTGTTGGTGTTTTGTTTAGGTAACAGTAAGTTACACATGTCAAGTTTTCTCTTTTTATAAGTACTTTGGGCCCTTTCATGACAGGAGACGAAAGAGACGATACGATTATTTGCGATGAATGTGTGGACGTCTTGTATGCACGTTCCAGACGACACTATATATATATATATATATATACTCCTGGAAATTGAAATAAGAACACCGTGAATTCATTGTCCCAGGAAGGGGAAACTTTATTGACACATTCCTGGGGTCAGATACATCACATGATCACACTGACAGAACCACAGGCACATAGACACAGCCAACAGAGCATGCACAATGTCGGCACTAGTACAGTGTATATCCACCTTTCGCAGCAATGCAGGCTGCTATTCTCCCATGGAGACGATCGTAGAGATGCTGGATGTAGTCCTGTGGAACGGCTTGCCATGCCATTTCCACCTGGCGCCTCAGTTGGACCAGCGTTCGTGCTGGACGTGCAGACCGCGTGAGACGACGCTTCATCCAGTCCCAAACATGCTCAATGGGGGACAGATCCGGAGATCTTGCTGGCCAGGGTAGTTGACTTACACCTTCTAGAGCACGTTGGGTGGCACGGGATACATGCGGACGTGCATTGTCCTGTTGGAACAGCAAGTTCCCTTGCCGGTCTAGGAATGGTAGAACGATGGGTTCTATGACGGTTTGGATGTACCGTGCACTATTCAGCGTCCCCTCGACGATCACCAGTGGTGTACGGCCAGTGTAGGAGATCGCTCCCCACACCATGATGCCGGGTGTTGGCCCTGTGTGCCTCGGTCGTATGCAGTCCTGATTGTGGCGCACACCTGCACGGCGCCAAACACGCATACGACCATCATTGGCACCAAGGCAGAAGCGACTCTCATCGCTGAAGACAACACGTCTCCATTCGTCCCTCCATTCACGCCTGTCGCGACATCACTGGAGCCGGGCTGCACGATGTTGGGGCGTGAGCGGAAGACGGCCTAACGGTGTGCGGGACCGTAGCCCAGCTTCATGGAGACGGTTGCGAATGGTCCTCGCCGATACCCCAGGAGCAATAGTGTCCCTAATTTGCTGGGAAGTGGCGGTGCGGTCCCCTACGGCACTGCGTAGGATCCTACGGTCTTGGCGTGCATCCGTGCGTCGCTGCGGTCGGGTCCCAGGTCGACGGGCACGTGCACCTTCCGCCGACCACTGGCGACAACATCGATGTACTGTGGAGACCTCACGCCCCACGTGTTGAGCAATTCGGCGGTACGTCCACCCGGCCTCCCGCATGCCCACTATACGCCCTCGCTCAAAGTCCGTTAACTGCACATACGGTTCACGTCCACGCTGTCGCGGCATGCTACCAGTGTTAAAGACTGCGATGGAGCTCCGTATGCCACGGCAAACTGGCTGACACTGACGGCGGCGGTGCACAAATGCTGCGCAGCTAGCGCCATTCGACGGCCAACACCGCGGTTCCTGGTGTGTCCGCTGTGCCGTGCGTGTGATCATTGCTTGTACAGCCCTCTCGCAGTGTCCGGAGCAAGTATGGTGGGTCTGACACACCGGTGTCAATGTGTTCTATATATATAATGAAAGTGAAGCAGAATCGTCGGAAGGTAGTGAAATACGTCCAAGAAGAATCTGGCAAATGCTACGGTTGCCAACTGATTCGGCTGATTCAGACTAAGAAGACAGTGCACAGTGGTCAGACTTTGATTTACCGAGCGCCAATAATAAATTTGAAGGATCTCTGGGTCCAAACATATTGCCCCAAGATACAGTGAGCGTCGAGGATACCGTAGAATTATATATTGGGAACGATCTATTTGAATATATTAGCAACTAAATCAACAAGTATTACAGTCAAAATTGCAATATAATGAAACTGGATAAAAGAATTCCATATCTGTCTAAGTAACTGGACCCGAACTTAGAAAATGGTTTGAGCTTGCTATCCTTATGGGAACTGTAAAACAAGCAAGGATCAACGAATCCGTTGATAGACATACCGATATTTCGCAAAACTATGTCTTGCAACCGATTCGGACAAATATTATCATTTTTACATTTTTCCGACAGCAACAATAAACCGGATAATGCCTACCTGCTTTTGAAAGTGCAATTCGTAATTGATTACTTGTCCAAAAAGTTTAAAGAAACTTTGAATCTAAGTCAAAATATATCAGTTGATGAAGGAATGATACCGTGGCATGTACGGTTAAATTTTGAAGTTTACAAACCATCGAAAATTACGAAATATGGCAAACTTATTTGGGTGCTGTGAGATTTTTTTTTTTTTTTTTTTTTTTTTTTTGTTGGAACACTCTAGGATGTCAAGAAACGCGTTTCGGGTGTGACAAGTCAAAGCGTTAGAGCTGTTACCGTGACTCCAGAACTTTGTAACAAGGAAATGTTACTGTAACAACAGACACAGTTATGGTTATTGTTGTGATTATTATTATCAACCAGCTGAAAGTATTATTCTAATTTATTATTGGACAAGCATGTCGTCCACTGAAAGGTGCTGCAAGTTTAGGGAAAAACTGAAGCAATCGCCAATTCAGTATCAGGCAATGTTAGAAAAGGAACGCAAAAGAGGTAAGTGAACGGCGAGAAGAAAATAAATCTGCCTTGCAGGATTATCAAAAGAAACGTATGCAAGATAGGGAAAGAGAAAGGAGTCATCGAGAAAAGAATAAAATTTCCGCTCAAAGTCCCACTTGATCTTGCATTTTGTCACCCTCTAAATCATGTAGTTCCAAAAGATCACTTGGGAAGGCAGTAAACAAGGTGAAGAAAAGCTTACCATGCAGCCCAAGGAAATGGAAGGATGTAGTGGCAAAGCTGATTAACAATGAGCTGCCTGAAGTTACAAATAAACTTAAAAAAGATATGTACAAGAAAGGGAGTACGTTTTTCAGTGCAGATACAGAAAATAACATTAAGACCTTCTACCTTCGTGACGATATAAGCCGTAAAGAACCAGGAAGAAAAGATGTGGTTAGTGTCAAGAACCCTGAAACTGGATAACGAGAACACAAACAGGAGTGTTATATGATGATGACAATACCTGAAGCATATGAACAATTTATCTTGAATATCCAGAGTGTCATATAAAAAAAATCAAAATTCTCTCTTCGTCCACCTTTTGTATACCCTGTATCATTTATGCCACATAATGTGTGTATTTTTCGATACCACGCAAACATACAGTGTTTGGTTGCAAGAGAAACCAATACATTTCCAAGTAGAGCACAAGATTTAGTTAGCATTCTTGTTTGGAACACAAAATTATAAGTGTACGTCCAGTGCCTGCGAAAAGTGTAACATTTTAAATGTGAAGAGCCTTATTGATGAAGAAGTACTGAACAATGAGCTCGAATGGACTCAATGGAAAGATATTAAAGGTCGCCCTCAGTGTATAGAAACAGTTGAGACAGTTTTGAATGCCATTAAAGAAATAGAAAAACAGCTTCTGGGATTCAAACTGCAGTGTTATGTTAAGAAGAAGGAATCAAAGTACTTTGAGGATGCAAAAGTAAATTTAGTAATCACGATTTGGTTTTGCAGGTTGCTGAAAATTATACTTCTGTTTGTCAGGATGAGATTCCGAGTGCTCACTGGCACCAACAGCAGACAACTACAGGGTGTTTCAAAAATGACCGGTATATTTGAAACGGCAATAAAAACTAAACGAGCAGCGATAGAAATACACCGTTTGTTGCAATATGCTTGGGACAACAGTACATTTTCAGGCAGACAAACTTTCGAAATCACAGTAGTTACAATGTTCAACAACAGATGGCGCTGCGGTCTGGGAAACTCTATAGTACGATATTTTCCACATATCCACCATGCGTAGCAATAATATGGCGTAGTCTCTGAATGAAATTACCCGAAACCTTCGACAACGTGTCTGGCGGAATGGCTTCACATGCAGATGAGATGTACTGCTTCAGCTGTTCAATTGTTTCTGGATTCTGGCGGTACACCTGGTCTTTCAAGTGTCCCCACAGAAAGAAGTCACAGGGGTTCATGTCTGGCGAATAGGGAGGCCAATCCACGCCGCCTCCTGTATGTTTCGGATAGCCCAAAGCAATCACACGATCATCGAAATATTCATTCAGGAAATTAAAGACGTCGGCCGTGCGATGTGGCCGGGCACCATCTTGCATAAACCACGAGGTGTTCGCAGTGTCGTCTAAGGCAGTTTGTACCGCCACAAATTCACGAAGAATGTCCAGATAGCGTGATGCAGTAATCGTTTCGGATCTGAAAATTGGGCCAATGATTCCTTTGGAACAAATGGCGGCCCAGACCAGTACTTTTTGAGGATGCAGGGACGATGGGACTGCAACATGGGGCTTTTCGGTTCCCCATATGCGCCAGTTCTGTTTATTGACGAAGCCGTCCAGGTAAAAATAAGCTTCGTCAGTAAACCAAATGCTGCCCACATGCATATCGCCGTCATCAATCCTGTGCACTATATCGTTAGCGAATGTCTCTCGTGCAGCAATGGTAGCGGCGCTGAGGGGTTGCCGCGTTTGAATTTTGTATGGATAGAGGTGTAAACTCTGGCGCATGAGACGATACGTGAACGTTGGCGTCATCTGGACCGCAGCTGCAACACGGCGAACGGAAACCCGAGGCCGCTGTTGGATCACCTGCTGCACTAGCTGCGCGTTGCCCTCTGTGGTTGCCGTACGCGGTCGCCCTACCTTTCCAGCACGTTCATCAGTCACGTTCCCAGTCCGTTGAAATTTTTCAAACAGATCCTTTATTGTATCGCTTTTCGGTCCTTTGGTTACATTAAACCTCCGTTGAAAACTTCGTCGTGTTGCAACAACACTGTGTTCAAGGCGGTGGAATTCCAACACCAGAAAAATCCTCTGTTCTAAGGAATAAACCATGTTGTCTACAGCACACTTGCACGTTGTGAACAGCACACGCTTACAGCAGAAAGACGACGTACAGAATGGCGCACCCACAGACTGCATTGTCTTCTATATCTTTCACATCACTTGCAGCGCCATCTGTTGGTGAAACTTGTAACTACTGTAATTTTGAAAGTTTGTCCGCCTGAAAATGTACTGTTGTCCCAAGCATATTGCAACAAACGGTGTATTTCTATCGCTGCTCGTTTAGTTTTTATTGCCGTTTCAAATATACCGGTCATTTTTGAAACACCCTGTATATTTATAGCTGTGGCCTGGATTAAAGATGGCACCATACACAGCTATGCCATTGTTAGCGATGACTTGTCCCACGATGAATATTCAGTTTGGACAATGCTTAAACTGCTTTTTCAGGACCTAAAGAGAGAATTTCCTTATCTTCAAAGAGTCAAGATTTTCTCCGATGGTTGTGCAGTGCAATTCAAGAAACACTTCACATTATTAAATGTTACATATTTACAAGCTGACTTTGGCATTACTGGTGGTTGGAATTTTTTTGACAGTTCTCAAAAGGTGCAGTTGATGGCATTGGTGGTACCGTGAAAAGAACAGTGTTGAGAACTGTAAAATCACGGAGGGTTACTATTAACACTCATGATTTTTACAAGTATGTCAAGGAGAAACTGAAAGGGATTACAACCCTCTACTTATCATCTGAAGAAATTAATTCAGCAATGGCTATGTTGGATAATCGTTGGAAAGGTGTACAGCCTACTCCAGGATTGCACAAACTCCATTGCATTATAGCAGTTAAAGAGGGAGTTATAAGGGTTTCTGCTACATCTGCCCAAGAGATTACGACAGTGATATCACTCCATAACCATGAAAAATGCACACAATTCAATGTGTAGTGTTGATAGTGAAGAATCCTTGGAACTTACTGTCAGAGTTGGCTGTCACTGGAAAGTCCTGTTTGAAGAAGAAATACTTTGCAGAAGTTCTTCAAGCTGATGAACAACCTAAGCAGGTCTTGCTGAAGTATGTGCAACCCAATGGGAAATGCTGGATTTTGGCCCACAGGAGAAGACATAGCTTGGGAAAATATTTCAGTAATCTCCCAGAAAGTAAATCCACCCAAGCTGTTGAATAACAGTGGACAATTTGTTTTACAGTAGTATTGAAATAGACCTAGTTCTCTCTTGTTTAAGTTTTTATCATTTTAACATAATTAAAGTATTTTCTTGCTGTTTTGTTTTAAATTTCACTCAATAACATTGATGTATCTGTGTCACACCCGCAACATTAAGGGAAAAAAATGTTGTCTTTCGGAAGTGCCTGTGAATAAAAGGTATCATATCTTGTATTTTATTACTCCTTTCTTCACTGTGTAAAAAAATTATCAACCATCCTGATTCAGAAGTAGAAGACGAAATAACTAAAAATGGTTCAAATGGCTCTGAGCACTGTGGGACATAACTGCTGAGGTCATCAGTCCCCTAGAACTTAGAACTACTTAAACCTAACTAACCTAAGGACAACACACACATCCATGCCCGAGGCAGGATTCGAACCTGCGACCGTAGCGGTAGCGCGGTTCCAGATTGTAGCGCCTAAAACTGCTTGGCTACTACAGCCGGTGAAATAACTAAAGAACACGGATATGTGCAAATTAAGGGTAAGGTTTTGTCACACCCGCAACACTTCATGATTTTTTTTTAGCAGGTTGAGTGTAAAATTAAGATCTAAAAATTTTTACAGGAACTTCGTAACATGCTATTCTATAACTAAATTAAAGTTGGCCTTACTCTGACACCTGATGTATAAATGAATATAACTTTACACAAGAAAAATGTGACAAAATATCACACCCGCAATAGGCGAACGACCTTGTAATCGAAAAAAATTAAACTCACTGAATGGTGAAGAAAAATGTTCTTGTAAGGTAGCTACATGTAAGATTTAGTGGAGTAAACAAAATATAGTGAAATACAAATTCAGTACACATTGGCCAGAGAGGAACAAAATCATCTGAAATTTTACTGTTTCATTTCTGAGTAGATCCACTGAACCTACTCTCTAAGTTTTAGTTTAGAAATATCATTTTTGATACTTTTTAGCTTGAAAGACGGGATCGTCTGTCATTGTTTGCCCCTGCTTTGAAAATATGCGCTCACATGGAACAATGGAACAGAGGTGGCCATAACACAAAGACGTCGTTACATTATTTCAAACAGCGTACGAAACAACACATGATTTTCTTTCCACCACAGCAATGGATCTTGTGATCCACGTACCAGTGACATCTTCATATATTTATCAAACTACTACAGTTGCAGCACATGTATGTTATAAGAGATGTGTAATTTAACTGAATGTTTTTCACACTTGTATTATTTTGAATGTGAATAGTGTGCCTTATTTTATTGTCTGTTGGTGTTTATAAAGCACATATGCCATTTCGGAATAGGGCAGTCAATTAGAAACAAAGCTTTGTTTTTCGGAAACCTTAAGCTTTGTGCTGTTGTGTGTAACAAAAATCTCGACACCCTTTAAAGTGTTTCATTAAGTGAGATGTTAAATGTGTTTCAGTATCTGTACCGTGCCCGAATCTCATCCGAGACAGAGCAGAATGAAACGTCACTGTTTTGACACAATTAGTCCCTTCCAAGCACAAGTGGACTGAAACAGCGTTATTTTGAAACAGTGATACAGTTCGTGTGTCTGGCTCGAGATCAAATCTGGTCCTGTTACCCGAGACAGAGCAGTATGAAACACCACCTTTTCGAAACAGTGAAGCATAGTCATTCGAAACATGGCATCAAAACATAGAAAACAGTGGCCAAGTTATTGTCGCGTAAAACCGAGTGCAGAATCTGCACGCCCTCACGGGTTTTCTTTTTCCACAGACAAGTGGTGAACTGCTGTGTGCTGTCATGATTCAGTAGCAAATTAGGGTGAGAGAGGGGGGGGGGGGTCGGGCAGATTATTGGGACAAATGCTGAGTGGGCCGTGTGTAGCTTTCACATTTGTGTGTTGTGAATCAGTGATGGAATCCATGTGCCTGGTTGGTAGAATAGTATCTGCTCCGTCAGGGGTCACCGAGGAAATGACAGAGCAAGACTGAAAATCAGCGCCGAAACCGCAGCCGTGCCAAAGTGTAATTTCCCTCGAACAGAGTAACAACTAAGAAAACGAAAGATTTACAGTGACTGCTAAAGCTGCAGTTATTTCTTACCGATGTCGGCAATGTTAAATCTGCAATCTGTGCTTTAGAGGAGTCTGACAATTACTGATAGGTTTAGAAAGAATTCTGGAACGAATACAAAACCTCTACCCAGAATCCAGGAGTGTATTTTTGCTGCCTATAAAGGTTCCATCATTCACGATTTGAATCAGTTATTGCCTAGAGCAGCACCGCTTTTCTCACCTGATAATGGCGGGCAGGTAGACAGCGGAAACACTGTTTGCAGATGACAGTTCGATCAAACTGAAGACACGACAAGAATTTGAACTTTAACGACCCCATCTTCCACCCACACCCACCTCTTGCGGAAACTCACAGCTGGAAGCGTGCATACACCAACAAGGGTCACTCACATTACGAGATGTGCACTACGAAGTTCTCAAGTATCTAAGGATCACCCGCATTAGCTGCCCACCTCACCACTAAACGCACAAGCAATGGTGCAATAAAAACTGCTACTGGGTGTTGTAAGCAAGGTACATGTTTTCACTTGCCGCTAGCACTTACGAACACGTACTGTGACCCAAAGGTAAGACGTGATGACTGAAAACCTGTAATATTATTGTATTTCAGATACTTTGCATATGAAGTATTTGTCATAAAAGAAAAGGACAGCCAACGAGCTGTAGTTTGTAAAGATGCTAAGCATCACAGCGCGAGAGTAAAGAGACGAAATATTTTTATAATGTCCGCCTATACCATGATGCGCCTATACCATGGTGCGTGTCCACCGTTTAAATACTCTAAACACTACGACCCGCAGGGCGCAGATATTTAAAATCATTGCTGCAGCACTTGATAGAAAGAAGCTGCGAAACAGAAGAAAGAACAATCTATCATTTTTTTTAAGAAATATTCTAGAGACTTCATTATCCCTTGCACTTTTGGTCGCCGACATGTTAAGACTTACTACATAGCATTGCTACATGTTTTATTTTTATTTTGTGTAAAATCTATGTGAAACGACGAACAAACATTTCAGTAACTCGGGTGAGGATATAATGTACTTATGCACATGCAAGGACATTAAGTTTAAGAAGGAACGGACTGACTAACAGCGATTATTGGACTGTGCCATGTACAAAAGAAATAATATCGGATGTAAGTCATGTATTTATTGTGTATTTGTCAATGTCTAGAAGTTTAAAGCCAATTTGTTCAAAATATATTAATATTTTACAATGCAGTAATTTTCTTCTTATTCTTTTCTTTTACTTACCAAAATTGATGTTCAAATTGTATATGAGCTTTGCTCTTTATCACGGTGTCTCGATTGTATCTGAAGTTATTGTCCCGCCATGTTCTTTTTCCAGTTCTTTTCCCTTCCACAGATTATAGCCTCTACCAATTCTGTTGGCTTTTGTACCTTTGACCTGAATATTTCTCAGATGCAAGTTGCACAGTAGATGGAGTGAAGTAAATAAATACAATCTACAAGACAGCTCTTTGAGCTGGTTGACATATGTCATGACTACTCTGTAACCAAGGCCATTGTCAGCATATTTTTCTGGAAATGTACCAGCATCCTTGTGTGGTTTGAGCCATGTCAAATAATTATTACTGTTCCCTTCATACCAAAATTTAATCTCAGATCTTATAGGTTTGCTTCATATAAACAGCTTTGCCCCACATGGCAGAAAACAGTATCTTCATGTGTGTATTTATGTTACAGCAAAACACACAACAACAGGAAACAATGTGTATGATTTTTGTATGGATAACACTAATATCCTCCTAAAAGGAGTTTTCTCATACACAGGGAATTATGTTGACTCTAGAATGAGAGCCAGACATTGCTTTAAACAATGGTATGTATAGTTGGATGAAGTGTATACAAATGTTGTCTGTTGGAAGGTAGAATAGGGAAGTAATAGAAGTAGTTTTAGGCTCTTCTGGAAAAATAATTCCTTAAGGACATCATCTGTATCTGGGTTAAGTGTACAACATACCACTATGCGTACTTTGGGTTGAAATATGTGAAGATGGAGTGTATGAAAGCCACCAGTTCCAGGCATCGACAAGGCAACAGTAACCGTGTGTTGTCTCGTCTCGGGGAGACCCACTTAAGCTTTTGGCACTGCAGCTTGGCGGTGACCAAGAGGTCGAGTAGCAAAGGGACGCTAGCAAGAATGTAAACAATGGAACAAATTAAGTTTAATATACAAAGTAAGAAGTTTATTCATCCATCATTCTAATTGGAGATGGATATAAGAAGTATAGTGTATAAAATACAGAAGGGTTACTGCTAAGCTGTTTATGTCATTTAGTAGCTTGGTCAGACTGAATCTCTCTTCCAGCACCTAAAGTCACAAATCCTCATAGTCTTGTGGCACAGCATAGCAGAAACATGAAAGTAATATCAAGAATGGATACTTGAAATGATTTAACACGTAAAGCTGACTCAGCAGTATCAGACTATCAGATTGTACATAGAATGCATCACATTTTAACCAACCAACCAACCAACCAATCAACCAAAAGATTACACTTCTGTGCACACTGGAGTATGAAAGTGTTCCAACCATACACCTTAAAGCAATTTTGGCACACATTCATTTGTCAATTTTTCAGACAAATCCTTTTCGAATGCTGTATTTCTCTGAACTGTATTTTCTTGGTAGTTATACTATAGTAATGTGAACAAATGGTTAGTGTCTTATTGAGGTAAACCATTACTTATTTTTTTACTGTTATTAAAATCTTTTGTCTATGCCATGTTAAGAAGTGTTGTTGAAAGCATTTCCTACTTTTTTTAGGGAGCTGAACCCTGAATCTGCTCCTGATTACAGTAATGATGAAGGCTGGGTCGTTACATTGTTTCGTAAGTGGGCATTGATATTGTTTGTATTCAATAACCCAGAACATCAATAAATATTACAAGTTGCTGGCATTTTTTATTTGAGACGAGCCTTTAAATATTCTGCAATGAAATGCATATCTGTTTTAACTGCAACATAATCTGTATTTGATTAATTATCTTAATGGTACTCAAAATTTCATCATTTATATATTTGGCTATTGTTACTAAAGGGTAATACAATACGTAAAGGGAGATGAAATCTAATAGTCATGGGGAACTGGAATGCAGCTGTAGGGGAAGGAGAACAGAAGGTTACAGGATAATATGGGCTTGGGACAAGGAATGAGACAGTAGAAAGAGTAACTGAGTTCTGTAATAAATTTCAGCTAGTAATAGCGGAAACTGTTCAAGAATCACAAGAGGAGGAGGTATAATTGGAAAAGGCCGAGGGATACAACAGAATTTCAGTTAGATTAAATCATAGTTAGAGATTCCGAAACCAGATACTGAATAGTAAGGCATACCCAGGAGCAGATGTAGACTCAGATCACAATGTAGTAGTGATGAAGAGTAGGCTTAAGTTTAAGAGATTAGTCAGGAAGAATCCATACACAAAGAAGTGGGATATATAAGTACTAAGGGATGATGAGATATGTTCTCCGAGGCTATTGATGCAGCAATAAGGAATAGATCAGTAGGCAGTACAGTTGAAGATGAATGGACACCTCTAAAAAGGAAATGTTCAGGGAAATTCAGGAATACAGAAATCCAAGTCGCTGAGGAATGAAATAAATAGGAAAAGCATGGAAGCTAAGACAAAATGGTTGCATGAAAATGTGAAGAAATTGAAAAAGAAATGATTATCAGAACACAGGAAAGTCAAAACAACTTTCGGTGAAATTAAAAGCGAGGGTGGTAACATTAAGAGGGCAAAGGGAACTGCACTGTTAAAAGCGGAGGAGATAGTGTATAGGTGGAAAGAGTACATGGAAGGCATCTATGAGGGGGAAGATTTGTCTGGAGTGATAGAAGAAGAAACACGAGTCGATTTCAAAGAGAGGGCATCCAGTATTAGAATCAGAATGTAGAAGAGCTTTGGAGGACTCAAGATCGAATAAGCCAGAAGTGATAGATAACATTCCATCAGAATTCATAAAATCATTGGGGCAAGTGGCAACGAAACAACTATTCATGTTGGTGAGTAGAACATACGAGTCTGGCAACGTACCATCTGACTTTCAAAAAAGTATCATCCACACAATTCGGAAGACTGCAAGAGCAGACAAGTGCGAGAATTATCGCACTATCAGCATAACAGTTATGCATCCAAGTTCCTGACATGAATAATATACATATAAAAGGGAAAGGAAATTTATGTGCTACATGACATTCAGATTGGCTTCAGAAAAGGTAAAGGCACCAGAAAGGCAATTCTGATGTAGTTGATAATGGAAACAAGACTAAAGAAAAGTCAAGACATATTCATAGCATTTGTATACCTACAAAAACTGTTTGACAATGTAAAATGGTGCAAGATGTTTGAAATTCTGAGAAAGCAGGGGTAAGCCATAGGGAGAGATGGGTAATACACAATATGTACAACAGCCAAGAGGGAATAATTAGAGTGGACAACCAAGAACAAAGAGCTCAGTTTAAGAAGGATGGAAGACAGGTATTTAGTATTTTGCCCCTACTGCTCAATCTGTGCACTGAAAGAGCAATGATGGAAATAAAAGAAAGGTTCAGGAGTGGAATTATAATTGAAGGTTAAAGGATATCAATGATATGATTCACTGATGACATTACTATCCATAGTTAAAGCGAAGAAGAATTACATGGTCTTGTTAATGGAATGGACAGTAACGAGTACAGAATATGGATTGAAAGTAAATCGAAGACAAAGGTAATGAGGAGGAGTAGAAATGAGAACAGCGAGAAACTTATCAGGATTGATGGTCATGAAGTAAATGAAGTTAAGGAATTAAGCTACCTAAGCAATAAAGTAACCAATGACAAAGCAAGGAGGACATCAACAGCAGACTAGCAGTGGCAGAAAGGACATTCCTACCCAAGAAGTCTGCTAGTATCAAACATAGGCCTTAATTTCAGGAAGAACTTTCTGAGACTGTACGTTTGGAGCACAGCATTGTACAGTAGTGAAACATGGATTGTTGGAAAACAGGAACAGAAGAGTATCGAGGTATTTCATATGTGGTATTACAGACGAATGTTGAAAATTATGTGGACTGATAAGGTAAGGAATGAGGTGGTTCTGGTAAGGAGAACAGACAGGATGATAGGTCATCTGTTGCGACATCAGGGAGTAACTTCCATGGTATGTGATATTATTGGATTTCAAACATTTTGCATATGAGAAAAGGATAGCCACCGAGCTGTAGTTTGTAATGGTACTAAGCATGACAACACGAGAGTAAAGAAATGAAATCCGTTTATAACGTGCGCCTATACCAAGACGCGCGGCCAGCGTTTAAAAGGTACACTATGACTCGCTGGGCGCAGATATTTAAAATCATTGCCGCAGCGCTTGATAGCAAGAAGCTGCGAAACAGAATAAAGAAAAATTTATCATTTGTTAGGAAAATTCTAGAGTCTTTAGAGTTAGTTGTACTTCTGGTCGCCGATATGTTAACATGTACTTCATTACCTTTGATGTTTGGTTGCCGACTTGTTAAGACGTGTTGTGTAGCACTGCTACAAGTTATATTTCATTTAGTGTGAAAAACCACGTTATCATCAAGAAATAAAACGCTTTTGTAAACTTTGTGACGATAAAAAATACTTACGCGCACGCCAGGACATTTAAGTTTTACAAAATATCACACATACAAAAGCAGCGATTGTTGGACTGCTCCATGTATGAGAAAAACATAAAAACTAAGTTTTGTATTCATTGTAAATTTGTTAATCTTTGTATTTTAACGCCTTTGTTCTTTGAGAATATATTGATGCTTCACTGTACAGAAAATCTATGCTTATTCTTTTCTTTAAATTAACCACAAATAATGTTTATGTTTAAATGAACTTTGTTACAGGTTCGCTCTTTATCGCGGTGTCTCGATTGTATTTGGGAGACCATTAATGTGTTCAGTTTCCGATCTGACAATTTTTTTTACAAAATTTCACTGTTTTGCATTTTTTTTATTATTCAAATAGGTCCCTTAGGTAATTTCATTGAGGAGTCTGATTACGTGAAAGCAATCCGGGTTAAGAGGTCATTTGAGAAACTATTTTCACGCAATCAATCCGTACGTCTCCTGAACACAATCAAGAACCGACGCATCGTCGATCATTCATTAGATTTGAATATATCCAACAATCTATTGAGGACGTAGGTTGCAAGTGCTACTTTGAGATGAGGAGGTTAGCACAGGAGAGGAATTCATGATGGGCTGCATAAAACAGGTCAGAAGACGATGGAAAGAAAAAACGAAAAAAGAACGTACTTGAAACTAAGGATAAACAAAATTGTGCTGTAGCATGATTAAGGAAACCAATTGTGCAAGGGAAAATGAAATCAGCATTTTATTGATGTTTGTAATTTCATTTTTATATTCATATTTATGGAAAATATAAAACCATCATGTGTAGTATATACACTGTTCACACGACATTAAGCACAGATAAAAGCCATGAACATTTAAGATATTTTGAGTTCCAGATTCCAGTGACTCGAGGTAAAATTAATACAGTATGTATTTACAGCAGTCATCAAATATTTCAACATCACAGAAACACAGAATAAGCCATAAAACTGGAAGAGAGGAATTTGAAAGACAACACATGGTAGCTGCCTTAGATAATGAATTGAAGATACCAATGCTCGTCAATGTCTATAAATAGGCTTACAAGTAAAAACATTAAAAACTATCACAGATTTGGTATCTTCAATGTTAAAGTGAAATACTTTTTCTGTTTATAATTTAAGCATATCAAGATAAAATCTTATGCTTGATTTAGTACTTCACAAAAGTATAAACCTGCAAGACAAGCGTAATCTATGACTATCATGTAATTCATGAGATATTGCCATGCACATGTCTAGTTGTTATGATTATCACATGCAAACAATTTCATCAGTTTATTTCCTTCAAGGTTTCACAGTTAATCACTTTCTTACATAGTTCCAAAAACTCTGAATCCTTCCCTTATTCATCACTGTATATAGTAGATATGCCACTTCTCAATATTCCACAGAGTGCAAATAGCTCACATACAAAATTCAAACAACATATCCATTTTCTCCAGATTAATCAAATTGAATGCACTCTCCAGGCACAATTGCTCAGATTGTGACAAAAACGTTGAGGTACTAGCATGAATGTTCAATTTAAGGTGAAATGTAAGAAGCCTTGACAAACTTATTATCCTCAGGAAAGTATCACCAAGCAATGGTGTATCTTCTCTTCCACATCTTCAAAATACATCAATTGTACCTTCCCAGTGCCCGGAAGTCATTTCACTTGAAACACCGCTTCAAAAATATACATAACAAATGCTTCCGTACAATTATCTACTTGCTGTAATTTAGCTCCTGCCTACAAGAGAATGTCAACTTCTCTTTTTAAAAGATTAATGAGAAAGTAATGACTTCATTAAGAAATGCAATGAAAGTTGAGATGGTCACTTGAACAGAAGACAGCCAACTTTCATACTTAAACCTGAAGTCCTTTATCAATGTCAATACACAAGCTTCTGCTTACACTGTCAGTAAGCTGAGTCATTTCTGTAGCACCCAGATGACACGTATCACAGGTGCAACACACTCTTGTCAGGTTTGTAAAAAACATTTACTGCATCCACTTCAGGAATCTGAAAGGAAAAACTGATTGTCAATGGTCAGGTGTGTGACAACACTGAAAATTATTTCAAAACCATTTTCTGTTTCGATAAACTGAATTAGAACATGCTTGCAAGAAATTAGTGGCACACAGCCTCAAATTTTCATGAAGAAAGTTGTCTAAAGTGGCTTTCATTAAAAAATTAATATTTGCTCAATAGATTATTCTTGTAACTGTTTGCTGTACGAGTCAATCTAAAATACTCAGAAGCATCTATCTTTCAGCACAATTTATGTTCTGTAGTCCGGCTCAAGATATAGTATTCTGTATTATTCAAATCATTAATACACCCTTTTATTTGCATCACATAACCTCTAATCAGTTTTCACTTCCTTCTGAAAATCAGTGCCACAGATCACTGTCAATTCTGCAGTTTACAGGTGAAGTTTCCCCTGAAGTACCTACGCAGTAGGCTCAAGCTTCTTAAAGGCAAAATGGCATTTGATGATGTAGATGTGAGACACTTTCCAACAGTGGTAATGCTATAATAAAATGAGGAGTGGAAATTGAAAACATTCCGAGAGCCAATTGTTTCACAGAATACTTTTTCAGGGTTACTGTGTTCTCGGTACTCTGTTGCGTGACCCTAGAAATGTTCCAAGTGCCAAATAATGTAGAAATGGTCCTATAAATTCATCACCAGATTGCACAGTCTGTGCCCAATAGTGCTTGCACTATACATTCGACTTCTGTACATCAAGGGTCGTCTCCACTTAGCCTGGGATAATTTGAAGAGCAAAACAAGTTTTTCCTGAGTTTCTTTTGTTTTGTTATGTTTTTAGGTCACAAAACAGCTACAGTCATTAGCGCCAGTTCTGTGGCTTTGAAATGGTAAAAAAAAATTGAAAATCAGCAGCAATGGGAGCAAAACTCAAAAAGTGGGGAAACAAAAAACAGAAGGGAAAGCTTAGTAAACCACTATAGAAGGGGGGGGGGGGTTCAGCAAAAAGAGCTTCAAATGACCGACATCATCTCACTGACACTGATAAACTCGAGGACGCGATCGGTTGAGTGCGTGTTATCTGCTAAAATGGAAGATATATCACGTGACAGCTGTAAGCGGGCACATACAGTAAAATAGGGGCACTGAAGTAAAAGGTGTCTCACTGTACACAGTTTAGAGGAGCTGGGACAAATCGGGTGAGGACCGCCACTTAAAAGATGTCGATGGCTAAAAAGACAGTGCCCTATCCGAAGTCTAGTTAAAATTACCTCTTCCTGACAACGAGTTCAGGAGGAAGAGGTCCAAGCACAGGGAAGAGCTTTCAGGTCCCGCAATTTATTATTGGGAGGTGTAGACCAATGTGCATGCCATAAAAGAGCAACACGATGACATAAAACACTTTGTAGATCAGCGAAGGGAACCATGCGAACAGCAGGCTGAGGAAGAGAGACTGCAGCCTTGGCCGCTATATCGGCCACCTCATTTCCATGGATACCAATGTGTCCTGGGATCCAGAGGAATGCCACAGATTGCCTGCACTAAGGCGCAATAGAGGTGGAGACCAGTCCACTCCTCAGGAGGTACCCTTCAGAACACTGAGGGTGTGGACGGATTGCAGACAGCGAGCCAAAATATAGGAAACTTGGGAGGACCAGCACAGTTTTCTGTCAAACTTAAGTCCTAAGGATTTAATGACGTCCGTAAATGGAAGGTCGACAGGGCCTAGATGTAGGAAAGGCGGAAGACACTCTGTACGAAGCCAAAAATTAACAAACGGTCTTACTGGGAGAAAAGCAGAAGCCGGTATCGATGCTCGAAGAATGGAGGCGATTGAGACATCCTTGAAGAAGTCATTCAAGAAGGATGGTCCGTTGAGAGCTGTAGTAGATCGCAAAATCATCTGCAAAGAGGGAGCCCGGGACATCAGGAAGGAGACAATCCACAATTGGATTTATGGCAATGGCAAACAGTACAACACTTAGCACGGAGCCCTGGGGTAGCCAGTTTTCTTGGGAGAAAGTATGGGAGAGTAGTGTTCACCCGCACTCTAAATGTGCGTTCTGCCATAAATTAGCGAAGAAAAAGGGGCAGTCGACCTCGAAAGCCCCCAAGAGAACAATGTGCGGAGGATGCCTGTCCTCCAACAGGTATCGTATGCTCTCTCCAGATCAAAAAATAGTGCTACTGTCTGGCATTTTCTGAGAAAATTGTTCATGATATAACTGGAGAGAACACAAGATCATCAACTGCAGAATGATGCTTTCGGAAACCACATTCGGTAGGTGTTAAAAGGTTTCGGGACTCCAGCTAAATGGCAATTCACCATATGCTCCAAAACCTTACACACACTACTCTTGAGAGATATGGGGAGATAGCTAGAGCAGAGATGTTTGTCCTTTCCAGGTTTCGGAACAGGAATGACTATAGCTTCCTGCCATTTTCTTGGAAAGGTACTGTCAGTCCAAATTCGATTATGAAAGCAAAGGAGGTAACGCAGCCTATGATATGATAAATGCAGCAACATTTGGACATGGACAGCAACCGGTCCTGGGCCAGAAGAGTGAGAAGAGAGTGTGTGTTGGAGTTCCTGCATGGAGAAAACAGTATTATAGCTTTTGCTATTTTGAGAGGAGAAAGCAAGAGGTCGCACTTCCGCTGCACATTTCTTTGGGAGAAAGGCTGGCAGGTAATGTAAAGAGCTCGAAATCTCAGCTAAGTGTTGAGCCAATGAGTTAGAAATTGCGACTGGGTCCACTAAGGTATCATGCGCGACAGCAAGCCCAGAGATTGGGGAGAAACTAGGCATGCCAGATAACTGTCAAATTCGACTCCAAACTTCTGAAGAGGGAGTGAAGGTGTTAAAAGAGCTATCACAACTGATGCAACAGCATCGCACACGTAACTGCTTATAGCTGATACAGTTGGCCAAAGTAGAATGGTTGCGGAAAATGCAAAGAGCACATCTCCACTCGCGTACTGCATCGTGGCACCCCTCGTTCCACCAAACAACTGGGGGGTGCCAGGGCAAATCGGAGGTGCGAGGTATTGAATGTTCCGCAGCTGTAAGAGTAACTTCTGTAACACGAGTGACCTGATCGTCGACGCTAGGAAAGTGACAGTCATCGAATGTTGCTAGGGACGAAAAAGTGTCCAATCGGCTTCGGCAAACTTCCAGCGTCTCGGGTGCAAAGACAACAGTTGTGGCTGCAGTCTAAGGACACATGGAAAATGGTCACTTGAGTGCGTATCAGCAGGAGTGAACCATTCAAAACTCTGAGCTAGGTGAACAGTAACGACCGGAAGGTCCAAATGAGAGAAATTTGTCAAGGAGGCAGAAAAACCGCAGATTCCCCAGTGTTGAGACAAACAAGATCTGCTTGTTGAAAGAGGTCAATCAATAGAGCACCTCGCGGACAAGGACGCGAAGATCCCCAAAGTGGGTGGTGGGCATTGAAGTCCCCAACCAGCAAATAGGGGGTGCAGGAGCTGACCAAGAAGATGAAGATCCGCTCTTGCCATCGTTGTGGACAATGTAATGTATATGGTACAAAGAGAGAAGGTGTATCCAGAAATGTAAAGACTGACAGCAACAGCTTGGAAGGAACTGTTCAATGGGATTGGGTGATAATGGACAGTATCGTGGAGAAGAATCATAGGTCCCCCGTGTGCTGGAATGCCATCAACAGTGGGGAGATCAAACTGGACTGACTGGGAATGAGGGGGAAAACAAAGCAATTGTGTGGATGCAGCTTTGTTTCCTGAAGACAGAAGATGACCAGCAAGTAGGATTGTGAGAGGATCAACAATTCATCCCAATTGGCTCTAATGCTGTGGGTATTCCAATGGATAATTGACATAGGGTGGACAGAAAAAGGAAGATTCTTACCACGGTTGCTCTCAACTCAACAGCTGAGAGCCGGCGGCCGACAACGTGGAATGGCATTCAGCCAAAGGCAGAAGATTCTTATCCATAGGTTGTTCGGGGGCAGCTCCAGCCACCAGTGATCGGCCGGTTAATAGGCCGCAAGCAGTGCACCTTGGCGACACGGAAGACGGCCGAGGGCAGTTACCGCCAGGTGGAGCTGTAGATGAGACACGCTGTGGCGGAGAACGAGAGAAAATTGGTTTCTTATGAGCCTTCTTGGAAACAGGACACTGAGATGAGGGAGGAATCTATGGTTGTGAAGTCAAGGTATGTAAAAAAAATTTTCTGAAGTTGGATCTTTTTGAGGTCAGGGTGTCTAATTTTGGGGCTCGTGATTTTGCAGGAGCTGATGAAGGGTGAGCTGTAGAGTGAGCAGGTGACAGTGAGGAGGCCCAACGGGCAATCTTGGTGCTGGCCGATCTGACGACCACGGCATTAATGGTGAGATCACAAGTCTGCGTGGCTGCCTCCTTAGTAGGCCGAGGAGACGCAAGGACAGTGCTATATTTACCTGCTGGACGCACAGTGGGCTTTCCACTGGTGAGTAACTTATGAGCAGCAAATGTAGACACCTTTTCCTTCACTCTGATTTCCTGAATAAGCCGTTCATCTTTGAAAATGGGGCAATCTCTAGAGGAAGCAGCATGGTCACCCATACAGTTAATGCAATGAGGGGATGGAGATGGACAAGCAGCCTCATGGGCATCCTTACCACACGTAATGCATTTGGCCGGATTGGAACAGGACTGGCTGGTATGATTAAACCACTGACACCGATAGCAACCCATAGGGTTGGGGATTTAAGGGCGAACTGAAATTATCTCATAGCCTGGTTTAATGTTCGATGGAAGTTGAACTCTGTCAAATGTCAAGAAGATAGTATGTGTTGGTACCAAGTCCATGTGAACACTTTTCATGACTATGTACAGCCGTTACGACCTGGTCAGACAAGTAGTTTTGAATTACCTCACTGGACAATCAGTCAAATGAGCGTGTACAAACCACTGTGTGTAATGAATTTAAAGTGTGATGCGCTTCCACCCAGACAGGGAAGGTGTGTAGCACTGGAGTTCGCAGCAATTTTTGTGGCTGGAGGGCACTGACTGTTTCTAACAACAAGGTACCATTTCGTAATTGGAAACAAGACTTTACAGGACTTGCAACTGCGTCGACACCTTTCTGAATAATGAAATGGTTGGCTGTGCAGAAGTCTTGACCTTCATCAGACCGAGAAACAAGGAACTGTAGCACTGATGGAAGAATTGTACAGGACAGACTCATTTAACTTTTGCTTGTGAGCAGAAAATTTAGACAGAGGAAACCATTGCGGAAGTATCCCCCATGATTACTGGTGTTTCCAATGGTGTGCTCCTTCCTTGTGGGGAAGCGCTCTGAGGGCACTCCCGAAAAACAGACAGAGGGACCAATCGGCATGTTCGGAAGGCACCAGCTCAGGTAATCACCCCTCCCTGGGCCTGGTCATTACCAGGGGGTCCGTACGCGTCCTACCTGTCTACCCAGGGTGGGGAATTACACGTTACCCCGTCACTGGCTACGTGTGGGAATGAGTGGGTTGGCATTCAGACACACACAGGGAGGAGAGAAAGAGAAAGGGAGGAACAAAGAAAAGGAAAGAAGAGAGGTCTCAAACACCACAGCAGAGGAGAGGGCAAGAAAAGAGAAGGACAAAGGGAGGACAGAGATTGTCCAGCATAGGAAACAAAGAAGGCATACTATTACAGTCACAAGCATCTGTCTCCAGATGTAGGCATGAAACTTGTTCCCATAGGGGGAGAAGGGGAAGGGAAGAGGTGGGTGTGGAGGTGGGGGAGGTGGGGGGGGGGGGAGAGCAAGGATGGGTGATGGGGAAGGATATGGAAAAGGAAGGTACGCAGCAGCCTGGAAAGGAAAGAGCCACACTAGCTCGGGGTCCCATGCTCTCCACACACGTATCCACAAAAGAGTTGTGGACCGCTGGGGGATTTTTCCTGAGTGAGTACAGCTTTTCCAGCTGTGCCAGAGTTTACAAATATAAAGAAATAAAGGAAAGTGAGCAAGGCTTTTGTTCCCAAAGATCTACAAGAGATTTTTGAGTCAGCTGATATGACAAACCCATCCCATTCATTCCCAAGCATCTAACATTTCTTTGATTTTAAAGATTCTTCTGAAACATCTATATGCAGTACAATCAAGGTGTATCACATTCATCCATCTCTAGTAGTTATTAAAAATTCTTTTCCTGATAAATAAAAATGGGAACATGTCAATTTATTCAAAAGAGGAAAGATGGGATGACCAAGTCAGATGTATGTCATGCCACACTACATCTGAAAGACCAATCACATTTGACAGTTGTAAAACACTAAGACCTGTTGATGGTGCATATCTGTGTTCTCAGAAAAATAACTTCCATTCAACAACACAATAATATTTCAATATCTTTGAAACTAGACACTAATATTTCACTGTGAATAAACACACACAATGAATCTTTGTATTAACAACTTTTTATTGCATCTAAGATGATAGCACTGCACTACAGCTATCATCTCTAAAAACTTCATATCTGTATATTTATTGATTTACAGCGTCTTTTCTATCTTTCATTGTGTAAAAATTTATCAGAACGTTGTATTCTCCACATTTATACAGCAAATGAAAACAGCAGCAATACCATACATTGTCATACTGTGCAGTTATTTAATGCACAGTTTACTATTTAGCCAGTAACTTACTTTAAACTTTGATTGCAAGTGCTATTAAAAACCATAGCAATTTAAAAGTGGTCAGTTGCTTATGTTAGCCAACATCACTATTGTGAAGACTACCAAGAGACTTTTCTGAAGCAGGCATAAATAGCTGTTTACTACTTAGCAATAACATGTAGTCATTTGACATGAGTGCACTTTCACAAGACTACTGGCTCTGCTTTTATTTAAATGTAGTTGTAGTATATTAGTTTAGGGCTGGGAAGTGGTCAAGATGACTAAATCACATCTGTAGCATTAAGAATGATGCATTTTTTGTGGGGGATAGCCTTCAGCCAATGGAAAAGCTGATAGTAGTGGGACACTACAGGAGTGAAATGGTAATTGGGATTTTTCAGGCGAAGTGCTCAAAGAAGCGATTCTCACGTGTGGAGTTCTGGAAGGATGCAGACCAGCCGGTGGTGGTGGTGGTGGTTGCTGCTATCTTTAGGCAAAAGATAGATTTGCTACTCTATCCTGTGCAAGCCTCTTCATCTCCAAGTAACTACTGCACCCCACATCCTTCTGAATCTGCTTACTGTATTCATCTTTATTCGCCTCCCCCACTCTTCACTCCAGTACTAAGTTGGTGATCCCATGATACCTCAGGATGTGTCCTACCAACCGATCCCTTCTTCTAGTCATATTGTATCACTAATTTCTCTTCTCCCCAATTCTATTCGGTGTCTCCTCATTAGGTACATGATCAACCCAGCTAATCTTCAGCACCCTTCTATAGCACTACATTTCAAAAGCTTCTGTTCTCTCATTGTCTAAATTTTTTTTGTCCATGTTTCCACTTCCATGCATGGCTATACTCCACACAAATACTTTCAGAAGGGACTTCCTGACACTTAAATCTATACCCGATGTTAAATTTCTCTTGCTGCTCCAAATTTATCTTTTGTTTCCTTTACTGCTTGCCCAATATACAGCTTGAATAACATTGAGGATAGGCTACAGCCCTGTCTCACTCCATTCTCAATCACCACTTCCCTTTTGTGCACTTTGACTCATAAATGCCATCTGGTTTCTTTACAAACTGTAGATAGCATTTTGCTCCCTGTATTTTACCCCCACTACCTTTAGAATTTGAAATTTTTCCAGTCAACATTGTCAAAAGCTTTCTCGAAGTCTACAAATGCTATAAACGTAGGTTTGCCTGTTCTTAACCTACCTTCTATGAGAAGTTCAAATGGCTCTGAGAACTATGGGACTCAACTTCTGAGGTCATTAGTCCCTTAGAACTTAGAACTAGTTAAACCTAACTAACCTAAGGACATCACAAACATCCATGCCCGAGGCAGGATTCGAACCTGCGACCGTAGCGGTCTTGCGGTTCCAGACTGCAGCGCCTCTAACCGCATGGCCACTTCGGCCGGCTCTATGAGAAGTCTTAGGGTCAGTATAGCCTCATGTGTTCCTACATTTCTCTGGAATCCAAACTGATCTTCCCAGAGGTCAGCTTCTAACAGTGTTTCCATTCTTCTGTAAAGGATTCATGTTAGTACTTTGCAAACATAAATCATTAAACTGATAGTCTGGTAATTTTCACACCTGTTAGCACCTGCTGTCTTTGAAATTGGAATTACTATAGTCCTCCTGAAGTCTGTGGGCATTTCACCTGTCTCATACATCTCATTTAGCAGATGGAAGAGTTTTGTCATGGCAGGCTCGGCTCTCCCAAGGGTATCAGTAGCTGTAACGGAACGTTCTCTACTCTTGAGGCTTTATATTGCCTTAAGTCTTTCAGTGCTTTGTCAAATTCTTCACGCAGTATCATAACTACCATTTCATCTTCATCTACCACCTCTTCTATTTCCATAACATTACTCTAAAGTATATCTCCCTTCTACAGAAACACTATACTCTTTCCACCTTTGTTTTCCCTTCTTTGGTTAGGACTGGTTTTCCATCTGAGCTCCTGACATTCAGACAGGTGGTGGTTCTCTTTTCTCCAAAGGTCTCTAATTTTTCTGTAGGCAGCATCTATTTACCCCTAGTGATATATGCTTCCACATCCATACTTTTGTCCTCTAGCTATTTTGGACTTCCAGTTGATCTCACTTTTTAGACTTTATTCCCTTCAACCTGCTTCATTTATTGTGTTTTTACATTTTCTCCTTTCATCAAATTCAATATCTTGTGTTGCCCAAGGATTTCAATAAGCCTTCATTGTTTTACCTACTTGATCCTCTGCTGTCTTCACTATTTCACCTCTCAAAGCTACCTATTCTTTTACTGTATTTCTTTCCCTGTTCTTGTCAATTGTTCCCTAATGCTCCCTCTGGAACATTCTACAAACTCTGGTTCTTCCAGTTTATCCAGGTCCCATCTCCTTAGCTAGCTAACTTTTTGCAGTTTCTTCAGTTTTAATTTACAGTTCATAACCCATAAATGGTTGTCAGAGTCCACATCTGCTCATGGGAATGTCTTACAATTTAAAACCTGGTTCCAAAATCTGTCTTACCATTATATAACCAACCTGAAACCTTCCAGTGTCTCCTGGCCTCTTCCACATATAGAATATTTTCACGATTCTTAAGCTAAGTGTTAGTTATGATTAAATTATGCTCTGTGCAAAATTCTACCAGGTGGCTTCCTCTTTCACTCCTTTCCCCCAGGCCATATTCACCTACTACTTTTCCTTCTCTTTCTTTTCCTACTATCAAATTCCAGTCCCCCATGCCTTTAAAATTTTTGTCTCCCTTAACTATATGAAAAAGTTTCTTTTATCTCACCATACATTTCTTCACTCTCTTCCTCATCTACAGAGCTTGTTGGCATATGAACTTTTACTACTGTGGTGAGTGTGGGCTTCATGTCACCTTGGCTACAAGAATGCATTCCCTATGCTGTTCATAATAGGTTATCTGTGTTCACATTTTTTCATTCATTATTAAACCTACTCCTGCATTACCCATACTTCATTTTGTGTTTGTAACCCTGAATTCACATGACCGGAAGTCCTGTTCCTCCTGCCACCGAAATTCACTAATTTCCACTGTAACCTATCCATTTCCTTTTATAAATTTTCTAACTTACCTGCCTGATTAGGGGGTGTGACATTCCACACTCCAATCCATAGAATGTCAGCTTTGTTCCTCCTGCTTGTGGTAATGAGTGGTATTCAATCATGAGATGTTTGATCCTGGGCGTTGAATGGCCCCTACCATACTTTACCTTCTGAAGGGACTTTACATTTCAAGGGGTCTGAAAGCACTCCAGAGGGGGACTAACTATTTGCACTTCATTTACGGAATTACTATGGGAAAACAATGTTCTTGATTCATTAATTTAAAAAGTCCAGATGCTATGTGATGGTTGAGAGAGCAGTGTACAAGTAGGTGGTGGAAGATCAAAATGGTTTAAGACAAATAGAGATGTTCAGCAAGGAAGTGTGCTCTCCCTTTACTCTTCATTACGCTTATGGACACAATCATGAAAGAAATCAAGGAAGAAGAAAATGAAGATCTCAATGCTTTTGTTTTTGCTGATGACATTGCGATTTGGGGAGAGATGGAAATGGAGGTTCAGAGGAGACTAGATTATTGGAACACAAAATTTAAAAAAATCAAGTTAACTGTGAGTAGGAACAAAACAGTGGCAATGAAGATGAGCAGGACACCCATACCTTGTCACATCATACTGGAGGGGGAGAAGGTTGAATGTATTAAAAGCTTCAATTATCTGGGTAGCATCATATCACACACTAGAAGTTCCAAATTAGAAGTCTTAAACAGAATAACAAAAGGATCTAGCTTCTTCCACAAAGCTGAAATATAATCTGAGACAAGGAAGTCCCTCACAGAGCCAAACACACTGTGTGTTAAGCTTGTCTCCTACCAATCACGATGTATAGTCTAGAGGCCTGTGTCACAAATAAGAGAGAAGGGAGTCAAATATAAGCATGTGAAACGAAGTTCCTTAGGTCAGCTCTACAAAAGGAGAGAACTGCAGGTGACATTGACTACAGAGGAGAGGATGAGTGCTTTGAGACTGAAGTGATTCGGTCATGTGAAGCGAAACATCAACAAAAGCAAAACGAGGATAATGGAATGTAGTCGAATTAAGTCGGGTGATGCTGAGGGAGTTAGATTAGGAAATGAGACACTTAAAGTAGTAAAGGAGTTTTGCTATTTGGGGAGCAAAATAACTGATGATGGTCGAAGTAGAGAGGATATAAAATGTAGACTGGCAATGGCAAGGAAATCGTTTCTGAAGAAGAGAAATTTGATAACATCGAGTATAGATTTAAGTGTCAGGAAGTCATTTCTGAAAGTATTTGTATGGAGTGTAGCCATGTATGGAAGTGAAACAGACAATAAATAGTTTGGACAAGAAGAGAATAGAAGCTTTCGAAATGTGGTGCTACAGAAGAATGCTGAAGATTAGATGGGTAGATCAAATAACTAATGAGGAAGTATTGAATAGGATTGGGGAGAAGAGAAGTTTGTGGCACAACTTGACCAGAAGAAGGGATCGGTTGGTAGGACATGTTCTGAGGCATCAAGGGATCACCAATTTAGTATTGGAGGGCAGCGTGGAGGGTAAAAATCATAGAGGGAGACCAAGAGATGAATGCAGTAAGCAGATTCAGAAGGATGTAGGCTGCAGTAGGTACTTGGAGATGATGAAGCTTGCACAGGATAGAGTAGCATGGACAGCTGCATCAAACCAGTCTCAGGACTGAAGACCACAACAACAACAACAACAACAACAACAACAACAACAACAAATTTGGAGATGAAGGTACGAAGAAGAAGACCAGTTGGATGGCCTAGAAAGAGATGGACAGTTCCGGTTAAGGAAGATCTCAATATGAGACGAGTAATACGAGAGGTAACGGAGAGGAAAAAGCTATACCAGGACAGAAACCAATGGAGGCATATTGTTCACCTATTTCCTACCCAGATCAATGGAACTAAGAATAGACAAGAGTACGAGTTACTATCCTCTGCATCACATGAGTTTATTTGTGAATCATTTTTAACTACCTGTTATGAGGCAGTGAATGTTCATGTATTGTGATTACACAATGGCTTAGTTTTTGGGTATTTTTGATTATTTAGTTTGGAAATTTTGCTACCATTCTTTTAGTGCCCTCAACTAACTTTACTGCATTTGATAAGGGTATTTGTTGTATGTATTCTAGCTGAATATCTTAAGACCACTTCCCATTTTTTTGAGATGTCCTTTCTTGAATAAACAATATTCAACATGATTCTCAGCCGCATACATCACTTACAGACATTAGAATCAACCCTTGTTATTAAATTATTCATTTAACTTTTATTTTGTATTTCTGTCTATTTTACTGATTCACAATTCTAGACAATGCATAGACTATTTGACTGAAGGATGACAGCTACAGGTTATTTGTCGCAAATCAGGTGTGGGGCATGAAAGATGTGTGCTGCTTGATCCTATGACTAAATTGAGCTATTATTTTTAATCCTTTGACTGCTGGGGATGTGTTAACTCGTCATGCCTCACCATTACCCTGGTGCACCTGACTTGTACAAGCGCAGGCCTTGGGTTTTCCCTACAGCGCTAAGGACATGTTGACGCATACCGTGCCACGGGCCTTTCCACCGCTACGGACGAGTTTAGGTGAACTGAGTCACAGCTACCTGATCCCTACAGGTGTGTAAACATGCAGAGCTGTCTTTCTGCCCTGCTCTTCCAGTCACTGTTCAGTGGTCTGACAGTATAGTTCGAGAGCGCATATATGTTTATTGCTGTGTTCCCTCTTTGCAGGATTCTACTTCAATCCCTGTGTTTTTGTCAGTTTTCTTCTTTTCTATTTGAGAAATGTCACGTTGCTGTGGTTGCACAGATAAAGAAATCCCAGATATGCTCACTAAGAGTGACAGTGAGTGAATTATGCAACACTGCTAGTAGCGACTAGTCTTCAACAGAAGCTCAAAGCTGTAGTCCTCAGCCCTTTACATCAGAGGGGAGACCAAGAATTACAGTCAGCAGTTCCTGTGTATCTGAGGAATCAAAAGTGGTAGTGAAATTGTTCAGAAAAGAGTGTGCTAAAGTGACATTTGACTGGAAAGAAACCGATTTCCAGCCATTAAACTATTACTCCAATGACTCGAATTAAAGTCACAAATGTCAATTAGATACTGACCCTGGCATTCTTTCATTTTTTGTGATATTTATGTCTCAAGAACTGTTGCAATTTATTGAAGACTAAACAAATCTTTTTTACATTTACACCAGAGAAAATACAACAGAATCTGTAACTTCTCAACTGTCAAAGTGGAAAGACACTGGATTTGATGAAAAGTATTGTTTTGTTGCTATTTTCCTTCTAGTGGCGCAAGTTAAAAAGTTAAATTAAGTGATTATTGGTCCAGAGATACACTTTTTATGCCCCAATACCGTTTTTGTCCACTTTTGAGAATGTTACACTTCAGTGATAACTCTGCGAGTACTGGAGGTGACAGTCTATTTAAAATTACTACAATTGTTGACAACGTTCGTAAGACATTTCCTAATTCATTTTGGCCACATCAAAAGCTTTGTATAGATGAAAGTCTCTTGCTGTTCAAAGGATGATTATTTTTTAAGCACTTTATCCAAACGATCAAAGTACGTTCAAAATAAACACATTTGTACTGTGTGACTGTCAGAGTGGATATATTTTGGATTTTACTGTATATACAAGTGCAACAACAGAAATTGGTTTCCACAATTTGGGAGAAAGTGGCAACCTATGGGCAGCTCTTACGGGACCGTATTTGGAACAGGGTCATATTCTGTATGTTGAGAATTTGTACTCCAACCCAGACCTGTTCCTCTGGCTTCACAACCATGGAACAGCCGCACGTGGCACTGTTTATAAGAATAGGCACAACATGCCAAAACTGCAGAAGAAATTGAAACAAGGAGAAACTGAGTATAAGTTCTCTGACAAGGTCCTCGTTATCAAGTGGTGCTATTAGAGAGAGAGAGAGAGAGAGAGAGAGAGAGAGAGAGAGAGAGAGAGAGAGAGAGAGAGAGAGAGAGAGAGAGAGAGGGGGGGGGGGGGGAGATGTGCATGTTGACCCCAAGTCATACAACACAAATGGTTGAAACAGATGACTGACTGACATACTTATGAAAAAATAAAGAAACTAATGTATTGTAGATTACAATTCGAGTACAGGTGCAGTTGACTGTTGTGACATGTTACTGAGCTCAGTGGGATTTGACCGTACCCCAATCAGACCCCAAATCACAGCCATTCTCAACACAGTGAATAAGGACCTTTTGCTGTCAAAGTAAGTGGGGAACCAATTGTGAGCTACTCCCATATTCCGTACTGGTCCAGCTTCTGGAGCAATATTTTGTGATCAACACAAACACCTCAGTTAAATAAAAAAATATGCCTAATATCTCAAACCTTTTGTTTAATCCATCTAGTACCTCACAGACTAAATATAGCATTTTCAGTTGTTAAACGAGTTCTAAACCCAACTTGTATATTTGATAGCAAATCGTGTGATATAAAGTGATCATTTGCCCTTACATAAACACAGCCTTTTCAGATGGCATAGAAATAGGCATAAGTTGCCTAAATTATCCCTTTCTCCTTTTTTTATAAAGAAGCTTTACTATTGAGTAATCATTCAGGGAACTGACCATTCGTAAAGGAAAAATTACAACTATGGCTAAGTACAAGGCTAACATGTGCAGCACAGTACTTTAATATTCTGCTAAGCACTCCATCATATCCATGAGAATCCTTAGTCTTCAGTGATTTAATGATTGACAATCTCCCCTTTGTCAGTATCACAGATTACTTCAGACATCAGTCTCAGAAATGCGTTTTCCAGGCGAGTTATATGATTCCCTGTAGAAACAATTTTTATTTCATTCACCAGCAATGCTCAGAAAATGATTCTTAAATACTGTACATATAAGTGATTTATCAGTACCAGATATATTTTTATTGTGAACTGACTTTATATCATTGACCTTGTGCTACTGACCCGACACTTCCTTCACAACTGACCATGTGGTTTTAATTTTATCCTGTGAATTAGCTGTCCTATTGGCATACCACATACGCTTTGCCTTCCTAACAACATTTTTAAGCTCCTTACACTACT
This sequence comes from Schistocerca nitens, assembly GCF_023898315.1. Taxonomy (NCBI): domain Eukaryota; kingdom Metazoa; phylum Arthropoda; class Insecta; order Orthoptera; family Acrididae; genus Schistocerca; species Schistocerca nitens. The sequence goes on along the minus strand of NC_064623.1, from coordinate 62,960,993 downwards.
GTTTGTAATGAGCTACTGTAGCTTGATAGTGACTAATTCTAACATTTTGATGTAATTCCCACTTTGTTCTACATGATATCCTTATTCCACTAGTCAGCTGCCCAGGCTGCCTGTTACTTTTAGTACCCCATTTAGAACATTCTAATCAAAACCAACTCTCAAAGAGCATGAGGAATGTGTTAAGGAAAACATAGATAACTATGTTATTGGCACTATAAACATCCTGCCACTCTAGTTCCTTAGTGACGTTTAAAAACTGTTGCCATTAGATTAGCTTTCCTACATAGTTTTTAGTTGTGTGTGACATTTGAGTACAAAAGCCTTTTAGTGTTAAAATTTATGCATCATGGTCTGAAAAGCCATTCACCGTTTTACTAACAGAATGCCCATCTAGTAATGAAGAATGAATAAAAATATTGTCTATGACTGTGCTACCTTTCCCCTGCACCCTAGTTGGAATAAACACAGTCTGCATCAGATCATATGAATTTAGGAGATCTACCAACATCTTATTTCTTGCACCATCAAGTACAAAATTTATACTGAAGTCACCACATATAACTGATTTATGGTACTTCCTGCAAAGTGAATAAAGAACACTCTAGCTTGAACAGGAATGCTCTAAAGTCAGAATTAGGGGACTTATAAACAACAGTAGTTAGTAGTTTAGTTTCACTAAATTGAACTGCCCCTCCACAGCATTCAAATACCTGTTCAGTGCAGTGCTGTGATGTGATACGTCTATGGAGTCAAATGGAATATTGTTTTTTATGTACATAGCCACTCCCCACCCTGCAAGGACTGCCTTGAAAAACAGCCAGCTAATCTGTACCCTGGTAAAGGAAGCCTCTGAATTGTCAAATTGTAAGTGGTGCTCCGACATACCAATAATTTCAGAGTGAACACCTATAAGCAGTTCACTATCTCTAATACCTCTTATATTTTGATGAAATATTCTAATTCCTTCTCTACATGGAAACGAAACGTCCTCTGAAGGTGCGCCCTTAGTTGGAGGGATTTCCTTTAAGCAGGTACGAGGGTTGGAACTTAAAGGCAACTATTTATTCACAACTGATACAAAAGAGTTACACGTTTGCACCTGTTACTGTCCAAAGCAGTCACCAGCGTTGTGTAGAACCCATTGCCAGCGACGTGGAAGGCGTAGTATACCATTAGCAGAGCCTGCTCTGTTGATGGTGTGAATTGAGTGATCTACTGCCTGTCTAATCTCTGGAACAATTCTGAAGCGAATGCCACGAAGTGGTTCCTTCATCTTCGAAATCAAATCAAAGTCACAAGGACTGAAGTCCGGGGAGTATGGTGGATGATACAATACTTCTCAGTCCCATTGACTGAACAGAGCCACAGCTTGCTCTGTATGTGTCCATGCATTGCCTTGCAAAATGATGGGTTGGTTGCGCAAATTGTGTCACCGCTTCTTTCACAAAACTGGTCACAGGTGATGTTCCAAAAATGAACAATAATATGACTTAAGTCCTTGTGACTTATTTTATTCTGAAGATGAAGGACCCACTTCGTGGCATTCACTTCAGAACTGTTCCAGAGATTCAACAGGCAGTAGACCACTCCATTCGCACCATGAACAGAACAGGCTCTGCTAACGTAATATTACACCTTCCACATCGCTGGCAACGGGTTCTACACAATGCTGGTGACTACTTTGAAGGACAGTAACAGGTGCAAACATGTAACTCTCTTGTATCGGTTGTGAATAAATAGTTGCCACTAAGTTCCAACCCTCTTATAACTATCAGCTGACTTCAATCTAAAAAAGGTGCAGTTCTAACACCAACTATTACAGGAATTTTTCCTATGAGTGATTCCACCACCACCACCCACTACACACTGTCACTTATCTGCCAGACTCTCCTTCCCATACCTATTGAGGTGCAGGCCATGCCTAGTGAAACCCAATCTACTGATAGATTCAACTGGCACCACTGCAAATGTGACTCACGCCCTCTGCCATCAGTGCCTCCTCCAGCACCATGTTAACAGGCCTAACAGCTGCATTAAGATGAGGCTGATCATGACACTAACTAACAGCTGCACTAAATGCACATTAGTGCCACCAGTTTGAGTAGCTATCTTTACCAGGTCACCTCCTACATCATATTTCCCGTCCTGATCGAGACTATTCCCTACTTCACCCCCAATTATAACCTGATCCTCTTTCATACAATTCCTACATACCTCCCCTATGCTGTCAGTCACGTGAGCCAACGCTGCACTAGGCTTCACAATGCTGGTGACCTGGTACTCACTCCCAAACACTTCCTGTAACCTCTACTGTTAACTACTAGCAACAGAACCATCTTCTTTCTGTTAGACTCTGCAACTGACCTAGGTGTCGTAACTACTGGGGACTGCTGCATGTTTCCTACACCTACAAGAGGCTCCTCTCCACTTGACAACTGCTCAAATCGATTGCGTATACGCAAAGTACAGGGTGTCCGAAAAGTCTTTCCCTGATTACATAAATTGATAACTCAGGCTAGAAATAAGATACAAATATGAACCTGGTGTCTAATTGTTTAGAACTATGAAAGTATTTTTCTGTTTTAGGTTCGCAGTACATAAGTAGTAGATGAGGTGCAGTGCCCAAGAAGCCATGTTAACCAATCAGGAGAAGGCGCAGTGTGTCCTGTGGTACCATGAGACATGATCACTAACCACAGTGCAGAGACACTTCCAGACAACATTTGGAAGGAATCCACCTGATGTCAAGAGCATTAAAGCCTGATATGAGAGGTTCAAGAACACAGGATCGGTTGCTGACCTTCCGAGGTCTGGTCGACCAAGAACCTCAGCAGACAGGGTGGAAGCTGTAAGGCAGTCTTTTCTGCGAAATCCGAAGAAATCTGTGCGCAGGGCCTCGTGTGAATTACAGATGCCAAAAAGCTCTCTCCATGACATTTTACACAAACGTATATTGTTTCGTGTATACAAAGTGCAAATCGTTCAGGCTTTGTTGCCCAATGACAGTACACGTCGATATGACTGCGGTCGAAATGCCATCACATATTGAGGACGATGATAGTTATCTCAGACGAATTGCCTTTTCTGACGAAGAGACCTTATCTGTCAGTGGAGTAGTGAATCGCCATAATGTGCGCATTTGGGCTTCACAACCCCCTGGCGAGGTCATTGAGTGCACCAGAGGCAGTCCAAAGGTGAATGTTTGGTGCGTGCTATTGCACGATCGAATTATCGTGCCATTCTTCTTAGCTGAGGCTGCCATCACATCTGCAGTGTATCCCGACATGTTGCAACTGTATGCTGTTCCTCAGCTGCTTCAGTATCACCCCAATGTCTTGTTTCAGCACGACTGTGCACAGCCTCATTGGGGTTTGGACGTCCATGCCTATTTCGATATGACCTTTCCTGGGCAATGGATTGGTTGTGATGGGCCAACGGTTTGGCCTCGACACTCTCCTGACATAACCCCATAAAAAGAAGTCTAATGTGGTTATGTCAAGGATGAGGTTTACCGAACACGTGTACCAGATCTTGAAACCCTGCAGCAACGGATAACCACAGTCGTTTAATCGATCCCTCCAGTGACGTTGGCTAATGTGTGGACAGAAATTGAATATCGCCTAGATGTGCTACGTGCTACCAAGGGTGCTCATGTGGAAGTTTACTGATGTGTGAAAAAAAACTTTGATAGTTTGTAAACAATTAGACACCAGTTTCATATTTGTATCTTACTTCTAGCCTGAGTTATCAATTTATGTAATCAGGGAAAGACTTTTCGGACACCCTGTACAACTGTCTGAATACCTCCTCCTCCCAACTGCCTTCTTGTTAACTGCCAGTTCCCATTCTCAGCACCCTTCACCCTCCTCAACCTATCTAGTTCCTCCTTTAGGTATTGTAACTGCACCTGAAGGGCACAGATCTTACACTTCTGTGCTCTGTCAACTGATTTCAACTACAAACTCTGCATTCCCAGGAGAGGATCTTGCCAGAATGCCCACCGACTACCCCACTGTTACATAAGTTCAATTACACCAGTAGAACTATTTATAGAACTAGCGACAGCGAATGAAATTTTTAATGAAATATTTCACTAGGAACAATAAGAAACATAAGCTGGAAACTACCGCACAAAATGTACTAAATGACTTCAATGCACAGAAAACTCTGAAAAGACAGCAAGAGAATGTTTGGAAGAGTATTAAACCATTATTTCAACAGAAACAGCAGGAGACATGGTGCATAACAGTGCACAAACAACTTTGTCAGAACTTAAGAACCGCTACAGCTGCAACTGCCATATGAACTACATTCAGCACTTTAAACCTGCACTGAAGTGTCAAGGGGTGGGAAAACTGCCCACCTCAGGGACCTCAGAACCCATTCACATTTCAAATGGCACGGTGTCAGTAACTCGCTGTCATAATATTTTGGTGCCATGGTTTCTGATTTATACTGGTAAAGGTACACCAAACTGCCCCATCTGAGACCCCTCCGTTCCACGTGTGATGTATTGAGTCATCACTGCACACTGGCATGTGCACTTCCACACTGAGTCCATGTGCCACCACAAGTGCCCTCCATGGCAAAAATTTGCCTCACTGGATTCTAGCCAATTGTAGCACAATGGTAGCTACACTGATTTTACTCTGTGAAGACGGTCGACGAGGAGAATTTTTGCTACCGAAGGCACAGACTTGCAGCAGAAGCACATGTGCCCAAAAACACCGTGAGACCAGGTACACCAACTTTAGGAGGGGGGGATCTCTTGACAGACCAGCTCAGTATATCTTCACCAGTATATATCTGAAGACAGCTAGAAGATTGCACCAAAATATTATATCTGAGTTACCAAAATGTCAGTTCACCCAAATTTTCATGGAACAATCTGTAAGGCAGGAAATGTTAAATTTCACACTCAGCACATACCTGTTGAACATACTCTTTACCACAATCCAAAGAGTTGAGTGTCTACTACATCAGGTAACCATATGTAACTACCGGGGGCCAAGTACTGTCATGCTGAAAACACATTTTTCAACTCTAGGATGCCTGTGTTTTCAAGGATTTGAGCAGAAACTGAGTGAGGCAGCAGAATATATCACGAGAGGAGGCAGGAAAAAACTGGGAATGGAACAGAATTATATTTTATTGTCAATATTAATGAAGATTGGAAGTGAGGTAACCAACTACAATAGGTACGTGGGAATGTGATGACAGGAACAATATTAAACAATTCTGAGGAGGAAATAGTTATAAGAAGTTGTGCTCTGGCTTAAGTGTGTCAATTGTGTGCCTGACAAACAGCACTCCTGCTGTGATTTATCATTTAAACCTCTAATTTTCAAAGGGAAATTTTCAGTATGGCAGTAATCTGAGTGAAAATAGTCTTATAAAGCAGTGACAAGTGGCTTAGTTACTGAATATATACCAGGCATTTCTATTAAAATGATCAATACACTGAATTTTCCGAAAAGACGAAAAGGGGCACAGGATTGATGCTAGTCACATGGAGAAAACTCTTACCCTTCCCTTGCGTTTATGATAAAATCGTGAAATCCAAACACCAAATGGAGTCCAAATGCAATGTGCATTCACAGATTTAATCAGTGTTGGCACAGTAACAGTTATTACCTGACTGTTGAACAACAGTGGCAGTCAACATTTAACACACTTCTCTCCAACACTGAACAGAAAATATTTTGCAAGAAATATTTTAATCTCTAACAATTACTAAGTAATCCAGAAAGCCAAAGGACCCATCTTTGAATTTGGCATATAATTATCACAACAAATCTATTACTTCCAATCAATACAAAATAACTTATGAACTGTTACACTGGATGGGATGCATTGAGTCTTCTTCACACTTTGGAGACTGGTCACTTACAAGAATACTGTGCCCAGGAAACTGGCCAATTATCCTGTTGTTTGAAGCATCTTGCAAATATGTAATTATGTATATTCAAGAGAAATATTACAAAAAACTGGCGCAACCTATACTTGGGTGCGATCTTTTTGAACCCAAGGTTGTGGCCCTAGCTATCCCCAGGCTTTGTCTATCCAGCAATTAATATATTAATGACACACTTTGTATTGGTCTCACTTTCCTTTTCATGTAAGAGACTTGCCAGTGTGTTCACAGTGTGCCTTGTTAGGTAAGAACTTGCAGAGTTTTGACACTGAACATAACATCTATGTACCCACTCCCTAGTAACATGTCTTAATGTCCACATAGCTACTGCAACCTACTTCCATTTTAAGGTGTTTACTTTAAAAAAATTTTCATGCAACTGTCAACAGCATCAACATACTTTGAGAACATGCTACACACTGTACTGCCTTACACTACGTTTGTTTACTGCCACCTTCAATCATGGACATCTTCACAGTGAAAGATATCTATTGTTAGTACTTCGCATCATACATGCTATTTAACCAGGAAAGTATATGCCACTGCTGACTTTAAAACTTATGAAAATGTTACTTTGTGCCATAATAGAGGCTTAAGCAAGGAGAAAGCAACACAAAGTTCGAAAACACGTAACAGCAGTAATCTTACAGCACCAATGATCAGGCACAACAAGCATAGCTCAGGCCGCAACTTTGTGCTAAGAAGACCGCACCTGAGTATGGGTTGGGCCACAATTTTCCTGACGTGTGAGTCATCTGTCACTAGAAAATGTTGTGAATGAGAAAAATATATGGATGTGTGAGCAATGGTGCTGTGCACTTACTGCTACTACATGTTTTCAATGTTGTTTCTGCTTGCTTAAGCCCCTATGACAACAATTATTTTCTTATGCTTTTAAGTCAGCAATGGCGCATACTTTTCTGGTTAAATAGCATGTGTGACATTTGAAGTTGTCACAATAGATATTTTTCCACTGTGAAGATGGTCCATGATCAAAATCTGTAGTTAATAAATGTACTAGAAGACAGCACAGTATGTATCGTGTATTTTTTCGAGCAGTTTACTTTTCACCCCTCATGCATTCCCTCCTTCAGGATGTGTCGTACTGACTTACACCCGAATGAGTCAGCACTTAAGCTTCACAATTCTTCATTAATACCACATTAAAAACCTATTCACTTTTTTTGTATTTTTATCATTCACATTTCACTAGAAAGGAGTGCTAGTTCTGCAAGTTTTGCAGGAGAGCTTCTGTAAAGTTTGGAAGGTAGGAGATGATGTACTGGCAGAAGTAAAGCTGTGAGGATGGGGCATGAGTCATGCTTGGGTAGCTCAGTTGGTAGAGCACTTGTACGCGAAAGGCAAGGTCCTGAGTTCGAGTCTAGGTTCAGCACACAGTTTTAATCTGCCAGGAAGTTTCATATCAGCGCAGACTCCGCTGTAGAGTGAAAATTTCATTCGAGTAAGCTTTTGTTTGTATTTTTGTTGCCTCATGACTCAGCCCTGTAATCGACCAAGATGCAAGGCCTGTCCCATACATCCTCCCACCACTGCCTGCTCCAGTGCTGTCAAGAGCATCATCTACCCCACACAAGTAGAGCTACCTGTGAAAGCAGTCTTGTGAGCTATAAGCTATGCTGGAACCACTGTGCTGCATTCTATGTGAGCATGACAATCAACAAACTGTCTGAACCAGAGATGGCCACCAGCAAACTGTGGCTGAGAAACAGTTTGACTACCCAGTTGCTGATCATGTTGCCTAACACAAAGTCCTTCACTTCAATGACTGCTGCACAGCCTGCACAATTCTGGATCCTACCTACCAGCACCAACTTTTCTGAATTTTGCAGGTGGGAACTCTCCGTGCAATGTATCCTACATTCCCATAACCCTCCTGGTCCCAACTTCCATTACTCATTGTCCTTTACCCACATACCCCATTCCTTGTTCCCACTCCAGCATTAAAATCACATCTGTTCCACCAATGCACCCACAATCTTATCTTTTTACTGCTCTCCATTTCCACTACCCCTTTCCCCCCTCCCAACTGCACTTAGCTGTCCTACCCTCCCTCCTCTCTGTATGCACCAACAAGCAGCACTTTACTGCCCCCACCCCTACCCAGCTATCCCTCCCCCTACCTGTCCCAGCCTCCTACCTGTCCCCCCCCCCTTCCCATCTACACTCCTGGAAATTGAAAAAAGAACACATTGACACCGGTGTGTCAGACCCACCATACTTGCTCCAGACACTGCGAGAGGGCTGTACAAGCAATGATCACACGCACGACACAGCGGACACACCAGGAACCGCGGTGTTGGCCGTCGAATGGCGCTAGCTGCGCAGCATTTGTGCACCGCCGCCGTCAGTGTCAGCCAGTTTGCCGTGGCATACGGAGCTCCATCGCAGTCTTTAACACTGGTAGCATGCCGCGACAGCATGGACGTGAACCGTATGTGCAGTTGACGGACTGAGCGAGGGCGTATAATGGGCATGCGGGAGGCCAGGTGGACGTACCGCCGAATTGCTCAACACATGGGGCGTGAGGTCTCCACAGTACATCGATGTTGTCGCCAATGGTCGGCGGAAGGTGCACGTGCCTGTCGACCTGGGACCGGACCGCAGCGATGCACGGATGCACACCAAGACCGTAGGATCCTACGCAGTGCCGTAGGGGACCGCACCGCCACTTCCCAGCAAATTAGGGACACTGTTGCTCCTGGGGTATCGGTGAGGACCATTCGCAACCGTCTCCATGAAGCTGGGCTACGGTCCCGCACACCGTTAGGCCGTCTTCCGCTCACGCCCCAACATCGTGCAGCCCGCCTCCAGTGGTGTCGCGACAGGCGTGAATGGAGGGACGAATGGAGACGTGTCGTCTTCAGCGATGAGAGACGCTTCTGCCTTTGTGCCAATGATGGTCGTATGCGTGTTTGGCGCCGTGCAGGTGAGCGCCACAATCAGGACTGCATACGACCGAGGCACACAGGGCCAACACCCGGCATCATGGTGTGGGGAGCGATCTCCTACACTGGCCGTACACCACTGGTGATCGTCGAGGGGACACTGAATAGTGCACGGTACATCCAAACCGTCATCGAACCCATCGTTCTACCATTCCTAGACCGGCAAGGGAACTTGCTGTTCCAACAGGACAATGCACGTCCGCATGTATCCCGTGCCACCCAACGTGCTCTAGAAGGTGCAAGTCAACTACCCTGGCCAGCAAGATCTCCGGATCTGTCCCCCATTGAACATGTTTGGGACTGGATGAAGCGTCGTCTCACGCGGTCTGCACGTCCAGCACGAATGCTGGTCCAACTGAGGCGCCAGGTGGAAATGGCATGGCAAGCCGTTCCACAGGACTACATCCAGCATCTCTACGATCGTCTCCATGGGAGAATAGCAGCCTGCATTGCTGCGAAAGGTGGATATACACTGTACTAGTGCCGACATTGTGCATGCTCTGTTGCCTGTGTCTATGTGCTTGTGGTTCTGTCAGTGTGATCATGTGGTGTATCTGACCCCAGAAATGTGTCAATAAAGTTTCCCCTTCCTGGGACAATGAATTCACGGTGTTCTTATTTCAATTTCCAGGAGTGTATATTGCTTCTCTCATCATGTACAGTTTGCGTGCGCGCGTTTGCATGTGTGTTTCAGAACAAAGCCCTTTGAAGGAACATAGCTTGTTTTTACAGTCTTTTGTTGTGCCTGTCTGCAACTTAACATCTCCACTATATTGTGACTAGTAATGTATCCTGTCACAGTATTTCCATTGTTAGATGCAGTAATATGACTGACAGGCCACAATGCAGTCTCACTCTCTTCTCAACTACCACTTACCTCCTATGTCATCTTACTTGTAGCTACAGTGTGGTTTCTATGGAAGGTGCAGTTAGAAACATACAGAGAATGGCAAAATTCCAAATAATGCCAATGGACACACTTAAAAATAGATAAAATTATACCTAGCTTTCAGAACTCTTTATAGTCTTTGCTCCCCTAGAAGGTGCCAAAACCTAAGTAAACTACTTTTAAATTCCAAACTTTTAAATAGGTAGCACAGGTAGTCACCACCTGAATGGAAGTAAGGCACAGCTGTTCTCACATAAAAAAAACCAAATAGTACAAAGACACTTACCACGGGTAATCGAAATAGTCGGCACAAGAAGGTATGTGGCCAGTAGAGGCAGACATGCAGTGCAGTGCTCCTCTGTCGGGTGCCCAGCAGAAGGCGAGAGGCACCGGCGCCAAGCTGAAAGGAGCATTGGATCTGGAAGGGAACACACTGCCTCTTAATACTCTGGCCGGCAAGGCGAAGCAGGGAAAACAAGACATATCAGGTCAACATTTTTAATGTTTTTACAGGAATGAAGGAGGAAACTTTAGTCAAAATAATTTGGCCCATAGCTGTGCAGACAGTTGAGGGATGCCATAACTGATGATGGGGTTTCCCTTTTTGAGCAGCCACTGCATAGTAGGTAAGATGCAGTTCAACATCTGACACCTACTTGCGAGCAGAATTCGCAAGGTATCTCTAGCAAGTCTGCAAAAAACTATCGTATTAGCAGGTTATACTGATAATATCAATATTTAGAGAACTCTGTAGTCCCTGACTAGAGTACTGAATGTGAAAATCTGTACACAAATAGACTGGCACTTCTGATAGATGAAGCATACCGTTGAACAGGCAACAGCAAAGGTGAGGAGTCTTTTAGTGCTGGCTACAAGAACACATTGCTATGCATGGGCCAAGTCATTTTGCATGAACTCTATATCGTTATGCTGTTTCTCAAAAAGAAAATAAATTTGAAAATTTATTGGCTATTGCAGGTGTTCATTTCTGGAATTTTTTTTTCACTCTTACATTCGTACCAGATAGACTCCTAAGTTTACCACTCTATACACTCCTATTATAAATACACTATACATGATCACGAGTATGCCATTGCTTTATAATTACAGTTAACGTTTTGTTACTTGTTACTTCACATTGCATGTATGTACAAATGTCATACTTAAAGGTGTCAGGTCCTGAGTTCAAGTCTCAGTCCGGCACAGTTTTAAGCTGTCAGGAAGTTTAGTTTATTTTCACCTAACAGCAACTGGCATGGGGCTGTTTTTGATTTTTGGTCAAACAGTGTGGAATCCATGGGGAACAGATCTTTTTCACAACTAAAGGTTACAGTAAAACTATACATGAAGTAATTTAATTTTCCTTAATGATGCCTCTGTCTCTGATATTCATTCTCTTCAGTTATATTGTGCACTGCAGCTATATTTTTGTTTGTGAACACCCAATTTTGGGTGATATTTGCAAAACTCATCACTAACAGGAGCACGACCAGAAACAAATTCTACAAAATCATTATGAACAGTATTTTCTAAAGGTGACTGATAACCATACACTGGACAAAGCAATTTGAGACATTGTTAAGTCTTCATCCAACGAAAATCCATGAAAATCTTTGCGAAATTTCCATTTTCTCATAACACTATTTCTTTAAACACTTCTCATATACAAACTACTCTGCCAACTTGTGAACTTCCATTGTTTTTACATCATCAAATAACAAGTTTTAAAACAGTAGTAATGTCACACCTCAACAGCACCACTTACTGATCATATGTAAAACCTCACGTGCAACCCTCATACAATATTGACTTTCATTTTAGAAATGAGTGATTACATAAATAATGGAAAATTTTCCACTTACTGGTAGTCATTTATTTTGAATTAATGACAGCTCCATTTGCATAAATATTGTCTCTTTCTAAAATACTCAATGGGGGCAAATACTATACGGGGCAATCAAAAAGTATCCGTTTTAAGGCACTACATCTGTGTATGTGCAACGTAGTGCAAGTCCAATGCAGATATCTAAGCTCTGACACATAGGCATGGGATTAGTGCAGTATTCACATGTTTTGGACGTGCATGTGGTAAACGTGCAAACATTTACTACGGCGGCATTATTACCAACTGTTTCCAAATAGGATCAACATGCCCTTATTCTTTTCTTGTCTGCCACAGGGAGAACACTGGAAGACATCCACAGGAGAATGAAGAAAGCATATGGGGCAGCATTTCTGTCAAAATCCACCACTGTGGAACAGTTCAAGTTCCATGCCAGACATTTGACAAGATGCCTATTGATATGGGAGGCCATTATGGGTAACAAGAAGTGGGTGGTTGATTATACGATTAGGTTGGACCACTCGTGCACTAGAAAAGGATCTCGGCATCAGCTTCAGTAGTGTGCAAACATTATCTGGCAAGAGTTAGGCTACTGTAACCACTGCAGCCAGTAGATGCACGACTTCCAGAATACATAGACCGAGCGAGGTGGCGCAGTGGTTAGACACTGGACTCTCATTCGGGAGGACGACGGTTCAATCCCGCGTCTGGCCATCCTGATTTAGGTTTTCCGTGATTTCCCTAAATCACTCTAGGCAAATACCGGGATGGTTCCTTTCAAAGGGCACGGCCGACTTCCTTCCCTAATCCGATGAGACCGATGACCTCGCTGTCTGGTCTCCTTCCCCAAAAACAACCAACCAACAACAACCAGAATACATACAGGAGATCTGTGAGTGACAAAGTACAGAGACTTGCCAAGGATACTCTGCATCTGAGTAGCTTAGGCTCAAAAATATTTAGCAGTATGTCCACAGACTTGCCTAGTTATAAAAGATGAGGGGAAACTGATAAGTACTGTTGTAGGTGAAAAACTTTTTTAGAATTGAGAAAGCCAAAACCAAACCATTACCTGGCAGGTTTAAATACTGAAGCCTCAAACAGAAGCTTCGAAACATACAAATTTGAAATCACTGTCAGTATGTGCAAATACTTGAGATGCTTGTTTGAATGAGCACTGAAAATTAAAATTTGAAACAAAATGGGGAATTTCAGATTATAAAATAGCTTTTTCAGAAGAAACAAGTCACATGGAAGCTCATGTATACTTCTGTATAGTGATAGAAACTAAAACCAGAAACTGTTTTAATTATTTAAATGAAGAATGCCTGTTTGAGAGCTGTTGTGTGGAAATAATGGACTTAACAGTAAATGTTGTAGTAATCTAAATACTTAGAATCCCAGGGAGGTCAACAACACAATTACTCTTATCCAAGTTTCACATTATGCTGGTAGACCTTTGAAGAGAAAAATAGAAAAAACTAATTGCTGCTGATTTTAATATTGATATCACGTATGATAGTAGCTATGCTTCAACATTCACCAACTTGGTATAAAGATTCATGGTTTCAAACAATTTCTTTAATCTACCAGAGGCAATGGGCAATGATATACTTTTATTGACTGTTAACTGATTATGTATATGAAAGTATGTAAATTTTGTATAGACTTAGGTATTTCAGATCATTGTACATTGGTCACTGAGCCACTAGAGAGACAAGAACATTTCATGTGTCAAAATCCATATGAGAAGGAACTTTACCAAAGAAAACTTGTTAACATTGAGTAATAACCTGAAATAGAAAAAAAATGGCCTTTTGATCCTTGTAATTCAAGTGATGAAAACTTGATCCGAGCTCTGCAGTAATAAAGTGACAAATTAAAATGTACCACACAGGGCATAAACATTTCCAGTATAAGGAAAATGCAACTGCTCAGAGAATATAATAAAGATACTGTTCTCTTTGAATATGTAAGATTCTATGAAATTATATCAAAGTTGTCAAGGCAACAAAACTGGTAAATAACAGGCTAATTTTAAAGCATGAAAGTAAGACAAAGGCAGCGTGGTCAGTCATTAAATCATACATATTAAAGCCTGTACCCAAAGAAATTGATGCAAATATAATAGATTATCAGAAAGAAAAATAGAAAATGTAATCCTAATATTAAGAAACAAATGATCTGCACACTGGGATTGAATTCTCACCAGACTTATTAAAGCAGTATACAACAAAATTGCAGACCCACTAGCTCAGATAATAAATCAATGTTTGAGGAGGACTGTTTCCCTGAGTACTGAAATATGTTGAAGTCAAACCACTTTTCGAAAAGGGATCAAGAGGGGTCACAGGTCGTTATTGTTTTATCTAAATTCTTTGATTCGTATCTAAAATATCTAAAGAAGTTTCTGTTACCCCAAATCCGAAACTTCACTGCAAAATTTTCTATTACTCTACACAATCAAATTGATTTTTAACAAGGGAGAACAAACCATAGATGCAGTGAAATTTCATTGAGAAAATTAATATATCATTAAACAAGACCAGTAGGATGTTAGGAATTTTCTGCAACCTCAGAAAGCTGTTTGATTCCATAAGTCGAGGATTGTTTATTTAGAAACTTCAGAAGTACATATTAGGGACAGTGCCCTAAAATGGTTTAAATCCTAGTTATCAAACAGAAAGTGAAGAGTTAGCATGTCTTTAAATGGTGCAAATTATTATTCTGAATGGGAAAACCTCAGGGTGTTCCACAAGGCCCCATACTAGGCCCAGTCCTATTTCTCTCCTATGTTACTAACATACCATTAAATATGAGGTCCCTGACAGTTCTGTTTGCAGATGATACTTCTGTCTTAGTTGAAAATCAGGATTCGGAAAAAATTGCAAATCAGGAATCAGTACCCTTATTATCTTGGAACCTGTTTCCACTAAGTGGGTAAAATCTAAACTATCTAAAACTCCCATGATGCAATTCAAAACTAAACAGTCAAAATGAACACATTACATTTAATCTAAACAAAGATACAGAAGATGCCGATTCATGCAAATTTTTAGGATTAAATCTGGATAAAAATCTGAGCTGGTAGGCACACATTGAGTACCTAGCAAACAAATTCAGCAGCTTTGTATTTGCAGTGAAAACTATATGAACAGCAACTGACATGGACACACAAAAAGTAGCATATATAAGTACTTTGAATCCATTATTAGGTGTGGTATTGCTTTTTGAGGTAATTCAACACACCAATTATTTGTGGGAAGCCACTTTGGCCTTTTACATGATAAAGAAATAAAATTTTATTTTTATACTTCCCACCCACTGCCTCAAACTGTTTGCCCAAAGACCTCAATACACAAGAATGAAAATTTATAATAAATTAAAAGGGAACAAGTTAATGGCGAACTTAAGACACCCCCCCCCCCTTCTAAAAAGAAAGCTATATAAGGCACTTACACTGAAATAATATTACTCAGCAGACAAATTCATGTAGGACGAACTGGAAGTTTGAGCTGGATACAATGTGACATATATCGCAAGTAGTATTACTAGAGTGTTAATATTTTAGTACTGTTATTTATCAGTCTGAAAATCATTGTTGTATTATAAGTTTTTCAAGTGTGTCTGTATGCAAACCAGATGGATCACAAATATATATTACGAGATGAATGAAGTGCAATTCCACTAGAGCTGTGGCTTATTCCAAGCTGCAGATATATCCTATATAATACGAATAAAACAAGGCGACAACCAAACACAAACACACATGGAAACAAAATACAATACAGTCACTTTTTAAATAACTCTACAAAATAATTCAAGAAAAAGGAATTGGGAAGAAATCTAAGAAGCTCAGTGTGTTAGCTGGCTGTGCACACAAGTGGCTACCACGGAACTGCGGCCAAGAGCTCAGCTGCCCAGCCGAACAGCATGTGCCCTGACAGAACGTCCGACGTCTACACCCATTTCACAGCCTGTGCCATCCGGATTCTTCCTGCCAACACCAGGTTTCCTGAGTTTTGCTGGTAACATACCCCCTCTAATAAAACCGCAGCCCCCCCTTCCCCCCATCCAACCTATCCCACCCCAGCCTTGCACACTGCTGCCATTACCTGTATTAAATGTTTATGTATGGTTCAAAACTTTATGATTAGAGATGTATGTGGTATAACACATGTTTCATTTACTTTATCCAATGAAGACTTACATTATTTTACTACCAGGATAAACATTTATGGACACTGTGTTCCTGATTGATACTGTTGTTACTGATAGAGATGGTGCCATGCATAACAGTACAAATGAGAAAGGTGAAGAATTTACAATTGCCAACAAAACTTTTAACTCATTTGTAATTTGAACACCAAAATAAGTGGCCCATCAATTTATAACAGGGTAAAATATAACAAAATATGATCAGGATAAACTCAGGGATAGTGCACTTGTAGCAAGAGGAATGAGTGTGCAAGTCCAGTACAGCCAATGTGTAAGGCTGTGGTCATGGTGTCATCAATATCTGTGGACATCAGTGGAGGAGATCCGAAGCACCATGCCCGAGCTGTCAGGCCATGCCCGTCTGTGTCAATGCGGCCTTAGCAACATATCACAATGGGTTCTTCTGAGGTTTTCTTAGCAAAAATCCTGACACTCCTAAGGAGTCTTTCCAGCTACATACAGTTTGTCACACTGTGTGGTAGTTTGACTCTTCTTTTCCTATACCACCATAATACACTGGCAAGCCAAAAGGCTGTAACCACTGCCCACCATGGGACAATGCCATGCTGTGGTGATGCCAACACAGGACATGGTAAACAATGTAAATAGAGTAGAAATGAGCAAATCCACTGACAGATTACTCTGCCCTCAGAAAAGTGGACTTAACCAAAAGGGGTCACTTGCACACCTGGAGAATACTGACAGCCATACCGTAGCTGTGACCACAACGGAGGGGTATCTGTGCTGAGGCCTTTTATATCTGGAAATAAAAACCACTTTTACAGAGGAAACTGAGGACCAGTTCAACCATCGGTGAGTCGTCTGCTAATATTAAATTTAAGGAATTGGGAAGACTATACTCAACACGAAGGGCCAAAAGAAAGGGACATTCCACTAATATGTGAGATATCAGTTTGACTCCACAACCACATCGGGGGTGGGTCATTACATAGGAGGAAACAATGGGTGAGCCGGGTATGACCAATGCGTAAACAGCATAATACAGTGGACTCCTTCTGAGAGGAGTGGAAAGACTGGCACCGAACTGCAGCAGACTCCTTGATAGTGCAGAGTTTATTACTATGAGCAGTAGTGCTCCAGATGGCATTCCACTGTTGGGCAAAGAGATTTGATGTAGATCCACACATCTGCAGCTGGTGACCTAGGGAAAGATGACTGAACAGGCAGCACACTCGAGGGAAGAGAGACGGTCACGGATAGCAGAGACCAAAGGGTGACGAGAGTAGCATCGATCGATAGCCTGAAGGCTGCTTGTGGAGTCTGAATAAATTAAAACACTGTGGAGGGAGGCCTGAGAAACAAAAAGGAAGGTCTTGTGAATGGCTAGAAGCTCTGCTGTGAACACACTACACAATCCTGGCAATAAATTGTGCTTGAAACCAGTAGGAGACGTGAAAGTGAATCTCGCCTTATCAATAGTCTTAGAACCATCAGTGTAAAAGATTGTAGCACCCTGGAACTCTGGAAGAATGGCACAGACAAGGCGCCAGAAAACCATAGGTGTGACAGAGACCCTAGGACCCCGGAATAAGTCGGTCCAAATCTGTGGTCTAGCCACCACCCAAGGAGGGAGTATGGGAGGAAACATGAGGAGCAGTCCAATGAGTGGAAATTGAGATTCCGACAGAGGGAAGTGAGATGCATACCAACCACCAATCCCACCAGTGGGCAGATTTTAGGAGAGAGACATCCCTCACTGGCAAAGAGCACAGGGTACACAGGATGGTCAGGGAATTAGGGAATTGGCGAATGGCAACTGCGTAAGAAACAAGGAATTGGCTCTGTCGGATGTGTGGAGGGGGGAATCCTCACTTCTGTGAGGATACTATCAACAGGACTAGTTCAAAGGCACCCATAGGGCGAGAGACCCCACAATGATGGACAGGGTTGAGTTTCGAAGTGGAAGGAGTCAAACCTGACTACCATAATTAGTCTGGACAAGACCAGAGCACAGTAAAGATGGAGAAGAGTGGAACGGTCTGCACCACAAGATGTGAGCCAGGAGGTGGACAGCATTAAGCTTCATGCAGTCTTTAGGTGTCAAATGTGGGGCAGCCATGTCAGCTTGATATAAAAAATAAGGCCCAAGAAACGGAACTGTGCTACATCGGGAGCTGGTTGCCTAAATAAAGCTCTGGATCAGGGTGTACTGTGGGTAAATGACAAACTATGTAGCCCGCATTTTGGAAGGAGAAAACGAAGCCATGTGCGGTGGCCCACACAGAGGCCTGTCACATGGCACCTTGGAGCTAGCTCTCAGCAGCAGATACCAAGTGGGAGCTGCACCAGATGCAAAAATCGACTTAAAACACCAGGGTAACCAAAGGCCTAACAGAGGTCACAAATCGAGGAAGAGTGTGACACTTAGCACACAACCCTGTGGGATACCATTCTCCTGAACCTGAGGGGTGCTGAGTGAAGTGCCAACTAACCCGTAAGATCCGGTAAGAAAAAACTTGCAGATAAAAATCTGAAGGGGCCCACGGAAGCCCCAGTTATGGAGGGTAACTAAAATGTGATGGTGCCAAGCCATGTCATATGCCTTATGTAGGTCAAAGGAGACTGCCACAAGGCGCCGGCAGTGAGTAAAAGCATGTCAGATGGCCGATTCCAATCGGAGTAAATGGTCAGTTGGAGATCACCCTGCCCGGAAGCCACACTGATCTGGAGACAAAAGGCCCCGAGATTTAAGTACCCAACATAATCTGAAGCTGACCATCATTTCGAGCAGTTTACAAAGTACATTCATAAGGCTAATTGGGCAGTAGCTGTTGAGACGTTAGGTTTTTCCCGGGCTTAAGGATGGGGTTAACTATACGGTCTCACCATTGTGATGGAAAAGCACCCGAGAGCCAAATGTGGTTGAAAACCCTGAGGAACTGTTGCCTTTGGGGAACATCCAAGTGTTGGAGCATCAGGTTGTGGATGGAACCTGGCCCTGGGGCTGTCTCTCATGAAGAGCTAAGAATCTGCACCAATTCCTATTCAGCGAAAGGTGCATTATAGGGCTCAACATGGTGTGGAATGAAACAGAGGGGGATCTGTTCAACTCTGCGGGGAAATGTAGTAGGGTAGGAAGAGGACGACAACGCAGTCACAAAGTTTGTAGCGAGGTGTTCTGTTAGGACGAATGAATCAGTGCACAGAGCACCTTGGAGGTTCAGACCCTTGACATTTGACTGTCACTGGCGGCTCAGAACGCTACGGAGCTTTGACCAATCGTGCGATGAAGAGGCATACGTCCCCAGGGAGGAAACATACGCTCCCAGCATTCCTTTTTACTTTGCTTAATAAGGTGACAAGCCTTAGCACAGAGATGTTTAAAAGTGAGGAGGTTGGTCTGTGAAGGGTGTCCAATCACTGCAGCACCCTTCAGCAGTCCTGGACGGCGGCTGCGACACTCAGTCCACCACGGTACCGGCTGATGATGAGGGGGGACCTGTGGATAGGGGGACAGCACTGCCAGCAGCATGAAGAATAGTGGCAGACATGCCTTGCATGACTACATCAATGTTAATTCGACAGCAGACTTACATAAATGCCAATTGTACCTGTGGTATGCCAAACATGAGGGCCTGCCTGCTAGCAGCAGCAGGGGAATGAGAATCACCAGAAAGTGGTCACTGTAACAAAGGTCATAATGGGATGACCAATGTAAGGAAGCCACAAGGGCAGGGGAGGAGATGCTGAGATCGAGAGCAGAGAAGGTGCCACGAGTGGCACGGAAATGGGTAGGGGAACTATCACTGATGAGACGAATAGAAGTCCATGATAAGTTGGTCCATTAAGATACCCCAACCTATTTAAGTGACTCTCCCCACAGTTAACGGTGGGCACTGAAGTCTCCGAGGTGGAGAAACTGGGCTGGGAGTTGCTGGATTAAGGTAGACAGGGCAACGTAATCTAGTGGCCAACCTGGGGTGAGGCAGTCATTGCAAGTGGTGATTGCCAGAGTTGTTTGCACTAAAACTGCTATCACTTCCAAGGTGGTACATATGGGGATCCAGTCACTAATGACATCAGAGTGAACCAAAGTGCAGACCCCACCAGATGCTACCCCAGGGCCAGCACAGTTCTGTCAGAACACCCAGTAACCATGAGAAGTTGGAGAGTGGTCATCATGGAAATGCTTTTCTTGAAGAAACAGACAGAATGCAGAAGAGGAGACAAGACGTTGCATTTCCGGTAGGTGGTGATAGTATCTGTTGCAGTTCCACAGTATTAACATGTGGTGTGAGTCTAAGATAGACATGAAGGAGCCGAGGAGATCAGATCACTGTCAGTAGTCACCAACAATGACTGTGTGACACCCATAAATAAGATGTCTGATGTCCCTATAGAAATTACTCCCTGGACCATATTGAGAGATTGGTGAGGAGTGATAGACACCAGGACATTGCCAAGATGATCACAGGCATGAAGAGCTGAGGATCGGGTGGTAGACGAAGCTTTGATCGACATGGAACCCAACTGCATCATACTAGAGACTGCACTCTACCGAACTTGTCCTCGGCATTTTTGACGAAAAAGAATGGGTTTATGGTGGTGAATGTGTCCCCATCCATCCTAGTATATACAAGGTAACAGGGAAAGGGTTTCATGCCAAGACGGCGAGCCTGGTGCTCCTCGTGGTATAGCCAGGGAAGGGAAGGTTGCTGGGTCATACAAAGCAGCATTTGAGGATCCTTCACCATTCCAAGAGACGGCCATTTCAGAACGGCCAGATTTTTGCAGCTTGATACGCTTCGTGTACCAAGCATCTGCCCTGATACCACCCACTCTGACCAGGGGCTCTCCCCATGGGCACCACGCAGCCACAGCAAGAGCCGTCTGGCATGGCCGCCATTGACAGGAGTTCTGATGCTCCGAGAAGATAAGCAACCACTCTTTGGCATACATGGGGACGGAACAGCTCCGGAATCAGAAGTGCGAGCCCTGTGTTGTCAGAGGGCTCAGCCATATGGGTACATAATAGCCCCACCGTATCACAAGCTACACATGCTAGTGACCTAGCAGGAAGATAGGAGGCTACAGTGGGTAAGGGAGAGGGGAAGGAAGGGGGAGAGGAATCCACATTGTAGATGCTAGGAAGGGAGTTCTTCCCCATATGGCTCTCAATATGTAAACAGTTTAGAAAGAGAGGTCAAACCCCAAGGAGGACCAAAAAAGGGAGAGGAGACATGACAGTGAAAGTGAATACCGGAAATGAGGGAATAGCCAGGCCAACAAAAGGAAAAACAGAAAAAGGGGGAGCAGGAGGGGGAGGAGCTGGAATCGGAAGGAGTGGATATGGGGGAAGGGACTGCAGCCTGGGAAAGAATAAAGCCTGCAATAGCTTGGGGCCCCATGTACGAGCGGGGACCCAAAAGAAATCTAACTCCGAGGGCGCTGCCACTCAGACATAGTGCAGGGTTCTCACACTAGATGGTGTTAGTAGATACCTTCATGAAACGGCTGTGCAGACTGCATCAGTGTAGAGCTGAACGTGCAAGTGTGGTATTGTGTTTCTCTGACTGTTGGCGGATTACCTCTGCAAAGTCATTATGGCAACTTTAACAAAACAGAGTGTGTGTGAAATTTTGTTTCTGCTTAAAAAAATTGCAACAGAGACACACCAAATGCTTCAGGAAGCTTTCCAGGAGGATGCTATGAGCCACACACAGGTTTTCGAGTGGTTTGGGCACTTTAAACGTGGTGAGGTGTGTGTTTAAGACCAAGCTTGTTCTGGACGCGAAATGAGGAGAACATTGAAAAGTCCGCCAAAAGATCAATGAGGATCGTCGCCAAACAATCGACCAAATTTCAGCAGAGACAGGAATCAGTTGGAGCTCGTGCCAGCAGATTTTGAGTGAGGATTTGCACACGAGACGTGTTGCTGCTAAATTTGTTCCGCACCTTCTCACACAGGAGCAAAAAACCATCCGCATGAATGTGTGTCAGAACTTGAAAACAGAGATTGCACGTGATCCAAACTTCTTGAACAAAGTCATTACAGGGGATGAGAGTTGGTGTTACGGGTATGACCCAGAAACCAAGCAAGCGTCAAGCTAGTGGAGGACTGCCAACTCTCCCACACCAAAAAAAAAAAGCAAGGCAAGTGAGGTCAAATGTGAAGACTATGATCATTGTCTTTTTTGATGTTCGTGGAATTGTGCATCGGGAATTCGTTCCCCTGGCCAGACTGTTAACCAGCAATTTTACTTGGATGTTTTAAGGCATCTGTGAGGATGTAAGGAGGAAACGCCTGGAACTTTGGCAATCAGGTGACTTGTTTCTGCATCACGACAACGCTCCAGCACACATGGCCTTATGAGTGACCCACTATTTGGCATCTCAGAGGTGGTCTGTCGTTCCCCACACTCCGTATTTGCCGGACCTAGCCCCGTGTGACTTTCCTATTTCCACGAATGAAAAATAAATGCTAAAAGGGGAGTGTTATGATGATGTGGAGGCGGTAAAAACAGCTTCGCAAAGGGCACTGGACAATATCAAACTAAGAGTTTGAAACATGCTTCCAACAGTGGGAAGAGAGACTTGACAAGTGCATCGCATGTAATGGAGAGTATTTTGAAGGTGACTTAAGTAATTTTGTAAAAAGGTTCATCAATAAATTTTTTTATTACAATCCGGTTTCTTTCGGGTCCCCCTCGTACATCACACATGTACCCACAAAAGAACTGTGGGACCCCCTGCAGAGTACAAAATGATGGCTGTTGCAGCAGTTATTCAGAGACGAAGACATTCACACAGGATAAAAGTAGGACAGTGCGCTGCACCAAACCAGTCTTCAGACTGAAGAAGGAAGCGACGACGACGACGACGACAACAACAAAAGTTCACATGATTGAAGTACACATAAGGTGATGGCACACTATATTATGTGAGGTGACCTTCCCCAAATAGCTCTTAACGCTCTAAAATTTAGGAGAGAAGCAGGGTCAAACCCGTAAAAAAAAAAAAAAAAAGTAAAATTGAGGTAGTTTTAACAGAACTGGACCAAGAAGTTTGTATTCTTGCCACGACAGGCAGGAATTAACTGAAAGGCGTTTTGACACCAGTCACTCTTAGTTAACTGTACAGCATTCAGGAGGGTTACACTTTCAACACTGAACTGGAAATACTAGTACAAGGTATCAGTGCCCCACACTCACAAAAAAGGTAGGGGGAGATACAGTAATTTGAACTGGGGGGGGGGGGGGGGATGGAGTGGAAGGGGGGAAGAAGGAGGTTGGGTGACAGAAGTTAAATCCGTTCATTATTCTTAACTTATGTTTCAAGATGTCACACTGACATAGGAACAACATTTCCCGTATTCTATATTAATGATTTACCTGTCTATCATCTGAAGTGTGGTGTCTCTGAACATCCGAGACAACACAGCATTTGGAGGAAGCATGTCTTTATTATGTGATTCGTGGCACTGCTGCACACTGAAAAGAGAACAGCAGCACTATAATTACATACCAACTAGAACCAATCTACAAATAGCAGTTTGGTATATATAATTGTTGTCCTTATTGCATGTGGGAACTAATTATTATGCTCTTAACAGAAATCTGCAAGTGTAAAAACAGTCCTGCCATCCACAGGGTACCTTCACATATGAAGCTACAACCACTCCATTAGCAATATCCTTTATGCTGTGGTGTAGTTGCCATAGACATAGCACAATGTGTTCTTGTTACAAACTTTGTGTCATCATATGTTCCCGAGGGCATGAAGCTTTACTGTATGGTTAAATGACGATGGCGTCCTCTTGGGTAAAATATTCTGGAGGTAAAATAGTCCCCCATTCGGATCTCCAGGCGAGGAATACTCAAGAGGACACCCTTATCCGGAGAAAGAAAACTGGCATTCTACAGATTGGAGTGTGCAATGTCAGATCCCTTAATCGGGCAGGTAGGTTAGAAAATTTAAAAAGGTAATGGATAGGTTAAAGTTAGATATAGAGGGAATTATTGAAGTTCGGTGGCAAGAGGACCAAGACTTTTGGTCAGGTGAATACACGGTTATAAATACAAAATCAAATAGGGGTAATGCAGGAGTAGGTTTAATAATGAATAAAAAATATGAGTGCAGGTAAGCTACTACAAACAGCATAGTGAATGCATTATTGTGGCCAAGATAGACACAAAGCCCATGCCTACTACAGTAGTACAAGTTTATGTTCCAACTAGCTCTGCAGATGACGAAATTTATGAAATGTATGACGAAATAAAAGAAATTCAGGTAGTGAAGGGAGATGAAAAATTAATAGTAATGGGTGACAAAGTCGTCAGTAGGAAAAGGGAGAGAAGGGAACACAGTAGGCGAATATGGATTGGGGGTAAGAAATTAAAGAGGAAGCCGTCTGGTAGAATTTTGCACAGAGCATAACTTAATCATAGCTAACACTTGGTTCAAGAATCATAAAAGAAGGCTGTATACATGGAAGAAGCCTGGAGATACTAGAAGGTATCATATAGATTATATAATGGTATGACAGCTTTAGGAACCAGGTTTTAAATTTTAAGACATTTCCAGGGGCAGATGTGGACTGACCACAATCTATTGGTTATGAACTGTAGATTAAAACTGAAGAAACTGCAAAAACGTGGAAATTTAAGGAGATGGGATCTGGATAAACTGAATGAACCAGAGGTTGTACAGGATTTCAGGGAGAGCATAAGGGAACAATTGACAGGAATGGGGAAAGAAATACAGTAGAAGAAGAATGGGTAGCTCTGAGGGATGAAGTAGTGAAGGCAGCAGAGGATCAAGTAGGTAAAAAGACGAGGGCTAGTAGGAATCCTTGGGTAAAAGAAGAAATATTGAATTTAATTGATGAAAGGAGGAAATACAAAAACGCACTAAATGAAGCAGGCAACAAGGAATACAATCGTCTTAAAAATGAGATCTTCAGGAAGCGCAAAACGGCTAAGCAGCGAGATGGCTAGAGGACAAATTTAAGGATGTAGAGGCTTATTTCACTACGGGTTAGATAGATACTGCCTACAGGAAAATTAAAGAGACCTTTGGAGAAAAGAGAGCCACTTGTATGAATATCAAGAGCTCAGATGGAAACCCAGTTCTAAGCAAAGAAGGGAAAGCAGAAATGTGGAAGGGGTATATAGAGGGTCTACACAGGGGCGATGTACTTGAGGACAATATTATGGAAATGGAAGAGGATGTAGATGAAGATGAAATGGGGGATACGATACTGCGTGAAGAGTTTGACAGAGCACTGAAAGACCTGAGTCGAAACAAGGCCCCGGGAGTAGACAACATTCCATTAGAACTACTGACAGCCTTGGGAGAGCCAATCCTGACAAAACTCTACCATCTGGTGAGTAAGATGTATGAGACAGGTGAAATACCCTCAGACTTCAAGAAGAATATAGTAATTCCAATCCCAAAGAAAGCGGGTGTTGACAGATGTGAAAATTACCGAACTATCAGTTTAATAACTCACAGCAGCAAAAATACTAACGCAAATTCTTTACAGACGAATGGAAAAACTGGTAGAAGCTGACCTCGAGGAAGATTAGTTTCGATTCCATAGAAATGTTTGAACACTTGAGGCAATACTGACCCTACGACTTATCTTAGAAGCTATATTAAGGAAAGGCAAACCTACATTTCTAGCATTTGTAGACTTAGAGAAAGCTTTTGACAACGGTAACTGGAATACTCTCTTTCAAATTCTGAAGGTAGCAGGGGTAAAATACAGGGAGCGAAAGGCTATTTACAATTTGTACAGAAACCAGATGGCAGTTACAAGGGTCGAGGGACATCAAAGGGAAGCAGTGGTTGGGAAGGGAGTGAGACAGGGTTGTAGTCTCTCCCTGATGTTATTCAATCTGTATATTGAGCAAGCAGGAAAGGAAACAAAAGAAAAATTCAGAGTAGGTATTAAAATCCATGGAAAAGAAATAAAAACTTTGAGGTTCGCCGATGACATTGGAATTCTTTCAATGACAGCAAAGGACTTTGAAGAGCAGTTGAACGGAACAGACAGTGTCTTTAAAGGAGGATATAAGATGGTCAACAAAACCAAAACAAGGATAATGGAATGTTGTCTAATTAAGTCAGGTGATGCTGAGGGAATTAGATTAGGAAATGAGACACTTAAAGTAGTAAAGGAGTTTTGCTATTTGGGGAGCAAAATAACTGATGATGGTCTAAGTAGAGGATATAAAATGTAGACTGGCAATGGCAAGGAAAGCGCTTCTGAAGAAGAGTAATTTGTTAACATCGAGTATAGATTTGTCAGGAAGTCGTTTCTGAAAGTATTTGTATGCAGTGTATCCATGTATGGAAATGAAACATGGACGATAAATAGTTCGGACAAGAAGAGAATAGAAGCTTTCGAATTGTCGTGCTACAGAAGAATGCTGAAGATAAGGTGGGTAGATCACGTAACTAATGAGGAGGTATTGAATAGAATTGGGGAGAAGAGAAATTTGTGGCACAACTTGACTAGAAGAAGGGGTCAGTTGGTAGGGCATACTCTGAGGCATCAAGGGATCACCAATTTAGTATTGGAGGGAAGCGTGGAGGGTAAAAATCGTAGAGGGAGACCAAGAGATGAATACACTAAGCAGATTCAGAAGGATGTAGGTTGCAGTAGGTACTGGGAGACGACGAAGCTTGAAAAGGATAGATTAGCATGGAGCTGCATCAAACCAGTCTCAGGACTGAAGACAACAACAACATCAAATGCAGACTGAAGTGATGAATCAAAATTAGCACCGAGGCTGGGATTCAAACCAGAGTCTCTGCAGAACTGCACAAACTACCATAGCACACCTCCTTACTCA
This sequence comes from Schistocerca nitens, assembly GCF_023898315.1. NCBI lineage: Eukaryota > Metazoa > Arthropoda > Insecta > Orthoptera > Acrididae > Schistocerca > Schistocerca nitens. The sequence goes on along the minus strand of NC_064623.1, from coordinate 62,934,343 downwards.
ATCCAAATTCCCATTCAGGCCTCTGACAACTTGGTATTCCTTTAAACTATAACAACTATTGCACAGGCTCTAACTGTTTGGAATACATGCAGGAGACTTTAAACTTTCTGGAACCATATAGTTTCATTTGATATTTTTTGCTGAAGATATGTTTAGGACACCTGATTATTGTTACTGATCTCTCGTAATTCCTTGATATTTTAAAAGGGTTAAAAAACTAGTTCCTTTTTTTACATGCTTGTCATAGCAAAACCGAAATTTTACAATATTATGGAAAGATGAGTCGACTGGCACAACAGAAAGGTAGCTAAACATGAAAGCTTTCAGCAAAAAAGGCTGCCTCCTGAATGACATCACATACAGATTCACACAAACTTAACTTGCACACAGATGACCACTGTCTACGGCTGCCAATGCCAGGCTGCGAGCAACAGAGCATGATGGGAGAAGCTATCTGGGTGGTGGGGGAAGGGTAAGGCAGGGGCCAAGGGGGGAGGGATGAATAGGGGACAGAAGTACTGCTGTTGGGAGTATACAGAGATGACATGGGGAGAGGATACGGCAGCAATGTGCAGTACAGAGGTTACACATGGGGTAAGGGGAAGGGGGTGGGCAGCAGAAGAGGAGGAGGAGGGAAGTGAAAAGACTGGATGCTTCGGTGGAACAGAAAGCTGCATAGTGCTGGACTGGGGACAGGGAAGGGGTAGGTGAGAAGAGCAACGACTAATGGAGGCAGACACCAGGAAGGTTACGGACGAGGGCGAGTCAAATGAAAACCTTTAATTTGTAATAACAAATCTAAATTTCGTGCCGTTATCCTGTAAGTTGGTAAGTGTGCTACAAACAGTGTGCAGAATGGTCTTTAGGTGGCAGCCTAGTGCAGACACACACACACTGTTGCAGTATCAGTATAAATATTGCCACCCCACTTGCGACTTGAACTAGGGAAGAACAGCGTTCTGTTATTCGGTTTCTGCGTAGTGAAGGTGTGAAACCTATTGAAATTCATAGACAAATGAAGGTTCAGTACACTAATGCATGTTTGTCACAGCAGCAAGTCAACGAAGTTCGCAAATGGTGTGACTTCAGTGGAAGATAATCCTCGTCCAGGTCAGGCACAACGAGTTGTGACTCCACAGAACATTGCAGCAGTTGAAGCCATAGTGAAGGAAAACTGCCGAGTGACACTGAATGACATTGCAGCATGTTTACAGATTAGTCATGGGTCAAGCACACCACATTGTGCATGATGTGCTCCAGTTTCACAAACTGTCTGCAAGATGGGTGCCACGGCAGCTGACACGAGAGAATGACATGTTGATGCTTATGAAGAACTACTTTGGTACTTTGAACAAGGAGGTGATGGCTTCCTTGCAAGAATCGTTACTGGGGACGAAACCTGGGTTCACTTCCACCAACTGGAAACAAAGAGAGCAAGCATGGAATGGCGCCATTCCTGATCACCAAAACCGAAGAAGTTTCTAACAGAGCCATCAGCAGGGAAGGTTATGCTGACACTATTTTGGGATGAAAAAGATGTCATTTTGGAGCATTACATGCCTAGAAGGACCACTGTCACCAGTCCATCATACAAAGATCTAAAAAATCATCTGCAGCCTGCAATCAAATCAAAGCGACGTGGATTGCTGTCAGCAGCTGTCCTTTTGCAACATAACAATGCAAGGCCCCACACTGCCTGTACAACAGTTGCAACAATCACAGACCTGCATTTTGAGTGTCTTCCTCATCCACCATACTCAGACTTTGCCCCAAGTGATTTCCACATGTTTGGATCACTCAAAGACGCAATGAGAGGAAAGACGTTCCATTCTGATGAAGAGGTACGCCACATGGTGTGTGAGTGGTTGCGCGGACTACCAAAAGAATTCTTTTCTCAAGGAATTATGCACTTTGTAGGCGCTGGAGGACTTTCATTTAGCATGGGGGAGATTACGTTGAAAAGTGATACAGCTTTGCACCACTTCTACACATTAAATAGTATTTTAAAAAATATTTAAGGTTTTCATTTGACTCACCCTCGGGAAATGTAGGACATATTGCAGGGGGAGTTCCCACCTGCCCAACTCAGAAAAGATAGTGTTGGTAGGAAGGATCCAAGCAGCACAGGATGTGTTGCAGTCACTGAAGTGAAGAATGTTGTGTTGGGCAGCATGTTCAGCAACTGAGTCAACAAGCAGTTGCATCTTGGCTTTTAGATCACGTGACTGCTTTCACAGGTAGCCCTGCCTTTTATGGGGTAAGTGATGCTTGTAACGGGACGGGAGTAGGAGATTGTGGAAGGATGTATGGGATAGTTATTTTATTGATGTCTATTACAAGGATTCCAGTCATGAGGCAAGGTGTTGCGAGCAGGTGTTGCGAGGGGATTTACGAGGATATGGTTTAGGCTCGGTGGGCAGCAGAATATACTGGAAAGGATAATGTGTAGGACATTCCTGCCCTGAAATAAGAATATTCTATCCTACCTTTACTTCTCTACCTTTCCACTCCTTCCCCCCCCCCTCCCCCTCTGCCCTCTGTCTAATCTCCATGCCACACTGTCCCCACAGCTACCATACTATCCTTCCCTCTCCATACCACACCCTCCTCCTTTCATAATCTTGTAATTATTCCATCCAAAATACAAATTTTTGAATACTTGCTTTTCTGACATTGCTTAGATTCTTCTAACATTTGCATGTGGTATACATTCATTTGCCGGAATACAGAATTTTCCATTTTATGTTTTTTTTCGTCTTTTCCTGCAAACTGCCAGTGTTTATGAGTCACTTTTTTATCTACATTGCTTGTCAAGGAATGTGGTGTTTTGTGTAATGTGCTACTGAACTAGGTGCATTGTATAGTGGGCACCATTAAAGCTACGATCAATTAGGAATGAGTAGATGCATTTTCATTGATTAAGCATTTAGTACATGTGAAAACTTTAAATCTGGTTGTTTCATGCTGACTGGAGTGATTACTAAACTTCTCATTGCAGTATTGCAGAGTCACTGTGGGATATTGCTTACCTGCATTTATGAAATACCAGTATGTGTTGCAGTCCAAGTGAGTAAAATTGTGAGAAAATTTGGGATCACCCAAAATTTTGTTTTCAGTTATTCTCAGATTTCATACGGAAATTATGCTCAATTAATATAGCAGTGTTTCACATTCCTACATTTTCAATTTTTTTGGTCAAATTCTTCAGCAATCAGAAAGCTCTATTACTTTTATTAAATTTTTAGATGAACACTGGCATTTCTAGTTAACATTAGGGGGTTCCTGTTTTCTTACAGGGTCCGGTTGAGTCAGCTAAAATGGATGAATTAATCAAGAAGATCAGTTTAATGAGTGATCTTTCAGTATCATCTCATTATGTTGAGCTATGCACAGATAATCCACAAGCCAGATGATTTCCACATAAAAACACAATATAAAGTCAAGGATGGAATAACACCAATACTGAAATAATAGCTTGGTGCTCAGCACATAGAGATGGAGTGGAGTCTCAGATGGGCACAATGAGAGAGAGTGCTAAAATATATAAGCTTTCTGACAAAGTAGTCCTCCCAGAATAGAAATATACATGCTTGTATGCACACAACACCACTGTTAGTGTGAGCAGCCATCCACTAGGGTGTATGCAGGTGGTTAGGGAGGTGAAATGGGATGAGGACAGGCAGTGACAGCAGGGTAGGAGTAGGGGAAGATGTGTGTGTAATATTTCTGGCTTTACAACCATCATATTCATCTACAACATGCTCGTCTTAGAGCAGTTGGGAAGGCAGCAGTGGGAAGAAGATACAATGTGGTATGAGGTACTGATGACAGATTATACTGTATGCGTACTATGAGAAATATTACCTAAATTGTTGTCCTTTTCCAGTATTGCCCACTTTTCAGAAGTAGTGTGCCAAAAAGAAGCTTCTGTTATTAATTTTAGAAAAACTAAGTAGTGAATTTACTTGCAATTCATACAAAGGCATCAAAATAACAGGCCAGCATTCCATTATTTCAAAAGTACTAAATCCAAGACGAATAATTGCTAAACAGAAAGGGAGACCAAGCACTTCAGAGCTCTTCAGGTCGTGCCTAACTTACATGGCAGGTGAGGTGGTTCAGCTGTCAGAGCACTGTTTGAGTGGCAGTCTGAGAGACATGTCTGCAGCAGTCAGTATTGGTTAGGAACATAATTAGCAATCTTTGGTTTTTGAACATGTAATTGAGAACTAGTTTTATAGTATTTACACAAATACAGTTTTTTTATTCTCAGAGAGTGTGAATATTATAAATTTGTAATTCATAAAGTGGACTATAATTGTGCAGTTCCTCATTCTGCTAACAAAGAGCAAGTGGTATCCTGTTAAGGCAATTCAAAATTCAATTATTTATAGAATACCAGTTTCTCGCTAACAGTTTATTACAGCCTCACAATAATGGGTTCACAACTTACATTCTATTTTCTGTGCAGGGAACTACAACTACAGAAGACTGTACGTTGGTCAACATTATTCAGAACTGACTCATTTCACTGAGAGCAGTGGCAACAACTAGGCACCCTCAGTGTACTGCAATCTTATTACAAATGATATTAGCAATTTCCATTGTACAACTGTGGAGCAAAAAACAAAATTCCACAGCCACACATTGTTTGTAAGAAGTGGCCATTTTCTAGTGTCACAACTGTGCTTCACATGCACACCGAAATGCCAGAGAAACCACAGTAGTAACTATCAGGTGATGCCACTTGGCACTATAAACATATCTGCCACATTATGATTTCAGTTATTTTTGGGTCCTCCTCACACATGTAAGTCATCGACTTTTACTCCTGCTGCATATACAGAGTGAGTCTGTCAGTACATACATACATCTTTTACACACAATTCTTAAGATGCTTATGTAAGACAAATAACAGAATTGATGTGCAGCCTATCTGTAACAAGTCTTTCAAATTTGCAATTTCTAATACCAACAACTTCGAAAATTTTCCTTTTTGTGTGCACTTCAGTGAATTTGCTGCCTGTTACTTTAAATTTCAGAGACTAGTGCCACTAATAGAAGCATCCCGATCAAGTATTTATGTTCAACAACAAGGGCACAACCTTGGCAACATTAAACAAAGAGCACAAATGGTCCACAGCAGAAAACAATCCTATTTTTCTAAAATCTTAAATCATTCCTCAAGTGAAGCACTGAAAGTCTGTGCAATTTGAAGTAACAGGCAGCAAATTCACTGAAGTGCACACAAAAAGGAAAATTTTCCTAATTATAAACAGAATTACACCAGCAGTAACTCAAGGAACTACTTTCTGCATGTTTCATCTTCCTTTTTATGAGGCACATCAACTTTTAACACATTGTATGAGACGTATAAAGGAAGTGAACACACATGGACACACACGCTTCATTGTACGTTCTATATTTACTTCTGTTTTTCATATAACTGTTTCAGAACATAAATTGCTCAGCATTAAATTGCAAACTAGACATTAGGTACAGGTATCTTAAGCTTTTTGGCTGTGTAAGTACACACCTGGTAGATTACAAACAATTTTGTTGAAAATTTTGGCACCAACATTCATTGTGGTATGTGTAGGCCAGTAATCAAGTTTCTGAGTGTGAAACTATGTACCTAACAGTGTTTCAAAGTCAGTCCTATCATTTTTGTTTTCTGCCCCTCTGCATTTTTCACTCAAATGAACCACTGCCGGAAGGGAGAGAAACCAAATTTTGAACAGCAGTTCTGATGTAACATTTAACAGTTGGCTCCTCCTATAATCTGGCAGTATGTCTATCCACAGGTAGGAAGGAATGCAAGAGCAGTATGATTGCCCCCAGTACAGGACTCTTGTGTTCAAAAATTTCAGGGTGAGGACAACTGTTTATCATGATAATGCATCAACAATTGTAAGTCCAATCACTTTTCATGTTTAAGACTATACCTGTTATATTCTCTGCCTCTAACAGTTTCAGCATAACTAGCAGGCCACGAATGATTTCTGGGGTGATCATCTTGCCTGACTTTCTGGTTCCTTGGCCTCTTCCTGTGAAAAAGATTGGAGTGAAAAAACATTAAAAATATATGAAATTCTGAAATAATGTGCCAAAATGTATTATTTAGAAATGCACACACAAAATTACAACAACAGGTAAACTGAGCTCTGGTATCGAATGTGAGGTTTTGCCTCAAATTCATACTGTGGACAACAGTTTTTCTGTCGGAACACACATGGTATATCTGGCTAAATGCATAAGCGGGCAGCTAACATCCAAACCCATCCCTTAGAACAATGTATGCAAACCAACCTCACATCCTGTCCCATCACACAGCCGTATTAATTTATCAGTTTTTTTTTTTAGCACTGTGTCCTACGAATAGCCACTGAGAACAGAGTATTGTGCATTTTGATGCTCCTCTTTAAAAGTGGTATCGGTCCTGCTTGTAGGTGTGAAACAAGGAACTTTTTTAGCCTTCCAGGTGCATTCAAGAAATCACCCATTCTGTTCTTTATTTCTGAATGACCTACAAAATTTTTTTAATGACACGCTCTGTTGCAGCCCTTCCTGACAGAAGTCCATTTTAATGGAATTTTTGTCTTTCTGTTTTAACAATCACAGATTTAACTTCTCCAATCACATCACAACTACTTTCACTAAATTTTTTTAATTGCCTCTCAATTCCACTACCTTCATTTGAACTTGCTGCCTAACTTCTAAGTATTGAATGACAGCCTCCTCTGACAACTTGTGAACTATTTTCAATACCTCAATCAAAACTTATGCAAAACACAGCACTTTAGGTACAATGAGACTATAACCAGCTCACAAGTTTCCACTTTCATTTTACACATCACGTCACATGCAACAAAACTGAGCACATTCAATACTCTCAGGGGACATATGTGTGAAGAAACTAGGTGGACAAAATTACTGCTGCTGTGGTTCACACCAACTCAAACTCTCCACAAAATTGACTTAAGTTCAGGAACTTTAACTCCCTAAAAAGGTGATTTACATCGGGTACTGTGGCTCACTTGATAACATTTGAAAATATCTAATTGGGAAAGCAAATTCACTAATTTGAATCTAATTACAGCTTATTCTACCCCCCCCCCCCCGAAAAAAATAAAAAACCTACATCATTTAATACAAAATTTGAATATATGCTAGTAAACATCTTACTTTTATGAAAAAAGCATGCTCTCATTTCTAATTAAATATAATACACAAAATTCCAGTTTCCATTGTAGGTATAAATTCTTCATTATCAACAACATATAGAAGATAGGTAATAAAGATCATTTGAATTTTAAAAATTATGAATTTATTACTTTTATAAAATACTGATAATTACGATGCTACGCATAAAATGCAAACTGGAATTTTGCATGCGATATGTAATTACAAACATTAAGACCTACATTCTTCATAAAAACAATGATTAGATGTGTGTTAATTACCCTATTGAGGAATTTTATATTTAAGTGATATAGATATCTGAATCCATAGCAAGACTTCACACATTATCAACAAAAAATTACAGATACCTAATTTCCAGGTGCTCTCCTTGTAAATATACAGTGGGAAATAGAAGCAAGAGTGTACTCCCATGTTCATAATTTTTACAGTGGAAACTGTGTCCGGAAGACTTTACAAAAGTTTACAAATTCTGTGCTTTTAAACATAAAAATACCAAGACCATCGATATTACCATTTCCGTAATTTTAGTGTATCATGTAAAATACTCTACAATGAGGTATTCTTCACTAAATATGCTAGAACATAGCAAAACTTTAGTAGAGATATCCCTTACTCATTTTGCCTGCCATTTCGAAGACGTGGTTTCCGTGTGTTTGCTGCTGCAGACTTTTGTTTAGTTTTCACACTTGATGCTTGACGACTGAAAAAAAAGATCTGATTAATACATCTCCATTTAGTTTACATTTTCCATTACTGTCATTCTGGATCATGTTTACAAAATTGTATCTGTCAATTTTATCTTCAGCTCTTGATTGTACTACACTACTGGCCATTAAAATTGCTACACCAAGAAGAAATGCAGATGATAAACAGGTATTCATTGGACAAATATATTATAGTACAAATGACATGTTATTACATTTTCACACAATTTGGGTGTATAGATCCTGAGAAATCAGTACCCAGAACAACCAGCTCTGGCCGTAGTAACGGCCTTGATATGCCTGGGCATCGAGTCAAACGTAGCTTGGATGGTGTTTACAAGTACAGTTGCTCATGCAGCTTCATGATACCACAGTTCATCAAGAGTAGTGACTGGCGTATTGTGACGAGCCAGTTGCTAGGCCACCATTGACCAGACTTCTTCAATTGGTAAGAGACCTGGAGAATGTGCTGGCCAGGGCAGCAGCCGAACATTTTCTGTATCCAGAAAGGCCCGTACAGGACCTGCAACGTGGTTGTGCATTATCCTGCTGAAATTTAGGGTTTCACAGGGATCAAATGAAGTGTACAGCCACGGGTCGTAACATCTGAAATATAACATCCACTGTTCAAAGTGCCGTCAATGCGAACAAGAGGAGACCCTATACCATCATGCCAGGTGATACGCCAGTATGGTGATGAATACACGCTTCAAATGTGTGTTCACCATGATGTCGCCAAACACAGATGCGATGATCATGATGCTGTAAACAGAACCTGGATTCATCCAAAAAAATGTTTTGCCATTCATGCATTGAGGTTCGTTGTTGAGTACACCATCGCAGGCGCTCCTGTCTGTGATGCAGTGTCAAGGGTAATCACAGCCACAGTCTCCGAGCTGATAGTCCATGCTGCTGCAAACATCGTGGAACTGTTAGTGCAGATGGTTGTCTTGCAAACGTCCCCATCTATTGACTCGGGGATCGAGACGTGGCTGCACGATCCGTTACAGCCATGTGGATAAGATGCCTGTCTTCTCGACTGCTAGTGATACGAGGCCATTGGGATCCAGCACAGCATTCCATATTACCCTCCTGAACCCACCGATTCCATATTCTGCTAACAGTCATTGGATCTCTACCAACACGAGCAGCAATGTCACGATACGATAAACTGCAATCGCGATAGGCTAAAATCCGACCTTTATCAAAGTTGGAAACTTGATGGTACGCATTTCTCCTCCTCACATAAGGCATCACAACAATGTTTCACCAGGCAATGCCTGTCAACTGTTTGTGTATGAGAAATCGGTTGGAAACTTTCCTCATGTCAGCATGCAGGTGTCGCCACTGGCACCAACCTTGTTGAATGCTCTGAAAAGCTAATCATTTGCATATCACAGCATCTTCTTCCTGTCAAATTTCGGGTCTGTAGCACGTCATCTTCATCTTCATGGTGTAGCAATTTTAATGGCCAGTAGCGTATTTTGAAAATTTGTCACTATGTTGTCTATTAGTCTGATTGGCGTTATTTCTCAGTTGATGTCTGTCACTTGCCACTACAGAATTTATATAGCGGCTTCTGTCTTAACTGTTGGCTACGGCTCTGTCAAACAGTGAACAGGCTAACTGCTGGCAGCTCTCATTATTCAATATTTAAAATTAAAACATCTGGGCTCATTAAAATTCTTGGACAGAAAGCCTTTAATCTGGTCCCTCACCTTTTGTTATCACTCAAAGTGGTTCAGATGGGCCATATTTTACAGTAGTACTGTGCAGCAAGGGTTTTGCCATCAAAATTGCTTCAATGTGGGTGCAATAGACTGCAATTTTGTGGTTTGTCTGGGTAATACTGCTGACACTGTAGCCTGTCACAGGTGGCTGCCGAGGGGTGGGGTTGGTTTTGTCCACTGAAGATGAGAACATTTCACATTGAAGTGAAGTATTTCTTTCCTCACCCATAAATGCTTCCCTCTCACACTCACCTTTGTTTCTTTCTTCTCTCACCGAAAGCACTGCAGTCACTTGTTCGAGGAAAAACTATATTGTTTAGATTTTGTTCTGAAGTTGACAAAGCCACTTGTGGTGGTTGTCGACATGCAGTCTTGCACAGAACAGGGCGAACAATGAATTTTGTAACTTCAATTTGTCTACAACCAGATCCGTGAGAAGTGGACATTAATGTATATAAAGATCTCAGTCTGCAAAATCAGTTGTCAAGCTGCAGCCGATGAGCTAAGAAACAGCACTTTATGGAAGGTACAAAAACATTCCAAAGCATTCAGATACTATGCCAATTGTGAGGAAAGAAGTACCAGAAGAATTGTGAAAGCACAGGTGACTTCATCCACACTGCTTGCATTTAATGCCACAAGTTTCATAATATCTCAGACACACTGAACCAGGAACTAATGGTGTAATCAGTGGATGCACTGGTGTACAAAAATAAAATAAAAACTGTATTCTAATTTCAAACTTCCCTTCATGAAATCTTTAGTCCTACCAAAGTGTTGCATACTCCTGGTACCATGAGGTTTATTCACGTGGAGTGAACCTTTAACAGCTACTTTAAAGGTGTCTGCAAGTCACATGTAGCTAAAAAGAGAAACATCTAAAAAGAGTAAACATTCTCTCATATTTTTATGTATTTTTTAGCAATTTCCAGGCAAATAATTTGTATCAGATGTTTGAAGATCTGTTTCAACATCCTGGTAAAATTCTGGAATAGGTGTGTATCCAGCATCAGTTCACAAATTAAATTTTCTGTAGCACTCCACTCGCTTAAGAAAGAATACATCTGCAAAACCAAATTTGTCTTTTTCCTGACTATCCTCAGGTCATTTGAAAGCAGTGAAGCTGCACTCGTCTCCACTAGCTCACATTCATCCACTTTGCGGTCCCTCAAATACTCCTGGCCCAGAAATGTATTTCCGCAAACAGTGCTGGGCAATAATGGCTGCTAACATTGTAGTACACGTGGCTGCAATTGATGTGGCTACAATGTCACCAGACAATGTATGATATCTCATTAGTAGTAGTATACAATTTTTGTAACCATGTAAACATACCTTTATGAACTGAGTTACCTAGATGCAGTTATTGGCCCTCACACCAGGACTACTCTCCTTTGAAACTGCAAGATCACATCTGAAGCCATTTACACCTAAAGTCTGTCACCCACGCAGCATGTACACCTCTTTTACTCTACAGTAATAACTTTACTCGGAACCATTACCCAGTAGAACCACTCTTAACATGTCACCTAGTGGCTGACAAAATATCTGACATTGGAAGGAACTTCCCAAATTCTGTTTGCTTGAGAGTTCTCCAAAAATCCCACTAAGTGTTCAATGAGCACCTCAAAAGCTTTCCCAAGTGTGTCACTGTGCTTCCACTAGGGAAAATTCACAGTGCCTCCAACAATGACTAGTTGAAGCTTTAATCGCCACCTCGAAAAAATAAAGTTACATAGTTATATCTAAAAACAGAGATGATGTGACTTACCAAGTCACATCATCTTTGTTTTTAGATATATTTTTCCTACGTGGAATGTTTCCCTCTATTATAATCATATCACAAGTTACATAGTTACTTTTTTATGTTTGTTTTCAGGTTCGTGTCCATACAGAAATGCTCACATCACAGGGCTACAACACACCACTAGAGGAGATAAAACAGAATAGTGCCACCCACTGATGAAGGGGAGTATTGTATGGCAATTTGTTTTCTGCATTAGAAGGAGAACAGTGCCACCACGACACTTGCCGAGCTGGCAGAAGTGTATAACAGTGCACCATCGTATGACACATACTTCCAATCTTGTCAAATAGGTCCAAATGACAAAGTGGAGACCACCCCTCTGAAGAATCCAGAATCAAAAGAAGGGAAGACCCCATTTCTCGAGGACTAGCATCACACAGTCAAGGCAATAGTGTGGACGGTGGAAAGCAGTGAAAGTTTCCAGTAAGTTGCACAACATTTTCAACACAATCATGCAAAAATCCTGTTGACCTGAGAGCAGCATAAATGTTGCAGCCATGTCGGGCCAATCTAGACGACTTCCTTTGCCACTTAATTACTAGCGAAGACTGCCAAGTTTATCATTATTACACCAATAAAGGAGTAAAAAAAGCAGTGGAAATGGAGTCACTACTACCAGAGATGACAAAGCCACAACAATCATCAATCATAATAAGTGACAGTGTGTCTCTTAACAGGCAAACTGTAGAAGAATACTGTCCAAATGTCCTGACAATGTTATGAGAGGTAGTCTAAACAAAGTGTCACGGGAAGCTGTCCAAAGGGCTCTTTTTGCCCCCTAATGAATGTCATCCTGGCTCATCCTCTATACTGCACAGCATTTCTTGCTGCTTTCTGGATTACAGAATTTTGCCTCACCATCTGTATTCTCCTGACATAGCACCCACTGATTTGCTGCTTGCATAATTTTTTGTTTTGTTTTGGTTTTAGGGCGCAAAACTGCTATGGTCATTAGCACCCGGTCTGTGACTTAGGAAGAGGTAAAAAACGAAAATGGAAACCAGCAGCAATGGGAACGAAACTCAAAAAATTTGGAGAAACTAAAAGCAGAAGGAAAGCTTAAAAAACCACTACAGAAAGGGGTTGGCTGTCCCCAAAAAGAGCTTCAAATGACCGACATCTCACTGGCACTAATAAACTCGAGAACGCTATCAGCTGAGCGCGTGTCATCTGCTAAAATGGACGATATTTCAGGCTACAGCTGTAGACGAGCGCGCAATGGAGTAAAATAGGGGCACTCAAGAAAAATGTGTTTTACCATCCACAGCTGAGAGCAGTGGGGACAGAGTGGGGAAGGATTGCCGCTTAAAAGATGTCGATGGCTAAAAAGACAGTGCCCTATCCGGATTCTAGTTAAAATTACCTCCTCCCGTTCCAAGCACAGGGGAAGTGTCGACCAATGTGCATGCCATAAAAGAACAACACAACTAAAGAAAACACTCCGTGGATCTGTGAAGGGAATCTTGCGAATAGCTGGCCAAAGAAGAGAGACTGCAGCCTTGGCCGCTATATCGGCCGCCTCATTTCCACAGATACCAACGTGTCCTGGGATCCAGAGGAATGTCACCGAGACACCCCCCAAGTGGAGCAAGTGGAGGCAATCCTGAGTCCGATGGACCAGGGGGTGGACAGGGTAGAGAGCTTGGAGAGAGCTGAGAGAATCTGAACAGATAACATACTGTATCCACTGATGGCGACGGATGTATTGGACAGCCTGGAGAACACGTAAAGCTCCGCAGTATACACCGAACACTGGTTGGGAAGCCGAAATCAATTTGGGGTGTCGCCAACAATATAGGCAGTCCCTACACCAAACGATGTTTTTGAGCCATCAGTGTAAATAAATGTCGCTTCCTTCATTTGTGCACATAGATCAGAAAATGTGCAACGATAAACCATATGAAGGGGTACCATTCTTGGGAAACACACAAAGGTCACAGAGCAGGCAGGTCCGGGGACAGAGCCAAGGCAGTGCTGTACCCCAAGTTGTCAAGAAAGTTTTAGGAAAGTGGAAGGAAAGAGAATGGAGCAGTCGACGGAAGCGGACTCCTGGTGGTAGTAAGGAGGAAGGGCGGCCTGTGTACCCTAAATCCACGAAGGCGTTGAAAAAACATGTCATGGGCCGGATTAGCAGGCATGGAAGACAGGTGGCTAGCATAACGATTCAGAAGGACTGCTTGCCGATTGGACAGCGGAAGTTCAGCAGTCTCAGCATAAAGGCTTTCCACAGGGCTGGTGTAAAAAGCTCCAGACAAACGTAATCCACGGTGGTGGATATATTCGAGACACCGAAGAATAGACAGCCAAGCAGAGGAGTAAACTATGCTTCCATAGTCCAATTTCGAGCGCACTAAGGCGCGATAGAGGCGGAGAAGGACCACTCTGTCCGCTCCCCAGGAGGTACCATTCAGGACACGGAGGGTGTTGAGGGATCGCAGACAGCGAGCCGAAAGATAGGAAACGTGGGAGAACCAGCACAGTTTTCTGTCAAACATAAGACCCAAGAATTTAGCGACATCCGAAAATGGAATGTTGATAGGTCCTAGATGTAAGGAAGGTGGAAGAAACTCCGTACGACGCCAAAAATTAACACAAACGGTCTTACTGGGAGAAAAGTGGAAGCCTCTTTCAATGCTCCAAGAGTGGAGGCGATCAGGACAGCCTTGAAGACGTCATTCAAGAAGGCTGATCCATTGAGAGCTGTAGTAGATCGCAAAATCGTCCACAAAGAGGGAGCCCGAGACATCAGGAAGGAGACAATCCATAATTGGATTTATGGCAATGGCAAACAGTACAACACTTAGCACGGAGCCCTGGGGTACCCCTTTTTCTTGGGAGAAAGTATGGGAGAGAGTAGTGTTCACTCGCACTCTAAATGTGCACTCTGCCATAAATTCGTGAAGAAAAAGGGCCAGCCGACCTCGAAAGCCCCAAGAGAACAGTGTGCGGAGGATGCCTGTCCTCCAACAGGTATCGTATGCTCTCTCCAGATCAAAAAATATTGCTACTGTTTGGCGTTTCCAGAGAAAATTGTTCATGATATAAGTGGAGAGAGCAACAAGATGATCAACTGCAGAATGATGCTTTCGGAAACCGCATTGGGCAGGTGTTAAAAGACTGCGGGACTCCAGCCACCAAGCTAAATGGCAATTCACCATACGCTCCAAAACCTTACATACACTACTCTTAAGAGAAATGGGGTGATAGAGGGGAGATTTTTGTCCTTTCCAGGTTTCGGAACAGGAACGACGATAGCTTCCCGCCATCGCCTGGGAAAAGTACTGTTGGTCCAAATTCGGCTATAAAGGCGAAGGAGGTAACGCAGACTATGGTATGATAAATGCAGCAACATTTGGATGTCGATACCATCCGGTCCTGGGGCGGAGGAGCGAGAAGAAGAGAGTGCATGTTGGAGTTCCCGCATGGGGAAAACAGTATTGTAGCTTTTGCGATTTTGAGAGGAGAAAGCAAGAGGTCGCACTTCCGCTGCACGTTTCTTCGGGAGAAACGCTGGCGGGTAATTTGAAGAGCTCGAAATCTCAGCGAAGTGTTGACCCAATGAGTTAGAAATTGCAACAGGGTCCACTAATTTATCATATGCGACAGTGAGCCCAGAGACTGGGGAGAAAATCGGCGCACCAGATAACCGTCAAATCCGACTCCAAACTTCCGAGGAGGGAGTGAAGGTGTTAAATGAGCTAATAAAGAAGTCCCAGCTTGCCTTCTTGCTATCACGGATGATGTGACGGCACCGTGCATGGAACTGCTTATAGCGGATACAGTTGGCCAAAGTAGGATGGTGTCTGAAAACGCGAAGAGCACGTCGCCGCTCACATATTGCGTCACGGCATGCCTCGTTCCACCAAGGAACTGGGGGGCGTCGGGGCAATTCGGAGGTGCAAGGTATTGAACGTTCCGCAGCTGTAAGAGTAACGTCCGTAATATGAATGATCTCATCGTTGACGCTAGGAAAGTGACGGTCATCGAATGTTGCTAGAGACGAAAAAAGTGTCTAATCGGCTTGGGCAAACTTCCAGCGTCTCTGGCGCATATATGGCAGTTGTGGCTGCAATCGAGGGACACATGAAAGTGGTCACTTGAGTGTGTATCAGCAAGGGCGAACCATTCTAAGTGCCGAGCTAGCGGAACATTACCGACCATAAGGTCCAAATGAGATAAATTTGTCGTGGAGGCAGACAAAAATGTAGGGTCCCCAGTGTTGAGGCAAACAAGATCCACTTGGTGGAAGACGTCTAGCAATAGTGAGCCACACGGACAATAATGTGGATATCCACAAACAGATGGTGGGCATTGAAATCCCCACCCAGCAAATAGGGGGGCGGAAGCTGATGACAAGATGAAGGAGATCAGCTCGTGCCATTGGTGTGGACTATGGAATGTATACAATACAAAGAGAGAAGTCATATCCAGAAAGGGAAAGACGGACAGTGACAGCTTGGAAGTGTTAAAGGGCATTGGGTGATAATGGAGAGTATCATTGAGAGTATCATTGAGAGTATCATGGAGAAGAATCATGAGTCCATGTGCTAGACTGACTTCAACAGAGGGGAGATCAAATCGGACTGACTGAAAATGGGGGAAAACAAAGCAGTCGTGGGGATGCAGCTTTGTTTCCTGAGGACAGAAGATAACCGGTGAGTACGATCGTAAGAGGATCATCAATTCATCCAGATTGGCTCGAATGCCGCGGATATTCTAATGGATAATGGACATAGGGTAAACAGAAAATGGAGGAATGTGACCAAGGTTGCTGTCAACTCATCGACTTCTCAGAGCTTACGACCGACAGCGTGGAACGGCACTCAATCCACAGGTTGTTCAGGAGCAGCTCCTGCCACCAGCGATCGGCCGGTTGATCGGCCGCCAGCAGTGCGCCTCGGCGCCACAGAAGACAGCTGAGGGCAGTTACCGCCAGGTGGTGCTGTAGATGAGACACGCCGTGGCAGAGAAGGCGAGGAACTGGGTTTCTTATTAGCCTTCTTGGAAACAGAACGTCAAGATGAAGGAGGAACCGATGGTTGTGAAGTTGGGGTACGTAAAAAATCTTCACGAGTATGCTCTTTTTTGGAAGTCCGGGTGTCTGACTTTTGGGATCGAGATTTAGCAGAAACTGATGAGTGAGCCATAGAGTGAGCAGGTGAAAGTGGAGAGGTTGAACGGGCGATCTTTGTGCTGGCCAATGTGACGACCGTGTCACTAAAGGTGAGATCACAAGTCTGCATGGCCGCCTCCTTTCTTGGCTGAGGAGAGGCAAGGACAGTGCTGTATTTTTCTGTCTGAGGCACAGTGGGCTTTCGACTGGCGAATAATTTTCGAGCAGCAAAGGTTGACACATTTTCCTTCACTGTGATTTCCTGAATGAGCTTTTCATCTTTAAAAATTGGGCAATCTCTAGAGGAAGCAGCGTGGTCACCCATACAGTTGATGCAACGAGGGGATGGAGGTGGACAAGCACCCTCATGGGCATCCTTGCCACACTTAACACATTTGGCTGGATTGTAACAGGACTGGCTGGTATGATTGCTGACACCGATAGAAACGTATAGGATTTGGGACGTAGGGGTGAACGGAAATTCTCATAGCCCGCTTTTATGTTCGATGGGAGTTGAACTTTGCCAAATGTCAAGAAGAGAGTACGGGTTGGAACGATGTTCGTGTCAACCCTTTTTATGACTATGAACAGCCGTTATGCCCTGGTCAGACAGGTAGTGTTGAATTTCCTCATCGGACAATCTGTCGAGGGAGCGTGTATAAATGACCCCACGTGAGGAATTTAAAGTGCAGTGCACTTCCACCCTGACAGGGAAGGTGTGTAGCAGTGAAGTACGCAGCAATTTTTGTGCCTGGAGGGCACTGACTGTTTCTAACAACAAGGTGCCATTCTGTAATCTGGAACAAGACTTTACAGGACCTGCAATTGCATCGACACCTTTCTGAATAATGAAAGGGGTGACCGTGGACAAGTTGTGACCTTTGTCAGACCAAGAAACAACAAGGAACTGTGGCAATGATGGAAGAACTGTCTGTAGGTGAGACTCAGTGAACTTACGCTTGTGAGCAGACATAGTGGAAGGTGAGGAAACCATTGCGGAAGAATCCTCATGACTACTGGCGTCTCCGATGGCACACTCCTCCCTTGTGGGGGCCCTCTCTGAGGGCACTCCTACCTTAGGTGATTGTTCACACCTCAGGTTACACCTCCCGAGAAATGGACGGAGGGACCAATCAGCACTTTTGGAAGGTATCAGCTCAGGTAATCACCCCTCCCTGGGCATTGCCGTTACCACCAGGGGGTACGTACATGTCCTACCTGTCTACCCCAGGGCGGGGAATTACTCGTTACCCCGTCACTGGCTACGCATTAAAATGTGTGGGTCAGCCTTCAGACATACACAGGGAGGAAAAAAGAGAAAGGGAAAGGAAAGAAGAGGTCTCAAACGCCGCAGTGGAGAAAAGGGTAAAGAGAAGAGGTAAGGAAAAGAGAAGGACAAAGGAAGGATGAAGACGTGCAAGCGAAGAATGTGTTACATTTTTTGTGCGCCCGTCTCTGAACATAGGCACGAAACATACTCCCAGAGGGGGAGAAAGGGAAGGAAAGAGCCAGAGGTGAGGGGAGGGGGGGTTAAGATGGGGGATAGGGAAGGATGTGGAAAATGAAGGTATGCAGCCCGGAAAGGAAGGAGGGCCACATTAGCTCGGGGTCCCGTGCTCGCTATGCACGTATCCACATAAGAGTTGTGGACCCCTGGGGGGGCTGCTTGCATAAAGCAGCCATGCTGCTGAATTTATTTTTGAGGTGGTGATTAAAATTTTATCCTCACCCTTCTCACAGCTGCCAACATAGTAACTGTCTTCATAAAATACGCTTTCACTATGAGACTACACAAGACCTTCACTTTGCAATTGGGGCAGGAGGTATACCGCTACAGATGAGTTTGGGTCTAATAATTCCTTCCTGCAACCCATTCATATCCCATGGAAATGATACACTACAAATTAAACACACTAAAATTGTACCTTTACTTCTGCAATGGCCAAAAAACCTATGTCAGAACAGGGACGAAAGTATTACTTCCTGGTATTTTATTTACTTTTTGTTATTCAGTGTCCCCTAGTGACATGATAGTGACGCCAAAAACCTTAACTGAAAAATGGTGGCATGTCAAGGTTTAGCATATCTGAAGCAGATGCCACACCGCACAGCCATACTCTACCACGGGAGGCCAAGTGAAGTGTCAGCAGTCTCGTTAGTAGAGCTGTTGCATTTTCTACAGTAAATGTAACTGTATGATATAGTGAACATGTTCAAATATTTCTTCAAGAAATTCCACTGGAACTGACTATTTTTTAAGTTAATTACAAAAAATAAACATCAACAATGTAGGAAGAGAGATCGCTACTTACCATAAGAAAGACACTTAAGATGCAGACAGGTACAATTAAAAGACACTTACACAAAGCTTTTGGCCACAGGCTCAATCAGCAAAAGAGAAACACAGACCATTCATATACACAACCAAGCACATTTCCTACACACATGACAGCAGGTCAGGGCAGAATGCAGCTATCACATGGGATGGCAGCAGCGATCTGGAGGGGGCGGGGAGGGAAAGGGGAAGGAACAGTAGTACACAGGTAGAGGACAGATGAATGCTATCTGGCAGTGTGTGCAGGGACTAGAATGCAGAAATTTGCTGCTTGTTTAGCAACATCTGAGGACATTCTGCTCTTCAAAAATTTTGATGTGGAGATTTGTCAACGTGAACAAGCTGGCGGGCCCACCATCAAATACAAAGTGTGCAGTGTTTTGCCTATTTGCAAGGAATAGGCCAGTTAACAGGTTTGCTATGTAACTAAATTCCATGCTATCAAGTTTTTCGTAGTATATTTTCCCGTACTGAACAGAAACACTTAAATCCATCTCCAGAAGTGACACTGTCTAGCAATTCTACTGGAAGCACACCGATGTTGGAAGAATCAGGCATCCACACCAACATGTGATGTGCTAAGCCTAAGTCAGTCAGGTGGAAGTAGACTCAGATTCTGCCTGTTTAATATTAAGCAGCGACTGGACAAACCGTGTTAAGATGGATTCTCTTATACCAGGAGAAGAGATTAAACCGAGTTTTTTCCACAGTGCCGGTCTGTGTGCTGAACATAATGTGTCACTTTCCACGAGTATGGGTATGCACATACAGCCAAGATTTTTTAGATAGTATATGGCAGAAAAGAGATAACTGCTGTCTCCAAATATTTGGTTGGTTGTCAGCATCTGTAGCCCAGAAGCATTAAACACTGCACCACACTAGCACAAGCTTCGTAGATTGAGCACCAAGGAGGAGCCTGACAATCCTTAACTGTTAACAATTTGCTCCCCAGAAAACACGGAAGTACTATTCCTCGCATGTGGACACACCACTGTTGACAGTTCTATGCACCCTCTTGTTTTGGTTGATGAAATAAGATCTTTGTCCTAACTAAGTTGTCAGTATCAACAAACAACTTTAATGGCAGGCTGTTGCAACAGATGCACTCTCAAATGAAATTCATTGTTTTGTCAGCCTTACATCTGACATACAGCAGCTTTCTAGTGATAACTCATATAGCAAATAGCTGGTAATGTTATTTATCTGTAGAAAAATTTCTTCCACAAAAGTTTTCAAGTGTTGTTACAAAACAAATAAAGTATTTTCAATTATGATCAATGTTGTTATATGTAAACCTGGCAGGAATGATTAATTCTTTAAAGCAGTTGAGTAAGCCACTGATTTGAAAGAAATTTTCTTCTGTAATTTTTGTTTAAAACTTTTACACAAAACAATGGAAAATTCAGGATAGAATATAAAAATGTTAAGAAAAGAATAGTTGCTACTGAGCATATAGCGGAGATGCTCGAGTCGCAGATAGGCGCAACAAGGAGACCATCAAAAAGTAAACTTTCTGTCGAGGTCTTCATCAGAAATAAACAACATGCACAGATGTAAGTTTGCCTTTGTGTGCATGCTGTCTCCTTCCGATGAAGGCCGCCCTGACAGGCTTCTTATTGTGCCTTGCTGTGACTATCTCTGCTATATGGGTAGTACGAACTATTCATCTCTTAACACTGTAATATTAGATGAGTTCGAGTGATTTCTGATGTTTGCTGTAACTTATTGGTGTTAGTCTATATTATCAAGGCTAATTACCTCAATCTGTTTGATGCCCATACCTCCTAATCCTTTAGTTTTAGCCTGCACTTCAAAGAGATTCACAGTATAGACACACACAAACACAATCATACACACAAAATTTTAGCTTTCGCAACAAACTTGCCTCATCAGGAAAGAGGGAAGGAGAGGGAAAGATGAAAGGATGTGGGTTTTAAGGGAGAGGGTAAGGAGTCATTCCAATCCCGGGAGCGGAAAGACTTACCTTGGGGACACACACACACACACACACACACACACACACACACACACACACACACACACACATATATATATATATATATATACAGACACACACACACACACATATATATACAGACACAGACAAGCAGACATATATATATATATGTATATGTGTGTGTGTGTGTGTATGGAGTCTTTCCGCTCCTGGGATTGGAATGACTCTTTACCCCCTCCCTTAAAACCCACATCCTTTCATCTTTCCCTCTCCTTCCCTCTTTCCTGATGAGGCAAGTTTGTTGCGAAAGCTTGAATTTTGTGTATTTGTTTGTGTTAGTTTGTGTGTCTGTCGACCTGTCAGTGCTTCGTTTGGTAAGTCACAGCATCTTTGAGAGATTATATATATATATACACACACACACACACACACACACACACACACACACACACACACACACACACACACACACTGCTAATTCCAAAGTTAAGACTGATTAAAAAGAGCAGAAGAAATTTATTTTTAATGACACAGTAATATCTGGATTAGTTTGTGTGAGAGTGCAAATTTAAGTAACAAATTGAAAATTAATTTTTGCAGTTCAGTGAGAAAACAAAAACCAATATATCTGTAGCGCACATCTTAAATTGGGAAGTGTTACATTTTCCAGATACATTACCCATGAAATTCTGGAGCATTAGGGTCCAAGTATGTGAATCTAAATTGTTGACAAGGAACAGGTATTTGATCGTGTTGCTCCACGTTTTCATCAACCGGCAACCTGAAACAGCGAAATTAATGGAAAAAGAATCCTTTAGAGTTCAGCTAACTATTTACAAACAACACACTGATTCCACTTCCTCGTTAACAATTTCACAAAGCTAACTGAAGCACACAAACAACAAAATAGTAATGTGAAACTAGTTTCTCCCAGTGGATGGAATGCTTAAACAACATACAGGAACACAGCCAGGTGACTTATTTTGACAGGTGCACATCCCATCATTTGAGGCACAGAAGCAATGAGAGCACTATGTAGGGAAATTTAAATCCCCAGTTGGCAGCACCACTACATGACCAGAGTCCAACAGTGTCAATACAGAATATTAATTTGCAATAGTTATACAAATAGCTTTAACTCTGTCCCACTGTGACTAGTGAGTAGGAGTTCAAGCAGCATTTAAGCTAAAATCTTTGTCTATTTTTAATGTCACTGACTAATAAGATTACCCCAGTAGTTTGAAGTGGACATCAGAATACCTGTGTTACATTCCATGTGATGAAAGGTACCAAGGTAATGCCCTGCAATAGCAGATTACCTTGTCTGTTTCAAGGCTGCATGACACACATGCAAATACACTGGTCCCACACTCCTGACAGTCTGACCGATTAATGACACTACAACTGCAAGATATAGGGTAGAGATCCATCTTATGCAAAACGAGATCCAGTATGTACCTTGAAAGAGCCCTAATGTTAGACGATTGATTAAAAACACTTCACTCTTTCTGCAGAACACAGACACAGAGAGGAGAGACAAGACTGTTCCCACCAGTCTACATCCATGGCCTGCTGCACATTTCGAGCTGCTGTTCATCTCTGAGGTATTTGTGGAGATGACCATCCACCTAGTGTAGCAAAACAGATTCACCTGAGCAGCCGATATTTCCATTGATCGATAGTCTACCACTAATGGTCCCCTGCCCAGTGCAATCTTAATTGACTATTTCACTGGGTCTGCTGCAGAGCTCCATGCTCAGTGATGTACAATGAACTGTGTGCTCTGAAACACCTGTCCGTACACTAGCATTGTGCTGCTTCTGCAGAGATGCCACAGATCACCACCTATCTTACTTTACAGAGCAGACCAGACCAGCCTCCGAACCCCACGTTCTGTGAAGAGTTGTGGACATCCAACCATTTAGTACCTGGTGGTAGTTTCACTGTCCTCCTGCATCTTTCTGTAGATGCTCATGACAGTAGCACATAAATATTTGACCAGCTGAACTGTTTTCAAGATACTTGTTCACAGGTGCTCTAATAATAATCTGCCCGTTGTGAAATTTGCTTATCTCAATGGATTTCCCCATTTGCAGCCCATAACCTCACAAGGGTGACCCCCTGTGTGTGTGTGTGTGTGTGTGTGTGTGTGTGTGTGTGTGTGTGTGTGTGTGTGTGTGGGGGGGGGGGGGGGGGGGGGGGGGGCTCCACTTACATACTTTTGTTATGGCATCACGTGCCCCAACTCCACCTGGCAGCATCTAATATCGCAGTGGTCAGTGGCCATAACGTTTTGGCTCATCAGCATATGTCATCCAGCTCACACCCTGATCTTTTGTCATTTATTCCCAGTCAGAAAAATTCCAGGACAGATTTCTTATTGCTGAGTTTGCAATACTAAAGGAACAAATGCTTTTATGTTAACTGGTATGTTTGGCCACATTTCCATGTAAGCTCACTAGATGCCAGGGCTGTGCTTAGTAACTGTTTGGATTCTTGGCATAGTAATTTTAGTGACAATGGATGCTGATCGTGAGCAAAAAGTGAAAATTAAGTTCTGTGTTAAGCTCGGGAAAAACCGCTAGTGAAGCTTGGACAACAATTAAGCAAGCATATGCATTGCGGTCCTTTCAAGAAGCCATGTTTTTGAGTGGCATAAAAGGTTTTGTGAAGACAGTTTCTGTGCAAGATGATCCTAGAGATGGTCACCTGTCTACAGCACATACCGATGAAGTGTACAAGGCAGATATTGCAACAAGATTGGCATGTAGCGACATTTGTGGTACAACAACTTAACCATCTTAGTATACGAGGTGCGGCTAGAAAAAAAAACCGGACTGATGCTGGAATAAACATTTATTTACAATTATTTACAATTTCATGTTATCTCCTTCAATGTACTCTCCTCCTCGGTCTCTACACCGCTCCATACGAATTTTCCACTGTTTATAGCAATGCTGCAGATCATTTTCGGTAAGTCCATACATTACTTCCGTCGCTTTTTCTTTTACTGCTTCAACAGTCTCAAATCTAGTTCCTTTCAAAGCTGACTTGACTTTAGGGAAAAGAAAAAAGTCACAGGGGGCCAAATCAGGTGAGTAGGGTGGATGATCCAAGATGGGAATGTTGTGTTTTGCCAAAAACGTCTTCACTGACAATGCACTGTGAGGTGGGGCATTGTCTTTGTGAAGGATCCATGACTTTTTTCTCCACAAATCGTTCCGTTTTCTCCGTACTCGCTCATGTAGGGTAGCCAGGATGCTAATGTAGTAATGCTGATTCACTGTTTGTCCCTCTGGTACCCAATCAACGTGCACAATCCCTTTGATGTAAAAAAAAAATCATCATTGCCTTGAATTTCAATTTTGACATTCGTGCTTTTTTTTGTCGTGGAGAACCAGGAGTTTTCCAATGCATCGATTGGCGTTTAGTTTCGGGATCGTAAGTAAAAAACCACGATTCATTGCAAGTAATAACATTTTGTAAGAAGGTGGGATCACTTTCAATGTTTTCCAGGATGTCAGAACAAATCATTCTTCGGCGTTCCTTCTGTTCAATTGTGAGACACTTGGGAACCATTTTTGAACACACTTTGTTCATGTTGAAACTTTCATGAAGAATCTGCCTAACACTTTCCTTGTCAACTCCTGTTAACTCAGACACTGCTCTGATTGTTAAACGGCGATCTTGTCGAACAAGTTTACCGATTTTTTCAATGTTTGCATCAGTTTTTGCTGACAATGGTCTGCCAGTGCGAGTGTCATCACTGGTGTCTTCGCGGCCATCTTTAAATCATTTAAACCACTCAAACACTTGTGTTTGCGATAAACAATCATCGCCGTACACTTGTTGTAACATTACAAACGTTTCACTTTCAGATTTTCCTAGTTTGAAACAAAATTTGATGTTAACACGCTGTTCTTTCTGTACACTCAACATTTTCCGACGCACAGACAAAACGTCAACTACTTAAAACAGACGCCACGGGCAGACTGAGTGCAGGAGGTAGATGAAACTCTAGCAGTAGGCGGAGCGAGAGTCACGTGACAGGCCACGCGACTTTCAGCCTTATTGCATTCGTTTTATTGTTTCACCAGTACTAGTCCGGTTTTTTTCTAGCCACACCTCGTATATAAACTTAATTTGAGTCATGGTATGTGTCATACTATTTTATGACAAGACTTAGGGAAATGGAACTCATTTCAAAACTCATCCCTCATACACTAACAGATGAATAGAAAGAGGAAAGACTAATTTCTACTGAGATGTGATCCCACATTTCTATCAAAGATTATTACTGATGATGGAAGTTGGTGCTACCAATACAACCCTCACACGAAGTGTCACTGTGCTGAATGGTGGAGTCCTGGATCA